>NW_024344378.1:47650822-48272024 GCF_902729225.1 Pteropus medius
TTTTTTTTTTTTTTTAAAGATCTGATTTCTACTTAAGAGACCTCTTTTTATTCTAACCTAAAAGAAAGGCTTCTTTGTGCGTAACCTAAAAGTCAAAGCAGGCATGATTTTTTTCAAATCTTGGAAGAACATAGATGTATATATATACTATCCATTTGATGGAAATCTTGTTCCGTACGGCTTCTGGTGTAAGTCAGATTGAGTTAAAACCTGAAACCTATTATTATAGCATATTCAGGTACTATGCTATTTTTTATCACCTAGTTTTGGAGACTTTTGGAAATCTAGGCTACTTATTTTTGATAGTTAAAGAAATTAATTGAGTAACAATTTCAGATAAGTTGTTTTTAAAAACACACACAATGTTTTTTAATTTGGATAAATAACTTTGGATTAAGTGGTTTTCTTGGTTAATTTGGTACAATGCTATAACCTGCTACTCTTCCGCTTAAAAAGGAAAAAGGCTTCCTTCCTGGCTATAGCTATATTCTCCCTATACCTTTCTCCTGCCCCTACCCTTTTGGTGTGGGCGGCCTAGTGCCTTTGAGGAATCTGATGAAATTTGTGAATCTTCTCCTCTGAAAAATACATCAGCATTTCCTTGTAATTTCAGGGAGTTCAGGGATTCCTCCCTTCCTCCCACACATACCTTTTTTGCTCTGATAGGGACCCGTGGATCTTAGGCAGTCTATAAATCTCCTTACAAAATAAAATTCAAACTCCCTCTTATTATTCTAAATATTTAACAGTTTGCCTTAGAAATAACAATAACATAGTGTTATTGATACCCATGGAATAATTACAATAGTAGTAACTAAATAATAATAGTTAATATATGCTAACCTTTGCCAAGTCCTATATTAAACCTTTAACCGGGATTAATGGTTATATTATTAATGATATCTCCAAGTGGAATATTTTCTAAGGCATTTATTTTGTGCCTTAGAAAATACTATATCTTTAGAATACAGATTTAAGAAAGATTATCGCACTGTTATTCTAAGAACTTTTCTTATTAATCTTCATTCATTGCATTTGTGAGGTACCGAAATCCTTTTTGGAATACTGAATTTACTTTTAGTTCTCTAATTCCAGTAGTCTCTTTTTTGTTTCCTAGCCCCTTCGTCATCCTTTTTCTTCTGAAAATTGACTATCCCACACAAGACCCACCATATCCCTTGATTTCTATAAGTTTCGGCATGGACATAGTTTTGTGTATTTCCCTAGAAAATTTGCTTTGGACGCCCCCCAAAGTCTAACATAGTTGCTACTTCCATGTGCTGCACTAGTGTGCATGCACTCTCCATATGTGTGTGTCTGTGTGTGTGTATGTCATAATAAATAATAATATACTTTTATCTGTAATTTTTATATAACCCTAAACTGTGTTACAAAGAAAGGAATATGGCTTTCTTGTTTATTCATTTAATTGACAAATTTTTATTTAAATACATAGAATTTGGCAAGCATTCTTCTGATGTAGAATGTACCCTATAGCTCTTTCAAAGAAGCCAGGAACAGCGTGTTGAATAGTAAATTACAATTAAGTGGAATTAATTTAATTTTATAATGGGATTGATACACTTCGCTCTTGCAACATAAAACATGGGCATATACTCTAGCGTTCATAAAAAGCTTACCCAAGAAAGTCAGTTCTAAACCCTAACTAGGAAGCTAGAAAAAACATAAGACAGAATATGAATGGAATAAGGTATTCAGTGTACTGGAACTTTGCATCAGGAGAGTGACTACCATAGGATGAACCACAATTGATGGTTCAATCATAAAGTTACGTTTTAACTTTAAGAGAAATGTGTTGCTATTAAAGAACATTTTTGAAAGATCACTCAAACTGCTGTGGATTGGAGGGAAACAACTGAAGGCAGGGAGATGAGTTGAAGCTTTTGCAAATGGTTGTAGAGTACGGTAGTAAGAGGGGGAAGAACGGGGTATGATTACTAAATGACACAGGCTTTTTTGGGGGGTGATGAAATGTTCTGGCATTAGACAATGGTGATGGTTGCACAACCTTGTGAATATACGGGGAACAACTGACTTGTCATTTTAAAGTGGTAAATTTTATGGTGTATGAATGTTTCAACGACAAAAAGTTTTTTTTAAATTTAAAAATTAGATTTATCAGGGTGACATTTGTTAATAAAATTGTAGGTTTCAAATGTATGATTCAATAATACATCATATGTATATTGCATTGTGTGTTCACCACCCAAAGTCAAATCTCCTTCCATCACCATATATTTGACCCTTTGTATCCTTATCTATCTCCCCCACCCCTTTCCCTCTGGTAACCGCAAAACTGTTTTCTATGTCTGTGAGTTTTTGTTTGTCTTGTTTATTTTGTTGCTTTCAGTTTTATATCCCACAAATGAGTGAGATCATACGGTTCTCAACTTTTTTGTCTGACTCACGTTGCTTAGCATAATAATCTCAAGATCCATCCGTAGTGTCGCTAATGTCAGTATTTAATCTTTTCTTATGGCTGAGTAATATTCCATTGTATATGTGTATCACGTCTCCTGTATCCAGTTATCTATTGAAGGGCACTTTGGTTGTTTCTATGTCTCGGCCACTGTGAATATTGCTGCAGTGAACATTGGGGTGCATATATCTTTATAGGTAAATGTTTCCAAATTTTGAGAATAGATACCCAGAAGAGGCATTGCTGGGTCATATTGTAATTCTATTCTTAATGTTTTGAGGAACATCCATACTCTTTTTCCATAGTGGCTGTAACCAGTTGACATTCCCACCAGCAGTGTATGAGGGTTGCTTTTTCTCCACAACCTCTCCAACACTTGTTATTTATTATTTGTCCGTTTGATAGTAGCCATTCTAATAGGTATGAGGTGATATCTCATTATGTTGTTGATCTGCATTTTACTAATAGCTAGTGAAGTTGAGCATCTTCTCATATGTCTGTTGGTTGTTTGTATGTCTTCTTGAGATAAGTGTGTGTTTAGGTCCCCTGTCCATTTTTTAATTGGCTTGTTTTTATTGTTGCGTTGTATGAGTTCTTTATATATTTTAGATATTAGCCCTTTATTGGAGGCATTGTTTGCAAATATCTTCTTCCATTCAGTTGGTTGCCTTTTTGTTTTGTCGATGGTTTCTTTGCTGTACAAAAGCTTTTTAGTTTGATATAGTCCCATTCATTTATTTTTGCTTTTACTTCCCTTGCCTTTGAGGTCAAATTCATAAAATCCTCTTTAAATCCAAGGTCCATGAGTTTAGCACCTATGCTTTCTATGCAATTTATTGTTTCGGATCTTATATATTTAGATCTTTTGAGGTAACTTGGATGAATGGTGACAGATAGCAGTCTAGTTTCTTTTTTTTTTTCTTTTCTTTTTTGCATGCTTCCTTCTAATTCTCCCAGCACCATTTATTGAAGAGGCTTTCTTTTCTCTATTGTATATTTTTGGTTCCTTTTTAAAAATTATTTGCCAATATGCATTTGGATTTATTTCTGTTCTCTCAGTTCTGTTCCATTGATCTGTGTGTCTGTTTTTCTGCCAATATCATGTTGTTTTAATCCTTGTCACATTGTAGTATAATTTGAAGTCAAGCAGTGTGATACCTCCAGCCTTGTTCATTTTTCTCAGGATTGCTTTGGCTATTCAGAGTCTTTCGTGATTCTAACCAAAGCTGATGATTTTTTGTTCTCTTTCTTTAAAAAAACACCATTGAAATTTTGATGGGGATTGCACTGAATCTGTATATTACTTTGGGTAATATGACCATTTTAACTAAGCTGATTCTTCCAACCTGCGAACATGAATATCTTTCTGTTTCTAACCAAAAAAAAAAAAAAAAAAGAGAGAAAATAAATTAAAGAAGCTTTTGCAATAGTCTAATTGAGAGGAGGTGGTGGAATGTACCGAAGTGGTAGCAGTGGAGATAGAAGTAGAAATGGTAGCTCTGGTAGGTAAAATAGGGCTCCTAGGCATTTAGATATTAGATTTTAGTTATCTGGAGACAGGTCTGAACTAAAACTAGAGGTGAGCAATTTCAGTGTATAGATGGTAATTGAAACCATGGGAGTATATTAGATTAGATTGAGAAGAATTGTATAGGGTGAGAAGAGCAGGTAATCCTTGGATCCAGGCCTGTGGTACACTAAGGGATAAGGAGAAGAAAAGAAGCTGACAAAAGAGATAGAGAAATGCTGCTTTATCCATTATTTACTACAATAATGTCCAACAAATGGGAGGTGATCAAAAAATATTTATGGAATGAGTTGAATGAAGTTAGACTAAAAATTATTTTATCATATCTCAGTGTCCTATTATCATCATCAGTACTCTTTAACAGGCACTGCTTACTTTATTTTATTCAATTCTCACAATAATTCTGCAAGACATATAATGGTAAATTACATACTCCAATAATGGTAAATTACATACTCCATCCCAGGACTAGATGAGCTATATATATCTGAGTCAAAGTTTATCTTTTTTTTACTACTAGGCCAAAGTTTTCCAAAATTTCTTCTGAGAAAGACGTTCACAGGTATTTAATAACAAAAATAACAAAACAACCATTGTTGAGGTAATAACAAGATTATTGGGAATCAGTCTTTTTTAATAGGGTGCTTGCCAACAAGGAAAATGGATCAGTTTGGGCAGGAAAGGAGCATAACATAGTAGTTACTGAGGGAAAATGGATTCTTAATATTTATGAAAATTTTGTGTTTCACTCTGTCTTACTTGGTAGCATAGCAATCCTCTGAGAGAATCAGTCCTTTTAATTATGTAATATATGCTGTTTTCCTAACCACTACTTCAGTTTTGATTTCCTCATCACCCTTTGCAATCTGCTTGTTGCTGTTATTGCCCACTTTTGACATTTAATTTCTTTTAGTTGTGCTTTACAGTTTTCCTGAAATGCCTCATTGAGTTTTCTGGTATAAAATTTTTTATGTTTGGCTTATCTTGCAACTATTTTATTTAGTATCTGAGAATCATTCTTTATCATTCTGTTATGAATTGAATTTAAAAAATATAACATTACTTTAGAAGTGACTGACTCTTGAGCATTGTTGTAATTTATATAGTTCTAAATATTACATTTAGGTGACAAAGAGGAAATTCATGTGGAAGGTGAAGTTAATATTAATGGAAATCATTCCATGTGTTGTTCAAGACTCTTGATGTGAAACTTAATATGTCATTTATTCAGCCTCTATTTAAATTCAGTTATAAATTTTCTCCTCATTCCTTAATGAGGCATCATCTCTTATCATCTCACTCCTTTGCTCAAAAACCCTCATTTGTACCCTTCTACCTACAGAATGTTGCCTAAACTTAGTAAAGTGGCATGTAATGATCTGGCCTGGATCTACTTTTTGCATTAATCTCTCCTCCCACATAGTGCTTTGTCATTACACTCCTAGTAGTCCTTTATTTCTTTTTTTCATTGTTTTTGTTAACACTATATTCCTTTATTTCCCAAATCGTGTGCTAAGACACCTTGGGGCTGCAGCAAACCCACACTAATTCTGCAGGTTATTTTAAATTTTCTAGGGAAACAGTGACATCTATTAGGTAGATACAGCACGAACCACCAGCTCCAGATATTTCCATTTTAACATTAGATTGCTACATTCCTTTTGGTGATATCATATACTTTGGAAAATATACTGGAGTTTTGGTGGTTTCTCTGATTGAAAAAAAAAAGTAATGCACAAAAATCAGTGTGACACAGGAAATGAGAGTGGTGGTGACCAGTCTGATTCCAAGATTTGAGGATTTCCTAAATTATTAGGAAATAAATATTTATTAAATGTTTGAAACTAGCTACTTAAATAGAATATCTTTTACTTTAGGAACACCATGACAAAATTCCCAAGACAAGAAGAGGCATGTGTTCTGTGCCTCTACTTTCTTTACAGTTTATAACCATTTTTGGAAATTACACCCATCCTTCGAAGACTAGTTGATAATGTCACCCATCTCTGGAAGCCTTTTCTGATCCCCTTGGCTACAGTTAGTCTCCCTCCTTAGTGTTTCCTGGTGGCATTCTGCCTTTACTATTACTTTTAAAATTGAATTCAACAATATTTATTTAAAGTTAACTAATTATAACTGTGGCTTTCTTGTTCTCCTGTTAGGTGTAGTTACTTGGAATATAGTGCGAGCTCTTTTATTCTCCATATAAAAGTGACCCAATTATAATAGGTCTTATTAACTGATCTAAAATGCATTATGGTTAGTCTGTTTCTAATTTTTCAGACATGCTTACAAGATCGTTGGTTATATTATCAACATTATATTTGAAGGAATTGGGGTTTAGCAATGTTGGTTTCCATAACACTGACATACCTCCTAACCTTTGGCTAGTCTAGTTCGTTTTCCTTTTACTGTTGATTATAGGATCAACTTTTAGAAATCCTATTGAGATTTCTATGGGAGTTGCAGTAAATCTATGAATCAATTTGGGGAGAATTGCTGTCTTAAGAATATTGAATTTTCTAACCCACGCAGATAGTATAGCTCTCCATTTATATAGGTTATTTTTCCTCAACAGACTTCTGTAGTGTTCTGTGAATAGGTTTTACATGTTTTCTTAAATATGTCCGGATATGTTTTATTTTTCCATACTATTGAGAGTGACATGATTTTCTTAATTTTAATTTTCGACCATTCTTGATAATATGTAGAATTACATTAGATTTGTATGTGTCGATCTTGAATCCTGAGACCCTGATAAACTCACTTTTTATTCCTAGAGCATTTATGTGGATTCCTTATGATCTCATATATTCTTTAAACATGCAGAGATTGGTATCTAGACAAAGCTTCAAGAATTACTGTATATGGATTTTGGTTCATCTCTGTTTCCCCATTTCAGAGAGAATGCCAGAGTCTGTTTGGCTTCTTCCTCTCTGCATCATAGTCTGGAAATTGCCTCCTGGCAGAAAGCCTGCATGATGTCAGGGTTCACCTTGTTTTCTTTTCTATCAGAGATCACAGTCCTGCCCTGCCTGATGTCCAGTGTCTGAAAATTCTGTAGTTGTTTCCTTTTGGTTTTGTTTTCTAGTTATTCACAGCACAGGGGCAATTCTGTACCCTGCTACTCCCTTAGGACTAAAGTAGAAGTTAAAGATAGATGTTTAAGGATGTACTCTTCATATATAAACAAAGAGGGACTGGGGCAATGGAAAATCTGAAAATGTTGTGGTTGTGACTTCGTATTTAGGGCCACTGTCAATTTCATCTTTTTATCATCTAGTGGACATGCAGTAAATGTCTATTAACTGGATGTCAGAATGGTAGGAAATAGATTTGTTAGATGTTGATAACACATTGTGTTCAAGATTAACATTAGAGATGTACTAAAATTTTAACAGAACTCTTAGCACATTAATATATAAACTTAGCACATTAATATATATAATATATTTTTAATCTATTTCAACGTTCTTGGTTATAACATCTTTACTTACTAGGTTATTAAATTCTTTGAAGAAGTAAACATGGCTTCTATTTCTTTTGTGTGTCTACTTTGGCTTACTAAAAACTCTCATTTATGCAGACTAACTTTTGAGTGGAAATCACTGATCAAGAGTAAAGTTCTCACATTTTGGCAGTGTCCTGATGTGCTGATATCAGAAATAGCCAGAAAGTTAGTTTCCTATGATGAAATATTTAATAGTGGAATTATATATAACGAAACCTGAATATTTCTATTGTTTGTCCATTTTTGTGTTACAGGTTTAAGTAATATTGATTTGTAATGGGAAGCATTTTACTTCATTTAAATCCTGATTGTAGAAGTGTTATAAATCAGATTTAAGCCTGGTAGTGAGTTGATATAGTCCCTTTTTCAGACTATAGTTTGAACATGTCAATTTTTGTTATAATTAGGCTGAATTACATTATGACTTCATTTTTACTGAATGAAGTTTCCTATTAGTTTGATGGCATATTGTTATTTTAAAAATCATAGTGAAATTTGTTGTTGATGATTTTGTATTTTACTACATAAAACAGACATGGTCGATCATTTAACCATGCTTTCTACATGAATAAAAGTAATGTATAGACTAACACATATTCTTGACTGTTGAATTTGTACTTTCCCTAAGTCTGGTTTAAAGTATTTAAAATCTATTAGGCATTGATATAGATGCATTTCAAGATATTGCCTGCTTCATGTGATTTACTTATTTAATAAATGGATTGATAATATTAAAGACTGAATAAATTCATTTAAAATATTGTTATTCTTTAAACAGAATGATTGATTTAGTTGCAATATTATTGGTGTACTCTTTAATTTTGAAAATTTTATAACTTAAAGAAAAGAATAGTAAAATGAATTTCTTTATATCCTTCACATGGATCTACCAATTGTTAAAATTTAAGCACATTTGCTTTCTTTTTCTTTATATATACATATACATACACACACACATTTATGTAGATCCCTAAACCATTTTGAATTATTTACCTCCTGTTAGAATTGCTACAATACTATTTTCTGATATGTAATAGGTAGTATTACAATTTCGGCAGTTAATCTAATAGTATCTTTTATAGCTGTTTGAGTTAATTCTCAATTAAGGACTCAGTAAGGATTACAAATTGCATGTATTTGTCATATTTCTTTAATGTACTTTGATCTGTAACAGTCCTTTCTCCCACCTTTTTTAGAGGACAGATGATGTCTTTCTGGGCATTTCCTTCTTTTAAGAGTCCAAGCCAGTTGCTTATAAAATGTGCCATAATCTGGATTTACCTGATTGTGTCCTCATGATTAGATTCAGGTTAAACATTTTTGGCTCAAATGCTACATAAATGATACTGTATATTTTTCATTGCATCACAGCAAGAGGTATATAATGTTAGTTTCTTGCTTTATTGATGATGCTAAGTTAAATTATTTGTTTAATATGCTGTCTCTCAGATTTCTTGCTTGGAACCTTCTTCTCTTGCCCCGTTCCATATTTACATTGCCCTTCTACAGGGCAGGTTTGCTTCCTAACGGCATCAACTTTACATTCATTTGCTCTATCCTACAATACATGCCAAATAGTTTTACCAATAGCATTACCAACATTATACTTACTATTAAAGTTTAAGATTTTTTGTTTTTTGTTTTTCCTTATATTAGTATGTTGAAAAGTTAAAGTATTTTAAAAAGTTATTTGTGTTTTTCTATGTGATTATGTGGTATTTAACTCGTTTATTTTATTGAATTCAACCTTATCATTTTTTTCTAATCGAAATTGAAATTTAAATTGAATATCATTTTCAAAAATGTAAACTTTTAATGTTTCAAAAGTCAATTTTATGTGAAGTATTATATTCAGAGAAGTCTTTCTTCTATCCCTACTCCTTTTTTCCGTACCCTACCACCCACTTTCATAGAAAACCATTTTCTTTAGTTTCTGGTTTATTCTTTCTGTATTTTTTAAACAAATTAAACAGATTTAAAACTGTATATAAATTCTAAAAGAATATGTGTATATACTAAAATGATGTATGTTCTTTTTTTACACTTTCAGTGATATTTTTTTCATATACAAGCATACATTTTATATATAGTAATCATTATTACTATAATTACTTTACAGTAATGGTAGCATACCCTACAGTGCTGTCGGCACTAATTTTTTTGCGATCATATCCTTAAAGCACATAGTATTCCTTGGTATAGGTCGACTAGATCGATCTTTGAGGTAATGAGTCTGTATTGATCACCATTCAGTTTATAATCTTTTGCTCTCATGAGGTGGCAATTAATATTCTTAAATAACACACATTTGCACACAAGTGCAATATAGGATAAATTCACAGATAGTGGGATTTCTGTCAGAAGATACCAATTACATTTTTCTAAATATGGGCAATTCGTTCCTAATACAGATTGTAACAATTCATGGTCCCACAAAAACCTATGAAGATACTTTATTTTCTTAAAGCATACACATACACACTTTTGAACCCTGCTCTTTTTTTTTTTTTCAACTTCTCAAAATATCCTGGCAATTACTGCAGGTTAGTGAATTATTCCATACAGCTTTTCCTTGTTCTTTTTTCTTTTTTCTTTTTTTTTTAAATTGCTTTGTGGTATTCCGTTGAATGGCTTCAGCATAGTTTATTCAATAGTCTTATATGGATGGATATTTAGGTTGTTTCCAACATTTTGGTCTCATAAGTAATGTCTCAAAGAATACCTATCCATATGTTGTTTTATATTTGTAAACACGTATCTTCAAGATAAATCCCTGGGAGTAGGATTGCTACATCATCATATAGTTATTGAATATTAAACTTACAGTTTTCTCTGTGCTACCTTTTGTTTCTCTCATCATTCCTTTAACTCACAAATATACATGCATTTTTTTATACAACAAATATTTGAGAATGTGATAAGATTTTGATGTATTTTGACTTTGTATATATTGAATATTATTTTAACTCTAGATATTAGAAACAGAATAAATGGTGGCTTTAGAATAGCTAATTAGAAACCTTAACAATTTGAGCTAATTATGAAAGATAACATTTCACATCAGTGAAAAGTATGCATTTAAAAAATTCACTATATAGCGAAGGAATTAAAGTTTATAAGACTAATGAAAAGATAAGATACTAGAATTAGAATTTTTAACACTTTCTGAATTTTAAAAAATAACTTATTACACATGAACATACTTTAGCTTGGTTTATATACGAATTACCGCAAGTATGACAATAATAGTGACAACTATAGCTAATATATATCATTTACTATGTGCAGGGTAGTAGGCTCATTAATACATTTAAATTAACTTAAATTATTTAATCCTCAATAACCTTATGAGGTGTATTTATTTACAGATGAAGTAAATGAGGCATAGAAATGTTAAGTAACATATTCTTTCTCATACAGCAAATAAGTGGCAGAGGCAAGATTGGAACCCAGACAGTCTTCAGTATAGATTCTTGGCTTTTAATGACATTGCTACGGTACTTCTATTGAAACTCACTATTATTTTTTCTGTATCAAGCCACCATTGACCTAAGGTCTATTTGACTTTAAATTCTGAGTTCTTAACTACTATGCTCTATTTCTTTCCCCAAAAATAGTATAATAAGGTTTTATGTGGTTGTTATAGGAAATTTGTTATCATAAGTAGTAGTACAGGATTAGAATTCCATTCATAACAGCCACAGCTTCTAACAAAGTATCCCTTGTATGCCTCTGTCTATGGCAGAATACTGAACTATGTGTACCATTTTTCTGACCTACTGAAATTATTTATGTTTCTGTTTTAAAGTGGATGATTCAGCAGCCACACAAAGCAGCAACATTTTTTGGATGCATTGGGATAGATAAATTTGGGGAGATCCTGAAGAAAAAAGCTGCCGAAGCCCATGTGGATGCTCATTACTATGAGCAGAATGAGCAACCAACAGGAACTTGTGCCGCATGCATCACTGGTGACAACAGGTCAGTGTAATTCCGGGGAAGCCTGTACTAATTGGCTGTTTAAACAGTGGTAAAATCTGAAACCAATATGATTTTGGATTTAGATCTTATGTTTATAATTGCTTTTAATATTTAAAAAACTCTTCTTCCTTTTATCTTTTTTCCTTTTTTTTTAATGGCCTTTGTTGAACCTGTTGTCTGCATCAGGCATAATGGAATGATAATTTTGAGATTATCCGATCTAGTCTCTCTTTTTATAATTAGGGTCAGAAAAGGAAAACATTTTATTCAGTGTCTTATAGCTAGTTTCTTCCGAACTGGGATTAGAAAGAAATATTCTTTTCATTGTATCCTGAGATTGGAATATATGTATTTTTTAATATATATATAAAATATTACATTTTATCCAGTCTCATAGGAATTAAGTCATCTAAAGCATTTCTGGCAAATAGTCATTCATCCATATGAAACAACTTCAGTCATGGATAATGCACCAATCAAGGAACAACCCATTACATTTTTACATAGTTTTACTTTTTAAAAATTCTTCTTTATATGAACTTTGACTATATCTCTCAGGGCCCTCAATGCATTGATTGGTTGTATTTGTGCCTTTTGCAGCTACATGAATTTCTTCTTCAGCACCTTCATACATTGCTAACAGCATTATTACCATATTGCTCATCAGCATAGGCTTTTTCCTCCTTTGCAAGGGAAAAAAACAACCTAACTTTTCTAGCCGTTATATTGTTAGAATCGCCAAAGATGAGCCTTGTTTAAATAGTAATTCACTAGGAATTTTACATTCATTACAGCTAGAAATATTTAGTCTTCCTCCATTCCCCTTCTCCCTTCCATTCCCTCCTTTTTTATTGCCTAATTTTCTTCTTTTATTTCTTCCCTTCTCTCGCCCTTGTTCCATTCTCCTTTCTAACCTCTTTCATTTTTGCTCACTCTTTGACTTCCAGCAAACATATGTTAAGGACTTGACACTACTCTGGGCAGTAGTCATCAAATAACTAAAATACAACTTTCAAAAATAATTAGAATGCCAAAACCTTTTAAACCTGTCTTGTAACTTTATTTTTTGGGTGTAGGAACATGTTACGATTTTAAGGCTTCAATAAATAAAACCATCCATTGTTCACACATATTTGAAATTTACTTATTTAGACCTTTCCCCTTTTCAGCTTCTCTAACACCAACATTAATATTCAGGTGCAAAGTTTTCCCATTAGAGAGAAAAGGTGAGTTTTACCTCTGACACCACTCAAGCTAGAGTAAAATTGACAGGTTATTTTTGTATGCTAAATTGCTATTTTAAAGAGCAGTTATTATAATATTAGGTCCTCTAGATGTCAACAGCTTAATTTATATACTAATTTTATGGTTATGATGATCAATATTGTTGAAATGATACTGGAAATCAGAAACATGGGGAAACCCTCTATATCTAATTCATTATCCAAACTGTAGAACCTAATAGATTTGGATAAATTGTTTTAGAGAGGACTGGTAACTCAGTACCACTATCCAAAACTCAGGAATCAAAGAGTTTAGATAATGCAATATTATTCTTAATCTATCTTCTCATTCTCTAAATTCTGACCCAAATACATTTGGATAGTAAGAATACTCGTGGGGGTTTTTTTTTTGTTTTTGTTTTTAGAAACTATGTAGTTTCCTATCAAAGAGTAGTTTTATTATTAAAATAGAGTTTAGTAGCTGGTACCAGAAGTGTTTGCTTTTACTTTATCAAAATTTTGCTAGTCATGATTACTAAAATATTTTTTATAAATTAGGACTAATTATTCTTAACTTTAGAATATAGTTATTGGCATATGCATATATTGATGCACATTACTCTTCATTTGTTTAATTGAACATAAACAGATGTATCTTCTGTAGTCAACTGGCATGTGGATGAGTAGAAATATGTTTTGGAAGAGAATCAATTTATTCTTTTCTTAACAGAGGAACCAATCACAGTACCACAATCTCAAGTGATGAGATGATATATTTGGATTTTTTTAACCATAACTGTTACCATCGATTACAAAAATGAAAAATTGTCAAGTTTTTTAACTTCTGAGTCAGAATGAGGAGGGCAAATTTTTATTAATTTGTATATAATGTAAATGATTATTTTATTAAGTTTAATCACTAGGCAATAACAAAAAGCTCTATGTGGTACTTGTAGCAAGATTTTATTTTTTTAAATTTTTTAAATTTTTATTTTTTTTACTTCAATAGCTTGATTTATTAGACATATATAAGTATAAAATTTATTAAAATATACACATTAAAATATAATGCTTTGTAAATTAATTTCACATAGTAAATATGGTCTATATTTATATGTATGTTTTGTAAAATTAATCTTGTACTTGACTTTTAAAGTCAAGTAATAATAATAAATACATAGTATGTTGATACTTAAAAACTGTTTTTATTTGCATATTTTTTATGTGATGGCATTGTAGCTTTTATTTCTTAACTGCATTTTGAACTATTAAAATGTAGAAAGTAGATAATCTTATTTAAGTATCAAAAGGAAACTTAAATGCCACTTGCTCAAAATACTGGGTGGCATTTAGAACAAGGATTAACATCTCTTTATTTCAAAGGCAACATAGAAGTCTCAAAAGTTCTCAAAACAAAATTTTATATACATTATTAAAATCAATATACAGTAGTTTTTAAGAATTAAAAATGTAAAAAGTTTGTTAATTAACTGTATAGAAATACCTGGCAAGTTTGCAGCAAAAGGAACAAACTGTTTACACAAAAAAAACCTACTTGCTTTTCGTTGTTGTTTTAGGTCCCTTGTAGCTAATCTTGCAGCTGCCAATTGTTATAAAAAAGAAAAACACCTTGATATGGAGAAAAACTGGATGTTGGTAGAAAAAGCAAGAGTTTATTATATAGCAGTAAGTATTTACCTAATTCAAATTTCTTGTGTATATTTATAAATTATAGTTGTTTGCTGATATAAATTTTTAAATAATTGTCTTTTATGCTGCAAATTATTTACACATCTCAAAGCATATGTTAGGTTCACTATTACAAATACAGAAGAGAAATATGATCATTTATGGAAACATAATTTGTATTACTTTCAAATCTACCTCTTTTTGGATACATTATGCATAATTTGTTAACCAAGTATCGAATTCTGTATTAAATCAGTTTCTTAAGATCTTTTGAAGTAATTCTGCAAATTTATATTTTATATTGTTAGGCTACTTGTGTGGGAAAATATTAGTAGTATTAAATATTTACTGTAAACAATTTGAGCTTATTTGCCTAAAAAATCCTAGTTGCTATTTATTCCATAGTAATTACCGTGACACCTTTTAATTTAATATTTCAGAAACATTGATCGTGACAAATCTCATAAATCTGGGAATAAGAGCAGCATGTAATTTGAATTATTAAATCTTTTGGCATAAAAATAATTGGTTAAGAATTTATTTCTAAAATAAGACTGTACTAAAAATCCTCCTGAATTAACCACACCATGAATACCTTGTTTTTATTTAATATGAGTTAAATGTGGCTAATCACAAATAAGTAGATACCTATGAAAAAATCAAAAGCCCCTCATATGCATATAATATATGGTTTTGATATAACAGCTGCTGCCATTCACTACCTGAGCTGTGAAATAGCTGTTAAGACGTGTAAAAAATTGATTACCTAGTAAGAACATGCTTATTGAAAATATAATTATTTCTTGCAGCCTGGTGTTAATGTCTCCTACAGCATGTTTATGTGCACTGCTGTAGGCTTTACAAGGTTGTTATTGATTCCTCTGTATAGCAAACCCTACACTTTTTTATAACTGTCATAAATGCTTACATTGAGAGGATTATATAGAGGAAAGACATGTTACCTACACGTTCTGCCCGTATGTGAGAAAACATTGCAAAAATTAAAAGTTTTTCTCTCAATTATCTTCTATTTTATTTTATTTCTCAAAATGGTCTTTTTTTTTTTTTTCAGTTAATACCATGGTAGCATGTTTTTGTAGCGTGGTGCTTTTTGTACTATTCTAAACCATCTTACATTGAAAGTCTGATTTTCAAAGAGCACATGGCTTAATTTTTGCATTATTTATGTTATTTATATTGACTATGAAAGGTGACAATATATTATGATGGAAAAGTATTTTTAACTGTTACAATTCTGTGTATTTCAATGTATAGTAGTAATTGGACCCTGAATTATAAACTAACTTAGAAACAAGTCATAGTTTTAACAGTTATGCACATGTAACCTATTTAGCCAAATTTGGGTGAATGGAATTTTTATAGCAGCATAGACCCAACTTGCAAACAACTCATAGTTTTAACAATTATGTGCCATATAACACATCTAGCCAACTTTGGGTGAATGGAATTTTTATAGGAATATTAACTATACAAGTGCCATTTTGTATAAAGTGTGAAGTGATTAGTTTTGGTCAAATTAATAAAGAAAATTTGATTATTTGTTGAAACTTGTGTAGTATATTCAGCCAGAAACAAATATCAAAATGGATTCTTGTTGATGTCTCTGATGATAGCTGTTAGCTCTTAGCTGCTATTTCAGCAATTATATAAAAAAAAGAATGCTCTTTTACATTGCTATGTAAATCTACAGTTTGCTCAGAGTTTGGCTATTTTAAAATAGTTCTGAAAATAGATTCATATTGGATACCTGGGATTCTGTTATTCTTGGTGGACGCTCAACAAATGTTTATTTTGCTAACAACAAGGGCATAATTTTTTTCATTAAAATCTGTGAAATCTCTTCTGAAATGTAATGTTATTTCCACAAAGACATTCTACAATTCTTTTAAATCTTTAATTCCCTTTGAGCACAGAGTATCCAGTCTGGTCTTTTCTTAGCATATGCTCAAACCAGAATTTTAGGTTGAATAGATATATTTATACTTATTTTATCAAATCCTCTATACTTTCAGGTTCTATAAGGTCAGCAATATTCTCACATCATCATGATAAACTTCTGAGGTTTAACAAGTCGAAATTCTGGGCGCTCTTCAATTCCAAAAAGTTCTTGATCTAAGGAAGCAACTCAGTATATTGATTCAATAAGTTTCCAAAATTAATACATCTATCTGCATTATGTAAAATAAACCAAATCCTCACATTCAGCAATCCTTCTTCCCTTCCCATTATTCCATAAATTAGTAATGGTCATGAGCATTAAGAAAATTCAAAACTTTAATCATTTTCTTTGTCATATAACACAATGAGCTTACAATGGAGAGTTCACATCTTTCCTAATTAAAAAAAGAAAACAAATGGAGTATGCATATACCAACGTTCTTTTTTGGTTTAAATAAAATGTTAGCATCTTTTTTTTTTAACCTTTATAGCAGGTGTCTCATTAATGGCATATAAACTCAGTTTTTCACGTTTCAACCGAATTTCTTGTTAGGAGGTGATTAGGGATTACCGGTTATGTGATAGATAATTACATTATTGAAAATAAAAATCTTAGGTACTCTTCACCTTAATATCAGATTGGCGTATCTTTCTTACAAGAGATATTTCTTACAATAGCCCTTTAAGACTGATATTTAAGATAGGTTTAGGAACAAGGTTAGGAAATCAAGAGACATTAATTTTTCTAAGCTATGTATTTCCTTTTTTAGACAAAGTGCCATGAAAAATGAGAAAATTAGCACTCAATGTTTCAACCTGCCTCTTGATTTTTCATAGTTAAATTTTTATTTTATTTTTACATTTTCGGTGTTTAAACATTTGCATTCTGTTCTATAATCATAATTCTTACAGTCTTAATTCTACATTTAAATGACTTAAATGCTTACAAAGTACTTTACTCCATTTCCCTTATTCTTTTACTGTTTATTTTAATTATCCCCTAATTGGCTGCATTTTATCATCAAGCATTTCTACCCCAAGGAAGGACTCAGAGCTTCTTTCTTCTTGAGTTTTTATTTACTTCTTGTTGCTTTTATATATATAAAGACAACATGTCTGGTATAATATTTTGTGAAACAAAGTATTCTATAGACACGGTTTTATTGTCTTGTAGCACTTTTTGTGGGAAATCTAAGCCCAGGTGATTTTTATTATTGGTGTTTTTTTGTTGTTGTTTCTTTTTTTTCTGCTTACTTTGGATTCCTTTTGCTCTTCTCTTCCTTCTTCCCCTAATCCCAGCCCCCACCCCTCCATCTCCCCACCTCCCTACAGCTTTCTTTGTTTCTTAAAGTGGAAGAATAATTCATTGATTTGACACTTCATTTCTACTATAGATGATTAGTGCTATAAATTTCTCTAAGCATTGATTTGGCTTCCTCCCACAAATTTTGATATTTCATATTTTTATTTTCATTCAGCTTGTAGTACTTTCTACTTTTTGTTTTCTTCTTTGACTCATAGGTTATTTAGAAATGTGTTGTTTTCTAAATGTGGAGATTTTGCAGAGATCTTCCTTCTGCTACCATTATGAATTTGTATGCTCCTCATTGCAATGCTATCAGACTTTTCAAGTACTTTTTTAGTTTAGTTTTATTTTTTTCAATTATAGTTGACATACAATATTATATTAGTTTCAGGTACACATTATACAACACAGTGATTAGACATTTGTATAACTTATGAAGTGATCATCCTGGTAAATTCAATACCCATATGATGCCGTACATAGTTATTACAATATTACTATTTTCCCCATGCTGTACTTTACATCCCCATGACTGTTTTGTAACTACCAATTTGTATCTCTTAATCTCCTCCCCCTTTACTCATCCTTCCACGCCACAATTCGGCAATCATTAAAATGCTCTCTGTATCTTTAAGCTTGTTTCTGTGTTTGTTTGTTTATCCTGTTCTCTAGATTCCACATATAAATGAAATCATATGACATTTGTCTTTCTCTGTCTGACTTACTCCACTCAGCACAATACCCTCTAGGTCCATCTATGTTGTTGCAGATGGCAAGACTTCATATTTTTTATGGCTGAGCAATACCATTGTATATATGTACTGTCTCTTCTTTATCCATTTGTCCACTGATGGACACCTAGGTTGCCTCCTTATCATGGCCGTCGTAAATAATGCTACAATGAATGTATGAATTCACATGTCCCTTTGAAGTATTATTTTGTGTTTCTTGGATAAGTACCCAGAAATGACATTACTGGATCCTTCTTTGTCTCTTGTTATAGCCTTTGTTTTAAAGTCTATTTTGTCTCATATGAGTATTGATAACCCAGTTTCTCCTGCCTGCCCACCCTCCTCATATTCATGAATTATCTTTTTCCTTCCCTTTACTTTCAGTCTGTGTGTGTCTATTGATCTGAAGCGAGTCTTTTTAGGCAGCATTTGTAATGGGATTTGTTTTCTTCTCCATTCATCTATCCCATGTCTTTTGATTGGAGCATTTAATTCATTTACATGTAAACTAATTGTTGCCAGATATGTAGTTATTGCCATTTTATTATTTCTATTTTTGATTTTTTTTTTCTTCTTCTTAAAGAAATCCTTTTAACATTTTTTGTAATACTGACTTGGCGTTAATGAGCTTTATCTTCTTCTTGTCTGAGAAGCTCTTTATCTGTCCTTTGATTCTAAATGATAGCTTTGCTCTGTAGAGTAGTCTTGGTTTAAGTCCTTACTTCTCATCACTTTGAATATTTCCTGCCAGTCCCTTCTGGCCTGCAATGTTTCTGTTGAGAAATTAGTTGACAGGACCTTTTTTTTTTTTTTTTTTTTTTTTTTTTGTCATTGGGATATTTATACCATTCCAACTTAATGTGATTAGTGATATGGTTAGCTTTGAGTTCATCATCTTGGTACATCATCTCTAGATGTAACATGGCAGACACCTCCAACCTTGGCTACTTTTAAGATTTTCTATTTATTAGTGATTTTGATCAGTTTGGTTATGCTGTGCCTTAGTTTATTATTTTTTTTCATATTTCTTATGATTAGGGTTTGTTTAGCTTCTTAGAGCTGTGGGTTTATAGTTTTTATTTTGTTTGCAATATTTTCAGTCATTATTTCTTTAAATATGTTTTCTGCCCCAACATTCCTTTTGGGCCTCAAATTACACACATATTATGTCTCTTGAAGTTGCCTTGTAGCTCAGAGATACCACCTTTTTCATTTTTGTGAATTTTTTTCCTCCGTGTGTTTCATTTTTGATAGTCTTTTGCTGTGCCTTCTAGTTTACTAATAGTTTCTTCTTTAATATCCAACCTGTCATTAATCCCATCCAGTGTATTTTTTATTTCATTTGTTTTTTTCATATCTGGAAGATTGATTTACATATTTTATTTCTTCCTGTCTTTACCTAACTTCGGACATATAAAATACTATTAAAAGAACTGTTTTAATGTCTTTTCTTGTTAATTTTAACATCTGTGTCAATTCCGGGGTAGTCTGGAGTAGTTATCTTCCTCATTAAGGATTCTATTTTGCCTCCTCTTTGTATATCTAGTAATCATTGGCTATCAAAACTTTTTGAGTGCAGGTTATCTTTGTATTATTATAAATCTAATTGAGATTTATTCTGAGATGGAATTATGTTACTTGGAATGAGTTTGGTGCTTTTGGATCTTTCTTTTGATTTGTTAGGTGAGTCCAGGATGGTGCTCATTCAGTAGCAATGGCGATTTTGATCCTTAGGAACATTTGGCAAAGTCTGGAGACATTTTTTATTGTGATGACTGAGGGTTGCTACTAGTAGATATAGAACAGGAATGTTGCTAAGTATCCTGCAATGCATGAGGCACCACCCCACAACAAAGGATTATCCATTACAAAATGTCCATAGAACCAAGGTTAAGAAACCCTGGTCTAAAATGAAATATTCCCTACTACCAAAGCAAGACTTTCTTGTATTCTATTAAATGACCCGTTAATTCTAGGTTTTCTGCTCTAGATGGTGGAATCAGACACTGTTCTCAGAGATACGTGTGCCCCAGGTACTATTCCTTCAGATCCTTTTCCCTCTAATACTTTTAGATGATGGTTGGTTCCCAGGCTCTGATTTGGTAATGTTCAAGGGAAACCCTCTGCAGATTTCAGAGTCCTTGGTAAAGCTTTCTCTGCTCTGGTTTTCTAGCCTCTGAACTCTTACAACTCTGGTCTTCCTAGGTTTATCTCTTATTTCCTCAGTTCACTGGTCTCTACTCCAGTTCCTGCTTCTTGCGCTGTAGCCTGGAACTTTCTCAAGGCAGTAAGCTAATTCAAGTTTATGCCCCCTCTAGGTGGTTAACTAGCTCTCAAAGATTACTGTTTTTCATTTTTGATGTCCATTGTCTGGAAAACCATTGTATCACTCATCCTGTCTGTTTTTGTTTGTTTTTGTTGTTTCAGGCTGGAGGATAAATCTAGTTCCTGTTTCTTTACTGTCTTCTGCCTTGCATTGTTTTTTGAGAGGAAGTCTGTTATCATTCTTATCATTGTTCCTCCTTATCTAATATATCTTTTTTTCCTCTGTCAGCTTTTAAGATTTTCTCTTATTTACTGGTAGTAAGCAATTTTATAATGATGTACCTTGATGGAGATGTCTTTATCTTTCTTGTGATTGGGGTTCATTCAGTTTGGAAATTTTTCTGTAAATAAATTTTCTCTGCCCTTCCCCATCCATCTCTGAGGACTCCACACCATTTGAAGCTCTCCCATGACTCAGTGATGCTCTTTTCAATTTTTTTATCTCCTTTTAAAAAAATAATTACTATTGCTATGTCTTGACATTTACTAATCATTTCTATTGCAATGTCTAATCTGCCATTAAACTCATCCAGTGTTTTCTTTTTTAATCTTGGACATAGTTTTTATCTTTGGAAGTTTGATATGGGCCTTTTTTACTCCTGCCATGTCTACTTTACATATGCAGGTTGCCATTTGCCATATTTAACTTATGAAATATAGTTATAACAACTTTTTAAGGTCCTTGTATACTAATTGTATCACTTTTTTTTATTCCTGTTTCTTACCTTCGCTTTGGGTTGTTTCCTAGTGCACATATGCTGAAGACCCATGCAGATCTCCAGAATTCTCATTTTGTACCTCTTTGTTCAAAGCAGCTCTCTTCTGTTCAGTATTCTACCCTTGCATGTGCTAGGCATCTTGGTCTCACTGAGTGGAGACTACTAGACTCTGTTTAGGTTCTCTCTGCCTGGAAACTCTCCAGGGAGTAAGTTTGAGTAATTATAGGGATCTCCTTATATTGTTCCTCCTGTGATTATTGTCCACTGTCTGAATATTATTATTTCATTTTTTTTTTCTATTTTCATAGTTTTTTAAGATGGGAGTGTAAATCCATTCCTCATTTATTCCATCTTGGTTAGAAGTGGAAATACTTTGGTTGACTTTGCCTTTCCCATTTTTAGATGACTCTCTTTTTTGGCAAAATTGCCTAACTTTTTCTTTGAATTTGAACCTGTTACTAACTTAACCATGATTTATGTCTGTCTATTGTTGTATACTGACTTTTCCTGGAACAAGGTATTTATTTTAAACTGCAGATTTAGTTCTCAGTTAATCTAGTTAGTTCTGTCTTTCCCTGTACCCAAATTTTATTTTTCCTTCCTTGAACTATTAGAATATCTGAATGACCAAAACCATTACTGATAAATGTATGTAGAGAATAATCAAGTAATAGCAGAAATCCCAAGTGTGGTGAGAAATTAGTCTTAAGGTTGATTCAACCTCAATAACTCTCCAAAGTAGTATTTTAGATTCTCTAAAATTATCTAATGCTCCCATTTTATCACATAAAAATAATTTTTAAAGTTTTCAGCTAATATATAGCTGTTCATTTATGTATAATTACTAATGTTGCAGTCATTTTTTCTAATATTTTCAGTCATCTCTTTATAGTATTTTACATTACTTTGTGAGTACAGTAGGATTTCACATAGAAATTTATGCATTATTTCTAATAACTTTTTTTATGAGAAGAAGTTTTCAAGTTTCAAATATACTATAAAGCACAAATCAGCTTTCAAGTTTAGGCTTATTATAGGGAGAATTTTAAACTTTGGAGATTAAGCAGATATTTAAGAAGTAGGTTTAACAAAAGCTTTTGGTACTTTGTGACTTACTTTGCATAAACTTAGTTAGCTGCGTGTGTACCACCTTTTTAAAGAGTAAAAATTAATTACTATAAATGGTAGAATAGTGAATCGTAGTTTGTCATTAATTGTCTGAGAATATGGGGCTTGGAGTTTGAATTTTCCTTTGGCACCTATGCCTATTTTCGTCTCTCTGTGAATTGTCCAGTTCTCGTGGCTTATTACAGATCTTTTTACCTGTATTTATTTTATAACTCCATCCTGACTGCTTTTATCTCTTTTCAGTCTAGAATCTTACCATTTTGGGATATACGGTTTTTATGAGGGTAGGATTTTCAACTGTGACTGATGTTTGCTTCTGGGATAAAGGGAGGTATGATTATAGGTGAGTAGAGGAAATATAATTTGGAGAAGTGTATAATCTTGGAGGAAAGGAATAGAGTTCGTACTCGGAAAGAAATATGAGTATAAAGAACAAGTAATAATCAGTAACAACTATTTGGGTTTTACATGTCTCATATTGTGGCCTGGTTCGGTTTTCTATTAAAATTCTTAATGACACCATGTATAATAGTTTATCTTAGTAGAACTGTTATTTAGAATCAGTTACAATTAAATATTTTTGTCAGTAATCTGAAAGCAATAATTAAAATCCTTAAAATGAGGTGTTGTTGTAAATTGTAAGAAATCTAGTCTAACAAATCATATATTTGAAATTTACATGTTAGAAATGTTTTCAAAAACATTGAATAACAAATTAGAATTAATGTATCATGAGATATGATTGCTATTTTTTTAGAATTTGGTTACCTTTTGACAATATTTACTAAAACATATGCTTATGTAAAACTCGATTAGAAATTATAAAAGATTATTTTGATAATGCTCAAAATTTAATATATATCATCTGGTATGATAAGCTCTATCGTGAAAAGATTTTTAAAAGGTTTTAGTGAAAGTGAATGAATTTGTCTTGTAACGATAACCTAATAGAAATTGGAGTAATGTAAAAAGAAATGAAAGGTAAGTATTAATATATATATTTGAGATTTACTACCCGCCCAGACCTCCTCGTTTGTACAGTTGAAGAAGTTTTAATAACATATGGACAATTACTTAAACTCATTGCCTTAAACCATATTAGACCACAGCAAAAGCCTTTGTAATGTCATCCTTTGAAAGCCGTATTTTGTGTGTGTGTGTGTGTGTGTGTGTGTGTGTGTGTGTGTTATGGTGACATTGGTTAACAAATCTAGTAAGTTTCAGGTGTACAATTCAACAGTAAGGAATACATATATTGCATTGTGTGTTCGTTCACCACCCTAGTTAGATTTCTTTCTGTCACCACATATTTGACCCCTTTTACCCCATCTACCTCCCCCTCAACCCCCGACCAGGTTAACCACTAGTCTATTGGCCATGTCCATGAGTCTCTATTTGTTTATCCTGTTCATTTGTTGTTTTTAGGTTTATATTCCACAATAAATGATACGTGGTTTTCAACTTTTTGAAAGCTGTATTATAATGAATATACTTTGTCAAAATAAGTAAATTAATAGATTTTTTAAAAATGTAAGCTATTTTGTGAATGACAACTGTTTTAATAATGTCACAGTTGTTTGTAAAACATTTAGATAGAATTTAAAGCAAATTTGGAATTTATTAATTAATTTTTCTAATATTCTTCTGAAATTATTAAGAGGTAACATGTTTGAACTACTTCTGACTTTTCATTTTAACGGTGTTCTAAATGCAGTTTTCGAACACATATATTGGAACTCTCGTTATATTGGTCAAATGAGTGATCACCATTTGGCTTTGTGCCTGCATTTTTGCTCAAGTTTTGGATCATCCTGTTCTGGACTGCTTCATTGACTTCATTAGGGATTACCTATGAATTATTAAGCCTTTGAAAATGTCCTTACAGGTGGCTTTAACTATTACATTTATAAATAATGAGAAGAAATATGTGTGGTTTTATAAATTTTTTTCTATCTGGAGCATTTCATGTTTGTGTAGAATTCCTGGCACTTAGTATATACAAAACCATCATTTAGGGGTTTAGATTTTTGTGTGCCTATTTGACATCCCTTCAAGTAAAGCCCAAAATTATGTGGAAAAGACATCTTTCTTTAACTCAGATATAATATAGAGATACAAGAAAAAAACTTAATTATGTTACTTCTTAAATATTAGCATTAGAGTTTAATTTTTAATTTAAAAATTTTTCAAGATGATATTGATATTCAGTAAATTATACAAATGATTATTGTTCTTCTTCCTCAGTAGGGACAAGTTTTTTATTCTTGCTAGAAAATTTTTCAAATGAGAGTATGATTATAGAAGTTCTATTTGAATTCATTTCCAGTTTGTCTAGAATTATTTTTTTTTTGGCAGGTTAAAATCTAACAGTATCATTTTTTAGTGATACTAATATTTTGTGATTTTTATAGATGTATTATTTTATCCAAGCCGGGTAATTTACTCCTATATTCCTATAATTTTTCTTAAGTCTCTTTTTTTGGCAGCTATCAAAAGTAAAACTCTACTAAAAAGGGGGAATCTGTGGACTATTAAAGTAAGTTTTTTTTTAGTTAAACAGAATTATCTTTTTGCTTACCTAGTAGGAGTAAGATAGTATTGGTGAAAGAAGCTTTGAGTTCTAAAGATAAAGACTGGAAGTTTTTGTGTTTTAGACTTATGGCATTATAATGAAGGCTTGGAATTTTATGTGAAGTTGGAAACCACACTACGTGCTAATTGCCTTAGAATGGTAAGAAAATAAACATATGTATAGAACTTAGTTGTTAAGACAGTAGGCCCTTATATAGAGTTCCAAATGAATTAACAAACCATCTACTGAGATATTTCCACTTCCATTTACTTTATTTATATATTTCAGACCAATCAGCAATTGTTTGGGGAAATGAACTGTTTACCAAATCTCTTTAATAAACATGATTAAGAGAGGAAAAATTTATAAATATTATGATGACAGTGTACATCTTTATATGCTAGTTGTCATATCTTTGAAATTGTATACACACCGGACATAAACAGTCTAGTATCTGTAGAAGTCTATCTGTTTGCCAGCATATTTATGTTACACAATATAGAATCTCTATAGGTTAATATGGTTTAACCCATTTGTTCTGTTTTCTCTATCTTTCTAGATAAATAAAATTAGATTTAATCTTCTTAAGACGTCTTTATTGAGAAATTTATATGCCATAAAAGTGACCCGTTTATATAATTCGATGATTGTTAATATATTTACAGAATTCTGTACCCTTCACCCTAATCTAGTTTTAGACCATTCACATTTCCACAAAAGGAAACTTTGTACACACTTTGTACTCTCCATGGCCCCTGGATTCAGTCTTGTAGCCACATCTCATAGTAGTTTCAATGATATCCAGGTATTATGGCTACAAATGATATAATTGTTTCTAATTAGACAAATTATGAATTCACATTTGTTGACATATGTTGTGGAAGTCATAAATCTTTTGATTTCTTGCTGTTACCTATTTCTCTTTTACACTTTCTCTAAAGAGGGTCTTTTAAGCTTTTGTTTTATTTGTTCTAGATATAATGTTTTGGGGTCAGTTCTTTAAAATGTCAGTTTATTTTTCTGATTTGGGTGAATGGTATGTAGTGGATGAAGTCTGTTTTTTTTTTTTAAAGCATTTGGTAAAGTAGATGAAAAACTGAGAAAACAGTTTTTTTCTTTTCTAGTACTTACTTAAGGCAAGTAGATATACATCCATATTTGCTATTACCTAATTTCAGACAAATACAGGTTTCTCAGCTATGCAGTAGGGCTCGTTTGACTCTAATCTCTTGTGTCTATCATGTGTTTTCTCTGTACCCCTTTGAAATAGCTTCTGGAAGCAATAGGGAACCCTTTGGACTTACAGGACATATTCATATTATTATTTTCACTGATATTGTCCTGATATAAATTAGGAACATTAGCAAATCCTAAATAATTGAAGATGTTAGAAAGATAAATTGCCGCTTTTCCAAATTACATTTCTCTTGTCCTCTGTACAGATTTCTAGTACAAGTTTTCCTTTAATTGTGATAACTTCTTGAATACTTTTCTCTGTAACTCGCATCTTCCCCTGTAATAACCTTGCCCCAAATATCTGATTTTTGTTCAACCTCCCAATCCTGACTAGTCATTTTGTTTATCTGAGTATTTCTTTCTTCATTGTAGAAAGAATTTAAGATCACCTTGCATTATTACATTATTTCTAGGTTTAAGGGACTTTACAGAAACAGTCACAATCAAATAAAATATAGAATAACCCACCAAAGTTTTTAGTTCATTTTTTCCAGAAAAGTACACATATAATGAAAGCAAAAGAGCATCATATATTCCATTATTCATTCTTAAAAAGTAATTATTTTTATTGATACTTAGCTTCTTGTTAACATTTATTTAACTTGACAGCTAAAATAAACTAAATCGAATCTTTAAAATATAATTTTACTTATGAATGTCAACTAGCATCTCTCAGGTACATTGATATGCATACTGTAGTGGTTTTTAATCTTTTCTCAGTTTTGAACCCTCCCAGAAAAATTTATTTACTTATGAAATTTTCGTATAGTTTTTCGACATTGATAGATTTCAAAAAATTATTTTGCTAATTTCTGGAGTCTAGGTCAAGAACCTCTGTAACAGTAAATAGTGAATTAAATTGAAATATAATTCCAGTTATAGTTCCATATTAGAAAATGCCCATTCTGGATTTCTGATTGTGACTGTATATTTGCTTTTTCATATCAACCAAGAATTGCTTTTTGTAAAAATATGTTAAAGTGGGGAATCAGACTCAATGGTGAAATTATGTGTTTTAGTGCCAGCAATAAGCAGAATTCTATAAAATCATTTAAATATCTTTAATTCATTTGCTCTCTTCTAAAAATATGTGTTTTTAACTACCTAAATATAACCAAAAACCTTTTAATGCTAGTGCTTTTTAAAATAAATATTCCCTAAATGTCATTTTTATTTCAGTCTGTCAAGGTGGTCGTTGTGATGTTTTCTGGTAGACTGTAGCATTTTCACTTCCTCAGATGAGCTGAATTGGGGCTATACTTTGTGGAAAGTTTTTTATACAGTATGTAGACGTTGGTAAGAGTCATCATGTCCACTGACTTATTAGTTTCACAGATGCTTCCATAATACTTAGTGTACTCTTGGGTGTATTAAATTGTCATATCCTGACAGCAGTCTTGAAACATGCCAGTCTTATAAAGCCATATTTCTGAGAACTAAAGCAAGGTATCAGTGAACCATATCTGACATGCCGTGTTAATTTCCATAACTATCATTACTGGGAGTGGTAGTATTTCTAAGGCATAGAGAATCTCGATAAATTTGCCAAGTAAAAAATGGCAAAATAGCTACCTTATCACTAGGTTTCTAATTATGTAGTCTGATTTCCTTCAATTCCAATTGAATTATTTTAGAAATAATAACATCTTTTTTCTCTTATCATGGATTATAAAATAGTTATATAGTGTACAATATATCAAACCACAATATTTTGTATTATTCTGTTTTCATAGTGTCTAGTGTTCATGTTGTGAATGAAAACCTCATTCTGCCATCTCATAGAATATTTACATATTCATATGATTTTTGCCTTAAGTAGAGAAGAAACAGCTGACAGATACATAGGTTAATTTGCTTTTTAAAATTGCAGCTAACTGTTCTGTGATTCTTTTGTGTGTTTGGGGCTATTTCATAGAGAAAGAATTTACGAAGCAACATTTGAGGGACATTGGCCTTTTGTACTCTTTTGTAAATAAACTTAAACAGAAACCCATCAACTCAAGAATAAAATATTTCTGTGTATATTCTCACCTGCAAATTATTGATAATGGAAGGAGCACCTTTTCAATCCTTATATCCCCTTTCTACTCAATACAGCTTTTAGATTGTAGATAAACTTCCCAGCTCAGTAATTAACTGAGCTCAGTCATTGCACCCCATATCATGTGATTTTTTTTTTTCAGTGGAATACATTATTAGAGCACTTACACAGCCAGTCTAGCTGCAGCAGTCCAGGCGGCAACAGCAGTGCCATTTTTCACAAAGAAAATGTTGAACAGGAGCCAAATGTTTGGTGGCAGTCTGTTGCTAGGAAATCAAGGTCCTGAGGCGATTAATGACAAAGCAAGCAATAACAAGAAGGCAGAATTACAGATTTAAAAGAGAAAAAAGTGGTTGGTGTTATAATTACCCAAAGAAATCCGCACTCATTAAATTGGCTGTTTTTATGATTGACTTTAATTGGAGGTTAGCTCAGATATTTAGCTCCTTTCCCACCCCTTTAAACACACACAGGCACATAATCTGTAGAACTGCAGACTTGTTTTTCTAAGCATTGAGAGGAGCTTGCCCTGTAATTTGATCCCCACTGACAGATGCATTTTCTATGCTGCCATTTTGAATTAACCTATTGTAGAACAATTTTCTTCAGCCCTGTTGAATAAAACATCCAGTCTGATTACCTCCGATGGATTTGATAGAGTAAAAGAATGTACTTCTCATTGAAGTAGATTGTTTGCATGGACTCTACTGATTTTGAACTCTGCCAATAAGCACAATCATTTGTAATAAATTTTTAAAGAAATTTGTGGGAATAAGGTAATCAGAGTCACCCTTTTATAGTTTAATATTTGGGCACCTGCATCAAAACAGTATTATTCTTACAAGACGGTGTTATTTTTCTGTAAGATGTTCATATGCATTTAAAATGTTTTTTTTTCTGAATCTTCATTTAGACTGTTGATAGTTTTAGGAATAGAATCTTATATATATGTGCTTAAAAATGAACATTCTTCCTCCTTACCAAGAGTATTTTAATTATAGGACTCAATATGACTCAAAGCCCCCATTGTAAAAATATTTTTAATATATAAAATATTTAACTAAAATGATTTTAAGATCTGCCTGTTTGATCAATCTTTGGTGTGTTTTTCAAAAAAGAAAAGAATTATTTAAAATTTCTAGGATTTGATAGAGCATATTACCAGGAAAGCATTAATCAGTCTTTCACGTACAATACCAGAGAAAGCATCACAGTTTATTTACCTTTCAGAAGCCTTAAGAATAAAGTTACATGATGCCACTTTTCTCCCGATTTCTAATCAAACCACAGAACAAAAGAGCTAAGCACATTCTATCTGACAATACACACACTGCTAATCAGATGCCAATGCCAAGCTGTCTGCTTTGTTAAATACTTAGCTTCCTAGAGGCAGAAAGACAGCTGCTAGAAGTATGATGAAATTTGGTAGTTCAATCTATTTTTACTACCCTTGGGCTACTAAGATACTGTTAATTTAGACCACCCCAATTGGTACACTTTAGGGAGTTTTTTAAAGAGTTTGTAATTAAAATGATAAAACATCATTATTACATTGAAGACCTTCTGTAAGTTTTACATTTGGCAGATACCTACTGAGATAACCCCAGCATGTAATTTACAATGATGTAATGGTTATAATTGCATTTTAGAAAAAAAAAAGGAACTGTAAGAGACAAGTGCTTTCTTTAGAATTTTGAAATCTGCTTCTATTTCATTTAAATCCCCAAATTGCCTACCTATAATTGACTGTAGGAGCCATAAACATTAAGATACTATCCAAGTGTTTTTTAAAACGTTATCATCACAGACACTGCCACGGGGCGGGGGAGAGGGCAGGGGAGGGGGCAGGGGAGGGGGCAGGGGGGCGGAGCTAAACTTAAAGTCCTTAACCGATGGTGATACTTCCAGCAAGTAGATGGTGCTGCTTTAGACCTATCTAGTTAACCACCTTCCCAGATGACACTGTCTGTGGGGACATGATTCTCAAATTGTATGTGAAATATGTACAGACTTAACACACTGTTTAAATGTAAATAAAATGAAAACCTTCAAACGTTGTGTTATACGTGTGTGTCTTTTTAAAGTGCAAATAAGCAACCTGAAGTTTTTTGTTCTTATCCCTCAATTTGAGGAGCTATCATTCTATAACAAAATGCTTTAGATCGATGATACTGGGCAGCTATCATAGAAAATCTATTAAGACCAAATCACATAATTGATATAGCAAATTAAATAACATATAAAAATAGTTTTTTAGTTTATTATTACAACAGTGTAAATTTTGCTTTTATTACTTCTCAAGTAAAACATTAAAAATTCAATCCAAAACATTTTTGTAAGCAGGTTTCTTCTTCGGAGAATATTTTATAAATGCAGAAAATAAATGTTTGGGACTAGAATTCAACTCTTTAATGAACAACATTAAAGGTGATCTCATAGTCTCAGATGTTTTAGAATAACACCATGGGAAAGCTAATTAAAGAACTTAGGTATCTTTTTTCCAGCCTAGAACCCTAAAGTGATAGATGAGTTTTATTCTGTGAACTGATTTTTTAATATTTGCAGCCTGATTTTTAATCATTTCAGATATTAAAATTGCAAATGATGAGGAAGAAAAATGGTTGATTACAAAGAGGACACATAGGTCAATTTTTAGGAGGATAGAAATGTTCTATATACTGTCATGGTGGATACATTATTCTATGCATTTGTTAAAGTCCGTGAAACTACATCACAAGGAATTAACTTTAAGGTATGCAAATGTTTTTAAGTGTTGAAGATCCTTAGATGTAGTTCAGACTGTGACAGGTGAATCTACCTGTGTTACAAATATATGGTATTACCTCTATGAGGGGTGGGGAAGGAGCTGACCTAAGTTACTTTAGAAAATAGTGTTTTGACTGGAAAATGTAAAGCTAAAGACAAAAGAGCACAACAGAAACACTGTATTCTAATTTGTTTCTTATATAGGAGTATTGGGTTAATAATTCTGAACTTGCTTCACATATATACTGGAGTTGAACAAATATTTAAATAAATGATGAATAACAGAGTTCAGGTTTCTCACTGTCAGAAGGAGATGTTATAAGATAAGCATGGGTGAGAGCTAGAATAAACTTTGTGGTACCGGATTAGAGTTGGAGATAATAGTATGAACTCATGTTTAGCTTAATATATATAAATGGGTAGATGCAGAAATAATTACAGATATATCTGTATACATGGATTATATTACATACACATATTTCCTAGCTCTGTCCACTAAGAAGGCTTAGAAGCAGTGATACCCCAGTAGCAACAAACACACCCAGCACCTAAATCTGGATTCGTAAATACCTTCTCTAATAAAAAAGTCCAGGGTACCTTGGAGAACTGTCAGATTCTATGGCTGGTGCAGGGAAAACACAGCATGAGCATGGAGTATCTTGTCTTTTTTCTCTAACTCATAGCCTCAATCAAATGATGAGGATAACATCAGACAAGTCCAAAATGACAATTAAATACCTAAAGAATACTCCTTAGAACTGTCAAGGGCATGAAAAACAAGGAAAGGCTGAGAACTTGTCACTGACAAGAAGAGACTAAGACATGACAACTAAATACAAAGTGCTTTCCTGGATTGGATCCAGAACAGAAAAAGGGCATTGGTATAAAAACTGGTTAAATTTGAACTAAGTCTGGACTTTAGTTAATAGTAATGCACCAAAGTTAGTTTCTTAGTTTGGATAAATGTACCATGGTAATAGATGATGTCAACATCCAGGGCAAACTGGATGAGGGGTATATGGAAATTCTCCTTATTACGTTTGGAGTTTTTCTATAATTCTAAAAGTATTCTTAAATAATAACTATTTAAAAACAAAAGACCTGAGTACCCATCACCTGTCTTAAGAAACAGAACATTATTGACAAACAAACAGAGACTCATGGACATGGACAATGTACTAGCGGTTACCAGAGGGTAGAAGGTGGGGGAGGAGGAGGGAGGTAGATGGAGTAAAGGGGGTCAAATATAGGGTTTAGGGGGAGGGTGAAGTGGGTAAAGGTGATCAAATATGTGGTAGCTGAAGGAAACTGGACTTCGGGTGGTAAACACACAATTGAATATATAGATGTCAAATTATAGTGTACACCTGAAAATTATATAATTGTATTAACCAATATTACCCCAATAATCTGAATTTAAAAAAATAAAAAATAAAAAGAAACAGAACATTATCAGTATCTTTGAATCTCTGTGTGCCCCTCATGATCCCATGTCTCTCTCCACCCCAAAGGTAACCATTATCTCAAATTTTATGATTAGTATTCCCATGCTTTTCTTTACAGTTTAACCTAATGTATCTCTAATCATTCTACCACATCTCTTCACCTCTTAGGTAGTTACCCTGTCTTTGTCTTCTTTGCTAGATTCCAGATAATTTCTTCAGATCTACTTTTTAATGTTTCTAATTGTTTACAGCAGTGTCTAATTTTGTTTTATTTGTTCACTGAGTTTTCATATCTATTACTTTATTTTCATTTTTTCTCTCAGATCTACTTCTCTTTCATCATTTTGATAAACTCTCCTTTCTCATATTTATAATCCTTTTATTTCTTTAAATATATTAAACTTATTTTCTATTTTGTGCCTCATCAAGTATTTAAAACTTTAGCAGTTCTGGTTTTGTTGTTCGTTGTTTTTGCTAGCTCTTACTCAGGTTGCCTTATTTTTTGTATGTGAGCTCATATTCATTATTTGTGTTAATTTTTGAGGCTGAGATGAAGATATGTTTTCAAAGAGAGGATTTGCATTTAAATCTGCCAGAAGCCTGGGGATACTGTCAACCTGAGAACACAGTGATATAAATTTTAGACTTAAAGTTTTGTGACCTACATCAGTAGCATGAGTTCCATATCCATAACTTTCATAAGTGTGGGCTTGTAGTTAAATTTTCAGGGAAGATATTTTTATCTCCACACAGCATCAAGTTTGAAACAGGTGAATTTCCTTGCTGATTCTTTCTCTGGGATAGGCATAATTCTATTCCACTCTTACACTAAGCATGCAGCTATGTAGAGTCCTAGCTTTATATGGAGATCTCCAATTAGACTCCCTATCTTTGATATACCTATATTCCCTTCTAAATCTTGGGCTCAGTAGTGTGCTGGTTAATATTTTAAAACTGGCTCTCCAGAGGGGAAAAAAGTTCTGATTTGTAATACTTCCCAATTTTATATTATGGCTGATTTCAAGCTACTGACATAAAGTCACTGAACATGAATTTGGGAAAAGATATGTATAGTTAACTTTCACAAGCCAGCTCCAACACACCACTGCCTTCCTTCTCTGTACGTGCTGTGAAAACTGAAGCTCATTTCATGGAGTTTGGCATATCCCCAGAAAGAAAGACGTTTGAGTGTTTGCTTACCTTCCTGTATTTCCATTTTTACTTTGTTTTTGCTGTCTGAGTATTCTGTGTCAACCCAATAATATATTTCAAAACAAAAAGTTTGTTTTCTTTTTATTTTAACTCTTGTTTTCAGCAATCCTATGTTATGGTACCTAAGTCAGTTCTACTTATTGTTTACAAATGTAATTTATTGGGGGTTTTTATTGTAAACATAATACATGATGATTACATTAAACTTGAGAAATATGAAGTACAGAAAAGTATATTAAAATGCCCATAGTCCCATCACACATGTTTATTTTTTGCGCATATGTGTGTTTCTGAGTTTTTTGTTATTTATATCGTGCTGTATCTACTATTTTATAATATTTTTTAATATTTAATGTTTGCTCATATTATTAAATATTCCTTCACATTACCCCCCATACCCAATTACACATGAGAGTAAATATAAAAATCTGCACAGATGGAAGTTAGTTTATCCAGGAATCCAATTCTTGTTTCATATAAAAATAATTTTGCTAAGATTATTTATTGCAACATTATTAATAATTGCAAAATATTAGAAACTGTATAAATAACCAATCATAGGAGATTGGTTGAGTAAATAGATACAGAATGATTTCTAGGACATTTTATACACAAAAGAAAGCACAAAAGACCATATATCATGCTAGCTTTTATGTAAGAAAAAGGGAAAATAAAACATGAAGATACGCAGGAAAGATAAAGCAGGAAAAAAATCAGTAACCTACATATGTTAGACAAGAACGTGTGGTGGAAAAATATGGGAGGCCATGACACTTATTAGAGTATTTTTTTATATAGTTTCACATTTTGATAGCATGTTAATATGCCACCTATTCAAAAGATTAAATAAAAACTATCAGTTGGATAGGGGACAAAAAACTGAAATGAACTTAATTGTCACAAGTCAAATACTACAACCACACTGAATATAAAAAAGAAAGAAGTAAAGGAAGAAGAGGGCTAACCCAAGTAATTTAGGAACACAATATTGGACTGTATATCCTCAGTTTAGGGCAGAGTAAGAGATGAATAAAGCATTACAAACAAATTCTGAACTCTTTAGTAGATGTTTATTTTAGTGGTATGGGAAAATTCTGAAACTATTTTAAGCAAATGAATGAATTGATATTGTCAGGAACCTGTGTTCTCACTGTGGAAAAAGACATAAAAATATAGAATGGAGAAGACAGGAAAGAACACCTTGGGGTTGGATTGGACTAGAGATACCTGTGTAAAGATATACATTTATGTGTAAAAGCATATGTGTATATATTTGTATATGTGTGTATGTATATGTGAATATACGTGTATACATTTCCAAATGGGCAAAGGAGCAAATTTACTCAAGTAGTTATGACACAGCTAGTAACATTTCTCACTCTTTTAGTTTACTAGGGCTACCATAACAAATTACCACAAACTTAAAACAACAGGAATTTATTCCCTCACAGTTCAGGAGTCTGGAAGTTATAAATGAAGGTGTTGGCAGAATTGGTTAATTCTTCAAGGGGCAGAGGGAGAATCTGTTCCATGCTTCTTTCCTAAGTTTTGTTGCCTGTAATCCTTGGTCTTTCTTGGCTTCTGGCAGCATAACTCTACTCTCTGTCTTCATTGTCAAGTGGCATTCTCCCTGTGAGTCTGTGTCCAAATTTATTTCTTCTTAGAAGGACACTAGTCATTGGATTAGGGCCCACCATGATCCATTGTGATCTCAGTTTGAATACATGTGCAAAAACCCTATTTCCAAATAAGCCTACCTGCACAGATATCAGGGCTTAGGCCTTAAATATATCTTTTTGTGGAATACAGTTCAACCCACAACACCCACTAAAAGGAACCGGGACTCCTCGCTGAAATGGCTGGTAGGTAGATACAAGGTTCAGGTAGATAGATACAAGATGAATATCCTGTAATGTCACAAACTGCTCAAAACAGTGATGGGCGGTTTATCATAACTATATGCGAGTTAGTTTGAAGAGTTTTCCAATGGCCAAATCTGGGACAATTTGAGCATTGAAATAATTAAATACAGCAATGAATTATAGAGCAGTGAGAAAAAAAGGAGGTTTATGAGACTACACCAGTAATAGATGGGAAGGAGGGGGAGAGAGAAGGGAAGGCATCTGTTTACAGTACAATGCCAAAGATTGATTGGCAAATGTGGAGGGTGTGCTGGAGTTGGAAAAGATATCAGAAACAACAATGACAACAACAAAACATCAGCAGCTACCAGAGTAAAGATTAGATCAGGCAAAAATCATCAGTGGATGTAACATCTAAGAGGACATGTCGATAAACAGGATATCTGCATGATCTCAAGTATCTCCCCATAGAATGTTTATTAATTGTAGGGGAGAAGAGAAAACAACAGGAATACAGAGGAGAAGTCAGGCAACACCTGACCTGGTAATCAAAATTATCGTCATCAGTGAAGGTCAGAGAGTCATTGTGTGCTTCCAAATGAGGTTCCTTGAGAAGGACACATTAACCGGCTAGTAGTATTCTGGCTCAAAATGCATAATCTCAACCTAATCACAGGAAAATGTTAGAAAAATACACATGTAAATAGAGCAAGACAGAGTACTGACAAACACAATAAAGCAAAAGGGATAAAAATGTTAACAGGAAAATCTGGGGTAAGTGGTGTATTTATATGGATGTTTACTGTACTATTTTTGTTTTTGGAAATTGTGTACATTTGAAATTATTTCCAATTCAAAATTTAGATAAATTGTCCTTTAATTGGAGAGGAGAAATTGAGGAGAAAAACTTCTTAAAATGGACTCATAGTCTAAGTGAATATTATTCATAATATTAAATTAAGAAACCAACTTTGTGTTAATTGTGAAATGTCTTATTACATTGACTTTATGCCTCTTACAGCATGAAATTATGTTACCCAGAATCACTTTGAGATTTAACACAATAGTGGTTTAATATGTAGTTTTATATATATACATACATACATATATTTAACATACATTATGTGTAATTATAGTTGATATATAGTTATATATGGTTTATGTATAGTTAATATTTAGTTATAACTTGCAACAAAATATCTTAATTCTGAACAATTTTTATATGTATGAAAAAGAATTGTTCAAAGATGCCTGCAAATTCTTCACATTATTACCAGAATGCATATGTGTAGTAGAAGTAGGGAAGGAAGATATTAAAAATATATCCATCAGCTCTTTTAATCAAGTTGGATGTAATATTAATGGATTTTAAACCAAGTTTAAAGTTTTCATGAGTAGGGAAGAAAAGTAGAGTAAGGAGGAATTCTCTAATACAGAGAAAAGTTTTTGTGGTCAACCACAACCAATTATACAAATACAAAAAGAAAATTTGACTAGTGAAGTTCTCAAACATGGAGATTCAGAAGAGTGATTTTATTAGTACACTAAAAATCAGTATATCTTTTAGGAGCATTCATTTGTTCATTCAACAAATACTTATTAAGTGCTTATCATGTGCCAGATAGTGTTTTAGGCATGAAGAATATAGCTGTGAGTAAGGATCATTTGTTATAATTGTAACATAAAAGATAATATTTTCTGAAGAATTATAGTAATAGTTAATATTTATATGTCACTGTGTGCCACACACCATTCTAAAATTTTTACATAAATTAAGTAGTTTATCTCGAAAAACCTTATGAGTATAGGTACTCTTATTGCTTTCATTTTATATATGAAGAAACAGAGACACATAGATGTTAATTATCTTGCTCTTGGTCTCACAGCTATTAAGTGAGCAGCCCAGGATTTGAACCCATTGAGTCGGCTCCTGTGTCCAAGCCTTTTTTTTAAATTAAACTTATTTTAAGATAATTGAAGATTCACATGCAGTTGTAAGAAATAATACAGAGAAATCTCATATACCTTTTACACAGTTTCCCCTAAAGGTAACTTCTTAAAAAATGATAGTACAACCTCACATCTGTTAAAGTGATGATGTAATTCAGATACCAAATATAACCATCACAAGAATCCCTCATTGTCTTAGTTCAGGAGCTATAATAATACCATAGACTGTGTGGCTAAACAGTAGAAATTTTTCCAGTTCTGGAAGATCAGAGTGACAGTATAGTTGAGTGCTGATGAGGATCCTCTTCCTGGCTAGCAGATGGCTCCCTCCCTGCTGTAGCATTACATGGTGGTGAGAAATGATCATCTCTCTTGTTTCTTCTTATAAGGGCACTAAACCCAATTAGGAGGGTTTCATTCTCATGACCTAGTTAACTTCAAAGACCTGCATTTCCAAAATACACACATTGGGGTTTAGGGCTTCAACATAGAAATTTGCGGGGGAGGGTACATAAACATTCAATCCATGACACCCTTTATAACCACACTTGTTTCTGCTTCCCTCCCCCCATAACCTCTGGTTACCACTAATTTGTCCTCCATTTATATAATTTTGTCATTTCAAGAATGTCGTATACATGTAATCATGCAGTATGTCAGCTTTTGAAATTGGCTTTTTTTCACTCAGCGTAATCTGAATTGCATATATCAATAGTCCATTCCTTTTTATTGATAAATAGTATTCCATGGTATGGGTGTGCCATGATTTGTTTAATTACTCTTTCATTGAAGTATATGTAGGTTGTTTCTAGTTTGAGGCTATTACAAATAAGCTGCTGTGAACATTTGTTTATATTTGTTTTCCTTTTTCTGAGATGCTCCTTAGCTTTATCCATCACATTCTACCATCTCTCAATAAATAGAATAGGGAATGACTTGCTGGTGGTAAGGTGATTTTGAGAAGAGGCCTAAAGGAAGTAAGGATAAAAGCCAGGTAGTTATTTGGGGAACATTTCAAGCAGAGGGAAAATGCAGAGGCCTTGAGGTAGGAATATGCCTGGAGCGTTTGTAACATAGCAAGGAGGACAGTGAGACACACAGCAGGGAGGACAGAAGGAGATGAGCTCTGAAAGGCAGCTGCAAGTCAGATCTAAAGACATGTAAGATTTTAATTTATCCCAAAGTGAGACAAGCAACAATTGAAGAGTCTGAGTGCCATATTCTACATCATATTTTAAAATTACTGTAGCTGCTGTGTAGAAAATGGTTGATACTTGGGCAAGGGAGAACAATTAGGAGACCGATAGAATAATCCACGCAATGCGTGATGGTGGCTTACACTAGTGGCGGAGGTATTGAAGATGGATCAGATTCTGCATATATTTTGAAGTAGATCTCACAAAAGTTTTTGATAGATAATTGTCAGATAAGAGAGAAGGAGAGGAGGCAAGGGCGATTCAGTTGACCAAGTTCAGAATGATGTATGAAAACCAGTAGGCCACCTTATTCATTTATAGTAGGAAATGTAATTATCACATAAACCCGAATATTTGTATCTTTTTAATATGTACATTCTCTATCTATAAACAAATTTGCATTGGAAGCTAAATATTTTCTTTATGGCGACATGGAATCAGAACAAGTGGACTTGAATAAATTAATCTTCAGTGACATCTGAATATGATACATTTATCTTATCAATACAGAACTAAAAAATTAAAGTCCGTTGACCAAGGCTTCCTGAGCTCTCCATTAACAGGTAGTATTAACATTTGCCTTTCTCCCTCTTTCAATAACCTATCGACACACAACTCCTAACCTCAATATTATCTTTCTCTAGATTTGTTAATATAGTCAAAAAGGCCATATTACATATCTTATCTTACCTTGTTATTTTATGGTTGACTAAAAGGCAGTAATAATAGTCTTTATTTCCATGTTATTGAGGGATGCATTGCATCCTTCTACTGGCAATAGTGACAAATGGTTGTAGCCAGTTTTTCTTTCATTTGTATAAATTTCGCATTGCTGTTAGTATTACTGAAACTTTGTTTAGTGATATAGTATTTACCCAGAATTGTTAAAGAGAAGAGTGAATCTTCTTTTTTTTTTTTTAGATTTAAAAAAAAATTTATTTTTCAATTGGAGTTGACATTCAATATTATTTTATATTAATTTCAGGTGTATAGCATAGCGGTTAGACATTTATATAGTTTACAAAGTGATCCCCCAATTAGTCTAGTACCCGCTTGGCACTGTGCATAGTTATTATAATTTTATTGACTATATTCCCTATGTTGTACTTCACATCCCCATGACTATTTTGTAACTACTAATTTATACTTCTTAATCCCTTGACCTTTTTCATCCAGGCCCCCAACTCCCCTCCCATCCTGAAATCACCAGTTTTCTGTATCTATGAGTCTGTTTCCATTTTGTTTGTTCATTTATTTGTTCTTTATATTCCATATGTAAGTGAAATCATATAATATTTGTCTTTCTCTTATTTCACTTAGCATAATACTGTCTAGGTCCACCCATGTCATTTCAGATGGTAGGATTTCATTTTTTTTATGGCTGAGTAATATTGTATGTATGTACCACATCATCTTTATCTGATAGTCTGTTGATGGGCACTTAGGTTGCTTTCATATCTTGGCTATTGTAAACAGCACTGCAGTGAACATAGTTGTGCATCTTTTCGAATTAGTATTTTAGTTTTCTTCACATAAATACAAAGAAGTGGAATTTCTGGGTCACAAGGTAATTCTATTTTAAATTTTTTGAGGAACCTCTATACTGTTTTTTATAGTGGCTGCACTAATTTGCGATCCCACCAATGTATATGAGGATTTCCTTTTCTCTGCATCTTAAATAAATGAAGTATTAAGTGGAGCCTTCTTTAAGATACAGATGTGGCTATGTAGAAATGTTTCAAGTACATAGTCTTATTTCTTCATTGATTCCATGAATATAATTCAGTTTTCTTCATGTCTCATGATCATCATCTACAATATCTACAATATCTTCATGTCTCATGATCATCATCTACAATTACTTATTGGGCTGTTACATGGGTCTATTCTATGGTACATTTATTTGCTTTGATTTTAAGTGGCTCAAAACTGCTATATATTTGAGTGCATATAGATACTTTGTAATAATTTTATCACATCTGAAGCTGGTAATGTATCATCCTCAATTTTAATTTTTTAGGGTGTGAAAAATCTAGATAAGGGTGCATTTTTAGAAAAGAGTAAATAAGCTGAGTACTAAATATTTAGGCATTTTACTACTTCGGGACCTTTCTGTTTCCTGATTCTTTTTAGTACTCTGCATGGCTAATATTTACTTTCATTAAGTGTAAGGCTTTACTCTACAAGGCAATTCAGCAGTAACAAAGGACTTAGTTGGGAGTCCTTTGGTTCAGTGCAAGCAAACGCTGCCCATTAGTTAGCAACCTGACATATTAGGTGAGAACATCAGCAATATGGATCATCTGTAAGAGTTTATACTGCCAGCAGTGCATCAGAAATGTCATAATCTCATTTCATTAAGAAATTTACATACACATTGGATTTTAGAGTGCTCATTCATGATGAAAGTCTACTTCCACACTGTTTGTGTTTGAAAACATTCAATAGCTGGTCTGAATTTAAAAATTTAATTGAATGCTTAAAAAATTACAAGTGTTCCTTTCCTTAGCTCTAATGCTAACCAGAGTGCTTTTCTAAACTGCTGAGAATGGACTGAAGATTCTGCTGAGGGCTGTAGATACTTATCTGCCTAATTGAGCCATCATTTGTTGACATGAGGAAAACCATGTGATCTGCTTAATGCATTTCTTAGTAACAGCGGGAGGTTAGAATGTAGTTCATCCAAGAGTAAAACCAGCAGCAGTATTATTAGACATGTGAATGATTGGTTATGAATGATTTTAGTAAAAGAAGAGTAGTAATATAAAAGCGTATAATTATATAAACAGTATAGAGAGTGATTTTTTTATTTGTAAAATTATTTTGAATCCAAATGCCTTAATCATTTAAGTTATTCATTCAGTAACTATTTACTGATGTTTACAATTGCTAGGTATGTTAAGGGAATTGCTGACTTGTCAAAACTGATTAGTGTAAGTTAGCGGTAAAATTTGAAATAGGTGCTATAGTATGGAGTGCTAAGGCAATAAAGTATTTTTGAAAGTTTTTGAGTAGGTAGTAAAGTAATATGATCAAAATTGTGCTGGCTCCATTAACCTGACCTGGGGTGAGAGCAATTAGTTACAGGGATATTAATTAGGAAAGTGTTACCTTAGTCTAGGTCCAGGTAAGAGTATAAACAAAAGAGGAAAAAAACAAAACAAAACAGGAGAGAATACATGAGCCTTTGGAAAGGAATATATGTGGCAGACTAAAACAAGTTAGAGGTTACCCTCTTGCTTGGATGACTTGAGAGAATCATGGTTCCTTCCATTTCCAGAGAAAGAAATGATTGTCTAGATACATAATGAGCTTGATTTAGAACATGTTGAAATAGAGATGCCAATGAGATATTCACAGGTAATCTAAAATGCAATTCTGATTCTTGAGAAGTGAGTCAGTGCTGAAGATTGAGATTTTGTTAGTCAGCCATATGATAGATTTGGTAAAGCTTCTGGAGTATAAAGATTACCAAGGAGAAGAATATATGAATGCTTCTTGAATGGCGAAGGAAGAAATTAAAACTAGGAGAGGAGATAGAGAAGGATGGTTCTGAAAGATAAGAGTTCATCACAGAGTGAACCAACTAATAGACTTTGATATACCATTTGTGACATTAAAAAAAAAAAAATCAGCCTTAGAGCAAAATGTGATCTGGGAAACATTTGATCCCAGTCTGCAATTTAACTCATGTTAGTGCAGAAACTTTTTAGCAAGTTGACCTTGCCCCGACATCCAGTGCATGATTACCAGATTCCTCATTGAACAAGGAATGGACAACTTCAAATGTTGGGAAATACTTGCAATATGTTTCTTGTAGTATAGTTTGTAAACAAGTCATGCACAGTAGTGCCATTTATGGGTTCATGTTGAACTATGTTAAAAACTCAATTTGTCCGGCACTACAGAGAGTTTGAGAAGCTCTACACCAGAGAGATGGTGATAGTAGGCTGATTATATAGAGTTAAAGAGTGTTGGGTGAGAGGGGAGGTTTGCTTATAAACAAGAGATTTGGGTTTGCATATTGACTGAAGAAGACATGATAGAACAGAAGAATCTGATGATGCAGTGTGGAAGAGTAATTAATGGATAGAATGAGATCAAAGGCATATCAATGAAGGCTTTATCCTTTGGGAAAAATTTCACTTGATATTTTGTGTTGTTTTTGCTAGATAGCATTTGGTTTGGTCCTCACGGGAATCCAGCGAGTTAGGTAGAGTATAATTGGTATAATTCATCCCCTTTAAATGTAAGGAAATTGAGACAAATAAGTTTAAACATCTTATTCATGATCACATGGTTAGAGAATGGAAATATTTTCATGCCTAGCTCTATGCTATAATTACTGTTATTTCTGAAAATAAGGATAGAAAAGATATTTGAAGGAATAATGGCTGAAAACTTCACAACTTTATTTAAAAATAGTAATCTACATATCCCAGAAGCTCACAAAATGCCAAGTAGGATAAATGCAAAGACATAACAGTCAAAATGTTGAAAGACAGCAGAGAAGAGGAAATTGTGAAAGCAGCAAGGAAAAAAGTCATCACGTAATAGGGAGCACCAATAAGATATTTTGCTGATTTCTTATCAGAATCAATGGAGACCAGAAGGCAGTGGTATGACATATTTAAAGAACTGGGGAAAATTTATCAATAAATAAGCTTCTGTCCAGCAGAAACATCTCAAAATCGAAGCTGAAATACTTTCCTAGATAAGCAAATCTAAGATAATTTGTTGCTAGCAAATCTTCTTTACAAGAAATAATAAAGTGCTTCAGGCTGAAAGTGACAATAGACAGTAATTCAAATTTACATATAATAAAACAAAGAGCGCCAATAAAAGTAATTATTTAAGTAGATATAAAAGACAATATAGTTGCATATTTCTTCTAACTTATTGAAAAGCACACAATATGTACATAATTGTATTGTAAGCTCTATAACATCAGAATGTAATATATATGACAATAACAGCACAAAGGAGGTGGGTGGCAACAAAGCCATGTCGAAATAAGAAAATGACACCAAATGGTTACCTAAATCCACAAGAAGAAATAAAGAGAACCAGAGTGTTAAATAAGAAGGTTGATATAACAAATTCTATAAATACATACTTGCTCTCTATTCTTCTCTAAAAGTTATAAAATTATATAACATAATACATTTAAAAATGTATTGCTGGGTTTGCAACATACATATAGACCTAATACGGATAACAAGAATAGCACAAAAAGGAGAAGGCAATTGAGCCATATAGGAATAGCATTTCTATATCTTACTGGAGTTTATATGAATCTGACTATGATAAATTAAGAGATATATATTGTAAGCCTTAAGACAACCAAGAGAAAATAACTAAAAATTATAGTTTAAAATTATCAAAGGATCCATATAAATTTGCTCAATTAATTTTTGACAAAAAACAAAACCAGTTCAACGAGGAAAAGACAGCCTTCTCGAAATGTTGCCTCAGGAATTGGACATCCATATGCCAAAAAATGAACATTGACCTAAACCTCACACTTTATACAAAAACCAAATTGAAATGGATCACTAATTTAAATGTAAAATACAAACTATAATTTAAAAAAAAAACATGGAAGAAAATCTTGATCTAGGGCTAAGCCAATTTCTATTCTACATTGTACTAGAGGTCCTAGCCCTAGAAATTAAGCAAGAACAACAAAAGACATCTAGATTAGAAAGGAAGAAGTAAAAGTTTTATCTAAGTAAAAGTCTATTTGCTATGGACTGTTTGTATCCCTCCCAAATTCATATGTTGAAACCTAACCCCCAGTGTTATACTATTTGGAGGTAGGACTTTTGGTAGGTGATTAGGTTTTGAGAGCAGAACCCTCATGAGTGGGATTAGTGCTCTTAAAAAGGAGCCCTGGAGAGATTCCTTGACCCTTCCACCACATGAGGACACAGCGAAAAATGGTCATCTATGAAACTGGAAGCTGGCCCTCATCAAACACTTGATCTTGGTCTTCTCAGACTCCAGAACTGTGAGAAATAAATTTTTGTTGTTTACTAGTCACCCAGTCTACGGTATTTTTGTTATAGCAGCCTAAATGGACGAAGACACATATTTGCAGATAACAAAATTTTGCTTATAGGAAATCTTAAAGCATTCCCTAAGGGAAAAAAGAGGGAAGAGAAATGATAAATATAAATACCAAAAGTTTTGAAATAGAAAATGAGACAGACATAAATCTGAAACCTGGCTTTTTAAATAAGATTAATCAAACAGACATAGTACGGGTAAGTCATGAAGTGAAAAAAGAAAAGGCACACATTAACAATATTAGAAATGAAAAGAATGTTTAATCAGTTAACAATTCTAGGAAGAAATTTGGGCCAATAAATTAAAAGTTTGATACATTCTGAATTTTCTCATTTATTTATGCATTGTTATAGTTGATCTTGGCCATACTCAGGGTGATGATTTCCAAATGTATTTTTTAATGCACACCTGTTTTCTGATCTCCAATGTAATGTTCAACTGGTTACTTAATTATATACAAACAGAAGTCTTGAAGTACAGTGTTGATCCTGTTTCTCCCTCATGTCTAGTACATCTCTGTATATGGCATTTCTGCAGAGTTTGGCTCAAGGCTCTCTGGTGAAACCCTAGGAGTCATCCTTGATTATTCCTTTTCCTTCAGGAAGTTTCTAGCTTTACAGTATATCCAGAATCTATTTATTCTCTTTTTACCAGCAATTACTATTCTAAGACATTATTATTTTACTTCTGGCCTACTGCAATAACTGTTCTCCATACTTATATTTTTTAATTCTTTTCAAGCCATTCTCCAAAAGATAATTAGAATGATCTTTTAAAAATGCAAATCAACATTAGACATTTTGGTGTTTGAATCCCTTGCATATCTGCCAGTTGCTCCTAGAATGAAGTCCAAACTTCATGCAGTGATAAATAATACCCTACATGTGTTTTGGCTTTTTCTCAGTCATATCATCTTATTCTACTCCCTCCCTCATTGACCATATTTTAAACATTCAAGCTCTTTCTCTTCTCAAGTCCTTCACTCAGATTCCTTCTTCCTGGAATACTATTGAACCAAATCCGTTAAGGATTGATTCATTCACATCCAGCTTTCAACTCACATACCATCCTCTTGGCAAGACTTTTTCTGGTCACCTATCTAAAATTGTTTCTTCTGCTCTTCCATGAGCTGTTGTAATTATATACCTCCATCCCACTCCCTACCTGTCATATAACCATGTTTGTTGCCTTTATTGACTTAACTCACTTGGTAATTATCTTGTCTAATCCCTCCTAGAATGGTAGTTAGGTGAGAAGATAAAGAAAGTTCTTGTCTGTCTTGTTAACCATATTACTTCTACCAGCTAGCCTAGTGCCTAGTATTTAATGTATATTCAGTAGGCATCTGTAGAATTTTATATTTCTTTTTGTATATTGCATAGTGCTGAGCACGTTGTAAGCAGCCAGATATATATATTGTTGTATTTCTCTTGATTTTCTTTGTTGTTTTCTTAGTGGGCCCATTTCCTCCTTTATCCTTTCTCTTTTAGATCATATAATCATTTGTTTTATTGTATTTGTTTTCAATTTCATGTGGACATGTTCACATGCATACCTATAGCCAGTATTCTTTTCTCCCTAATTGTGTATCTTTTGTATACAAATTGTCACCTTCATACCATGATCACCTTTTTAAAAACTCTTTTATGTGTTCCACATAATGCTTCCTATATTTTTGATGTTAGGTTAGACTGCTCAATTAGGTGTCAGCTGGATTTGCTGCCTTTGGTATACATTCTGAATCCAAATTTAATTCTAGAGCTTTGAGTCAGCAATTTTCGAAATGTGTTAAACTGTAATCTTTTATAAAATGTTATATGTAAAAGATTGAGCAATTTTGTATGTACTAAAAGCTGAGAAAGTTATTACTTTAGCTTTCACCAAGATGACTTAAAGAAAGTTTATCAAAAAGGATTATAGAAAGAACAGATTTATAGCAACTGTCTGATATATGACCAAAATCCCCATGTTTAACTAAAACAGACTTGCCCTAGGCTTTCTAGAGCATAATGCCCTTAGCAAGTAGCTTTCAACAGCTTTTTCAGGAAGCAATATTTTCCTTCAGTAAAAGGGTCACTGTACTGTTTTCTTTTTCCTTCTCCTGTCTTATCTTTTGAGTTCAGGAAGTGCTTTAAATTTACAGGCTTTGAAGGCATGAAGCAAGTTCAGCCCTAGAAGTATTTCCTGTTATGGCATTAATCTAATTCCATGAAAGTAGAGCTGATTTTTCATCTGTAAAGTAGATAAAGTGCCTAGAGCAGCCAGTCATTATTCTGGGTTATCATGATAAAGAGGCTTAGTTTTGACACGAAAGAGTTTATCAGCCTAACCAGTGGAAGATTTCATTCTTTTTGTTGAAAGATATAATAATGGATTATAATCTGTCTTGGCTTTCAAAAGAAAGTTTGCCTTCATATTGAAAATGTTTAGTTAAATCAGCAAATATGGTTTTCATGTTTATAAAATGTATAATGTACAATAAGTCAAATAAACATTCTAGGAGCGTCACATAAAATTAAATCTCTAATGTTAAACCACTTTATGTTCATTTAATGTTCAAATTAATTTCCTAATTTGAAATAATCACAAATTTGCTTTATAAATCAACATGATTTAATTTCAGTATACAGATATGCACAATGTCCTGTAAGCATATATGTTTGGTATTATAGCCCATGTTACTAGGTCATACATATAAACTCTTCTATCTACTTATAGTACAGAAATAGTTTTCTTATAACATTTCTTTTAATAGTCAAATATCAAAGTTATTTGGTTATGTTTTCTGGACTTATTTTGAATATAATAATATATGCAAATAAAATGTAATTCAAAAGGTACATATCATCTTTTTCTTATCTCTGTCACTTAGTTCTTTACTCAGCTAAGACATTCATGTTAATCCTAATGGCTTGGTATAGGGTGAGGAATTTTTTTATTTGAAAATTGTTTTCACGTTGGCCATATTTACATTTCCTTGAAAAATAATATCTTCAATACATGCTTACTACATTCTAGTACATTACATATTTAGTCCCCTCAATAGTCCTTTGAGTTAAATTCTGTTACCCACTTGAAAAATACAGGAACTGAGGCTCAGAGAGGTTAAATAATTCACTCAGGGTCGCCTAACTTATAAGTGGTAGATTTGGGACTGGAACTCAGGCTGTCATTATGGGTTTATAGCAGTAAATAGGCATTTCCTAATTCTGCCTCTTAAACTTGAGAGAAACAAAATACTCCATTGATCACTTATTTCACAATTAATGAGAAAATTTATTAAGCTTTACCATATCCTAATGAGATGATATCTAGTTTTATGTTTAGTTTGTTTAAAATAATTGAACTAGCTATTCAAGTTCATAAACCAAAATAAAGACATTGCTTTATTATAGATATGAATATTTTAAAACTTAGATCATCTGAACATGAAAAATTTCTGGCCTAATCAAAGGCATACTGAGTACTAAATTTGAGATTAGGAAACTTGGAGTTTTGTAATATTCTTACTAATTCAAGGCATAATTGTGTATGATCATCATTTTCAAAAGGGAATTGAATACTATCAGTCCATTCTATCTTACAGGGGAATTTGTGAAGGTAATATGAGGTCACATGTTAAATTTATTAAATATCATTTATTGAGTCTGTCTAGTGTGTGTATCCTATTAATTAATGTGACAGGTACAAAGAAAACATGGGTACTGTCTTTATTGAACTACCAATCTTCTAGGAAGAATAAGGTCTATTACAATATAAATTAGAGTGATAAGTGCTTACTTAGTATATGTGAGGGTCTCCTCAGCTAAGCAAAGTTAACAAGTAAACTGTGATTTCATCACGGTTAACCATATAGCTTTACAAACTCAAGAACTTACGTCCACTTTCTAAAAATGCATACATACACATGTACATGAAGCAGAGGTGTTAATATGCACATGAAATGATACTCAGCATCACTAGCCATCAGAGAAATGCACATCAAAACCACAATGAAATTCAACTTCTCACTCACTAGGATGGCTGTAATCAAAAAGGCATAACAAGTATTGACAAGGATGTGCAGAAAACTGAAACCTCATGCACTGCTGATGGGATCGTTGGGAGTTACTCAAAGGGTAAGCATAGAGTTACCATGTGACCCAGCAATTCCACTCCTGAGTATATATTCAAGAGAAATGAAAGCCTATGTCTACACAAAAATTTGTACACGAATGGTCATAACAGCATTATTCATAGTAGTGAAAATGTAAAAAAACAACTCAAATGTCCATCCGACATACTACAACATGGGTAAACTTCATAAACATTAGGCTAAGTGAAAGAAACCATTTACAATGGGCCACATATTGTATCATCCCATTTATGTGAAAGTCCAGAGTAGTTAATCCATTGAGATAGATATTAGACTGGTGGTTGCCTAGGGCTAGAAATATTGGGCAGTAGGGAGGCAGCAGAGGATGGGGAGTGACTGCTAAGGGGTATAGGATTTCTTTTTGGGATTAGGAAAGTGTTCTAAAATTGATGATGGTGATGATTGCACATCTCTAAATATACTAAAAACCACTGAATTGTATACTTTAAATGTGCACGTTGTATGGTGTATGAATTAGATCTTAGTAAAGCTGTTATTTAAAAAAAAAAATGATGTTATAGATCTTTTAGATCACTTTTCGACCAGTAAAATCAAAGCATCCAAGAAATTAATACTTAGAAGTATATTTATTTGTAGTATTAAAGGCATGGATTTAGAAACACCTTGAAGAAATGTATATAATATAAAAGGATTATTATGCTTGTTTTATTTATTATTTTCATCAACCACCGTGGTTTTGTTAGCTTATTTATTCCACTGTAGTCCCTCTTGGTTAAATACATTATGGTATTGAAAATGAAACTCAAATGTTAATAATCTGGTGAGGAAGAATAAATATCAGAATGTTATAATCACCTATCACTTGCCTCTCTTTCATATATATATGCATCTTACCTACCTATTAATATGATTATCTCTTTGGCACTTCATCAGTCCTTTGCCAGGCCATCCAGTGTGAACAAGTGAGCAATATGCCCAAAGTTTATTTGTAATTAGTTATTTGGAGCTTAAGACACATTTCCCCATAGAAATTACACCATGTACAAATGCTGGTTGGTTTCCCACAATATTCCATAAATGCTTAGCACTTAATGTAGCTAAATTGAAGCATCAGATAGGAAGCAGCAGACCTTTAGTGAAAGAAGAAGAAAGGTATCTTTCCTGAGGATAAATCCTGGCCTGAGGTTTTACATTTTTAATGGGGCATATATGTCTGTTTTGTGATAAACACATAACTTGGGAGTTAGTAGACTTGCTCATCTTCTGTTTGATCCTGATCATATAACTGATATGAACCTTTAAAGAGTAAACAGCTTTAAGATGTTCTCTAGCCTTCCCTGTTAATAAAGAAATGATTCTTGCTTTCTGGAGTATTTTGAAGTGTTTATGAAAATAAGTAGACATGGCAAGTAGCGAGGCATAGGGACAACTTCTCCTTCTGGCGGCGATAGATCTCTGTAGTATAAACATATGATTTATAAAGTGGAAAAAAGAGGTTTGGTCTTGTAAAGAAGCCATTCCATTTTAATTCAGAATTAAAGGGTTTAGATCCTTTTCTTCAGCATTCAGCAGTGAGTTCAGGGGTTATGGTTATTAATGTCTAGATCCATTACTTTTCATAAAAAATATGATTTTTCCCCTGTAATGGTTCATTTGTCTGAGTGGTTTATTTCCCTCCAGAAATCACAAAATCTATTTCTGGTGACAGTATAATAATTTTCACAATGTCTGATTATAGTGGCACATAAAGAAGATTAAAGATATAGGTCAGTAAAGAAATATAAGAAGACATTGAGAATAAACATCCTGGTAGAATTTATTTTTTTAATCTTATGTGCACCAATTTAGAATAACAAATACAAACAATGGATTGTAAATAGTTCATTCAATATTCTCCTAAAGAATTCATCACATACACATTTAGTTTTTACACACTTGCCCAGAAATTTTTCCAAAATATTTTTTCTCTCCCTATTGTTACATAAAATTTACAAATCTTATGCACAGGCTTGGTTTAAAAGACCTTTTGTTATAATCAGCTGCCAGTAGCTTGACAAATCTTAAATATTTAGTGATTAACATGTTAATAACAAGTGTGAATGTTATTAATGTATCTATAATTAATTTCATTATTAACACCTTATGTTTCTTAATATTCATTTCTCAAATAAAGAATTTTCCAGTTTACAACTGTGGCAATTATTATATAATTTTTAGTTGATAAAATAAAGAATAATGTGCTGCTGATAATATTATTAATTCTCATATGTGCTTATAATATGCTTTCATACCATTCCTATGTATATTTATCTACTATTATACCATACTTTTTAAGTGCCTTTGAGTGAAAGAAAGTGATTGAAATGTAAAAGAAGCTACTTGGAATGTCTGTAATATCACATGTCTTCATATGTTTACACCTGCTTGAAGGAAAGAGTAAATTATTTCCTGAGAACCCCACAGTTATATAGCTAGTTCCACCTCTGATCTGCTCTGAGGCATTTAACCTCTCTTAACCTTGGTTTCCTTATTTAGAGGAAGTGGCTGTTGAGCCTTACCTAAATCATAAAGTGAGTGCAAGTAATTGTTTACTGAAAATTCTAAGAAAGGGTAATGGAAAATGTCAAGTATAAATGTAAGAGTTATAACTGCTGTCCTCTCTCAGAGGAATTGCAATTCACTTATTGAACTTCTATCATTTTAAAAACTTCTAACTTAAAAAAAAAAAGAAGCCATTTAAGTATAAATACATAAATGAATATATATAGTTTTGATTTGTTACTTAAGTAGCAATTTTGAGTTAATTGAAGCATACAGCTTAAACATATTTTTTTATTATGTTTAAATAGTAAGTTAGCCAAAACTCAGTAAATAATTTGGGAATAGATTCTGCCAAGTGAATGCTAAAGTGAATCTTACATACTTTAAAGGGCTTAAACTTTTTCTTTTCTACTGATTCAAGAATGATAATTTATCTCCTTCCTCATTCTAATTACTTGAACTTGGCAGGGGGTGGGGGTTGCCACTAATTGTGTAACCCATGTGTAATTTACTTACTTTCTCAGAAATCCTTCCAATCTACCCCTTCCCCCTAATAAGCTGATGTTCATTTTGAATTTCCAAGAGGGAGATATTTCATGCAGCTTTTAAAAATCTATTTGCTGCTCAAGCTTTTTTTTTTTTCCAAAGAGAGTTTATTAACCTCGCCTGTGGAACAGATTGTGAAATTCTAAGCTAGGTTGCATGTGGAGGAATGGTGAGAGAAAAGCAGATGATAGTAGAAAAGTAAACAAATCAGAAGAACTTTATATTCCATGGTTAGGAGTATAAGTTCTATAATATAAGCAGTTGAGAGCCATAAAATCTTTTTAAGGAGTGTGATATAAGAATATAATTTGGAAGAATAGTAGTGAGAGGGTGGATAATTGTATATTTACATTTAACCCTTTATGCTAGTGGTTCCCAGGTACATATAGTGAATGAAATATAGAAGGCAAGGATCTTCAAATATTCCTCAGTTTCTTGTTGCTTTTAGAGATTGAAAATCTATCAAGTAAATTTGTTTCGTCGACTATATTAGCTCTAATTTGTACATTGCAATGAATTTAAGCAAACTTTTGCATTGATTTTGTAAGCCAAAGTATATCTGATTAGTCTTAAAGCATCCCATGTTCCTCACTCATTGATTTTCACTGAGGAAGCTTTGGGGCTTTGTTTTTGTTTTTTAATGCTTTACTGATATAATTTCAGATCTTCTACCCTTCCAGTAATAACATCTATAAAATATCTTTTACTATGTTCATATTGATTGTTAAATTAGTTCTATATTATTTGCTGTATTTACTTAAACATCCCTCCAGCAAAAGGTAGATTGTCTGCAAACTACTCCAGATACCAGGGTGCTGAATTAAGATGATCCTTAAGCTTTGGCTGGTATCCTACTACTCTATGTCAACTTCCCACCTTAGTTTACTCATCTATAAAATGGGAGTTATGATAGTACTTACCTCAAAGGGTTGTAAAAGGTCAATAAAAAGTAAAGTGTATAGTATAATGGTCTAACACATAGTAAGTGCTCAATAATTGTTTCATTATAATGTTAGGGAATCATTTTCTTCTAAGAATCTATAGTGTAGAAGAAAGAGTTGGAGCTTTAGAGTTAGATACGCTTGAGTTCAAATTCTGATTCTGCTACCTATTAGCTATGTGACCTTGGGCAACTCTATGCCTCAGCTTTCCCATCTGAAAATAGGAATAATAATGTTTATTTCATTAGGTTATGAGGATTAAATGGACAGCATATATATAGTGTCTGGCATATAATAAATACTATGTTACCTCCTCCTCTATATACTTTGTAGGTCTCTTGCCCCAGAATGTCAAGCAACTTTTATGTAAAACTATGTCCTTGTGACACTTCTCAATGCCTAGTAAGTGTTCTGTTCACAAAGAAAGCCAAGTATATATTGACAGACTGTTTTGAACTTTTCATTTTTTTTCTATAACTGGGACACTTTCATTGAAAGCTGAAGTTTAGGCCAAGAATTGTTAAAATCCCTACTCAGATTTATCCTAGTTCTCACATTCCCCTCAATTCAAATTTGCGTATACATCTTATTTTATATATTCATATACAGTAATATATACTAAGTTTATGTAACCAAAGTGGCCACTTTTCCAATTAAAAAGCAGGGGCACACATTCTTTGAAAATGTATTGGTAGAATAATTATATAATTGAAATAATGAGATTGTATCAGTCCAGGTTCAGAGAAGCAAAACCAATAGGTGAGACAGAAACACACACACACACACACACACACACACACACACACACACACACACACACATTGATTGATTGACTGACTGATTGATTGATTGATTGAGAGACCGAGATTTCAAAGAATTGGCCTACATCATTATGGAAGCTGGCTAAGCAGTCCAAAAACCAAAGTGCAAAGCAACCAGGAAGGGGAGATCACCAGCAGGTTCAAACTCCATAGGATGGGCCAGCGCTAACTTCCACAGATAGACTTGATTCTGTCAGGGAAACCTTGGCTTTGGTTTTAAGGCTTTCTAACTGGTTCAGTTTGGCCCTTCTAGATTATCCAGGATACTCCCTTACTAGATGTCAACTGATTAGGGGTTTTAACTACATCACAGCAACACCTACATTAGTGTTTGATTGAATAACTGGAGTCTGTAGCTTAGCCAAGTTGTCACGTCAAAAACACCATCACAGAGGATAAATTTTTATGAAAGAAATAGCAAGCTTAAGGTATTTGGTATTTATTTTTATGTACTATGCATGTTATATCATGTAGGGTTCTTTTTAACTTTTGATTTTTTAAGAATCTATTATGTGCCTAGTATTTTGCTAAGAGTTTAAAGGAAACAGAAGGTATCTCAAGTGTTTTTCATATTTTAACATCTTAGAGTTCAAGCACTTTGCCTGAAATCATTGTAATGATGATAAAAGAGGTAGAACTTGAATTATAAATATGATTTAGATGAACAGAAATAGAGTACCCTGTTCCAGTGTGTGACTAAACATAGATTGAGGCACAGATATGTATGATAACTAAGAGGATAAAAAGATGATAATATGAAGAATACAACTAGACTGTGAACTTTTTAAAAGCTGATATTGTATTATTTATCCTTGTATCCCCTTGTCCTTGCAGAGTATCTGGAAAAAAGTGTTCAACAATAATTTGTTGTTTAAGTGGATTAAATAATGAACAAGAACGTAATTTAAAACGTATCTGTGTAATAGTGTGATCCATCATATGCATCCAGATCTGATTAATTGTACTTGGAGTCAAAGCACCATGTCTAAATTAGTATTAAGAATCAATATAGTCCCAACCCCTTAATTGGAGAAAGTAATTTTCTAACACATCATCTCCCACAAGAATGTAAACCTTTTGAGGGAAAAATTATGATGTAATTTTGGATCTCTTCTCAGTGCATTATTGTTTTGCATTTGAAAGATACTTAATAAATATTGCTTGATAAATAAATATTTAAATTGAATTAATTTAAAACATCATACTGAAGAGATCCAAACTTAGCTTTGTAATACATATCCTTTGAGACTAAGAAAAACCAAAATATTTTAAATACATCATGTAATTGAATAAGGAATAGGAAACTTAATTTTTTGAGTGTTCTTGTTTTTATGCATTTAAAATTTATGTTTAGTTATTTCATCTTAAAGCATGATAAAATTTTTCTGATTGGGAATCTTTCAGTGAACAAGACATCTTTATAGCTTTTCTGTGGAACAAGGCAACGCAACTGCTGTAAAGGAAAACTGCTGTAGTTTTATCCTACTGAGTACAAATATTTGTTTGGAGGATTAAAGGTTTATTAGATAAATGATTTAAAGATTAATTAACAATCTTTTTACCTTCTTATCTCATGTGTAGGTCAGTAGTCTATTAATACATAGAAATTACTTTATTTCCTGCTCTATTTCCATTTCTAACTAAGTCTGAGAAAAATGTCAAAGGAACAACTGGATATCTTTTCTATTTTTTGTGCTTTTAAAACTTGTAAGAATGATGGCAATGCTTATTTTTCTATAGTTAAATTAATTTTTCCTGGGATTTATGTGAAAAAAAAGTAAAATGATAGTTCTTATTTATAATTTTCTTTTCAATTTATCCTGATTTTATAGTTCCTAGTCAACCAATGACATGCAGAGATTTCCTTGTGGGGAGCAGGAGGGAGCAAAGAATATCTTACTCTGTTGGCTTTTTAGTGATTTTATTACTAGAAAAATAAACATTGCTTTATTTTACATTTTAGCCAGTAAGTTGTCTCCAAACTAGGTACCAAAATGCAAAGCAGTGTATTTATTTTTCTATTTTTTCAAGAGACAATAAAAGCAGTCTTCCAGTGGAACAATTTGCTGCCTTTTTCTTGGGAAGCGCTGGTAGCTTTTACACATTATTATAGATGTACTGAAACATGCTAATAACGAAAGATGAGTATAATTTCTGTTCCTTGAAATGTGACTAAAAATTTAGAAATGAAACCTATTTTTCTTAGGTGATATCCAGATTTTTGGTTCATTTTCATCAGATGACCTAATCCACTTTTTCTAGCAATTAAGAAAAAGGGTGGAGCGTGGGAAGACTAATATACAGCAAAGTTACTACAGTGACTATTTGAGTATTTCATTCCATCTGTCAAAGCTTTGCTGGGATTAAGAATTTGGCACAGGTGGATGTAGTTCATTCTCTTTTTACAGAGCAGTAAATGATAGAACAAAATTGTCTTCAAATGAAGGAGTAAAATGCCAGAGTGAAAAGAAAAAATAGCAAGGAATAGTAATTTGAATCTTAATGTAAAAATAATGATTTTGTTAATGTCTGTTCACTTATTCTTTCTTGTATTTGGTATTTCAGAAAAGGGGCTTGTAAGAACTTGTGATCAGAACCAATATATTGATTAAACATGCCTGTTTTGTTTGTTCATGGTCGACCAGCTATAATTAATTGTTCAGAGTGTAGACATGATGTGTTACACAAAAATTAGATTACATATAATCGTGCATGATTAAAAGAAAGAGATACCTTACCTTGAACAAATAATTGTTGCTTTAGTAAATTTGCAGCTAAGAAAACAGATTTGGTTGACAAGAAAACATGAAATATATTTTAGATGAGTGTATTTAAATTTTTCAGATTAACCTATAATTTTTTTGTGTTTGGATTATGTCATTAGCTAGAATGTAGAAAAAGGCATTCATTCTTATTGACAATTTTGAAAGTACCGAACATATGGTATAAAGCTTTGTGGTGCTGCCTTCTTCCAGCTCTTAATGATTTGCTGTTTCTCACAGAATTTTTGAAGTCATTTCATAATTGATTAACACAAATGTGGGGAGAAATGAGGTTAGGCATACAAGCTTTATTTTTCTTTCAACATTATAAATCTATGAATTTATAAATATATATAAAAACACAATCTTTTGGATATATAACAGGAAATTTATAAATGAAAGCTTTACATTGTTACAGAACAGTAATAATAAGAATTCTATTCAGGTGTTTTCTAGAACAATCTTTCATGGCAAATTGTTTCATGTTGATTCTAGTTTATCTCATGACCGGCTATGCATTTTTAATATAGACATTTGATTTTAACTGCTATATACACTTCATGGTTATAATTAGAGTAGATCTTAAATGGAAAAATTTATTTTGAATAAGTAATAGACAAATTTCTGGTTTGCTTCTTGTCATAAACTATTGCGAATTTTAACCAATTTTTAAGGTTGCTATAAACTCTAAAGTTTTCAACAATGATAATGATAATGTAATATCCTTACAAAAAAGGAAGTGTCTAGGTTTTACTATAATAAAAATTAGAGAAACTTACATAAGCTTCTTTAGAGAGGTGTATAGATACTTAATCAGATGTACTGATTTTTTAAACTGTCTTCATTTTGCAATTATTTTACTTTCTGATTATTTGCACAAGCTATGGTTTAACATATGGGCAAGTGATTAGTCTTGTTGGTAATAGAAATATTAACTAAGATTCAAGCAAATCTTATAAATCTTTCTGAAAATCACACAAATGAGATGATTTCTTAAAAGATCAAGAGTTATTAAATTTTAAAAGTATAAACACCTGATACCATCCACATATTTTATTGATTCTTTTTTTTTTAAACAGAAGTCTAACTAGTGAATAGCTAATTTGCTCAGCATTTAAGATGCGTTTCTGTAGGACTAAGAACATGCATCCCATCTCCTTGACTGTGGCTCTAATTACCTCAGCTTGGACTGATCAATATTTGATCTTTTTCCCACTGTGCAAACATGTTACTTTGACTCTGTCTCTTTCTCTTCCTTTTGGATAATTTGCAGCCATGTGAGAATGGTTCATTTTGTTTGTTCTCTCTGGCTAGAGGCCAGGGGTCTCTTATTAGTATAATGCAGTTCATTGATGTGAATTTGTTGATCTCCTGGGTAGTTTTTCACAAATTTAAGGCAATTAAAAGCTTTTATATGGCATTTCACTTGAAGTTATTAGTGGTCTTTCAATGATTTTGCTTTTAAAAATTACTTCATCATTTTATGGTTATTTCCTTTCCTTCTCATTTCTCTCCTATCCCCAACCTATAAAATTCCAGAAAAAAGGATCGAAACAACCATTTCATTGATTGATTTCATAAAAAGTAACAACTTATAAACTTGTAATTCAATAACTTAATAATATTTTAATTAACACAATTTTTAAAGGACTAATGAAAATTTGGGGTTTGTTTTATAAGATCTGTTTGTTTTAAGCTTATGGATATTCATGATAGAAGCCATAATGAATTTGGAGAACAATGACAAGAATTGAATCTAAAAATTATTTAGTAATTGCTATAGAACATAAAAAGTCTGGATTTTTTTAAGTTTTTGGGTTTTTTTAGTGAGGCAGAACTCTTTCTAAATTGGAGCTTTATTACTATCTTAAAATTTTCTCATAGCTAACAGATGTCCATATGTTTGGTTTCTTAACTTTTGCAGTGAACGGACCTTTCTTTAGCCTATAGGAAGTATGAATGTTAATAAAGACCACCTAAGTCTTTAGAAATGCTACAGTTTGATTAGATAAAAATCTTTTGGCTTCATTTGTACATATTGGAAATTACTGCTACCATTTCTCTATTGCTTCCCCGTTCTAAAAATTGTTTATTGGAGTTGTTTGTCAATGGCATAGTTTCAATTACAGTACTTGATTCAATTTGTTTCTTTAGTGTACTTGATTATTGTGAAGAAATCAGTAGAATGCATTCAAAGTAAATTGGAAAAGTTTTAAATTATCAGAGCTATATGAAATGTCATTCATTTATAGAAATTCTTGATGTTTTATACTTTTTTATTTTAAAATGTGTGTAAAAATAATAAGTATTTATTAGGAACATAACTTCATGTTACTATAAAAGCAAGAATATGTTACATTGGTTAAGAGGGAATGCCTTAGACTTAAACAATCAGGATATAATTTCAAGTTTAACTATTTACAAGCTATGTGATCTTGGGCAAGTTAACTTTTAGCCTCACTCTATCTGCATAAATGGGAATGATACTAATACCTATCTTATAAGGATAAAATGAGATAATATATGCAAGTTGTTAGAAGTGTGTGGCCCACCAGAAACACTCATCAAATATTATGATGAAGATATTTTTATTATTTGCCAGACTCTATGTTAAATTTTATATATCTTTATTCCAAAGTCAAGAGAATGTCAAAGAGAGAATTTGAATCTCAGTAAAAGAAAAACTGTACATAAAAGAACTAACATATTTGTTAAGTAGTTTATTTGGTATAATAAAAACAATTTTTTATAGTTCATTGGACTAGAACTGTGTACAAAGCAACCTCACAATTTCAAAAAGATAGTTAATGCGTTCATTTACAATTGAGTTATATTGAGTAAATAGCATCTGTCCGTTCCTTGGCTGTTCAGGAACACCTTAGAGAGCTGACACATTCTCATTTATACAAGAAGTAAAGTGATATGTTAATTCAGACGATATGTTCAGAAGCTCCAGGTGTGATTTTGTGATTCATAAGTGACTTTTATTCATGTAACATAGGAAGTACTAACTTTCTTTTTGAAAAAATATTGCTTCATCTTAATTAAATGAATATTTCTGAATGATTTTTATTATCATGCATTGAAATGGCCTGGCTCTAAGGTACACAAAACTATTCTCCACCTCTTCCTCTAAGCAAATCTTTAAGAGAAAATTTAATTTTAAAATCTTTTTGATTTCCAAAAAAGGCCTTTTCTTGTCTGGTTTCTACCTGCCTCTCTTGCCTGTCTTCATATGGTGTTCTTTGAGCTCCAACCACACTGGACTTCTTTCAGGTTTTCTTCTTCTCTGCTGGAACGACTCTCTCATATTTCTATCTTCCTTTACCTAGTTAACTCTAGAGTTTGACCAGATTTTGTCTCAATCATCTCTTCCTGACTTAGTCAGTTCAACTTAATATACTCTCTTTCCTAAGTCCATGTAGCATTTACAGTTTCAACAACAAATATTAAGTGATGCCATACTATATACTAGATAGTAGGTATACAACAGGAACAAAATCCTTGCTTCCAGGGACCTTTCATTCTCGAGAGACAGGGGAAGGGGGCAGAGCATAATAAACAATTATATATGTGATAAGTACTTTATGGAAGTCAGGTGGTGGTAAATATAGAAGAATAAACCAGAGAAATTGATTAGAGCTTGACTGGTAGAGATTTTGGATACTTTCTTTTAAAAGGGTATTCTTAGAAGATCTCTTTAAAGAAAGGACTTTTGACAGAGACAGAAATTATTTCAAGGACAAATCATGTATATATCTGAAATACCAGTGTTCCAGGCAAATGAAATGGAGAATACAGCATGCTTAATGTTTTTGAGGACCAAGAAGCCTTTGTGATGAGAGGGAAGGGAATGTTTTGTGGCCCTGAAAACAGTGATTAGCATATAATGTGTGATCAGTAACTATTGAAACATTGGCCCAGATCATTGCATTACTTTTTTGACAAAACAAACTGTTTACTTATTAACTCTTCTCTCAATTGTCCTAAACCCCTGCCTTACAAACTGGCTTAAAATATCAGGGGTATGTCACATCTTTTTGGATATAAAATTGGGAGTAAGTAATTTTTAAAGTTTCGTATGAAAACATTTTAATGCAGAATTCCCATGGTTCTTTAAAATGGACGACCAAGGAATTTTAATTGAAGCTCAGATCCCTCGTGTTCCCACCACACCCCTGCTCTTTCCTATCATTCAGAAGTGGATATTCTGAGACCAATTCCAAAGAAAAGTTGTATGTTATCATTCAGTTTGGGTTTGGAAATTTTTTAAATAATTTTTTTATTTTTTGATTACAGTTGGGATGCAACATGATATCAGTTTCAGGTGTACAACATAGTGATTAGATACTTATATAATTTACGAAGTGATCTACCTGAAAAATCTAGTACCCATCAGACATAATACATAGTTATTATACTATTATTGACTGTATTTCTCGTGCTATACCTAACATCCCCTTGACTATTTTGTAACTGCCAATTTGTACTTCTTAATCCCTTCCCTCCTTCACCTACTCCCTTAACCCCTTCCCTTCTGGCAACCATCAAAACGCTCTCTGCATCTATGAGTCTGTTCGTTCACCTTGTTCTTTAGATTCCTCATGTAAGCGAAATCACAGGACACTTGTCCTCCGTCTGACCTACTCCACTCAACATGATACCCTCTAAGTCCATCCATGTTGTCACAGGTGGCAAAATTTCATTTTCTTTTAATGGCTGAGTAATATTTCATTGTATATATCTACCACCTCTTCTTCATCCACTCATCTACCAAAAGACACCCTGGCTGCCTCTATATATTGACTACTGTAAATGATGCTGCAATGAACATAGGGATTCACATGTTCCTTTGAAGTGTTTTTTGAGTTTCTTTAGATAAATACCCAGAAGTGGCATTACTGGGTACTTTTTTATCTCTACTTATAGCCTTTATTTTAAAGTCTATGTTGTCTGGTACAAGTATTGCTAACCCAGCTTTTTTTTTTTTATCATTGTGCCTTTTGATCTGAAGTGAGTCTCTTATAAGCAGCATATGTTAGGGTCTTGTTCTCTTGTCCATTCAGCTACCCTATGTCTTTTGATTGGAGTATTTAATCCACTTACATTTAAAGTAATTGTTGAGATATATATATAGTTATTGCTGTTTAATTATTCGTATTTTTGATTTTTTTTCTTAAAAAGCCCCTTTAACATTTCCTGTAATACCAGTTTGGCGGTGATGAACTCCTTTAGCTTTTTTTTTTTTGTCTGGGAAGCTCTTTGTCTATCCTTTAATTCTAAATGATAGCTTTGCTGGGTAGAGTAATCTTGGTTGTAGGTCCTTGCTTTTCATCACTTTGAATATTTTGTGTTAGTCCTTTCTGGCCTGCGAAGTTTCTGTTGAGAAAGCAGCTGACAGTCTTATGGAAGCTCCCTTATAGGAAATTAACTGCTTTTCTCTTGCTGCTTTTAAGATTCTCTCTTTGTCCTTAACCTATGCCATTTTAATTATGATGTGTCTTGGTGTGGGCCTCTTTTGGTTCATCTTTTGTGGGACTCTCTGCACTTCTTTGGTTTGTAAGTCTATTTCCTTCACCAGGTTAAGGATGTTTTTGTTATTATTTCTTGAAATAGGTTTTAAATTCCTTGCTCTCTCTTCTCCTTCTGGTACCCCCATGATGTGAATGTTGGTATGCTTGATGTTGTCCCAGAGGCCCCTTAAACTATCTTCATTTTTTTTTTTGGATTATTTTTTCTTTTTGTTATTCCGATTGGGTGTTTTCTGCTATCTTCTCTACTAAATCGCTGATTCAGTCCTCTCCTTCATCTTATCTGCTGTTGATTTCTCCTTAAGTATTCTTCATTTCAGTTATTATATTCTTCATTTTTGACTGGTTCTTTTTTATGTTTTTTTTAATCTTTATTTTTATGTTTCCTATATATTTGTTAAAGTTCTTACTGAGTTCATCTACTCTTCTCCTAAGTTCATTGAGCATCCTTATAACCAGTGCTTTGATCTCTGTATCTAGTAGATTGCTTGTCTGCATTTTATTTAGTTCTTTTTCTGGAGCTTTGTTCTATTCTTTCATCTGGGACATGTTTCTTTGTCTTCCCATTCTGGCTGCCTCTCTATGTTGTTGTTGTTGTTTTTCTTTTCTTTTCTTTTCTTTTAATGTATTAGGCAGGGTTGCTATGTCACCCAGTCTTAGTAGAGTGAATTTTTGTAGTGGGTGTCCTGTGGGACCCGGTGGCACAGTCTCCTTGGTCACCTGAGCCAGGTGTGTCCTTTGTATGGGTTTTGAGTGTCCTCCTGTTGTAGTTGAGCTTTGGTTGCTGTTTGTGTGTCAGTGAGAGGGATGGACTCTCAGGCTGATTGGTTGTGAGGACTGGCTGGTGACTACAGTGGAGGAGCTATAGGGCAGGGGCTGATTGTTTGGGTTTTGTAAACCTTAGAGTGATCTAGGAAAGTCCACGGCATGCGTAAAAATAGATTATTTGTATGGAAAAGCTACTGGGCCCTCAAATTGGTGGGGTGGGGTCACAGGGAGTCACCAGGGCAAGGCAACCAGTTAGCCAGGTTGATAGAGACTCAGATATGGCAGCCACCCATATCTGATTGCCAGAAGTAGGGAGGGATGAACAGAGAAACAGTACTTCTGCCAGCACTTCTGTCTGGAATAAAGCTGTCCCTCCAGCCTTTTCCCTGAATCCAGACAATTCAGTTTCTTCCTGGATGTCCATAGCGCCTCTTGAGTGGCTGCCTCAGCGCCAGAGCTCAGAGCACGTGAGTTCATCTGCAGGTAAGTTCGTGCACCGGCCCTTTAAGAGGACACCTGGGACTCTCCTAGCCCTTCTTCTCACTCAGCTACAATCTCCGCTGATTTTACATCCAGATTTTGTGGAAACTCTTTTCCTGGTACTGGAATCCTAGGCTGGGGAGCCTGTTGTGGGGATTGGACCCTCCTTGCTCCTCCAGGGAACCTTTGCAGCCTAGTTATCTCTTCTGATTTTCAACTACCACACGCAGGTTTAGGATCAGCCTGTGCTGCATCTCCGCCCCTTCTACCAAGTCTCAAGGTAGGCCCTTTTGTATGTCCTTAGTTGGAGGATTTCTTTTCATCTAGACTTTAGGCGATTTTCAATGGTAGTTGTTCTGTAGTTGTTCTGTAATTGTGATGTTGTCATGAGAGGAGGCAAATACAGCATTTACCTACTCTGCCATCTTGACCAGAAATCTAAAAATATCGGAAATTTTATTATTGACCCATACTTCTAGTAAGGTGGTACAGACCCGGTTTGGTTATACACCAGCTCCCACTTATCTCAGCCCCACCAAAACAAACAAAATTAAATAGCTTCTTTTCTATATTGCTTTCTGAAATACTCATTTTCCTTGTAACATTTAGGACCAGCTCACAGACCACCTAGTGGTTCTTCCCTAACCATAGAGTTCTTTCATCAGTTAAGGTTTAGTATGGGGAAGAACAAGAAATAATTAAATAAAACTGATTAAAATATTTTTTCTTTAAATGTGCACATATATACCCTAACAACATATGATGAAAAGCAAGTTTTCCCAAATTATATTCCATAAGAAAAGAGTTTCATTTCCAAATTATCTGGAAAATATAAAGATAGGCAATAATTGAACAGATTTCTTTGCTGTGAGACAAAACCCTTTTTTCACAGAACATCTTTTTACATCTAAAGGGACGCTAGGCTTCAGGGAGCACAGCTTAGACAGTACTACTACAGAAAATCAGATCTGTCTAGTCAAGAGTCAAATATTTTCACTACTAAAAAAAGGCAATTTTATTTTTTTCTCATTGCTTAATTACATACTAACCTTTATTGGTTCTTATCTCCCAGTGATTTATAACAGAAAAAAATACCTTGATATGTTCTCACACCACCTCCATGATCGCTTTGTGTTTTGAACTTCCTTCTAAGAGTATTTCTATCCATAATTACACTTGCATTTGAGAAATAGAAGGCAGTCTTTTATTTTTTAATTTATTTCTTAATTTCAAAATAGAAAAAGATTGGGTTTGGAAGATTGTTTCTGTCTCTAGCTACCCATTTTTCTACTCCAAGGAGTAAATACTGTGAAAGAACACCTGCTATTGAGTGTTCTTTGAACGTTATTCTTCCAAGCTTACCCTAGATAAAACACTTTTTTGATGGAAAAACAAAGTCCGTATTGTGATATGTCTGTGTACCAAAAGGTTCTTTTGACATAAGCTATGTGATACTAATACACACAACACTCTAACTCATTTTGGTTGTTGGGGGTGGGGAGTATGGAGCTTATGAGTCTGCTATTCTACATTTGTGAAATTTCAGACATTAGTATGTCCGGTTTGTAGGTTTGATTTTTATTTCTTACCTCATACATGTATAGTATTGTTATTTAAACATATAGTTGCATGAATGTAAAAAGACTGTAGTTTTTCAGATGTTCATGAACTCCATTAGACTTTTTATAATGTAAATATTAGAGAGATTCCTATCCAAGGATGCTTAGCTTTTTTCTAAAACTTGTTATAATTTTAGAGTCAGTGTAATTGGTTCCATCTCACTGAGAGTGGCAGATTATCCTATTTGCCTTATCCCCACTATGTACAATTAAGATATTCTGCTGCAAACTGTAGTATTAGCAAAATTATCCCTAACAAACATGAAATCTGCAAGGTTTTTGTTTGACTTTTTTTCTTGTGAAGTTGTTCCTTCAGGATGACATGACATGATGTGGATGCTCTAGTGGCATTCCTTTTTATTCCATGAATTACAAAGAGCTTAAGAAAATATTTAAAGTAAAAACTGTAATGATTAGTCCTGGTAGTCTCCATTTTACTGAGAATGCCTTTGTCAGAAATTATGTCATCACAATGGACTGTTAGCCAGGAAGTTCTGTCTAGCAGATGAATGAATTGGGAATACTGAGTTTCTAATAAAAGACACTATTGTAATATTGAAATACTGCTGATGGGGTTGCCAATTTTCTGTCTTTAAATTTACAGAGCATGTTGTGTGATTAAAGTAAGGAATACTTAGAGTAAGTCCTTAGAGTAAACCAACTATAAGCTCGAGAAACCAGAAATAGAAAATATTTCCTTTTAACAATGCCATTTAAGTTCCCAACTTCTCTTGGTTCAACTGCCAGACACTTGTTCTTTTGTCTCAAAAATTGTTAGCAAAAAACAATAAATTTACTTACTGCTTTACTGAGCTAACATCTGATTTTATCTGCACATGGATTCCATTTTAAAACTTTTCTCACCTACCTAGTGTGAATGGCTTATGCAGTCCTCTATTGTTATTATTGTAAGAACAGAGACTTCAATTTTTTATCTTGGAAAGGAAGAAAGTCCTGACAATACTATTTACACTTCATTTAATTGTTTCCTTCCAGTTTAAAACGTGGAATATTTTAGATATATTGCTCATCCTACCTTATCTTAATACAAATTTTTTTGGTAATTCTGAATGCGGTAGCATAGCATCTTAAAAACATGTATTCCTTTATGACTGAAGTAGAGCTTTACATATTCAATATAATTAATGATGATTTGAAACTCATACGTTGTCTAGGCTAATATAACTCCTGCTATTTCATCTACTTTCTTAGCTAGATTTATTTTAACAGTTACAGACTTCATCACTTTTTAAATTAATGGTAAATTCAGTATGCATTATTTTCTGTAGTAAACAGAAATGTTTTTACAGTATTGCTCCCCAAATCTTAGCTTTCTAACTAATAATAAAATATTTTATCTGGACTAGAGTTTTATTGTACAGTAATTATAGCTTTTTCATGTGCTAAGTCATAGCCTGTTAACTAAAAATAAATGGGTACGTAAAATGGAAAATGAAATTATCCTGTTACTTGAAATATCTTAACTCAGGTTTTATTACAGGTTGCATATGGTATCTGTTAGAACTTTGAACCTGTCTTGGTTGTTGAATTATTATGTGGATTAACTGTTGCATTCGAAAGTTCTTGACTTTAAAAGCATATGTCTGTTTTAAATCTTATAAAAATGCCTTACAGGTTTTTGAGAACAGTCTAATCTCTTTGTAGTGTGTCTTTTTTGTTTGTTTGTTGTGTTTTTCTGCCAGAACTTCCAAATCCTAAGCACTAGCAAATATAGAACATTGCTTAGGATAGTTTTATAATATCATTAATAAATGTTTTAAATTAGATACAATCTATTAAATTATTGACCTATTGTAGGGAACATGAAAAAAATTATAACAATTTGGAAAATCTAGATGTTATACAGCATATTAAGAAAAATCTCTTTTATCATGATACCTTTAGGAAAAATAAAACCTTTTTTTAAGAGTACATATGAAAAGCTTTTCTAAAATTCTGCAGAGAAGAAAATATAGAAAAAATTTTTTAAGTATAGAAATACCATAGTTTCTCCAAAAACCAACCACTGAAGTTTCTGGAAGTAATTTGATAAATGATGTATATTTCATATCTAATTTAAAAAAATCCAAGGAATTTTGTGTTTTAGCCATCAGGTAGAATCATATCGTTTAGTCATAGTCGAGTCATGCACTTCAAAATGAAAGAACAAGACAGTTCCTTGCCAGTCAGAAATGTAACTTTCATAATTTGACTTATGTTTGCCATGATCTTGGGTAGTGAATGAGTCTAGTCAAATACCCAACATCCAATATGACATATTGTATTATTCTCTATAGCTTATGAAAAAGCAGTTGCTCTTCTGAGATGGTAAGAACTTAGATTCTTTCTGAAAAATTACCTTTAAATGGGAAGAGAAACCTATAATAGGGATAAAAAACTGATTCGCTTTAAGTTTAGAGATACACATAAAAAAAAGATGACTCCCACATAAAATTTAGTATAAAAATAAGTTTTGATTAGCATATCCATAATTCATGCATTTAAGGATTTGTGATAATCTCAAAGCTGTCTTCTGGAATTCTAAGATAGTGATGACTCAAAAGTCATCAAATAACCATGGAAAACTATAATTAAAGATCTTGATTAATATTCATCTAATGTGATTATATTATCTTTTCATGTTTTTTAAACAAAGAACCTCTGTATACTGTTTACCCAGATTTGCCAGCCTTTTGTAGATTTTCACTATATATTTCCTTTTTCTCATGGTTATTGGAAGGATAAAAGCAAATCTCTGTTGTGCAGCTTATGGCATGCTATTAAGGTTTATTCTGTTTTTTTCTTCTTTACCACTAACTTTAAGACCTGATTTTTGTCTTTTTTTTTACATACTTCTAAACCACCTTAATCCTCAAGGAATTAGGTAAAGTGTTAATAAAATACTCATAAAACTTAAGTAAATGTTCTTAGAAAGAAATTAGATGGCTATTTGAGAACGTATAGATCCTAAATGTATTTTAAGAGAAAAACCATAAGCAAAACTTTCTAAAGGGATGTTTACTGAACTGGAAAGGACTGTTGCTTTTATGATTAACCTGAATTAGTGTGTTCTTGTAAACACGCAAAGATTCCTATACATATGTGTTACTTATGTGCTTCCAAAATTATGCATATTAAGCATTCGTACTAAAGAATAGTGACTACCAAGAAAAATTTCAGGAATATACCTAAGCTGAATTTTATACATGACGCTCAACTTTTCCTGTGTCCTTTATGTTCTAGTTTCTGGAAATTCTCATCTTTGAAATAACAGCATGTATATGTGCTCTTCATCTGTTAAAATAAGAATCTACAAACAATTCATGGGACAATACTATTTTAGAGTTTTACTGTGTATTTGTTTCCATATACCTGGGAAGACTATTTCATGAACTTTTAATCATTTTTACTCAAGAGATACAGAAGCATAAGTTCAGAAGTTAACTTACCTTTAGAAAAGTACTTAAATTTAAATGTTTTGTATGCTTAATTCATTCCTATTAAAGGCTTACTATGTGCTTGGCATTTTTCTAGGTGCTGAAAATATAAGTGACCAAAACAAATAAAAATTGCTGCCCTCAAAGAGCTTATGTTTTAGTGGGTAATGGCTTTAAACAAAATATGTAATATATTGGAGGATGATAAGCACTGTGGAGAAAAATAAAATAGAACAGGATGATAAGGAGTGCTGGGGCCTGGAGAGAGGGCTTATACTTTCAAATAAGACCATTAGGTAAAGTCTCCCTTAAGAAGGTAATATATAAATAAAAATTTGAAAAAGTTAAAGGAGCCAGCTATGCACATATTAGGGAGAAAAACGTTCTAAACATGGGATAGATACCAAGTACAAAGGCTCTATGCCAGAGTATAGCATACTTAAACAACAAGGAGGCTAATATGGCCTGAGTGGAGTGACAAAGAGGAAAAATAGAAGATGTAGAAAGAGTTGAAGAGCAGATTGAATAAGGCTTACAGATCCTTGTAAAAACTGTCTTTTTTTTTTTTTTACTCCAAATATAATAAAAAGCTTTTGGAGGGTTTGTGTAGACAGGAAAGATAACATGACATATATTAGTAGGGTTATTCTGGCTGTGAACAAGGAACTGAATGGGCAAAGAGAGAAGTAGGGAGATTGATTAGGAGACCATTGTAATAATTTGAGTTATAGATATGGTGGCTTGGACTAGGTTATTGGCAGTGGAAGTTATGTGAAGCTATCAGGTTCTGAATATGGTTTGCAGGTAGCTATAATAGAATTTGCTGTTGGTTTGACAATGAGGTATGAGAGAAAGAAATGAATCAAGGTTGGAATTTCCATTAACTGAGAAGGGGGAAATGGGGAAAATTTGGTCTGGTTTTATGTAAATTATGGAAAGTTTTAGTCTCATAGCCCCGTATCTTATGGCTAACATAGTCCCTTTTCCATGATGAATGATAGTATAATTGACTAATTTAATATTTCTCTTTATCTCACACTTAATTTAGACTTAGACTTTGATAAACTTCTATGTTTATAATGAATTAATTGGTTTCTTTTTAAGTTCATTGATTTCATTATTTATATTTTATGATGGATTATGAAGTACATTAATGGAAACACAATTTGAAGTTCTTTACTTACTAACATTTTTAAAAAGCACACATAATGGTTTTGTTTTTTTTTTTGGTCTCACTAACATATTTGTACACCCTCCCCCTACTTGGCAAACTTGTTTGAAAGTATAGTATTACACGTTATGTCATGGGTATACTGGAGCACATGTGTTCAATACAGTTCATAAATGGAAGCAGCTGGTTTCCTGTGCAGTTAAGAGAAGGTATGCACGCAGCTGAGATCATCAAACTTCAGAATTCATTGGATTCAGTTTCTATCTTGTATAATCATGCTGTGATTTCAATTAGTACAAATGTGTAACAAGCTACCTTAATGGCTTAAAAATTTATTTTGTTTCAATAGTTGAACTGCTAAACCTGATTTATGTTCTTTCCCTGCCCTCCACTCCCCAATCCGGACTCACCCATCCACCCCTTAAAAAGAACATTACACCTATAGTCTTAGTTTTATACTCGATTCTGAAAAGGCCTTGGCAAGCGGGGAAAAAGTTATCATCTCAAAGGGAAAAGCTGAATTCATACACAGGAACTGCAGGATTACTTTGGCGTTTTACTAGTCCCTTGTAACCCTAGCAAGTCCCATAAATACCTAATGGAAAAACAGCAGAAAATGAGATCTGCAGCAGCCTTTTGAGATCGAATTTATGTTGCTGAACAGTTTTTTGAGGTTGAGTGTAAAGGTCAAAAGAAAGTGGATAGATTAAAGTTGCTGATTTTTGCAAACTTAAGGCCACATTTAAAGGTTTCTCTTTCTATAGCAAGAAAATTTCAAGATAAATGGCTTTTCTTCATTAGCTGAAATGTCATGTCTTCATTTAATATCTGTTACATGAGATATTTAGTGATTTGGTCGTATTTACATGCAATGAATAAAGTCTTCAATTCAATTTAACAGTTCTAGATAAAGAAATTAATTTACGAAATTGCAGATCTTCCTAAGAAGAGTATGATGATAAATAAATATGTATGGTTGAATTACTGTGTATGTAATATTTTTAAATGATTAATTTTAGATATTTTTGGAAAATATGGAAGGAAAGATAGAAATCAATGTTTATCCTTTTGTAAGTATAGGTTGTTGATCCAGCAATATAATTGCCCACCTCTTTTTTTCAATTATTCTATTTATTAAACTATTTCAATGAAAGTAAATAACCTCAAAGGAAGGACAGTGGCATCTTTTAACATTAAAATAAAATTGATCAATGCTTTCTCTGGTCACTGTACTTTCTAAATAACCTTCTAACACTATATAACTGTTGTAAGTCTGTATCAAATAAACTGAATTACTGTGGAACTCAAAACTAGGTGCAATGAAAAACATTGAACTGTCATTTCTAGACACCTCGATCTTGAGTTAATAGTTCATAAATCCATGAATGTTAACCTGAAGTTATTGATTATTTAATCTCAAAGACTTTCATTATATCTTTGATTTCACAGTCCAGATTGCCAATCAGTAACATTTAGAATCCAAAAGAATGAGATAATTTTTTTTACTTATTATATTCAGTGCTGTATTACAATAAAAAAAATTTAATGGAAATTATCCAGATAATTTCATAGTAGAATAATGAAATATTAAATCTTTTTTTATAGCAATTGAGAATAGTAAAACTATACATTTTTATCTCTAGGAAGTGAAATTCTGAGCAACTTTATACTTTCTATTTTATGTTTTTTGCTACTTTAATTTTTCATAAATTTCTTTCATAAGGATAATATTCCCATTATTCATTTTTGTTTAAAACTATATGTTAAACATTAACCAATCTTGCAGTGTCCTGGAGTCACAATTTATATAAAAAGTTATGTTTGTATGATAATTGAGTTTGCAGTCTCAATTCATTTATATTAAATAAGGTAACTATCATCCTCATGTAACTAGATAGAGGCCACATCTCATTAGTCACTGATAGCCAGTTCTCAAACCAAGGTACCCTATCTTTTGTCCTTTATACCACATTTTCTTACCAGTTCTGACAACACTATGTAGAAATTTCCTCTTAACTTTTTGTATTTTGTTACATTACTAAAGTGCAACTATGCTTCTCTTATTGAGTGCCCTTTTCCACTCAGTACCGTTTTTGTTCAAGGATCCCAAGTGGTCAGTGGTTCTGATGAGGGAGAAGGAGATTGTGGTGTTGCAATGGTGATATTAAAAGGCCCTTAGGAAGTAGGTAGATGTAAAGTTTTGACTCTAAAAGAGAGCATTTTCTCTCCTTTGCCTCAGGACAAAGGATGTGCCTTAACTGACTTATCACCATTTTATCTTTGAGGCTACCCATTAGGGACATCTTTGACTATTTTTAATGTGTTGACATGAGGTACTCAAATAAAAATGAACCAAAAGTCTTTACTTTTACAGTTTTAATAAACTTACGTTCTCCAAACCTTTGTACGTAATGTCAGATGATCCTTTCAAATATGACATGCTGTCATGTCATTTTTAAATAATAATTGGTAATGGAATGATTTTTAATATTTTAGATAGCTACACAGGTAATCAGTAAATTTTATCTTACATATCCTATGTTCATTAATAGTTTTTATGAAGGAGTCAGTATTGTGTACTAGACAGAGCATTAAATAACAAATCGGGTTTCAAATATTAATCATAGTTTTGTCACTAATTTATATAATAGTTATTTAATAAACATTCTGGGCCTACACTTCCCCTCATAAAATTGGAAGGTGAATACTATTATCTTTAAAATCTCTTCCAGCTCTAAAAATCTATAATTTTTGAACATTTTATTGTGGAAAATTTGAAATCATATACAAAAATAGATAGACTAGCATAATGAACCCCTGTATACCTATTATCCACCTTTGTATGTTATTAACATCAGCAATACATTATCTCTTAGTATATTCTAATAGTGCATCCATATTAAAATTTCATTACCTCAGTCATAATTTATAGTTTTTACTCGTTTTGTTTTTATGTTCAAATCATAATCCAAATGAGTGTGTGTAAGAGAGAGTGTGAGAGAGATCAGAAACACAAAATTTACATTCTGTCCACTTTCAAAGTGTACAGTGCAGTAGTGTTAACTATGTGTACATTGTTGTGGAACAGATCTCTAGAACTTTTTCATCTTGCAAAACTGAAATTCTGTATCCATTAAATGCAATTTCGCTTTCTCATCTTTCCCAAGCCCCTGGCAAGCACCATTCTATGAGTTTTTAAGAGTTTGACAATTTTAGATACCTCATATAAGTGGAATCACACAGTATTTGTCTTTTGTGATTGGCATATTTCATTTAGCATAATGTCCTCCAGATTCATCCATGTTGTAGCATATGACAGGATCCTCTTTTAAAGCTGAATAATATCACGTTGTATGTATATACCATATTTTCTTTTTGTTATTGTTATTTTTAATTTATTTTTCAATTACAGTTGACATTCAATATTATATTAGTTTCAGATATACAGCATAGTGGTTAGACATTTATATAACATATGAAGTGATCCCCCCCGATAAGTGAACATCTTTGTCTTATTCTTGATCTTAAGAGAAGCGTTTTAGCTTTTCACTGTTGAGTATGATTTTACGTATGGGTTTGTCATATATGGACTTTATTATGTTGAGTTATATTTCCTCTATTCCAACTTTTCTCAGAGTTTTTATCATAAATGGATGCTGGATTTTTTCAGAAGTTTTTTCTGCATTTATTGATATGATCATATGATATTTATCCTTCATTTTGTTTATGTGGTATATTACATTAATTGATTTGCAGCTATCAGACCAACCTTACATCCCAGGAACAAATCCCATTTGATCTTGGTGTGTAGTTTTTTTAATGTGTTGCTGAATTAAGCTTGCTAATATTTTGTTGAAGATTTTTGTATGTATGTTCATTGGGGATATTGGCCTATAATTTTCTTTTTTTCTAATGTCTCTTTTTAGAATCAACATAATGCTGGCCTCGTAAAATGAGCTTGAGAAACTTCCTTCCTTTTGAATTTTTTGGAATAATTTGAGTAGGATAGGCATTAATTCTTTGAATGTTTGGTAAAATTTACCTATGAAGCCATCCAGTCCAGGACTTTTGTTTTTTGGGAGTATTTTTCGAATACTGACTCAATTTTATTAGTAGGTATTGGTCTGTTCAAGTTACACCACATTTTCTTTATCTGTTTATCTCTTGATGGAAATTTTGATTGCTTACACCTCATGGCTTTTGTGAACAATGGTCCAGTGAACAATATGGTTGTGCAGATATCTTTTCAAGATGTTTCTACTCTTTTGGATATATACCCAAGGTGGGATTGATTAATCATATGATAATTCTACTTTTAAGTTTTTGAGAATTCTTCATAGCATTGTTCATAGTGGCTACAACATTTTACATTCCCATCAACTGTGTACAAGGGTTCCAATTTCTCCACATCCTCATCAACACTTAAAAAGTTTTTTTTCATAGTAGTCATCCTAATAGTTGTGAAGTGATATTTCATTGTGATTATGACTTGCATTTTTAAAATTATTTGCATTATCGAGCATCTTTTCAAATGCTTGTTGACCATTTGTATATCTTCTTTGGAGAAATGTCAGTTCAAATTCTTTGTCCATTTTTTAATTGGATTGTTTTTGTTGATGTTGAGCTGTAGGAATTCTTGATATATTCTGGATATTAATGCCTTATCAACATGTGGTTTGAAGTTTGATATAGTCCCATTTGTCAATCTTTGCTTTTGTTACCTATGCTTTTGTTGTCAATGTAAATGTAAAAAAATCAGTGCCAAATCCAAAGTCATGAAGTTTTCCCCCTATGTTTTCTTAAAGGAGTTTTGTAGTTTCAGGTTTTATGATTAGGCCTGTAACCTATTTGAGTTAATGTATATGTGGTGTAAGGTAGGAGTCCAACTTTATTCTTTTGCATGTGTATAACCAATTTTTCCAATGACATTTGTTGAAGAGACCATCTTCTCTCTATTATGTAAACTTGGCACCATTGTTAAAGATCATTTGACCATATACATGAGTGTTTGTGAGTTCTCTATTTTCTTCCACTGGTCTATATGTCTGTCTTTATGCCACTACCATACCGTTTCAATACTGTGGCTTTGAATATGTTTCAAAATCAGGAAGTGTGATGCCGTCAGCTTTGTTTTTCTCTCTTAAGATTGTTTTGGTTATTCGAGGGTCCTTTTAGATTCTATGTGAATTTTAGGGATTTTTTTTCTATTTTTACAAAAAATGCCATTGAGATTCTGATAGGAATTACATTTAATCTGTAGATCATTTTGGGTAGTATAGGCATTTTGATATTAAATCTTCCAGTCCATGAACATGGGATGTCTTTACACCTACCTGTGTTTTTTAAAATTTCTTTAAGCAATGTTTTATAGTTTTCAGTGTACAAATCTTTCACCTCCTTTGTGAAATTCATTCCTAAGTATTTGTTTTCTTGCTATTGTAAATGGGATTATTTTCTTAATTTTCTTGTTAAATTGTTCATTGTTATTGCATAGAAATGCAACTGATTTTTCTGTGTTGATTTTATACTACAACTTTATATAATTTATGTATTCTAACAGTTTTTTTGTGGAATCTTTTGGTTTTTCTAACCATCATCTTGCAATATCATCTCATTTGTAAACAAAGATAATTTTACTTCTTCTTTTCTCATTTGGTTGCCTTTTATTTCTTTTTCTTGCCTTATTGCTCTAAGACTCCAGCACTATGTTGAATAGAATTGGCTATAGTGGACATCCTTGCCTTGCTCCTAACCTTGTCGGAAAACCTACCAGTTTTTCACCATTGAGTATGCTGGTGTGGGCTTTTCATAAATGACCATTATTATATTGAAGTAATTTCCTTCTGTTCTTAGTTTGTTGACTGTTTTTATCGTGAATGGATGTTGAATTTTGTCAAATGTTTTTTCTGTGTCAATTGAGATAACATCTAGTTTTAATGTCTCACAAGATTCTTCCTTCTGTAAGAGCTTTTTCTTCTCTTCTCCCCTCTTTTCTTTGCATGCCATTGATTTGTCAGAAATGCTAGGTCATTTGTCCTGCATAATGTTTCATATTCTGGATTTTGCTCAGTACTTCTTTGTGATGTTGTTCCTCTATCACCTGTATTTCCTAATAAGATCTAGAAGTGCACTGTTTATTATAGTTGTTACTAGTTACATATGTCTATTTACATTAAAATGTTTTTAATTAAACTAAACATTCAATTCTTCCACCAAAGTAGTCGCATTTTAAGTGCTAAGCAGTCACATGTAGCTAGTGGTTAACTATATTAGACAGTGAAGAGGAGCATTCCATCATTGCAGAAAGTAGAATCTAGATGTAAGAAACTGGTATGATAGTGTCTTTTTTCATACTCCATTTAATTTTTTTTCATATTCTTGCTATACGAACATCAATTTTAGATGTCGTCCGACTTTCTAATTTTATCTAATTCTAATGTTTCTAATTGGTGATAGCTAATTGTGGATATTTTTCTTTAATAGTTTTATTTGGAAACAATTTTAAATGTACAGAAGAGTTAAAAGATAGTACAGCACTGTTCCGTGTACTTTTCTCCTAATGCTAACATCTTACATAACTATGAGAACTTTATCAAAATTACATTCACATTGGTACAATACTATTAACTAAACTACATACTTTATTTCTCCAGTTTTTCAACTTATTGCTGTTTTCTGTTCCAAATGAGGATAACAATTGGCATTTAGTCGCCATGCTTTCTTAGTCTCTTCCAATATAGGACAGTTTCTTTGTCTTTCCTTGTCTGGTTTTTTATGACTTGGATACTTGTGAATAGTAGTGGTCAGGTAGTTTGTATAATGCCCTTCAATTTGCATTCATCTGTTTCCTTGTGATTAGACCGAGGTTATAGATTTGGGGAAAGAATACCACTGAGGTGATATTGCCTTCTCAGCGTATTACATCAAGGCATAATAGTATCAACCGGTTTTGTTACTTTTGATGTTAACCTTCCTTGATCACCTGCTTATGAAGGTGTCAGTCAGGTTTCTGCCCTAGAAAGTTACTTTTTCACTTTCCATACATTATTCATTAAAAATGAGTCTAGGCCGCATTCAGCCAAAGGGGAATTAGGCACCTCCTCCTTGAGGAAGAAGTATCAAAGAATTTGTGGACCTTTGTTAAAACCACCACAGTAATTATAAAATATTTGGTAGGGGAGATAGTATGAAACTATGCAAATATCCTGTTTTGTTTTGTTTTTTAAGTTTTGATCACTGATTTTAGCATTTATCAATGGATCTTGCCTATGGTAATTATCATTACGGTTTCCTAATGGTTAGAATTCTTTTTAAAGGGAGATTATCCTCTTTGCTCCCATTTTTAAAGTTATCCAATCATTATTTAGTTAACAATAATATATTGTATACTTGAAAGTTGCTAAGAGTATAGATCTTAAATGTTCTTAGCACATTCAGAAAAGGCAACCGTGATGTGATGGGTGTGTTAACTAGCCTATATTAGTAATTATTTCATAATATATATGTATATCAATTCATCAGTATTGTACACCTTAAACTTATACATTGTTGTGTATCAACTGTATTTCAATAAAGCTGGAAAAATCATATCATTATGGTCTCATGGATATTTATTTAGTTCTTTGAATTATAATCCAATTCTGTATTAATTTTTATTGCTCGTATTCTGGCTTTGATCATTAGGAGCTTTTTCAGTTTGGCTTCTGTATCCTTGTGACAGACTCCTACCCCTTTTTAGCACTTTCTTACTTTCTGGCAATATAAGATAATCTAGGCCTGCCATTGCCCAGCCTATTTCTCCAAAGAACCCTGGTTCCATTTATAAAGAATGATATTTAAAAACCAGCATCTGGAGACTTGGTGGATTTATTGCTATGGGCTGTCATTGCTTCTAGGTTTCCTCAGCAAATAGAACGAGGGAATAGATTTATGTCTGCTTGCTTATAGATACACATAGTATATTTATTCCTTTCTCTCTCTCTGTGTAATCATGAGTTCATAATGGTATCCCTGACTAATTCAGCACCAGAATTCATTCTACCATTTCTCTTTGGCTTATTTGTAACTTTTTTCTCTGATTGTGAGAAAAACTGGTTCTCATTAGTTGACACATATTTACTTACTTGCTTAACCCTGATATACCTGTAAAGTAGTTTCAAAATTGCTGAATTCTACTCCTCTGATAAACAGATTTTCCAACTAAAATACCGTGTTTATATACAATTCTTTTGTCTTTAGCTTTACAGTATCTAAACAACGTATTGTTTGCCAGTTATCTAAGTTAGCTCCTTTCTTCCCTAACACCTCCAATAAGGTTGTATCATACATATGTAATATGGTTAGACTAATTTGTCACAGTTGGCATTTCATCCTATGTTTCCCCAGCATCCTAATTGAAATTTAAAATTTTTTATTCCCTAAAAGTAACTCATCATGTTGTACAGTTCTCTCGGTTTTGACAAATACAAAGAATCATGAACGCACCAGTACAGAACCATACGGAATAATTCTATCACCCTAAAAATTCAAAGGCATGGCTCCTTTATAGATGAGCCCGCCCCCCATCCACGACCCCTGGGAAACATTAATCTGTTTTTCATCTCTACAGTTTTGTATTTTCTGGAAAGTCACTTATGAGGAATTATACAATATGTAGCCTATTGTATCTGGCTTCTTTCACTTAACAAATGTATTTAAGATTCATTCATGTTATGTGAATCAGTAGCTCATGTTTATTATGTAAAATATATAGGTAAAGCAAATATTTTGGGAATGAGTTCTGTCAATTTATATTATGCTTTCTGTTTTATGAGGTTTGTGTTTGATTTGTTTTTATCTTTTACTATAGTTTCCCTCTTCACCCTTTGGTTTATGTGTGTTTCTTCCAATAATTTGTAAGCCTTGTGGGTTTTTTTTTTTCCTAATGATTACCTTTAGATTTATAATCATGTAAAATAAGATTTTTTTAGATGTTAATTATTGATTGTTATGATGAATTTCTCATTCCAGTTTTGTAGTAAGTACTTTTTTCCCTTCATACTTTTAAGTAAATTTAGACTGCAATTTATCATTTATCATTTATCAGCTTTTCAAATCTCCTTGGCCCTGAGATATAAAAGATGAGGAAATCATACTCTCATAGCCTCTTACTTCCTCTCTCAATTACTGTATTTTATATATATCTTTATTGCCAGGGTTTATAACATTAACATTCTATATGGTTATAATTAACATTCTATAATCATAAACATTATCACCTACCCACAATTTTTAGTTTTATTCTTAACAGTTAAAAAGAATCATTGTTCCATGTCAAATCTTTCATAATAGTCAATTCTTCTCTGGTTTGCTAAAGTTTATTCTCAGTGATTTCTTTAGAAAGTCACATAGAAACTATATCCCCAAGTTCTTTTATGTTAATTTCTTTTCTACCTACATGGCATTTAGTCAGATATAAAATTCTTAGCTAGACTTTCTTTACTGAAAGAGATGATAGGCATTGCTTCATTGTCTTATGGCTGTATATTGATGCTTTGAACAGTCTGAGCATTCACATGTATTTCTTCCCTCTTCACTGATAACTCTGTTCCCGTATCTGACTTCATTTTTATACAACCTGACATGTATATATTCCTTGATTAATTTGTTTGTTGTTTGTCTCCATCTAGTAGAATGCAAACAACAATAATAAAGGAATTTGGCCTGATTTGTTCTTTGCTGAATTCCAAGAGCCTCGGTTGATGCTCACTGCTTAGTATATATGTAATAAACATTTGTTGAATTAATGAGACCAGACTGATTCTTTCTCAGCCTTCATTCTAATAAATACCTTGAACTTTTTTCTAGTTCACCAAAGAATTCTTTTTAAATTTTGAATTTCTGTAACTTTACTAGGGTATGTTTTGTTCTTAACTATTGTGCATCAATGTTGCACTTTTTCCTGACTTTTATCAGGATTTCATCTTCTCTTTTCTTATTGTTCCCATTGGCCTGGTTTATCTTTCTCTATTCCTTTTAGCCACTTTAAATCACTGTTTCATTGTGTCCTTACCAAACAGAAGAAAGTTTTATTTTGTTTCCTGGGGCAACTTGAAAATTATTTTCTCTCAGTAGGCTGCTGATGTGTTTGGCCTCAACTCTGCCATATTATTCTATGTTATAATTACTGAATGCATTATGTATACTGTTTTTCTCTCAATGTGGTATGTTTTCTTTGCTATTTAATTTTGGTGTTTTGAAAGGTTTATATTTCTTTCCTAGTATTAGCTTTTTTGTTTATACCTTTTATAGTGGCCTTATTCCTCTTTTTTCTTAACATTTTACTATCTAGTCTACAGTTTTAAATGGTATCCTTCGATTCTCACTTATTACCTATACAGTGGTCAGTGATTTTTTTCTACCTTTTCTTTTTTCTTTATCTGTTTTTAAATTTCAGTATTTCTACTTTGTCAGAGTCTATAATGTTTGTAAAGTATTCTTTCTTCCATCTTTTAATTTATATTTATAGATTTATAATTAAGTATAGTGAATTCTCTTCATTCTCTTCAGTAATTTTTTTTTTTTTTTTTTTTTTTTTTGCATTTTCCCTGATTATCTCTGGCTTAGATGAAGCTCACCTGCAGTAGACTCATCCAGAAGGGGCACATGTGTATAGTGTTCCTTGTGTTCTCTCTTTTTTTTTTCTAGAACTTTGATACTTGAAGAACACCTTGGCTGGATATAAAATTTTTGACTTTATTTCTTTGATATTGTTCTACTTTTCCCTTGCTTCGTATATTGCTTTTGAGAAGTCTAATGCCAGCCTAATTTTCCTACTTTGGTAAATAATTTTATCATTTTTCCTGGAGGCCCTGAGAATGTTTTCTTTATCGTTAAAGTCTAATAATTTTATCAGGATATGTCTCACATTTTATTGCTTGTGATCAGTTTTCTCCAGTACACAGTGAGTATTTTAAATATGTAGATTTACATTTTCTTTTACTTTTGGAAACTTTTTATATTTTAAATATTCTTTATATTCAATCATTTTATATTTCCTCTTCAAGGGATCTAATTGTATATTTGGGTCTTCTTTGCATGTCTTCCATTTCATCCACTTTCTCTCTGAAATTTTTTCTTTCTTAGTTTTATTCTCTTTCCTGTTTACCTTCATTTCTTCAGTGTCCTATATTATATTTTCGTTTGACTATGTTCTCTCTTGGACACTTTGTAATTTATTTCTGGAGTGATTTTATTATTTATTTATTTATTTATTTATTTATTTATTTATTTATTTATTACATTTCTTCCTTGAATTCTGTGCTCTGCTAATGCTGAAGACATGGTCATATGTTGTTTTATTTGCACTCCTTCTTGTTATTGCAGTTTATTAGGGGGATAGGAATAGAGATTTGGTTTAAGGTAAATGCTATTATCTCCAAATACATTTTAAACTATTTTTCTGATCTATTTTATTACTCTAACTTGGATATCATTATGTTACATAGATTTACAGTTTAAAATTTTTTTTCTGTAAATTCTGAGTTTATTTTAAAGATTTTTTTAAAGCAGTTTTAGGTTCACAGGAAAATTGACAGAAAGCTACAGAGATTCCCATATATCCGTTACCCCCACACATGCGTAACTTTCCCCATTATCAACATCCCTACCAGAGTGGTTCATTTGTTATAATTGATGAACCTACATTGACACATCATAGTCATCCAAAGTCTAAAGTTTACATTAAGATTCACTCTTGGTGGTGTACATTCTGTGGGTTTGGAGAAATATATAATGATATGTATTCATTATAGTATCATAAAGAGCATTTTTACTTCCCCTCAAATTTTTTTTCCTATCATTTTCTTACTAATTTATCTTATTGCTTTTATTAATTCCCGAATTATTTTGTTTATTTAACCAGTCTTGACCTCTTTTATTTACTACATTGTTAGTAATGACTTTTGTCCATTTCTATCATGGTTTCATTTCTATTTTATATTTCTTCTTTGAACCAAATGTATATTTCACTTTCTGTTAATATCTCTAATGGTATCTTCTCCCAGCTTTTGTATGTCTGATTACTAGGGATATTTGCTTCATGAAAATTTTCTATATATTTGTTTATAATTCTTATGTTACACTGCTGTATATTTTTGTTAAATGTCTTTCACTTGTCATTTTTTTTTTGTTTTGTTTTTTATTTTTCTCATGTACAACTTCTAGGCTGATTCCCTTTTGGTTTCTTCTGTTTGAATAAGGTGGGTTTTCTAAGCCAGTTATTTTATAAGGAGTTCAAATAGGGGAGAGTTTAGGGATGTGTTTCATACTAGCAGGAATTTTTCTTATTATACATATACATCAGTTTATTTAATGATCTGGACTCAGTAGAATACAAATAGGAAGTAAATTTCATTTTTACCACTATCCTCAAGCACTTTATATCACATTTCTTTTTCATTAAGCTTTGGTGCATTGTTTTTAGTCTCTTAAAGCTATTAAGGGAATATGCTTATTTTTGGTTATTAAAATTTTAAGTCTAATATCAAAAATATCAATCTTATACCATGCTCATAAATTGAAATTTTTAATGTCCTGAAAAATATCAATTCTCACTACAATGAGTCATAGAATATAATACTATTCTAATGGAAATGCAAATCAGATTTTTGGGAACTTTACCATAAATTTCCGTGATACAGCAGAATGCCAAGAATAATCAAGATACTCCTCAAGAAGCACAGTAACTGGAGCTGGGACATATCCTACCATATATCCAAACATTTTACAATTTTCTAATTTAGACAATGTACTACTGGCACAGTGGTAGACCATTGGGAAAGGATAGACGGGATAGAGGCAGACCCCTCATACTTAGTAACTTGATTGCAACTCAGTGAGAAAATGGTTGATTATTTAATAAATGATACTGGGATAATTGTTTTTTCATAAGAAAAAAATGAAATTGATTTCCTGTTTTACATCATATACAAAGAACAATTTCAAGTGGATCGTAAATATAAATATTTAAGTTAAAATAATAGCACTTCTAGAAGGTAACACTGAAGGATGTCTGTATGACTGGTGGTGAGAAATTATTTCTTGAGCAAGGCACAAAAAAGCATAAAGGAAAAGTTGTTCCAAAGTTTAACAATTCCAAATACCACCCATGATCAGGATTAATAACTCCTACATACTTTGGAAAACACTATTGCATTTGCATTGTTTGTTAAAGTTGAAGATATGAATTCCCTAAAACACAGGAAATTTTGTTACTCTTGGACACTAATTGTATCTGACATCTAGAACTTTATCTCATGAACCATGCACAAGGCCTCTATACAGAAAATTATAAACATAATGAGAGAACTTTAAGAAATCTTAAAGGTACATTTTTAAGATGTTTATAGATTAAAAGTCTCAAAATTGTACAGATTTGATCTTGTCAGTTCTTAAACTAATCTATAGTTTCAGTGCAATTTTAGTAAAAATCCTAACATGTAGGGGTGTGTATGTGTGTTAATTGACAAATTGATGCTTCGATGTTTTTGGAAACTTAAAGGATCATTAGTATCCAAGACCCTCTTAAACAAGACCAAAGAAGTTAATTTCCTGGATATAGAGGTATAGTAATAAAGATATTGTGTTTTGGTGAGACAATAAATAATAGAAGAGAATAGAAAATCTAGAAACATACCAACAGATAGTCTTCCATTTTGATTAGCGCTTAAAGCTAATGATATATGTTTGAAACATGTGTTGTTTCCAACACATATTTAAAACTTTACCATACATATGTGTATATTTTTTAAATCAAATCTATTTCTCTGAGAGACAGAGTGATGTGGATTATTATTGCCTTTGAGGTCAGATCTGAGTTTAGGTCCTAGATCAGTAGTGTACTTGCTAGCTATTTGTCTGAAGACGTTATTTAACTGTTCTGGTTCTTTATCTGTACCATGAAATAATAAAATTTCCTCCTAGGATTTTGGTGACAATTAGAAATAACAAATGTAATCCTGTCACTACATGCTATGCCCTTCATAATGGGTACTTGTTATTAGGTTTCTTAGGAATAATAAATATTTTTTAAAATTCTTGATTAGAATTCATGTTTCACAGATCTGGATATACTGTTTCCTTACATTTAAGCTTATCCGATTGCACCTTTTGTCATGGTAGCCATTGGATCTTTTTTTTTATTATTATGTGAACTCTTTATTCAAAGTGGCTTCCCAACCATGTTTAGTTTTTGTTGTTTTAGAAAAGCCAGATTGTTGTCTTATATTCATAAAGTGGTTTTGGAAACACTGATTATCATAACATTATGAAAAATTAAAACCTCTCAAAACCATTAATATTCTTTAAAACAATGTAGTTAAATGTAGAAAAGATTTGTCAGTAAATATTTTATAGTAAGTCCTTTTATGGTAATTAAACTAAGTGACTAGAACCAAATTTTTGTATATACTGACGACATTTACTATTAACAATTTTGTTCTTCTCTGGTTTGATGCTTCAGTTTGGGAATGAATGTTAGCTAGAAAAATAACAAAAATATAGCACTTATTAAATTATCTAATACGGAAAAGTTTTAAGTAATTAAAATGACTTTAGCCCTGAAATCTTTAGCATTTATTTTTATAAAATATTCCCTTTTTTTTTTTTCCTGAACACGTCAAAATTTGGAAAAGGATGGTAGATTAGATCAATTTAATATTTTGGCTATTGATATTTTTTTAACTTATCTGACTTTTAAAGCTAATTAAGAAATAATTTTCTGAAAATTCTGAAATTGTATGACCTGTAGAAAATTCTCACAATCTTTTTTCACTTTATTTGTTAAACACCACATTAAATATAAGACAAATAAATCACATATTTTTAATCAAAATTTAATATTGCATTTCGCTTTCTATCAGATCTTTTGGGAAAGACCTCACAGTATTATTACTGTGCCCCAAACTAAAATATATCAGGCCTTCTTCAATAATGAAAATAAAGGAGATGCCAAAGAGAAACAGTGGAATAGTTAAAAAAAAAAAGCGGATCGAAGCCCTAAAAGAAAATTCTTTTACATCTACCATATTATTTGGCTCATCTAAAAATTATAGATTTTTAGATAACTAGGACTTTTAGTCTTTAAATACAATAATTTAAAAAGTGACCATAATCCACCATAACCAAATGATTCAATATAACATCTTAACTAACAATTACTTAATGTGCCTCCTAATGGCATGCAGTAAGAAGTACAAAATAGCACCTACTTACATTCTTACTGAAAACACTACAATATCAGACCAATCTCAATTATGGAACATTCTACAAGAAAATGGCCTGAAATCTTAAAAAATGCCACTGTCATTAAAGGACAGAGTGGAGAAGTTGGGAGGAGAGACTTGACAAGCAAATGTAATATTTGACCCTTGATTGAAACTGCATTCAAAGATTTTTAAATGAAAGAAAAGAACTTCCTACAAAGAACAATTTGAGACAATTGAGAAATTTTAGATATGGATTATATATTAGATAATATTATTTTACTGTTGTAGTTTGTGTTTATATAGGAAAATGTCTTTGGTCTTAGGAGATACTGAAGGATGTAGAGGTCATGATGTTTGGAACTTATTTTCCAATGGTTCAGGAATAAAAGATAAATAGGACATGTTGCAATTAGTGAATATATTTAAATGCTCTAAGAATGTTCATTTCACTGTTCTCTCAACTTTTTCTTTAAGGTTGTTATTTTTCAAAATTAAGAGTTGAAGAATAATCTACAAGGAAAAACACATTTTTAAATAGGGAAACAATTATAATAAATTAATACACTAAATATATATTTTGTAACTTTCACGAGTTATTCTTTTCAGAAATCTTATTTATTGAGATAGGCAGAGTTTTTTTCCTCATGGTACTTAAAAAATTAATAATTTTCCAACCATCAGATACTGGAAACAGAAGAATCTAAAAAATGTTTATTTTGTTTCTAAATGCTAGTGAAAACTGGCCTTTTAAAACTTAAAGACATTTAATCCATCTAACTAGGATTCAATGTTTAGCTTTGTTGAACAGATAGATATATATTGAACACTTAGGTACTGTGGTAAAGTGGCTAATCTTATAGGCTCTCTACTGTCCAGATTTATACCCTGATTCTACCACTTACCTACTGCGTGATCTTGGATGAGTCGTGATATATTTGCGCCTCAGTCTCCTCAAATATCAAATGGGATAACAATAGTACCTATCTCTTAGGGTTTTAGTAATGATTGAAAGAGTTATTATATTTGTGGGACTTAGGAAAGAGCCTGGAACATATAATGTTCTAAAAAGTATAGCTCCTATAGCAACTGCTAGTGCTGCTGTTGTTATTGTTCGTGTTGTGTTGTTGTTGTTGTTGTTGTTGTTGTTGTTGTTGTTGTTGTTACCTAGACCTTTGCTAACAAAAAGTAAGGCAATAAGACTGGACTGCCATTGAGGACTTCACAGTGTATTAGTTTGACTCTCAGAGAAGGTAATTACACGTTTTTTATTAAAAGAAAGTTCACATAGAACACTTTGCTTATATAGTCATCTTTTCAAAGATACTGAGTACCACAGTATGGAAGGTAGATTTCAGCTCAAGAGATACATAAGAATATACTTAGCAGAGAGTTTATGTGATAAGTGTCAACATACTAACAGAAATTCAGCAAATTTGGATCAGTAAAGGAAGGTCATAAATTTTGGATAGAGATTAGAGAATTGAGCAAAGGAGACTTATTTCCAGCTGGGATAATGACTTGAGGAAGGGTGCAATACATGTAATATACCCATTGGACGGGACTATGGGTATGTGTGCGTGTGTGTGTACATACGTACATGAAAAAAAATTTTGGAATATTTAGATTTGAATAAAATCTGATTTTAAGAATTCATTTTCCCTCTGCATACTTTTACTCTACATACTTTTTGATACTGTTCTGTTTCCTAAGGCATACTTTGAAACGGATATATCTAATCCTAAAAATGCTGCTATTATTGTACCAGACTCAGCCAGATGGGATAATTTTCTAATTATCCTCCAATTGGATTGCAGTATGATGGCTCAACCTAAGTTCTGTGCATAACTACTAAATGCTAACTCACAGTATTAAACAAATTTCCATTTTATCCAATTAAAATGCACAGGTTTTTTTTTTTTTTTTTTACTCCTAAGACACAATATTGTATCTAATTTACTGAAACCACCAAATGTTAGGGAGAAAAGAATTCATGTGTGAGTAGGAATAATATACTGGGGTTTGAAATTATCTTGTAAGAGATTCTTTAAAATCATGTAAAATGATTGACTTTTTATAAGTTTGTTGAATCACAAATAGCCCACGTCAATTTTACCTTAATAATATTTAAGCTCATATTTTTTTTAAAGCATTGCACCATTTAGTCAGTAGTTCTGAAAATGAATTACTTCTTTCCTTTATTCCTTCTTTTCAAATTCATGTCATTTCACAATTTGGAAAATATTTTGATAAAGGGGAAAATAGCATTAAAAAAATGGTTTAGAAAAGATTTTCCAAACTATAAAAATGTTTGAGGAAATAAAAAAATTTTTATGCATTCGTCGCAGTATTCATTCCATCAATGTGTTTCTGTAGAGATACTTACATACTAACTTTGAATAGGTTCAACATATGGTATATATTATATAATTCATGATAGTTTAGAATTATGTTAACCCACAAAATATTACCAGAGATTTACCAACAGCCACAAATTTAATTATACAGAAGAAAATTACAGTTGAAAATGCAGTCTTCTGTCTTTTTCCATTCTCTCCCTATATCTAGATGGTACCAGAGATACTATGTCCCTGTGTAGCATATGATTTTCAGAATACATTGCCACAATTGGAATAAAGCTTCAGAGCCTAATTTAAGCTTAAATCGTTATAGTTATTTCCATAGTGCTAGTAAATAAGAGGGAAAAAAAACTTTGATCCAGTGTCTTAGCCTAGTTATACTAATTTAAATGATCCAAAAGTCCAAAGACTTCAGTACAATTCATCTCTGCCTGATAACAAAGTTATTTTTTTAAATTCTTACGCAAATCAGTTCATCTTCTGGTCAGGTTGAACAAGATAATCCCAAAAGCTGCTTCTAGCTTGAAATTTCTGTTGATTTTTTTCTTACTAACTCACAGGTTGCTTTTCAGAGTAGAAATAGTGTTGTACACAAAGTATTAGGTGTTAAATCATATTTGCACACATAGATTCATGATTATTTTAATTTTTATTTGTTATTTATAAGAACTGTGTACTTCTCTGTGGAATGTAATGTCTTCTTTTTATTTCAAAAATATATTAGAGTCACCCACTATTATGACCTTGTAGAATTCTAATAGTAAGATTTTGATAATATGTAACTAATTATCAATTAAATATTAAATACTGTAACAGCATAAAACAGAGGGAAAAAATCTCTCTTTACTACTTACACTATTTATAAATCAGTTTTGATATTCCTAATTTGAGATAAAGATCACCAGTGCCTTTTTTCACAGTACCTAGTAGACGGAAGATACTAAATGAGTGTTGAGTGAATAAAATGTGTTTATTTGGTGCATCTTCTTTTCTTAAATTTATTTTGCAAAAGTTTTCAAGCATATACACAATAGAAAAATAGTATAATGATTCCTCATCTACCCATCACTGAGATTCAACAGTTACAAAGAATTTACCACCTTGCCTTAAAAACATTTTCCCACTGAAAGATTTTCTTTAAAATACTTGACCTCGAGAGGATTGGAGGAAACATTGTGAAGTAAGAGACATCCCCAAATCTCTCCCATTGAAACAACAAAGAGCGAAACATCTATAACTCAACAAAAGACACCCAAACTGCACACCAGCACATCTGAGCATGGGATCTGAGCATAAGAGCTACCACAAGTCAGAAACCTGGATGTCGAGAGGTGGACTGGGAGAAATAAAGAAGCTGCCTCTCACAGCTTCTAGAGCTCCCTGTAGGCGGAGGGGGTGGGGAGAAGGTGCAGCGACTTCCCTGAACAGCCCTGCCTGGGAGAGTTTGTGAGTTCCACGCAGCCAGCAGCAGGGCCCAGTCATTAGGGCAGAAAGCAGAGAAGCGGATGGCAGAGACACAACAGTTGATTTTTAGTGGCTGCAGCTGCAAAACCGAGGCAAAGCTGCAGCCCCCAACGCCTAACACAGAGAGCCCTTGCCCCCATACCCTCAAAGACTGGTCAGGCGGAGCCCTAGGGGAATCTGAGCAAACACCACCAAAACTGTTGCTAACACTGACAGGGACTGAAACTGAGGATACTGAGCATGATTAAATATCTATCAGAAATTAAAGGCATTATATAAAGACATTATTAAGTCTTTATATTAAGCAGAGATCCAAGAGGCTTAGATGCCACCTGCTGGAAACCAAAAGAAAAGCACCTTCTTTGCAGCAGGCTAAAGAGAGAGACCTTTATATAATAAATGTTTCTGGAAAAAAAAAAACAGAATACATTTTCATTAATGCCCAAACGGAGAAAGAGCCCAGTAAACATCATGAACAACCAAGGTGACAAGGCATTTGAGAAAAAAAGAAAAATCTCCAGAAAATTAGCTTACAGACATAGAAACGTGCAACTTAAATGACGGTACTTTGAAAAAACTCAGTGAGTTCTGAAACGAGTCATATCAACACTTTCAGGAATTGAAACTAGAAGAGCAGAGCAAGGAGATCGAAACCCTCAAAAAGAACCAAATAGAACTTCTGGAGATAAAAAACAAGGCTGGCAAGAGTTGAAAAATGAAATAGCAAGCTTGGGAAATTGAGTCAACCAAATGGAGGAAAGGATCAGTAATATCAAAGACAGAAACCTAGAAATAAATCATGAGGAAGAAGAGAGAAATCAAAGAATGAAAAATAATGAAAGAGAAATACAAGAACTAGCTGATACCATCAGGAGAGGAAACATAATAATGGGCATTATTGAAGGCGAGGAAAGGGAGCAGGGAATAGAAAGCATTTTCAGACAAATAGTGGATGAAAATTACCCAAATCTAAGGAATGAGCTAGAACTTGGAATTCAAGAAGTTAACAGAACCCTCAATTACCTCAACCCAAGAAGGCCTTGACCAAGACACATTGTATTAAAATTATCAAAAATCAGCGACAAAGACAGAATTCTAAGTGCAGCCAGGAGAAGAAAATGGTAACTTACAAAGGAAAATCCATTAGATTATCCTCGAACTTCTCAGAGCAGACATTACAAGCCAGAAATGAATGGAATCAAATATTTAAACTAGTAAGTAGAAGGAACTACCAGTATAGAATAATGTATTCAGCTAAGCTCTCCTTTAGATATGGAAGAGAAATTAAGACCTTTCCAGACATACAAAAATTGAGGGAATTCTCTACTACAAGGACTACATTACAGGAAATACTGAAAGGGGTAAGCTCACCTAAAACAAAATGACACACACACACTAAAACATAATTAGGAGTAAAGTGACTATCAGGCAAATAGAAGCAGAGGAGTGCAATCCTTACTAAGAACAGGGCATTATAAGCTTACATAATAAGAAGAGAATTGCTACAGCAAGATAGTAATGAATGTTTAGCATGTATAGGGACAAATTGAGATAACAATGACTGAAAAGAGGAGGATTCAAAGATCCAAATTTGCATCAGGGAATGGAGATAAGGCACGCACAGAAGAAAAGGGACAACTGTATATATATAGCTATCCTTTACATAATCGTAATGGTAATCACACGCAAAAGATTCAGAACCGAAGTGTATAACATAAAAAAAAAAAAAGAACCAGAGGGAAAAACCTACAAAAGCAACCAAAATAAAGAAAACAAACACAAGGACAAGGAAGCAATGGAAACACTGAGCTACCAGAAAGCAAAACATAAAATGGCTATAAGAAGACCTCATATTTCAATAATCACCCTAAATGAAAATGGACTGAACTCACCAATAAAAAAAAGCACAGAGTTGCAGAATGGATCAAAAAACAAAACCCAACTATATGCTGCCTGCAGGAGATACATCTCAGTTCCAAAGACAAATATAGACTCAAAGTGAAAGGGTGAAAAATGGTATTTTAAGCAGATGGCATTCAGTTAAAAGTAGCAGTACTAATATCGGATGAAATACACTTCAAAATAAAGGTAAAGAAAGATACTGAGTGACACTTCATAATGATGAAGAGAATCATGCACCAAGAAAACATAACACTTATTATTATCTATACTCCCAATCGGGGAACCCCGAAATATTTAAGACAATTATAGAACTAAAGGGAGAAACAGACCAAAACCCTATTGTAGTAGGGGACCTAAATACCCTACTGTTGGATATGGACAGGTTATCCAAACAGAAAATCAATTCGGTAATAACACCCTTAAATGACACATTAGACCAATTGGACATAATTGACATTTACAGAGCCTTCCATCCCAAAACAGCTGCTTATACATTCTTCTCTAGTGCACATGGAACATTCTCAAGGATTGACCACATACTGAGACAGAGATAGTCTCAACAAATATGAGGGTTGAAATCATAACAACCATATTCTCTGATCATAATGCTTTGAAGCTGGAGATCAATGTAAAAAGGAAGCAGGAATAACCACAAATACATGGAGATTAAACATGCTACTGAAGATAACTGAGTCAGAGAAGAAATAAAAAGAGATCAAGAGATACATAGAAATGAATGATAATGATAGCACAACATATCAAAAGTTTTGGGACACGGCAAAAGTGGTCATAAGAGGAAAGTTTATATCATTACAGGCCTACCTCCAAAAACAAGAACGAGTCCAAATAAACAACCTAACGCTTCATCTTAAAAAACTAGAAAAGGAAGAACAAATGAAGCAGAAATAAGTGAATTTGGAAAAAAGAATAAAAAAAAAATAAAGGCAACAAAGAACTGGTTCTTTGAGAAGGTTAATAAAATTGACAACCCCCTGGCTAGACTCACTAAAGAAAAAAGAGAAAGGACACAAATGAACAAAATCAGGGGTGAAAATACAGTAAAGTTTCTGGATACAAAATCAACGTTCAAAAATTCATAGCGTTCCTATAATCTAATAACAAAGTCAAAAAAAAGAAGTGGAAAAAATAACTCCTTTTACAATTGCAACAAAAAGAATAAAATACCTAGAAATAAATTTAATGAAACAAGTAAAGGACCTATATAATGAAAACTATATGACCCTATTAAAAGAAATTAAAGAAAATACAAAGAAATGGAAAGGTATTTCGTGTTCTTGGAGCAACATAGTTAAAATGACCATATTACCTAAAACATTATGCAGATTTAATGCAACCCCCATCGAAATCCCATCGGCATTTTTTAAAGAAGTAGAACAAAAAATCATCAGATTTGTATGGAAGCACAAAAGACACCGAATTGCCAAAGCCATCCAGAAAAGAAAAGACCGAGTCTGGAGGCATCACTCTGCCAGACTTCAAATTATACTATAATGCAACAGTAATCAAAATGGCATGGTATTGGCAGCAAAATAGATACACGGACCAGAATCAAGAGTCCAGATGTGAACCCATATATATATGGGCAAATAATTTTCAACAAAGAAACCAAAAACATACAGTGGAAAGCCTCTTCAACAGATGGTGCTGGGAAAATTGGAAAGTCACGTGCAAAAGAATGAAACTAAGCTGTTACCTATCACCATACACCAAATTTAACTCATAATGGATTAAGGACCTGAATGTAAGACCTGAAACAATAAAATGCATAGAAGAAAATATAGGAACTAAACTCTAGGACCATGGACTTAAAGTGGATTTTATGAATTTGACCTCAAAAGCAAGGGAAATAAAAGCTAAAATAAATCAATGGGACTGCATCAAACTAAAAAGCTTCTGTTCAGCAAAAGAAATTGTCAATAAGGTGAAGAGACAACCATTTTCCCAAATGGGAAAATATATTTGCAAGCAACGCCTCCGATAAGTGCCTAATATCCAAAATATACAAAGAACTCATACAACTCAATAACAAAAAATAAACAAAAACAAAAAAACGATCCAATCAAAAAATGGGCATAAGACCTAAACAGACATTTCTCCCTAGAGGACATACAAATGGCCAACAAATATATAAAAAGATGCTCAACACCGCTAGCTATTAGGGAAATGGCAATCAATACCACAATGAGATACTATCTCACACCTGTTAGAATAGCTGTAATCAACAGGACAATAACAAATGTTGGAGAGGATATGGAGAAAAAGGAACTCTCATACACTGCTGGTGGGACTGCAAATTGGTACAGCCACTATGGAAAACAGTATGGAGGTTCCTCAAAAAACTAAGAATTGATCTACCATATGATCCCGTAATCCCTCTACTGGGTATTTACCCCAAAGACTTGAAAACTCATATCCAAAATGATATTTACACACTGATGTTTGTAGCAGCATTATTCACAGTGGCCAGGATATGGAAGCAACCAAAGTGTCCTACGATAGATGATTGGCTAAAGAAGCTGTGGTACATATATACAATGGAATATCATTCAGCCATAAGAAGAGATGAAGTACTGCCATTTGTGACAAAATGGATGGACCTCGAGATAATTATGCTAAGCGAAATAAGCCAGACAGAAAAAAGCCGAAAATCACATGATATCACTTATATGCGGGATGTAAACCTAGAGGCAACAAATGAGCAGGATAAACAAACAGAGACTCATGGACATGAACTATAGACTAGTGGTTACCAGAGGGTAGGGATTGGGGGAGGAGGGGAGAGGTAGACGGGGTAAAGGATGTCAAATATAGGGAAGTAAGGGAAGGGTGAAGTGGGTAAGGGGGATCAAATATATGGTAGCTGAAGGAAACTGGACTTTGGATGGTAAACACAATAGAATATACAGATGTCAAATGATAAGCTATACCTTAAAATTGTATTAACCAATGTTACTCCAATAACCTTAATTTAAATAAACAAACAAACAAACAAATAAAATACTTCACCTCTTGCCTTTCACCTTATGTGTATTGTATTTTAAAGAAAGTAGTAGTAATTTTTTACTTTATTTTTTATTTTCCTGAAGTCTTTGCTTCACAGGGCTTCATTTTCTGCTCTAAACTTTTATCATCCTAAAATTCCTTTCACTTCTGATCTTTGTTGAATGCTCAGTTTCTAGAATCCCATGAGTTCTTCCTTGGTTTTAAATTCTTGTTTTGAAGGCACATTCTTCATTAACTTTCTAAGGATGCAGGGCAATCAGTCTTGCCATCATTTCCTCTCACTCTAGAGTAATATTTTGGCTGCATATGGAATTCTACAAAGAATATTTTGTTTGGAATTTTGAAATGATTACTCTTGTATATTCTAACCTCAGATTGTTTTTGAGAAGTCCGACTCCATTTTTTTCTGTATGTGATCTGAGTTTTCTCTAAAAATATTTATAGTCTATATTTCTGGTTTTCTAAAATTTCCTGATAAATAAAAATGGTATAGGTCTCCTTTAATTTGTTGTGTTAACTTATTGGTTTCCATAAAAAAGTTCTGGTAAGTTTTCAAATGTAACTTTTACAAAAATTTTCTTCCTACAACTTTTCTGTTCTTTCTTTTTGGAACTTCTGTTAATCAGAAATTTGATTTCCTGGATTCATCCTCTACAATTTTTATTTTCTTTTGATTTTACCCCCATTTTCTCTGTTCATTGGAATTCCTTTTTTATACCACTGCTTCCCTCTTTGTTAGAGACTCTTCTCAAATATCTGGTAATGTTGGTTGTCTATTCATATTTAGGAGTGATGTATTAAATACCTGATTAGATAATGTTCAAGATCTTAGAACATTTGAGTAAAAGACAGCTTTTTCATAGGAGAGGTAATTTGTATGTATTCTCCAGAGCTATTTCATCTTTCCTAAGATTGGATCTTCCGGTTTTCTGCTTGGGTGAATTTAAGCCTGAGTACTTGTCAGGAAAAGAGTCTGAAGGGCTGACTATTTTGTATACAGATTGTCACATTATCACCTCAGCCTGTTTTCAGTCTAACAATTCATCCCGAACCCTATTCTCCTTTATGCTTGATGTCCCTGAATCTGAAGCCTTTCCAATTCTTTCTTAGCCTACCTTCTCTCCTTTATCCTTTAGAGGCAAGGGAAGGGTATTTATCTGACTACATATAGGGTGTGAATGGAAATCTGAAAGTTCAACTCTTTATCATCTCCCCTAATTTTCAGTCCCACTAGATACCTAGTACTGTCATTTTCTAAACTTCCCAGGGTTCTTTGGATAAATCACCTTGTTTCTTATTGGACTCTCCTTCTGTTAGCATTTATACTTTAGCATTCTTTACTCTGTTGAGCATGTTACCACTTCTCTTTGTACTTTCTGCCTTCAGATATAATTCATGATTGTCGATATCTTCTAGTTTTATTAACAAAAGAGTTTTGCTTTAGTTTCTCATTCTCTACATTGTTTTCAGATAATTTTTGAGAAGAGCATGGCAGAAATGTCTATACTCTGGCATCAGAAATGTTATCTTAAAATCAATTCCATAGCTTTCAATATCTCTCATTGAAATCTATCAATAGTTAGAAATAGCTATAATAAATTAAGTTTTATTTCATCTCTGAATTTTAAGTAATCTAATCCATTTAAGTAAGAATCAACAATCAACAATATTGTATGGTCTGAGATAGGTAATATTCTATTCAATGAGAGCAAAAACTTGGGGCAACTTTTAGCAGAATTTCTAGATTAAAATAATAGCATACTATTATTAACATTTGGCCAAAAATATTCATCTCATTTCCATATACACTTATTAATTACTCACTATTTGCCAGAAACAGCGATGTTCACTGTTCATTGAGTATGTATAGTCCTGTTTAAAGGCAAGAGAAATGACCTTCTGAATGTTTTTACTTAGTTCATTCATCTAGTTCACCTATGAAAAACAATTTTGTTAAGTTAAAAAATAAATATTTTTCTTTGTTTACTGAGGAGGGTTTTTAGTTTTGTCTTAGTGGTTACTTTTATACTTACACCTTTTCCGATGTTCTTTTTTAAGTCCTTTGTTATTTTATTTAACTTTTTGCTATCTGGTTTATCTGTTTTGGTTGGTATCCTTTAACTCACATCTGTTGTATATATAACAGCCCTTGAGCTTATTCTGTTTTCTCCTCCTCTCTTTCTCTCTCTCCCTCCCTCCCCATCAATTCTTCCCCTTTTTAGTTACATTATTTCTATTTTGTCCCAAAATATTAATTTTGTATGTTCCCTTTTTAATTTTACCCCTATTTTTATTTTAATCATAGATGTACATGTATATATTTTTAATGTTCACCATCATTTAAAAACTCCTCCTCTAATGAATTCCTCAAAAAGACTCATGGGTATAGAATTCCCTAAATTCTCTGTTGAAAACTGTTTTTCTATGGTCTTGATATTTAAAGGACAGCTTGGCTGGATATAAAAATCCTTGGCTGACTCTTTTCATTGTTTTTAAAAACTTGCCGTTCCATTGTTGCCTTGCTTTTTATGTTGGTTTTGAAAAGTCTGATACCAGTCTAATCATTTGCCTTTATATGTTGTTTGATTGTTGTATCCGGAAGTCTGGAGGACTTTTACCTTTATTCTTGAAATCTAATAGTTTTACTCTTATATATCTATAGCTTGCTTATTGTGTTAATTTTCCCAGGTAACGGGCAGGCCCTTTCAATGTCTAGATTCAGTTCTTATTTTTTACAAGTTTTCTGGGATTATAGTTTTAAATAGTTCTGTTCCCTTTATTTTGTAGGAACTCAGAAAATGTGCGTTATGCCTACTTACCTTTTCTTCTATTTCCATTATCTTTCTCTGACTCTTTTACTTTTCTTATTTTATTTTCATTCCCTTTTAGTTTCCTGCCTTTTTTTAGTTCCTATATTACATTTTCATTTGAGTTTATTCTTCCTTGGGCACCCCGTTATTTATTCTGTTCTAAGATGGTTTTCTCTTTGTCTTCCTTTTTTTCAGTCAACCCTCTTTTGTCGTTTTGTTTATTTCTTGTTTTAATTTATGAATTTCAGATTCATGATTGGTTTTCATATCTTCAAATGCTCGTTTATTTAATTCCATTTGTCATGCCATCTTATTTTGTTTCGCTTCATGGTTGGTTTTCCTTGGTAGAGTTATCTTCAGTTGATATGTGTTGATTTTCATTTCTGATGTTTGATAACTTTCTGTTACTCTTTCTCTTGTTCAAGATGTGTGTGTCTGTCTGTCTGTGTCTGTGAGTGTGTGTTACTGTGGCACTTTAAATGATTCCTGTTGTAATAGTGCCCTCTCCCATCAGTATATCAAAGTGCAGATGTCTTAGTAGATTTGTTTGGAGGAGTGGGGATAAGAGTTGTTTTTAGTAGATTTAATGAGGAGAGGGGTTAGGGATTATGACTTCTTCAACTTTGTGCTCTCTTTCAAAACCCAAAATTTCCCCCGTTTTGATTCTTTTCCTCTTCATGACTCAATTGCCAAAAGGACTTCTGTTTTGCCTTTTTCCCTGCCTCAGGAAGTATGCATTTCACAGAGTGCCCCTTCAAATTTGTATACTTTTAAGTTCCTCCTCTCATCTACCTGGATACTTATTAATATTTTCGTATTTAGAATGGATGTCATCTTTCTGACAGTGGTTTTAGATTGACGTTAGGCCCAGTTGCCAGCTTCTTTCTCTTTACCCAACAGTTTTTCTCAAACTACCTTTGCTCTCCATGAGGCCCCACAGTGGAGTGGAGGGTGGGACATGATTATAAGAGATCATACAATGGAATTTGGTGATTTTTCTCTTTTTATTTGTTATTTTGAAGGTTGAGCATTCTTTTGGTCTTCAAGTTATGCCAAAGATAGAGTGTTTTTGTAGATTTATTTTTTCATCCTAGATCTGTATTATTTGGAGGGAGACAGGACTTCAATGGCAACCATTGCTTCAGCTACCTGGTTTTCTTCAAATTAATTCATTTTAACATTATGCACCATCTCTTCTTTCACCCGTCTCTCCACCCTAAGTAGACTTGTTCATTCAAAAAGTATTTTCAATACTTGGGTAACTGGATGTCTTACTTTTTGCTTGGGCTTTCAAGAAACTTAGAACCATATTCAGAGCTAATTCAAGACCCTTGTGTCATATATGTCTTATTCCTCCAAAACTTAACCTATTCTGAGTTGTATTCTTTCTGATTATTTTTTTAAGTTGTCTCATTAATTGGGGGAACATTGAAGGTGTGTGTATAAATAAGTAAGCAGACATATGAGTCAGTGGACTGGAATTCTGGTTCCTCTTCAAATCATTAGGTGTATGACCTTGGGTAAGCAGAGCAACCTCCTTGGTCTTTAATTTCCTTATCTGAAAAATTGGTTAATAGATCAAATATTTTTAACTTCAGAACTGTGTTATCATGAGAAATCTAATACATAAACCAAATACATAGCAGAATGGCTGTGTTCAGGCCGATGCTGTAGTTGCAGTGAAACTAATTCTAATTTTTGATCTAGAAATGTTAGAACAACCTCTTAAAACAAAGAAATACAACCTTCTTTTCCTCTATTACCGCCAAATTTTATATTTGTAGTATTCCCCTCGTTTGCTATCTTCATAAAGATTTTGAGTTTCTCTAGGTTGGATAACAGTCTTAAGGATAATGAATGGATATTTTATTCTAGATCAGTGTTTTTCATACTTTAACATGCATCAAAATCACCTGGAGGGCTTGTGAAAACACAGATTGCTATGTCCCACCTACAGTTCATAATTCCATAGGTCTGGGGTAGAACCAAATATTTTCATTTTTAGCAGCTTCCTGGTCATACTGTAGCTGCTAATTTTGGAATTACACTTTGATAACCACTGTCCTATATCAGTGTTAAAAATACATTTTAATTTTTATTATTTAAAAAATTGTATAAAGTAGTATAACTTAATGGCCAGAAGACAATGTCTAAGTAATATGTGATATCTGAAAGGTAATATTTAATTAACATACAAAGCTTCTAATGTTATAAAGTTTTCATATCTACTGTCAGAGGGTATCTATACCTTTTTGATTTCTTGTTGTGAATGGATAGATGCTAATCTGGCAGCAATCAGGGTTGGCTTCAGCAGTAAAGAAATTATTCCAGTTTACAAGCAATTGTTTTTTTGACATGCTGGCAACACCTAAGAAGAAAATGTCAGGGTCAGTATAACTGCGTTCACTGACAGTTTAGGTCTTTTCTATATCACAGAAAATGGTTTGAAATTTGGCTTTTATGAAAATCTAAAACATTGACTACTTGGAATGATAAAACAATAGCTTTCAGCTTAGTCATTTTCCATTTACAAAGTAACACTTTCATAAAAATAAACAATACAGACTTCAAAAAACCGTAACGATTACTCAGAAAAATAGTTGCATTTTTGCCATTCTTGAACTCAGACTTAAAACTACTGTGTCCAGTAGCATTGAGGAGAAATCACTTTTTTGCCTTCCATTAAGTAACTACTTAATAAGATCACTTCATGATAAATATAGCCAAAGAGAACAACCATCTCAGTGTAGGTTCTTAAAGATCATTTGTGTTCTCTATAACTTTTCTTTCAGTTTCTGAACTGACAGAGAAGTTATTTTATAAACTTTTCATGATAGATAGAATTTTATGTTTTTAAAGTTTACACCAATTAGTTATTAGTTCTATGCATCAGAAGTTATAATTAATTGCATTTCTGGCTCACTAAGATTTGTCAATTTCTGGATAAAAGGGACTCCCTCCTCAGAATATCCCTTCAAATCTTTTTTAAAGTGTACTTTTGATATGTTCATGTTTTGTTATTTTTTGCTTTTAAAAATATTATGCAAAAAAATTGGTTGTGGAAATAAGCCAGATGTCCATAAACAGATAGATGGATAAACCACATTGTGATATATACATGCAATGGAATATTATTCAGCCATAAAAAAGAGGTAATATACTATATACTACAATGTGAATGAACTTCAAAAATGTTATGCTAAGTTAAAGAAGCCACACATAAAGATCACATAATGTATGATTCCAATTATGTAAAATATTGAAAATAGGTGTAAATCTATAGAAACAGAAAACAGATCAGTGGTTGCCAGGGGCTAGGAGCAATATGGAGTAACTTTTTAATGGGCATGCAGTTTCTTTTTTGGGATAATGAAATATTTTGAAACTAGTTAGGGGTGATAATTGCACAACATTGCGACTGTACTAAATGACACTGAATTGTTCACTTTAAAATGGTTAATTCTGTTATGTCAGTTTCACTCCCCAATTTAAAAAAATCAGTTAATTTTAAACCTAACAAAATTCTAGAATTTTTGAGATGGAAGGGCCTCTGAAGATCATCCATCTAATCTCCGGTCTATTTTTTATAAATGAAGAAACTGAAGTTCATCAAGATTAAATATATCACCCAAATGTTTCAAAGTAGTTTGTCTAAAACCTAGATCCGAATTTGAATCTCTGAATTTGTAGTCCAGTCATTTTTTAAACTATCACATGCTGCTTTATTATCTGCGTTATTATTTTTGTTATTTTAGGAAGACATACTACTTCAATTGTTATTTTTACATAGAAAATAATGACAAAGAAACATAGCTTCATTTGTGCCTCTTATTTTTTTAAAAAAAGTAGGAATAGCAGATGTTTATTTCAGCTATTTGCCAAACAGCAGGCAAGAGTTTGAATTAGAAGAACATTATTCTCTGCAATACCTTGGCAATCAAAGAAGCCACCCTCTATTTTTGTTTTAGTCCACAATTGCCTGGTTTGTAAATCCCAGGCCTCTACCATGATTATGATTCATTTTTAAAAACATAAAAATTATCTTAAAAAATATGTTAGCTTTATTAGCACATTCGACCTCTTGACATTTTTTTTTTTTGTTCCTTCCAGTAGACAAGAACACTGAGGGTAGAAAAGTTACATAAGTGATCCCGTCCTGCTTATGGAAGCTAGAGGATCTGTTTCAACAGTTACCTTCAGAGACATCTAGGGAGAAGCATTGAGTGGGACTGAGGGCTGGAGATGGAGAGCAGCAACAACTAAAACAAGATAACATAGTACTTTCTGGAAATAGGGTGTTATACTCAAATGTAAAGGACTTGTGTTGATTTAGTGTTAGTCACAGAAAATAGATATTCTCATTTCAAGAGAGGACATTAGGAAATATAATTAAATAGTTTTCTTTTCTCTCAACCCACTTTAACTTTCGATTTCCTCATGCTCTTTATTATTAAGAGGAAACTAACTCTGATTACCATCCTACATTGGCTTTCCTGTTAATATTCTCTCTAACATTCTTTTTGTCTGAGTGGCTGTTATCATTTCTACTGAGTAGTATGTATCTCCTTATTTTCCTTTAATTCAGAGGTCAGCAAAATATGTCCCATGGGTCAGATTTGGCTTATTGCCTGTTCTTGTGACTAAAGTTTTATTGGAACACAACCATGCTCATTTTATGTATCGTCCGTCTATAGCTGCTTTAAGTGCTATAACAGCAGAGTTGAATAGTTGCAATAGAGATCATATGGCCCACAAACCTAAAATATTTGCTATTGGGCCTTTAACAGAAAACGTTTGCCAACCCTTGCTTTTGTTGACCAAGTGGAAGGTAAAGAGCAGATTCTAGTGTGCATAAATATCACCAGCAAAGGAAAGGATCATAGGTAGATATCAGATCTGTACCTACTTAACACTAACTAGAAACCCCATGTGGTCAGACTAAGAGTTTCATGAAGGTGAATCATTGGAGCTAAGCTAGGAAAGACAGTTTACTGTCAGATTTAGAGGATTTTTAATGCCATGTCAGGAACTTGAGATGTATTGTTTAGAAAATGAGACATTTAAGATTTTTGAGCAAAGGAGCTTTGCTAAAACAGGAAACCTTTGTAATAGTGTTTACAAAGTAATGAGGATTATATTAATGGGAAATTAATACTAAAATATTAATAAGAAAGGTGGCATAGTTGCAAATTACTATAGAATTAAAATTGATAGGATATTAGATATAGATCTGGAGACAAAGATAATAATGCTTAGATTCAAACTTCATTGAGAATAAAAATAAAAAATATTTTCACATGTTCAGGAGGTGAAGAGCTCACTTTTATGGAAGGTTTAAGTTAATGGAGAAGAATTATAACACTACTGCTTTCTAGGTATCAACATACTAAAGTCGTTAGAGCATCCCAGCCACAGGCAGTTTTTCACTGTCCGTATTTTACCTTTAGGGCACCCCGCTGCCATCATCTAGTCAGGGTCCATCTCTTTATAAAATCCTCTCACCTCTTCTCTCCAAAATGCCACCCTTATACTCAGATTTACCTCTGCTGTCTCATGCAGAGTAAATTACTTCCATTGTCTAAGTACAAGAAGCCAAGAAGGGTTTTAGCTTTCTCAAATGAAAATGCTTATCAAGGTATTTTCTTCAACTAAGCCACGATTCCCAAACTGTGCACTGAGACACACTACAGTAAACTTGCAAGAATGCTATAGGAATATTTATCTCAGGGTAATGACAGTTTCAACATTAGATTGAAGTACATTCCTTGGGTATGGTGTCCTATCTTTGGGAGCGATTGCTGTGATTTGAAAAAATATATATATCTCCCCAAAAGCAATGAAGAACAGGAAACAAGGGTTCATTTAAATCCAGTATCCTATTAGTAGATATCGTGGTTACTTTTTTTGTGGAGGGTCACTATTTATGGCAAATACTACACATCTGTGATCCTCTCCAGTCAGAAGTTCTTTGAGATGGTGCCATTGGCCTTGGCCAGTGGGAGTATAGTCATATGGACTCCCACATCCTGTGAATGTTCCCATAGATAGCAGAGGTTTTAAACTGGCCGTTGAACCTGCCTGTCACCTTGTCAACCCCAGCCATGTCCATCTGGATGGATGCGTGGTCCTTGGCGCCAATGATGTGGTTGATGACAGAGCATTTCCATGGCACATACAGGTCCATGAACTTGCCGGTGTTCTACTTGTCAAGGGCACACCTGGTACCACCATGATGAGCTGGAGCATAGAAAGTGTATTGTGGTGATTTTTAAATGAAGTAAAAAATATTTTCTAATTTATGTGTATTTTTTTAACTGGGTATTAAATCAGTAGGATTGTAGTACTTATTAAGTTGTTTGGACCTGACCAATAAAACAAACAAACAAACAGAACTGTTGAGTATTTCTTAGAGCACCATAAAAACTTACTAACGGTGATGTGAACTGAGAAAGTTTCAGATCCTCTGAACTCGAGAGTTCTCCAACTCTAAAATGAATATACTCTTCCTTTAGCATGTAAAAATCCAACAGTCCTATTTTCTTTCTTTATTTTATTTTATTTATTTTTTCTTTTTCTTTTTTTCTTTTTTAGATAGCATTTTAGTCACATGGAAATATATCAAGAATCTCAATACAGATTTAATCAGATAATTTAAAATACAATGTGTTTGTGCTGTAGCAAACATAAAAATAAAAGGTACTCTTGCTCTTAAGTTTACAGTCCAGTTAGAGAGGTAAGACAAATGCAAGTTTCTCATATTATTAAGTAAAACGAAATAAATACTATTGATTATTTCATAATATTACTTATTATGGAGGTTCAAAGGGGAATGAGTGCAGGTGGGAATGTTGGTAGAAATGCAGTTAGGTCTTTGTGGGATGAAAATGAGAATTTAAATGGGCGTTGATGGAGGGGTAAAATTCCAACAAGTAGAGGTAGTGGATATTTCGGATATATGGAACAATAAAGACTGAGATTTATTTTGAGAGAGGCAAATCATTCTGAATGATGGAAGCAAGGACATATGCTGTGGACTAATAGAGGTTATAGTTGGTTTACTATGTAAGTGGGAATATATTATAGAGAGCTTTGAATGCTAGGGTGTGAGGCATTTGGATTTAATTTACTAGGAAAAGAAGAATGATTAGGGTGATTAATCTGTCAGCAGGATATAGAATGATTAAATCAAGGAGAGAGGGGAGGCAGGGAGAGTTTTTGGAAAGGGAATGATGGATTTTGTTTTATGTATTTGTATTTCAAAGGAAATACCAAACCATATATCGAAATTAAGGAACATAACTTTAGTTCAGCGTTATAACTAACAGCTATAACATAGAACTCAGCATTCATGGAAAAACAAAACAAAACTTTCTAATGTTCTTGATATTACTACAGAAATAAGATTAATAAAATATGAATACATACGGAGTGCATATTACACGCCAAGCATTGTATTAAGCATTCATTTAACTCTTACAATGACCTTGATAGGTATTAGTATTTCCATTTTTCAGATGAGGACAGTGAGGCCTAGAAAAGTTAAGTAGCCCAAAGTCACATAGTTAATAAATAGTCAGGTTAGCAAAACTGTTAAAAATAAGTATATTTGTTTAAACTCTCTGGTTCTGAGAACTGAATGACTCCTGCTTAGATCTTGTCAAATTAGTATTTGTCTTAGGCATGACTCCTCTTTTATTATTTTATTTTTCATATCATTCCTGATCCCTAATCCCATTCCTCTCCCCACCACGGATACACCCATGTGTTTGATATGAGTCCTGTATTCTTGAAAAATGTATCTTGTTTTAGATCATGTACATGTGTTTGCATTATACATAGTGTATAAAAGTATGAACTATATAGATTGTGCAATCTGATGTATATATTTCTAGTTTATTGCTATTAATCTCTATAGAATAATGTGCATTCACCACATTTTCTTTATCTTTTCCCCTGAAACTGGACTTCCAGAATGCCTCACACTCCCTTTCACTTTCAGGAAACCTGTGATAGATATACTCCTATGTGTCCCCCTAAAATTAGCCCCTCTTCTTTCCACTATGTCATGCTGCTTCCTATTACATGCTTTTTGAGAAGGTTATTTGGGATGTAAGAAAAGCTGACTTCTATGTTCATGGTACAGTTTAGATTGCAAGTATTTTAGTCCTTAAAAAGATTAAAATATATGTGGAATAGGTAATTTCATTGATGTTTCCAAAAGCTGCCACATAGGCAGGGCGATCTAAGTGAATTATTTTATTCCATTGATGCATTACATTCCATCAGTGGTAACTTAATGCTTTAAAGCATTCACTAGTATATTTGTTCTGACTTTCTTCTTTTAGTGAGTCTATTGCTGTCATTGATATGAAGTGCTATATATCATAACATTGTAAATGATTTATACATTACCTTAATGGTTGTCAAAGTCAGTGTTTTAGTCCTTAAAACCAGTATCCCATTAGTAAATATTACAAGCAAATAGGAACTATGCTTTGTCATAATTCATATTTGATTTTCCCACTCCTACAAGAAAATAACATTTTGTGACTCCGGGAGAGTCACAAAACATGTAGGACCCTTAAGAGGAAGAAAATATACTATATGGTTGTTATATTTGTTATTTTGGGCTTCTCATTTATTCATTCTCTCAACCTCACTCTCTGACTTGTATTACTATGGTATCTTCATATGGCATGGAGAACAGACTAATTATGTTCTTTAGAACAGACAACAGTGGTATAACGTGAGGCACAGCATCTGGTACTCTCAGCCCTCCCTCGTCAGTGCTAATCTAGGTTTGGTGGGGCTCTTGGTTGTCCAAATATTTTTTGTTACCACAGATCCATCTTTATTTTCTCTTTTGCTTTTTTGTATTGTGATTTTATTTACCAGAGTCACTAATCTCATATTTAGCTTGTTCCTTTTCAACCATCAACTTGAAAAATGTAGACTTACTCCCAGCTATTTACCTGCTTTTACTCATTTATTGAATTAAGATTCTCACCATCGATAAACATCTTTTGTGTGCATAGAGATTTATTTATGTGAACACACACATAATATAAATATGTTTATATTTAAGCAGTTTTTATCAGAAGAATAATTGAACCACATTACCAAAATTTGAAAAATAAAAAATATTTAAATTATCCATATTTTTCAAATTCAAATTTAACCATTTTTACTTTTTGTGTATTCTCTTCTAGTTTCTTTTCCTATGGATTTCATGTAGTTTATAACCATATTTTATACACACTATTTGTATGTCTTATGTCTCATTGAACATTTATGTAGCATAAACATTTTCTGCTTTGCCACCTATTTTTCATAATGAACACTTTTAATATCTTTGAAGTATTCTCTAGAGCAGCACTACCCAAAAAAATATAATACGAGCTACATATACAATTAAAAATTTCCTCATAGCCTTATTTAAAAAGTAAAAAGAAACTGGTAACATTAATGTTGATAATATATATTTTATTTTTCACTTACAGTTGAAATTTAATATTATATTATTTTCAGCTGGACAGCATAGTGGTTAGACATTTATATAACTTATGAAGTGATCCCTCTGATAAGTCTTGCACTAACCCAACACCATATATAGTTATTACAATATTATTGACTATATTCTTTAAACTGTACTTTACATCTCCGTGACTGTTTGTAACTGCCAATTTATATTTCTTAATCCCTTCACCTTTTTCACCTAGCTCCCAACTCTCCCACCCCCTCCTATCTGGTAACCATCAGTTTATTCTCTGTATCTATGAGGCTGTTTCTGTTTTGTTTGTTCATTTTGTTGTTGTTGTTTTTTAAATTCCGCATATAAGTGAAATCATATGGTATTTTTCTTTCTCTGTCTTATTTCACTTACCATAATACCTTCTAGTCTACCTGTGTTATTGCAAATGGTAAGATTTCATTTTTTATGGCCAAATATTTCATTTTATATATGTACCACATCTTTATCCATTTGTCTTTTGAATGGAGTATTTAATCCATTTACATTTACAGTGAATATTGATAGGTGTGTAGTAATTGCCATTTATTGTTTTCTGGTGGTTTTTGTAGCTGTCTGTTCTTTTCTCATTCTTCTTTTCTCTTATGTTAAATGTTGGTGACTTCCTGTAGTGTTGTGTTTGGATTTCTTTCTCTTTATTTCTTGTATCTCTCTTTTAGATTTTTGGTTTGTGGTTACTATGTACTTCATATATACCAAGCTTTCTTATAGCAATCTATTTTAAGTTGGTGGTCGTTTAAGTTAGAACATATTCTAAAATCACTATCATTTTTACTCATGCCTCCATGTTTGTTTTTGTCATTATTTACTTCTTTTGTGTATATGTTTGTGTGTATCCCTTAATTTACTGTTGTGATTATACATGATCTTCCTAATTATGCCCTTTAACCTTTGTAGTAGCTTTAGTGTTGGTTTAACAACTGCTTTTATTATGGTTTGCCTTTGTCAGTGAAAATTTTTTTCTTTGCAATATTTTCTTATTCACATTTTTTATTTTTTTCCTTCGTAAAAAAGTTCCTTTAACAGTTCTCATAATACCAGTTTGTTGGTGATGAACTCCTTTAGCTTTAACTTGTCTGGGAAGCTCTTTTTCTGTCCTACAATTCTAAATGATAGCTTTGCTGGGTAGAGTAATCTTGATTGTAGGTCCTTGCTTTTCATCATTTTGGATATTTTGTGCCACTCCCTTCTGGCCTGCAGAGTTTAAGTTGAGAAATCGGCTGATAGTTTTATGAGAGCTTCCTTGCAGGTAACTAACTGCTTTTCTCTTGCTACTTTTAAGATTCTTTGTCTTTAACTTTTGACACTTTTATTATGATGATTATGATGTGTCTTGGTGTGGGCTTCTTTGGGTTCATCTCGTTTGGAACTCTGCACTTCTTGGGCTTGTATGTCCATTTCCTTCTTGAGGTTAGGGAAGTTTTCCATCATTATTTCTTGAAATAGGTTTTCAATCCCTTGCTGTCTCTCTTCTTCTCTGGCACCCCTATGTTGTCAGTGTTGATATGCTTGATGTTGTCCCAGAGGCCCCTTAAACTGTTCTTATTTTTTGGATTCTTTTTGCTGTTCCGATTGGATGTTTTCTGCTACCTTGTCTTCCAAATCGCTGATTCAGTCCTCTGCTTCATCTAATCTACTGTTGTTTCTCTTTAATGGATTCTTTATTTCAATTATTACATTCTTCATTTACAACTGATTCTTTTTTGCTGTCTACTTCCATATTTATATTTCCTATCTCTTTGTCAAAGTTCTCACTGAGATCATCTGTTCTTCCCCTAAGTTCACTGAGCATCCTTATAACTAGTGTTTTGAACTCTGCATCTGGTAGATTGCTTGTCTCCATTTTGTTGAGTTATTTTTCTGGAGCTTTGTTCTTTTCTTTCACTTGGGACGTTTTTGTCTCCCCACTTTGGCTGCCTCCCTGTTTTTGATTCTATATATTAGGTAGATCTATGTCTCCCAGCCTTAGTAGACTGGCCTTATGTAGTAGATGTCCTGTGGGGCCCAGTGGCTCAGTCTCTCTGAATCAGGTGCTCCAGGTGCATCCTTTGTGTGGGTGGTATATGCCCTCCTGTTGTAGTTGAGCCTTGATTGCAGCTGGCATATTAGTGGTTGGGAGACTTTCAGAATAACTGTCTGTGAGGACTGGCCACTACTACAGTGAACAAGCTGTTGTATAGGGGCTGACTCTGTAGAGTAGGATTTGCTTTAGCAGGACTCTGGTTCTACTGAGTCCACCTTTTGGGTGTGTTGTTTATAGCACTAACTGGGTGGTGCTCTGGTGTGGTCTGAAGCCGGCCATCAGGTGTGTTGGTTCTGGGGCTTCTTGGGAGGAGCTCTAGTGCAGAACAAGTCCAGCTACTGCCTGTGCCTAGCCAAGGGTCACCTGTTGGGAGTTACAAAGTGATCTGCAGTTGATAACTCTGCCTGTGCTGAGCCCCTGGATTGGTTATATTGTGAACTGAGGCCAGCTGCCACTGGTGCCAGACTTGAGGCTGCTTGGCAAGAGATGCAGAGCACACCAAAGCCAGCTGCTGCTTGTGGACCTTTGAGAGATTATAGGAAAGTCTGCAGCGCAAGCTGAGGCTAGCTGCTTGTGAGGAACAGCAGCTGAAAGAGGTTCCAGTGGTGCTCTAGTTGAGTAGGATGGGGCGGGGGGGTCTCAGAGAATTACCAATGTGGAGCAAGAGTTGTGTTATCCAGATTAATGGAGAGTCAAGTTTGTCGCTTGCCTGTGCCTATCTCTTTGCAAACTATTTTGAGGCAGGGCTCAGAAAAAGAGCAATGGTGCCCCTCCAACCCTCACCCTGAAGCCAGACAACTCAGTTCCTCTCCATATGTCCCTGGCACTTTTGAAGGTGCTATCTCTTCACTGGAGCTTGGAGTGAGTTGTTTGTGATGGAGTGAGTCTGTGTAGGCCCATTAAGAGGACACCTGGATCTCCGGCAGCCTTCCATTTCACCCAGACTGAGTCCCTACTGATTTCAGAGCCAGCTGTTATGGAGACTCCTCTCTCTGGCACTGGTGTTCCAGGCTGGTGAGCCTGGTGTGGAGCTGGAGCCTTTTGCTCCTCATGGAGGACCTCCATAGCTGACATAGCCCTCTCGATTCTTAATTGTCACATATAGGTGTGAGAACAGCTCATTTAGCATCTGTACTCCTCTTACCAGTCTCAATGTGGCTTCTTCTTTATATTCTTAGTTAAAAGAATTCTGTTCAGCTAATCTTCAGGTGGTTCTCAAGGGTGTTTTTTCTGTAATTTAGTCGTAATTTTGATGTGGTCATGGGAGGAGGTAAGCCCAGCATTTACCTACTCTGCCATCTTGACAAGAAGTCTCAATAGTGTATTTTATTTAACTTAATATATCTAAAATATTTTATTTCAATAGGTAATCATATAAAATTTTTACATTTAACATTCTTTTAATAATACTAAGTCTTTAAAATGAGGTCTATTTTACATTTATGACACAGTCAGTTCAATCACTAAATTGATATGGTCTCAATGAAATTTAGTTTTACCAAAACAATAAAATTGTGTTTAGGAGAAAAATATTTTGCACTATTTTTGTTTTTAAATTAAATTCAGTTCCACAGTCACAGTACACATTGCATGTGCTTAGTTAGCTACATGTAGCTTCTTACATTTAAATTATAATTAAATAAAACTTGAAATTCAGGTCTTCATTTGCACTAGCCACATTTTAAATGATCAATAGCCAGATTTAGAGTAGATTGTGTGTGTGTGTGTGTGTGTGTGTGTGTGTATGCCAGTTCTTATGTGAATTGAACATTTACATTGTTCAAACGTTAAATGTTAAATGTTCAAATGTAATTGAACATTTACATCGTTTCCAGGTTTTCAATGGAATAAATAATATACTGATATGTTCATGAATGTATATTTTCTCACATTTTGGATTATTTCTTATGGTAGACTCTCAGAAGTAGAATTATCAGGTCAAAGAAAATGAATTTGTTTATGGCTCCTTGTGTGTATTTTCAAATTATTTTCTAAAAAATAGTGTCAGTTGTACTCCTACTAATAGCATTAATGTATAAATTTCACCAACATTTCTTCATCATTGAGTACTACCATGTTTTTTCTTAAATTGCTAGAGAGGAATTTTTGTGTATGTATTTATTTACTTGCATATTTCACTTACTCTTAATGGAATGCTTTTTCATGTTCTTGGCTCATTGTCCTAATATTTGTTTAATTTTTTATTTATTATTAAAATTCTTTGTAGACTAAATATATTAACCCTTTGTTATATTTACTGTAGACATTTCCCCTGGTCTTTGTTTACTTCCTCCACCCCCTCCTGGGATTGGAAGACAACCAACTGATGGTTTTAATTTTTCTATAGTAAATCTTTAGATAATCTTCCCTCTCTAGACTTGAAAGTCATTCCCACTCCAGAAGTTTGATATTTACTTCTATTTTATTACAGACTGTCTATGTTTTTAAAAAAGAAAAAGAAAACTCTAATCAAACTGGAATTTATGCGGTTCTATATTCCCAAGAAAAGAACCCAAATTACAAGTTCTTAACCTTCAGTCAAATTCAGTGCTTACTCATTGTATATACATGAGTCTCAAGGGATTACTGACTCACTCCTACTGCCACTGCATGTAAAATTTTATGCACTTGTGTATTGACATAAACCCAAATAGGTTAAAATCCACTGGTATGAATATTTTAAAATAATATGATCTATTTCTGCCCTGTTATATTCTGATCAGAGTAGTTTTCTAAACAAAAACTTTTTCTTTATCACTGCAAATTTACAATTGACTATTACAGGGCATGGTAATGCTACATAGCTTTATTTCCTTTTGATCAATATTCTTATACTTCCAAGATTATAAATACCTAAAATTTACATATCCATGTACACACACACACACACACACACACACACACACGCATTACAGACCCCTATTCCTCGGATAATTTTTTTTAACCAGAAACCATTTATTTTCAAACTAATTTATTATTTCTCATAATCCAAAACTTTTTGTGAACGCTAGCCTCAGATCATTGTTAATGGAAATAATAAAAGAAGTTTTGCTCTTAGATAAAGACAATTAAAAAGAACCCCAAATGATGACACTGATTTAAAGTAAACACTGGTAAAGAGCAAGAAAAGCAGTTCTTTACCTTTCCTTTAGTATATTAAGCAGCTTAATTTCTTACATTCACCTGTGTTTAAACTCCCCTGAGAAATCCTTAGAGTGGTTGAGTGACAAATCTATGTATTTGAAATTTCCAAGCTTTAAGTCTGGCTCTGCTAAAATGGTTCTTTGGGCTCTGCTGTAATCTTTCCCTATCACTCCCACTCTTGCCTTTTTGTTTTGGTTTCCATTTTAATGGATAAAATTGTCTTGCTTCACTCTCAGTTTTGATTAATATTATCCAACCTCTATGTGTTAGAATTCACTTTGCTTTTAGTTGCTCATAAGGACAAAGAGTAGCAGAGTTAATGTGTAGACTGAAATCCCTATTTTTAAAAATCACAGATATTTCTTGATTATATAGAGTATTTTTTAAAGCTATAGTTATATAAACTATTGGCCTGTTTTTATTGCAAACCTGACACTTGAAAAAAAGTTTTTATAATAGTACTGTTTTTATTTTCAGTGATACTACAGTCTGGAACATGTGGCCTAGCAAAGGATATAAATCTAGGAAGAAAAATTATGGTTGGCATCAATTTTAAGTCTTTGCACTCTAACAGAGCACAAATCCTAAATTGTTTAAATACTAAATATTTACTTAAAGAAAAACAAGAGACTATTCAAAAATTGAATTAATTTAAATTGTGAATTTGCCTCATTTAAAAGCTTATATATTTTTTGTATATTCTTTATAAAATTTACAAAATGCAAGTTATACTGTCTACATCACAATACTCTTGTGTTGCATTTTAAAATAAAACACACATACAACATGCACACATTTGGAATGAGGCCAAATTTAGACTCCAGGGGCATACTGTTCTGTACCGTAAATTACAATCAGATGTATTTTAGCATAGATCAAATTTTCAGTCTGAAGTTGGTGAGAAGCCTAATTATTTGACCAGGTTACTATTTATGTAGACCATTCTATGGCTGTCTGTGGTTAATCCACAGCTGGCAGAATGCTAGCTCTGGGAGGTTTTTATTTCATGCTGGAACACTTTGGGGAGAAATGGTGGTGGGGGGCTTTAAAATCTCCTCATTAAATGAAAGACTAAAAAGTAAGTACATACATATCACTATGGAGACAAGATGCTATATAAACTGTTCGTTTTAATTTTCCAAGTAACAGAAATAGCAAAGGAAGCAGCTTGAGTGCTTATAGTTTGCAAGTGACATGGTAATTGGTTAAAAAATTAAGATAAAAATATTTAAAAGATAATGTTACTTAAGACAAAGACTTGTTACCTTTTATAACAATTGAATATTGGTATAAATTAATGGATTGGAATTTTTAAATGATGATAAAATATTGTTATTGTGATAGGAAAACATTTTTATTAGAATTTTATTAGCCATACTTTAAAATAATAAAAGAACAGTATAATGTAAAATTCTCTCAATATCTCAGGATTTATATGGGGAATAAACCCTTCAAAGATGAATTCCAGTACACATACTTCTGCCACAATTTTTTTTTTTTAGGATTCTTTTAATATTCAGTTTGAAAATTGAAAATAATAGAAAAACATCTTTTTCTTTTTAAACTTTCTAAAATTTGCATCATGGAAGTGGTTAGTCCCTTAGTTGAACATGAATATTTCAATAGCTTTTTTTATAACTTTTAAAAGAAGTTTCCTTTAGATTTTCAAAGTTACTTCTTCCATGTATAGGCTAGCTCTTCTCCCTTCTGGTTCCCATTGCCCTCACTTCCTCTGGTTCCTTACTCTGTCTTATTATCTTCCCTCTCTTGCTTCTTCATTCTTCTATTTCTCCACTAGATACTTTTCATTGAAAAGCAAAAATGCTCATTCTTTGGTCTTTCTTTCTTAAAAACAACTCTCCACTCTTCTTCCCCAACTAAAATATCTTTCTGCTCTTTTCTTCTTTATTGGCTACTCGAGCTAGGAGCATTATCTCTAGAGTCATTTGAACCTAACCAAGCTTCATCACATATAAACTGTATGACCTGAGGGATCTTTCTTTTTATTTTTTTTAAATTTATTTTATATTTATTTATTTTTGCATCTTTATTGAAATATAAGACAATTAGTTGCTTGTATTTACATTGTACGATTCAATGAGGTTTTTTTCACTTAAAGTTGGCATGCAATAATATACCAGTTTCATTTGTATAGCATAGTGATCAAAGATCCACATAACTTGCAAAGTGATCACCCCACTAAATCTAGTGCTCCTCTTCCCCCTTACATATTTATTACATTATTAACCATCCTCCCCATGCTACACTCTACATCTCCATACCTATTCTGCAAATATCCATTTGTACCTCTTAATCTCTTTGCCTTTTTTTGTCCCCCCAACCCCTCTTCCATCTAATGTCTCTCTAAATATTCTCTGTATCTACGAGTTTATTTCCACTTTTGTTGTTGTTTAATTTCTTCTTTAGTTTCCACATGTACATGAAATCATGCGATATTTGTCTTTCTCTATCTGACCTATTTCATTCAGCACAATACCCTCTAGGTCCATCAAGGCTATATCTTTTTCCATCCCCTTCCTTTTAGTCTGTGTGTGTCTTTTGATCTTAAGCGAGTCTGTTGTAGGCAGCATATGTAGGGATCTTGTTTTCTTATCTATTCAGCCACTCTATCTTTTGGTTGGAGTGCTTAATTCTTTTACATTTGAAGGAATGTAGTTATTACCAATCTTTATTCCTGTTTTTGATACATGTTTTTTTTTCTTCTTAAGTCCCTCCAACGTTTCCTGTAATACTGGCTTGGTGATGATAAATTCCTTTAGCTTATTTTTGTCTAGGAAGCTGTTTATCTGTCCTTCAACTCTAAATGATAGCTTTGCTGGATAAAGTATTCTTGGTTGGAGATCCTGGGTTTTCATCACATTGAATATTTTTTTGCCAAGCCCTTCTGTCCTGCATAATTTCTTTTGAGAAATCAGCTGCCAATCTTATGGGTGCTCCCTTGTAGGTAACTACTGCTTTTCTTTTGCTGCTTTTAAGATTCTCTTTTTTCATATTTAACCTTTGGCATTTCAATTATAATATGTCTTGTGTGGGCCTCTTTGGGTTCATCTTTTTGGGACTCTCTGAGCTTCCTGGGATTGTATATCTATTTCCTTCACCAGGTTAGGGAAGTTTTCCATCATTATTTCTTCAAATAACTCTTCAACTTCTTGTTTTCTTTCAAGTACTCCTATGACATGGATATTTTTACATTTCATTGTGTCCCGTAGGCTCCTTAAATTATTACAGTCTTGGAATCTTCCTTTCTTGCCATTCTGATTGAGTGTCTTTGGCTTCCTCATCCTCTTTATCAGTGGTTCGATCCTCTTCTTTATGCACTCTGTTGATTTCCTCTAATACACTCTTCATCTCATTTCTGACTGCTTCTCTGTTATAATTTCCATTTCCATGTTTATGTTTTTTGTTGCTCTATTAAAGTTCTCACTGAATTCATCTACTCTTCCCCTAAGTTAATTGAGCATCTTTATAAACAGTGTTTTGAACTCTGCATCTGTTATGTTGCTTGACTCCATTATTTCTAGATCTCTGTTCTTTTCTCTCATATGGTTTCTGCTTCTTTGTCTTCCAATTTTGGCTGCCTTTCTGCGTCTGTTTCTATTCATTAAGCAAAGCTCCTAAGTCAGTCTTATTAGCATGGCTTGTGTAGTAGGTGTCCAGTGGCACCTACTGAGAGAAGTTCAGGTGCAGGCCAAGATTAGCCCGAGGGAGCCTGTGTCCCTCCAGTTCAACCTGTTAAGATTCAGCAAGCAATCCACAGATGCTGTGCTTCTAGTTACCTCAAGAGGCCATGCCAGAAATCGAGGTCAGTTGCCACCAGTGCGAGTCTTGGAGTTGGTTCAGCAAGGAGCACCAGATTCGCTGAGGATACAACTGAATGTGGCTTGGGTGGAGCCCTGAGTTGGGTGAGGCAGAATTTCAGGGAATCCTCTGGGTGAAGTAACCTCTGCTATCCAGTTTGATGACATCTCAGCTATGGTGGTGCTGAGTCCAGACACTAGGAGAGGGGAGGGCTCAACAGAGGAACAGTGGATACTACCAGCACTTCTCTCCAGGAGAGAGCTTCATCTTTGACCTTGCTCCAACAACTCAGTGATCCTTGTAATTCCCTGGTGCCTCCCGAGCAGCCCACTCAGCACTGGCTCTCAGATCAAGCAAGTCCCTACTTTGAAAGTCTGCTCACGGACACTCCCCTTTAAGAAGCGTCTGCCGCTGCTGGTTGCCGTAGCCTCTGTCCCAGTCAGCTATTTGGTACCAGGCAGCCTCACATTTTTGCCCGCTTCTACCTTCTACCGTTTCAGGGCAATTTCTTATTTCACTCCCTAGTTGTAGTACTTCTGTTCATCTAGATCCCAGGTTGCTTTGCTTGCTGTTTCCTCCATGTTCCTGTCAAACTTGCTGTTTGCTCCATGTTCCTGTCACAACTCCATGTTCCTATCGCAAGAGGGATGAACAAAGCCTATGCCAATTTTTTTCCAAGTAAAAGGTTCTTAACCTAGTGCCATAGACAGTGATTGGCTCTAACACACAATTTAAACAAAGATATAATGTGGCTTTCTGGTTCATAGCAATACAGCAACAAGGAAACAACTGTACACAGGATAATCCAGAGCCATACAGCCTGATCTTTGCTTGGTTGCCGGTAGAGATGTTGGAACCAAAAGGGCAGAGGCCAGGCTTTTTGCCCTTGGAGTAGGAAAGCAGCTATTCTTATTCCAGGCAGACTGTGTGGCCTTGGACTAGTTACTTAACCAATCTGAGTCTCAACTTTCTCATCACCAAAAAGAAGATAGTTGTGTGGGCCTCCCTGTGTGGCTACACTCTGCTGAATTGATGTGAGGCAACCATCTCATGCATGATAAATCCTGAGTTTACTCTATTGAAAACCCTCAGCATCCAGCAAGCTCCTTTGGCCTGAGACTGACGTAGAGGCTGCCTTAGGCCCCTGGGGTCCTTAAGTCTGAGGTCACTTCAATTATCCCACATTCCAGCCTTCAGGGAAGTTACTTTTCTTCATGCTACACTTTCTTAGCTGGAGACCCTGCAAGGCAAGACCCTGGGAAGCTATTCTCTGCCAGGGGCCCTGTGGATGCCAGTTGCCTTGCTGTAAGTCATCACCTCTCACTCTGTCGGCTGCTCTTATCTTTCGGCACTTTAATTATGATGATTATGATGTGGGCTTCTTTGGGTTCATCTTGTTTGGGACTCTGTACTTCCTGGGATTGTATGTCCATTTCCTTCTTGAGGTTAGGGAAGTTTTCCATCATTATTTCTTGAAATAGGTTTTCAATCCCTTGCTGTCTCTCTTCTTCTCTGGCACCCCTATGATGTCAGTGTTGATATGCTTGATGTTGTCCCAGAGGCCCCTTAAACTGTTCTTATTTTTTGGATTCTTTTTGCTGTTCCGATTGGATGTTTTCTGCTACCTTGTCTTCCAAATCGCTGATTCAGTCCTCTGCTTCATCTAATCTACTGTTGTTTCTCTCTAATGGATTCTTTATTTCAATTATTACATTCTTCATTTACAACTGATTCTTTTTTGCTGTCTACTTCCATATTTATATTTCCTATCTCTTTGTCGAAGTTCTCACTGAGATCATCTGTTCTTCCCCTAAGTTCACTGAGCATCCTTATAACTAGTGTTTTGAACTCTGCATCTGGTAGATTGCTTGTCTCCATTTCATTGAGTTGTTTTTCTGGAGCTTTGTTTTTTTCTTTCACTTGGGACGTTTTTGTCTCCCCACTTTGGCTGCCTCCCTGTTTCTGATTCTATGTATTATTTGGGTAGATCTGCTATGTCTCTCAGCCTTTGTAAAGTGACCTCATGTAGTAGGTGTCCTGTGGGGCCCAGTGGCTCAGTCTCTCTGTTCCCCTGTGTCAGGTGCTGCAGTTGTGTCCTTTGTGGGGGTTCTATGTGCCCTCCTGTTGTAGTTGAGCCTCCGTTGCCATTTGCATGTCAATGGAAGGAATTGACCAATGGGCCATTTGATTGTGAGAACTTGCTTGTGAATACAGTGGAAGAGCTGTTGTGTAGGGGCTGACCCTACAGAGCAGGATTCACTTTAGCAGGGTTCTGGTACCTGCTCAGTCTGCCCTTTGGGTGTGCTGTCCTCAGATGCAACCCTGCGTTGTGCTCTGGCTCTGTCTAAAGCTGGCCACTTGGCATGCCATCCCTGGGGCCTCCTGACATGAGCCACTAAGTAGTGCGCAGATGGCCACTTCCTGACCTGGGCTTGGAGATACCTCAAGAGGCCAAGCTGTGAACTGAGGCTGGCTGTTGCTAGTGCGAGGCTTGGGGCTGCTTAGCAAGAGGTATGTGGCATGATGAGGCTAGATGCTGCTTGTTTGGGGTTTGTGAACCTTGAGAAATTTTAGGAACGTCCATAGCAGGAACCAAGACAAGCCGTTTGTATGGAAAAGCCACTGGAAGCATCCTGGGTGGGCCCACAAGTTAGGTGGAGCGGGCATCAAGGAATCACCATGGGGTTGCGAACAGTTTTAGGTTGATGAAGATTTAGAAAAGGCATCTACCTGCATCTGCACATTGGTCGAGTGAGCGATCGACAAAGGAACAGTGGCTTTTGCAAGCACTTCTGTATGGACAAAGCTGCCCCTCCTGCCCTTGCCCCAAAGCCAGACAATTCAGTTCCTCCCCATATGTTCCTGGTGCCATTTGAGCTGCTGGCCCAGCACTAGTGTTCAGAGCAAATAAGTCTGTCAGCGAGTAAGTTCATCTGCAGAGAGACATCTGGTACACCAGCAGCCCTGCATCTCACTCAGCCACAGTCCCTACTGGTTTTCATAGTCAGAAGTTGTGGGGACTTCTTTTCCTGGCACTGGATCTCTGAGATGGGCAGCCTGGTGTGGGGCTGGAACCCCTTGTTCCTCTGCGGGGACTGCTGCAACCAAGATATTCCTGCCTATTTTTAGCCACCACACATTGGTATGTGGCCAGCTCTTTCTGCATCTCTGCCCCTCCTAACAGTCTCCATATGGCTTCTGTATATCTCTAGTTATAGGACCTCTGTTCAGCTAGACTTCGGGTGATTCTTTGTAATCGTTGTTCTATAGTTGTGATTTTGATGCGGTCATAAGAGGAGGCAGCAGAATATTAACCCACTCCACCATCTTGACCAGAACTCCCCTTAAGTATCTTCTTGAAATTTCCCATGGTGGACTTCTCTTTTATCATTTCTATTGTCTTCATTTGCCTTCCTCTTGTTCTCTCTTTTCCTTTCTTCTACCCACTAATGTTTGTTTTTCTCCATTCTGTCCTTTGCCCTCTTCTCTTTCTACATTTTAAATTGGTAATTTTAAATCCTTTTTACTATCACCTTCTGTCGTGGCCTTTCTCCTGAGTCCAACTTTGAGATATATATTACAGGGTCCCTTAACACCTCAAGTGTAGTATAACTACAACTAAACACTATCTCCATCTAAGCTAGGTCTTATTCTGGACTTTCCTATTTCTATTAATGGTAGAACCAGATTCAAAATCTCAGTCATCTTCTGACTCTTTTATCCTTTGTTTCCCACATCTTATACAATTGCTAAATCCAGAATGTAATACTCTTAGTATCATTTCTCTTACAGAGCCAAATTCAGGCTTCAATTGACCGTTGATGATTTGTTGCTGTCCAGACAACAAGTTCCTTTAAATTTTCTTGCTAACTTATTACTCTTTTCTTTCAAGGAAGACTTCATCCATCTCTACCCCATTTAATAGACTTCTAACCTGACACTCAAGGCCCTTTGTGTGAACTTAGTTGGGCTTTCTTTCCAACTTCATTGTATTTCCCTTTATGTGCTGTTTCATTCACTTGTGTACTGTTTAAACCAATATCCTATATAAGCATCCATGTTTTTGTTTATGCTTTCTTCCATTTAGGAAGCAGAAGCATATTTTTTAAAGACTTATATCAATGTTTAAGATATAGACAAATAGTATTTTAAAATATAGCTTTTCTGACATAAAATTTTAATTTAAATATTTTTTATTTCATTACTGAATTTTCTCTAATTCAGAATCTTTCTAAAAAATTCAGTTTAGATGTTTCATAATATAACAAACAGTAAACTAATTTTATTTTTAAACTAATTTTATTTTTTAATAAATATGTCACCGATAAGAATACACAGTGTTTCTAAGAAAATAGAAGGATCCAGTCCGCCTTTATTACTGTTTCTTTAATTTAAACATAATTATTGTCTTGAATGAGACCTTTAAAATATGTTTTCTGATGTAGATTTCCAGAATTCTTTCAGTATTGAGTATACAAATCTAATATGAAATAATGTTATACTCTGACATAATGGCACATATTAAGCATATAGTATTGAAATGACAAACTTTTCTTCTTATCGAATGTTATTTTCTGCCTTGCATTTTATAACTGTATTTTTAAATTTGTATTTATATATAGGCTTTTGTTTTTTTGTATGTATTTCTTTTATTCTCACTGAAAGTGTCTCTGGGGAAATTGCATTTCTAATTTCTCCTCCCTTTTGTCTTTATCCAGGGCTTTTTTCTTACAGTTTCACCAGAGTCAGTGTTAAAAGTGGCTCACCATGCTTCTGAGAACAATAGAATTTTCACTTTGAATCTGTCTGCACCATTTATTAGTCAGTTCTACAAGGAATCATTGATGAAAGTTATGCCTTATGTTGACATACTTTTTGGAAATGAGACGGTGAGTTACTCTTTTTTTTAAAAGTACCTGGATTTTTTGGTTTCTGGTTTGCATATAAGTTTAGAAATATATAAAGGGAAACAAAATATTTCATAAATATGTTTGAGAATTATGCAACAAAACTACCTCTTTTGGGCCACTCTAATTCAGTATTTTCAATATTTTCTTCAGTATGTGTTAATTTCTACATAGTAAAAAAAATGGTTTTTTAAAGAGTTTGGTTATTGAGTTTTATAATTTACATACTGTACATTTCTGTGAGCTTTTGCAAGTGCATGGTATCTGACATGTAACCAGGACCACAATCAAAATAAATATCACTTTCATCATTCCTTTTCGTTCACTCTTTCCTCATTCTGAGCCCTTGAGATCAAATGATATGTTTTCTGACCAGTAAAATAGTGTTTTCCTCTGAAATTTTCATGGATTAAGGTAAGAGACATATAGTCTAAAATGTTTTATGTTAAAGTTAAGTACCTCTTCATAGTGTGAGTTAATTTAATAAATTATCAGTAAATGTTAGTATATTGTAATTGTTTTAAACTTCTTTATTAATACTAACATTTTTGCTAATATTTGTATGTTATATTTGACAGTGATGAATGGAACTTTTGTAGCTTTTTACTTTTACCAAGAATATACTTTTATTCTAAATTAGAATAAAATAATTATTTTTCTTATTTCGTATTTATGGCTTTTGTTTAGCCTGTAGAATTTAAAAATCCGTGAGACAGAAAAAAAAAGAAAGCGAGACCTTCGTTGTATCTTCATTTGACCTATGCAGTATCACTTAAATTTCATGAATCTCGAGGTCTTTATATGTAAAGTGAAGGTGTTCTGTTAATTATTCCAAAGTCTATTCTGATTGTAGTTCTGTGGTTCTAACATAATTTTATTGTATTCACTGATTTTGTATCTAAATGAGATAACTACGTTGTCTGCTTAAAATAACATAAAACTTGACATGGAAATAATTTATGAGCTCAACCTGGGTGATTTGTGGTAATAATATGGTGTGAATATTTTCAAAGGTGCTAACTAGTACTATGTTCTTGGTGATTCACAAACTGAAATATTGGTAAAAACCTGGAACTCCTATCTGTTGGAAGTCTTAGATGACTGAAATGTACGTCTTAGATTTTCCTTATTGCCAGTTTTATTTTCTGAAGAGTGAAGGAAGTAACTAGGAAAAGTGCTACTCTAGCTCTTTAAATAACATGAAAGAATTGATCATCAGTATGGTGGTTTGAGAATCCTTGAGAGAAACTAATGCTTGAATTCAGATTTCTTTATAGTCAGGAACATTCACTCTGGCAATACTTAAATATATGCTTTAGACTTTAAGAAGACAAACTTTAAAACTTTTTAAAGAGATAAATATGATTCCAGAGAATGAGACTTTGGATGTAAAGACAACTTGAGAGGACTGAATGCCATAAAAAATCATTTCTGATTTTATAATCTTGAATGACCCTAAATAGGAAGAAAATGGCGAGGAGCCTTAAAAAACATTGCAGAGCACACAGAAAACTCTAATATGAGCTCACATTTGTAAAACACAAGTACAAAAGATGGAAAGCATTTATAGAACCAGGGAACAATGCTAAAAGTTTGGCAGAGACATAGGAGAATAGAAAAGAATAGAGGCCTAAAAATGATTAGGTTTGTAGAAAATGCTGTTGAAATCAAAATGGTATTCACTTTTTAAAAAAGGACACCAAATGGATAGGCAAGAACAGAGAAATGTAATTGGATTCATCAAAATTAAAAGTTTTGTGCACCAAAAGACACTCAAGAAAGCAAACAAGTCAGCTATAGAAAGGGAGAAAATATTCGTAAATTATGTATCTGATAAGAGATTTATATCCAGAATATATATCTCAACAAGAAAACAATCAACCCAATTCAAAAATGGCCAAAGAACTTAAGTAAACATTTTTCCAGAGAAGATATATAAATGTCCAGTAAGCACATGAAAAGATGTTCACTATCACTAATCATTAGAGAAATGCATGTGAAAACCAAAATGAGATACCATTTGGCACCATTGGGATGGCTGTTGTCAAAAATGAAGAAAAACAAGTGTTTACAAGGATGTGGAGAAATTAGAACCCTTGTGCATTGATGATGGGAATTAAAATGCTGCAGCTACTGTGGAAAACAATTTGGTGATTCCTCAAAAAGTTAAACAGTTAAACATAGAATTATTACCATATGATCCAGCAAGTCTGCTTCTACATATATCCCCAAAAGGTGTGAAAGCAGGAATTCAAATACTTGTACAGCAATGTTTATAGCCGCATTATTCACAATATCCAAAAACTGGAAACAAACTAAATATCGTTCCTCAGCATATGAATAAATAAACAAAATTTGGTATGTATGAGTGATTCTTGAACAACATGAGTTTGAACTGTGCAGATCCACTTTACATGGATTTTTTCAATAAATACATGCAGTACTATAAATGTATTTTGTCTTCCTTATGATTTTCTTAATAGCTCTTTCTTTTCTCAAGCTTCCTTTATTGTAAGAATACATATAATATACAAAATATGTGTTAATTGACTTATCGGCAAAGCTTCTGGTCAACAGTAGTTAAGTTTTGGAGGAGTGAAAAGTTACACATGGATTTTCAACTGCATGGGGGTTGGTGCCCTTTACCCTTACATTGTTCAGTAGTCAATTGCACATACAATGGAATATATTATTCAACATTAAAAAGGAATGAAATTACAATACATGATACAACATGACTGAACCTTGAAAAACTTATGTTAGGTGAAATAAGCTCTATACAATCAGACAACTATTGGATTTTTCTATAAGAATTCCACTTAATATGAGGTACCTAAAATAATCATATTCTTACAGACAAACACTAGAATAGTGGTTATCTGGCACTGGGGGAAAGAGGGAATTGGGAGTTATTATTAATGGGTACAAAGCTTCTTTCTATTTGGGATGACAAAAAGTTCTGGAAATGGATAGTGGTGATGGTTGCACAGCATTGTAAATGTACTTAATATCACTGAATTGAATACTTAAAATGGTTAAAATTGTAAAAGTTTATCTTATATATATTTTACCACATCTTAAAATTATTTTATACACCAGTAAAGTTAAAACTTGACTAGAACTTAGTATAGAATATTAAAGAAATCATTTTTCCCTACTTAGAAGAGGAAGTAGTCAAATTAAGAGCTGCTACATGGCTACAAGTCATACTATGTTTTACTTTTTTGGTGTGATTACTATTCATTTGAATTCATTTAAATTGATATATAGTACCTATTATGACAGACCAATAAATTATGGATGTATAGTATATTTGAGACAATCCATTGTAATATGGATTATAGAATAATAAATATTGGATACAGGACAATTAGATATATATTTTGGTTGAACCAGTTTCAAAAAATTTGCTGATAGATTTCTAGTGATACACTTCAGTGTTTACCCTGAGCTTTGCTCAAGTAAATGATCATTGTTTCAGATAAAGCTATATTTACAGATAATGCAAATACAGAGAATGCAAATTATGCAACAAATAAGTTGAATGTCAAAATGAGACTTAAATTTTTTAATAGTCTGGAAATATCAGTTGAGCGATGAAATTTAATAAGAATAAATAAAAATGTTACCATATTTGATTATAAAAAACAAATATGATATTGTGAGTTTTATCTCTTTAATCGCATCTCTAATTGTTCTTCTCCTTGAATAGTCTAGTAATAATAAAATATCCTCAGTTCTCCGGGGGGGTGGGGGGCGGGAAGACATTTATTTCTAAAATGCGAACGTAGTATAAAATATATTTCTCTGGGAATACATACGATTGTTTAGTCTTTCTCCCCACCCCTTCTCCCCCCACCCCCACAAAAAGAAATATCAAATCTACTGTGCTAAGTATAAATTTTCAAAATGTCAACACTTACCTAAAACCAAGCACAGTTAGCTCTTATTTTCTACCTGATGCTACCTTCTTTTTTTCAGAGGGTCATACACTACTAATGATGCTTTAAAGCTTTTCTGATAACCTTAATATTAAAAAATGCCGTGTCTACCAACGCTATCTTTTTACGAGTAATGAAGGACAGTGAACCCCTGTGAGACAAGAAATAAATGAGGTGAGCCCTATGATTACCCTAGCTTACTGCTTAGAGAGAATTTCCAGTCCATAGCACAGAAAGGGGAACCTTCTTAGCAGTCTTTTTTGAATTGAGGACATGGAACTGGAAGTTCAGGAACTCTAATAGCTGGACAGCTAGAGTTTGCAAGTCAGAGTACCAGAGAGGAAAGAGCTGCATAGAAAACACAGGAGATTTACAGAGTCCCACCCAAGTCTTCAGCTGAGTACTAATCAGCACTTATTTGTGAAAGAACTAATTAAGGATGGAAAAAGAGCCACCTGAAAAGATTAGAGAGAATAATCCTCAGAAGGCACCTAGAGCCTGTAACCATTCTTATACTACTAGTCAAAGTGGGATAACCTTATAATTTCATGGAGCTTCATATAGTGTTCAGAATACTAAAGGGGCAAAATTAGTCTAGAGTGGAAGATACTGTGGTTCCTCCTAACAATATTATTCTAATATAACTGACAACCTTTATACAACAGACAAATTTCTTGAAAGACATAAAGTACCAAAGTACACTCAAGAAGAGACAGAATAAGGGCTATTCAGGTTATCTATTAAACAAATTGAATTTTTGGTTAAAACCCTTCCCCCCAAAAAAACCTCAAGGACCAGATTATTTTAATGTTCAATTTTACCACACATTTAAAGAAGAAATAATACCAGTTCTATACAAACTATCCCGGAAAAATTAAAGAAGAAGAAATATTATCAAAACTAAACAAAGAATTAAAGGAAAACTACGGACCAATATTCCTTGCAAAGAAGAATGGAGATAAGGCAGATGCAGGAGAAAATGGATATATGTATATATGTGTATATATATGTATATATATACATATATATATACATATATATACACATAGTTACACATTATATTTATATATATATATATATATATATATATATATATATATACTCTTTACATGTTTGTAACCGTAACCACACGCCAAAGATTCAGAACTGAAGTACATAACATAAAACAAGAAGGATCAGAGGGAAAATCTACAAAACCCAACCAAAATTTTAAAAACATATAGAAACACAAGGACAAGGAAGAAATGGAAACACCAAGCTACCAGAAAGCAAAAGATAAAATGGCTATAGGAAAACCTCATATTTCAATAACATCCAAAATGTAAATGGAACTCACCAGTAAAAAGGAACAGAGTTGCATTGGATCAAAAACCAAAACTCAACCATATGCTGCCTCCAGGAGACACATCTCAGTTCCAAAGACAAATATAGATTCTAAGTGAAAGGGTGAAAAATGATATTTCAAGCAAATGGCATTCAGAGAAAAGCAGGAGTAGCGGTACAAATATTGGACTAAATAGACTCCAAAATAAAAAAAGTAAAGAAAGATACTGAGGGACACTTCATAATGATAAAGGGAATCATACACCAAGAAGACATAACACTTATTAATATTTGTGCTCCCAATTAGGGAGCTCCGAAATACATAAAGCAATTACTAACAACTAACGGGAGAAACAGACCAAATACCCCACTGTCAGATATGGACAGATCATCCAAACAGAAAATCAATAAGGAAATAACACCCTTAAATGACACATTAGACCAATTGGACATAATTGACATTTACAGAGCCTTCCATCCCAAAACAGCTGCTTATACATTCTTCTCTAGTGCACATGGAACATTCTCAAGAATCGACCACATACTGGGACACAGAGATAGCCTCAACAAATATAAGAGCGTTGAAATACCAACCATATTCTCTGATCATAATGCTGTGAAGCTGTAGATCAGCTGTAAAAAGAAAGTGAGAAGAACCACTAATACATGAAGATTAAACAGAAACGAATGATAATGATAGCACAACATATCAAAAGTTTTGAGACACGGCAAAAGTGGTCATAAGAGGAAAGTTCATATCATTTCAGGCCTATCTCAAAAAATAAGAATGAGCCCAAATAAACAACCTAACACTTCATCATAAAAAAAAAAAAAAAACCTAGAAAAGGAAGAACAAATGAAGCCTAAAGTCAGCCGAAGGAAAGAAATCATCAAAATCAGAGCAGAAATAAATGAAATTGAAAACCAAACAAACAAACAAAAAAAAACAATAGAAAAAATAAATGCAACAAAGAACCAGTTCTTTGCGAAAGTTAATAAAATTGACAAATCCCTGGCTAGACTCACTAAAGAAAAAAGAGAAAGGACACAAATAAACAAAATCAGGGGTGAAGAGGAGAAATGATGACAGACACTGCAGAAATACAAAGGATCATGCAAGAATACTATGAAAAAGTATATAACATCAAATTTAATGACCTAGAAGAAATGGACAAGAACTTAGAGTGATACAACCTTCCTAGACTGAATCAAGAAGAACTGGAAAGTCTAAATAGACTGATCAGCAGTATGGAAATCGAAACAATCATCAAAAAACTACCAAAAAGTAAAAGTCCAGGACCAGATGGCTTCACCAGTGAATTCTACCAAACATTCAAAGAAGATTTAATACCCATTCTCCTCAAACTCTTCCAAAAACTCAAAGAGGAGGCAATACTTCCTAACTCATTTTTTGAGGCCAATATTACCCTGATACCAAAACCTGGTAAAGATAACACAAAAAAAGAAAACTACAGACCGATATCTCATGAACACAGATGCAAAAATCCTAAATAAGATACTAGGGAACCGAATACAGCAATATATTAAAAAGATTATACACCAAGATTAAGTGGGCTTCATCCCAGGAGCACAGGGATGGTTCAACATTAAAAAATAAGAATCATATGATCACATCAATAGATGCAGGAAAAGCCTTTGACAAGATACAGCATCCATTTACGATCAAAACTCTTACCAAAATTGGTATAGAAGGAAAGTACCTTAACATAATAAAGGCCATCTATGACAAACCCTCAGCCAACATTATACTTAATGGTGAAAAACTAAAAACCTTCCCTCTAAGATCAGGAACAAGACAAGGCTGTCCACTATCGCCGCTGTTATTCAGTATAATATTGGAGGTTCTACTGAGTGCAATCAGACAAGAGAAAGATATAAAAGGCATCCAAATAGGAAGTGAAGAAGTCAAACTGTCACTATTTGTGGATGACATGATTCTCTATATAGAAAACCCTAAAGACACTACAGGAACACTACTAGAAGCAATAATCAAATACAGTAAAGTCTCTGGATACAAAATCAACGTTCAAAAATCCACAGCATTCTTATACTCTAATAATGAAGTATCAGAAAAAGAAGTGGAAAAAATAATTCCTTTTGCAATTGCAACAAAAAGAATAAAATACCTAGGAATAAATTTAACGAAACAAATGAAGGACCTATATAAGGAAAACTACATGACCTTATTAAAAGAAATTGAAGAAGATACAAAGAAGTGGAAAGATATTCTGTGTTCTTGGCTTGGAAGAATCAACATAGTTAAAATGACCATATTCCATAAAGTATTATACAGATTTAATACAATCCCCATCAAAATCCTGTCAGCATTTTTTAAAGAAATAGAACAAAAAATCATCAGATTCGTATGGAAGCATGAAAGACCCCAAATTGCCAAAGCCATCCTGAGAAAAAATAACAAGTCTGGAGGCATCACTCTGCCCGACTTCAAATTATACTACAAAGCGACAATAATCAAAATGGCATGGTATTGGCAGAAAAGCAGACACATGGACCGGTGGAACAGAATCAAGAGTCTAGATGTAAGCCCATATTTATATGAGCAAATAATTTTCAACAAAGAAGCCAAAAACATTCAGCAGAGAAAGGAAAGCCTCTTCAACAAATGGTGCTGGGAAAATTGAAAGCCACCTGCGAAAGAATAAAACTAGACTGTTGTCTATCACCACACATCAAAATTAACTCAAAATGGATTAAGGACCTGAATATAAGATCAGAAACAATAAATTGCCTAGAAAAAAACATAAAAAATAAACTCATGGACCTTGGACTTAACGAGGATTTTATGAATTTGACTTCAAAGTCAAGGGAAGTAACAGGAAAAATAAACAAATGGGACAACATCAAATTTAAACGCTCTGCACAGCAAAAGAAATTGTCAATAAGGTAAAGAAATAACAATCTGGGAAAATACATTTGTAAACAACACCTCCAATAAGGGCCTAATATCCAAAATATACAAAGAACTCGTACAACTCAATAACAAAAAAAACACAATCCAATTAAAAAATGGGCAGAGGACCCGAACAGACATTTCTCCTAAGAAGACATACAAATGGCCAACAAACGTATGAAAGGATGTTCAACATCACTAGCTATAAGAAAAATGCAAATCAAAATCACAATGAAATATCATCTCACACCTATTAGAATAGCTATTAACAGGATGAATAATAAGTGTTGGAGAGGATGGGAAGAAAAAAGAACCCTCATACACTATGCTGGGACTGCAAACTGGTACAGCCACTATGGAAAACAATATGGAGATTCCTCAAAAAAACTAAGAATTTATCCACCATATGATCTAGCAATCCCTCTACTGGGTATTTACTCCAAAGACTTGAAAACATGTATCTGAAAATATAATTGCACACCAATTTTCATAGCAGCCTTATTCATGGTGGCCAGCACATGGAAGCAACCCAAGTATCCTACAATAGATGATTGAATAAAGAAGCTGTGGTACATATATACAGTGGAATATTACTTAGCCATAAGAAGAGATGAAATACTGCCATTTGCGGCAACATGGATGGACTTTGAGATAATCGTGCTAAGCAAAATAAACCAGACAGAAAAAGCTGAAAAGCACATGTTAATCACCTATACGGGATAAAAGCCTACAAGCAACAAACAAACATAACAAAAAACAGAGACTCATGGACATGGACGATAGACTAGTGGTTGCCAGAGGGTGGGGAGAAAAGAGGAGGCAGATGGAATAAAAGGGGTCAAATATGTGGTGACAGAAGGAAATCTAACCATGGAGAGTGAATGTACAATGCAAATACATATGACTTACTGTTGAATTGTACACTTGAAACTTACTGGATTTCGTTAACTGATGTCACCATGATATAAATAAATAATAAATAAATAAATAAATTGCTTGAAAAAAAGTCACTTATATTAGATGTAGGAATAAAAAGTATAAAAGATTAAAGGAAGAAAAAAGCTATAACTACACTCAGGAATGCTTCATGGATGTCTTTAAGTTTTCCCTCTGCTTTAAAGAAACTGAAACTGTAATTCATAAACTATGAATTATAGATCTGTTTCTATAAGAAAGACACACTAAAAGTCTGGACCCTATTTTAAATATTAACAAGTGATATATCTTTATATATTAATAAATGTTTAGACTTTTCTCCTTAATTAAATTGCTGATTTATTAGCCAAACTGTTCCCTCAATTTACTCATATGTAAAAGGGAGGGATTTATGTAGGTGATCTTTCAGGTTTTTTCTTATAGTTTAAAAATATTTTTAAAAAACCAAGGATTCATTTTCTCAATATTCTAATAATCAATAATACTAACCAATTTTATTATAAATCAACAAAGTCCTTGTTCTGAAACCTAAAATAATATAATGGCTAACATTAATTTTAGATAGTCATCCTTTTTCATCATTAGTGTTACGGGCTCAACTGTAATGCCTTTCAAGCTAGATTTTGCCCATCTCACTCCCCACTGCTACTTTGTTTGATTTGCCCTGGGAAAAGGATATTCTTCGCTAAAGAATATTGAAAAATATTTGATTGTGCACATCCTGAGATAAAATAGTAGTGTCCACAGGAATACCATTGCTACATTAATGTGATTTAAAAAAACAAGTTGTTGAATATTGTAGTTTACTTATTTCTTTCATTGTACTAAAAAAAACATATAAAAATTTACTGTTTTTAAGTAGACAGTTAAGTGGCATTAACTACCCTCATGATATCGTGCAACCATTACCATTATCCATTTTTAGGACCTTTTCATCCCAGAACAGAAGCTCTGTACACATTCAACAATAATTCCCCACCCTACCCCCCACCTCAATCTTGATAACCAATATTCTATTGTCTGTTTCAATGAATTTGCCTATTCTCAGTATGTCATATAAATAGGATCGTACTTATTATGAACTTTTTAAATAGTTGTGTGTTTGTATCTGGCTTATTTCACTTAACATAATGTTTTCAAGATTCATCCATGTTGTAGCATGTATCAGAGTTTCATTTTTGTTTATCCACTCATCTGTGAATAGATATTTGGTTTGTTTTCACCTCTTAGCTTTTGTGAATAATGCTGCTGTGAACACTCGTGTACAAGTATCTCTTTGAGTCTCTGCTTTCAGGACTTTGGGGTATATACCTAGAAGTGGAAATACTGGATTATATGCTAGATGATAATTCTATGTTTAACTTTTTGAGAAACCACCCAATTATTTTCCACAGCAGCTGCATCATTTTTCATTCCCACCAGCAATGAACAAAAGTTCCAATTTCTCTATAGCCTTGCTAACACTTGCCATTTTCTTTCTTTTTTGACAGTAGTCATCAGAATGAGAGTAAAGTAGTATCTCACTGTGATTTTTATTTGTGTGGTTTACTTTTAACTGAGATGTAGAAATACATGGAGATAAATTTATATGTTGCCTCAATTAAAAATTCTTGGTAACCTGTTATATTGCATTTTGTACTTTTTAACGGCACATCTGAATTTATTAGCTGGCTTGTTAAGGTCATTTTTAAACTACTTTAGTATATAAATTATTTAAATGTTACATTGTGTTTTTAATACGTTTCTGACATTTTCACAGTTTAAAACATTTCCCTTTAGCTACAACCATTTGTTAGCTAAACTCACATGTAATCAGCTTAATAAAGGACATTCTACATGCAGGTAATTATATCCATTGATGCCTGCTAATGCAAGCTGCTTTGTAGTCATTACCCAGCAATACATGACTAAAGAACTTGATTATTCTTCTTGTTTTTCATTTTTATTAAATTAAGAAGTTTTTTTGAATAGCGGCATCTTGCAAATGGTTCTTGCAAATGGTTCTTAAGAGTAATACCTTTCAAGGCTCTATAATCACTAGATAATTAACCTGCCAGGATTAAGTACTCTCAACTTTGCCTCAGGATGCTTAACTCTCAAATACAGTCAATTATCTCATGATAATAACTGCTTTGTCAAGAGTTATCACTTAATTCCACAGTGAAACGTCACATCACCAGTACAGTGCATTTTAAGATAATTTAGATAATAAAATACAGCTGGAAAATTGGGCAGAAGAATTCAGTTTAATTATTTCAGACAGGTTAAGAATGATACATTTTAGATAAAACTCCCCCTTATAGACTTAGTATTTTTGAATCTCACAGATGATTTCTATTTATAAAGATTATATGTTGCTCTGTTTCATCAGTCCTTTTGCTGGCAGTATTCCCACATCGTATATCTTCTTGCAGGGAAATCCACTTTAAACCTATCGACCCTACAGAGGATTAGATATATTAAAAATCTCTAGTACATACCAGGAAAATTGAAATTACTGTTTCTTTTCAGAGTGATGATTTAACTTTTTAAAAAATATTTATTTTGCCAATTAATGAATTATGAAACAGTGAACAAAATTCTGTAGTTCGTTGTTGTGTTTGTTTTTGTTTTTGAGTAGCTTTCCAGTCGTATTAGGAGAGTGACGTACAGCCAAAAACAGGAGTGCTGCTTGACACATCAGAACATTTCGAAAGAAACATAAAATTGGCTCTAAGTATTTGAATCTATGTTTTCTAAACCTGGTTAATGACTATATCTCTTTATAAGTAAACCCTAATCACCTTTTTACCAAATCGGGTGGAATTGGTTAGCTTTTTCTTCTTCTTTTACATATTTTTCTGGGAAGGGAGAGACTTTATTGATATTTATTATTTACACTGTTAAATCCATTTTAATCTTTCTAACTGCCGATTCTTTTTTAAATGACAATATAAAAATTAATAATTTGGAAACAAGAGTGCTTCTAATTGTAAATAACTTTTGATAAACTATCTTATCTGAAGTATTTTGTCAGTTTTTTATACATCTGAAAGTGGAAGTAAGTCATTTGCTATTTCAGTATGAAAATCTGTGTAAATCTTTAAATTATGTGTGCCAACATGGATAAGTACAATACATGCATATATCTTCATTCAGATAGTCTCTCTTTTGTTAGACTTTCTGTTCTTTGTAAAGGTATTATTTTTAATTTTTGGAAACAATTTTTCAAGTCTATGCACATATTATGTTCAGAGAATTCCTTTTTTAATTTTTACGTCTTTTTGTCAAATCTAATTCCTCAAAATACATAATTTCAAAATTTTCAGAGAACCAGGATCTCTCACCCAGATCCATATTCTGACAGTAGAAGAGATGGTCTTTCCAAGTATCACGGTGTTCCCAACATCAATGGTAATTCCACTCTTTTAAGTATTCAAAAGTGCTGTGTTTCTTCCAAGGAAAGATGGAAGTTACCTTCCAGAAACTGTTCATATGGATCTTTGTATTTTCTCTTTCTTTGCTCTAAGCAATAAGAGGAACCTATGATACAGACACGATCTAAGATTGTTGTAAGATCAGTCAAGGAAGGTAGAAAAGATTTTTTCAGAGAAGATACATAACCTCTTCAAAGAAATAGAAATAAAATACTTATGGTGTTCTTATAAAATTCTGACATATTTATATTTTCTGCTGAAGATAATGAAATTTCAATTAAAACAGGACTGTGGCATCATAAGATTGCTGCTTAGCTCCTGAATCTGTCTCCTTAGGATCTTCCCGATATACATTAGTCGTCTGAAAAAAAAAAAAAAATGAGATTCACTATAGCTCAGGGAGACTTCTAATGGCACTGACATGTTGTAAAGATGTGCTGTCAGGAAGGATTCGGAAAGAGCCAAAGGCCGTTTAACTATATGCTTTGCATCTCTCTTTCTTTCTACTTAACTCTCTCCTTTTCTCTTTTTCTCTTATAATCTTCACCAATCTTCCTCTCTTACTCTCTTCATCTCCCTCCCCTTACCAACTACATTGCCTCTCTAAAGATGAAAGGTTTTTAAATCATTCCCAAACTACCATCTATGATTGGTAAAAAGCCTTGTAATTTGAAATGGTTTGAATTGCTATGGAGATAATCCTATTTTATGCAGTAATGCCTTTCCTTGTTGTTCAGTATTTCAATTCATCTTTTTATTTATTTGATTGTTTCAGTTACTGTACTACAAATTTGTGAATATTTTAACATAATTTGTCTAGTATGCTATGATATAAAAGTGATGAGTTAATATTTAAAGTTTATTTAATGCATTTAAATTTTTTCTTATTGAAATTATTTAGTAAAATTAACTTAAACTTATAAATAAAAACTGTAAATTTATATGACAGTAGTACTGGGCTACATTTAGAAAATTCAGTTTTTGACTCAGCTCAAATTTTTTCTGTGCTGTTCTTCTTTGACATTATGAGATAATTGGCAAAATTTAAATAGGTTCTGTAGATTAGTTAATAATATTTTATCAATAATAATTTTCTAGCTTTGATGATTCTACAATAGTTATCTAAAATGTTCACATTTGGAAGACTAATGTCTTTTTTCTGATCCAGATCCAATCCAGGATCCTATGCTAAATTTAGTTATTATGTTTCCTTAGTGTCTTTAATCTGGAACAATTTCTCAGTTTTTCTTTGTCTTTTATGACTGGTTAGCTATTTTGTAGAATATCTTTTAACGTAGGATTGACTGAAATTTCCTCATAATTAATGCTTTATTGACAAGAATACCTCATATATGCTGTTGTGTCTTTTTTCATACATCAAGATTTCAGTATGCCTCATTACTCATGGTATTAATTTTGACTACTGGGTTGGGATGTTGACCCAATTTATGTATTTTCAAGTTGCTATTGTCCCTTCATAATTTAATTAATAAGTATCTTGTAGGGAAATACAAGAGACATTGTAAATATTTTGTTCTTTCATTTTAGTTTTCACCTACTACTTTTAGCATCTACTGATGATTCTTGCCTCCAATAATTATTGTGGTATTTCCAAATAGTGATTTTTCTATTTCTATCATTTCTTCTACATTAATTAATTGGAGTTTTGTAAGGAAGAGCTGCCACTGGCTCACTTACCTTTATTTCTTTTAGCATAAATTAGCAGCAAAATGTATATTCTCTTATATCCCATTCTTTGTAACATGAAGTATAGCACATTGTAGGTTCTGTTTGCCCTTAGCTTTTTTCTTCTTCTTAAGTGTATCTTGGAAATCATTCTGTAAACGCTCATAGAAATCTTCATTTTTTTATAGCTGCATTATACCCCATTGTGTGCATATACTATAGTTTATTCAATCACTTTCTTGTATATGGGCATTTAAGTTGTTTTAAGTATTTTGCAGTTAAGAACAATCTCTCAATGGATAACCTTGTGCGCTCATATTTTTATGTTGTTAGCAGTAAATTTCTTCAGAGTAAATTCCTGGAAGTGGGATTATTGGTTCAAAGGATAAGTGCATATGTAGTTTTATCAGATATTGCCAAATTCCTCTCCAAAAGAGTTATAACTGTTTTCATTCTCAAAAGCAATGCATGTGCATGCCTGTTTCTAATGGGGTTATTTTAATGTTTAGTTATCAACAGTTTATAAGGCACTGTCATCAAATAGAATTCATTAGAAGAGAAAATTCTAGTCTTCTTTTCAAAAACATAATTTCAGCAAGAATTAAGCCGAATTAAGACTGTAACGTGGTTTAGCCCCTATCAGCCAATTCATTTTAGCATAGTAAAAATAATCCAAGAAATAAAAAGTGATCATTCTTTAAAGTATAAACTTTAAAGACTCTTTCATCTCATTTTTGCTTGATTGTTTAAAAACATTAGATGAAAATGAATGAATCCCCATTATATACTGTTTAATTTGATTTTCTGGCTCTATATTTTTATTTTTATTTCCTACTCCTGTCCCACAAGCATCTCTTTCTCCTGCACTACATAACTATTCATGTTTTCCAGACTGTACTGTGTTCATTTCTTCATGTCTTTTCATATGCCAATCCTTCTATCTTTATCCTCAGCCTTCTCCAATTCGATCTGGCAAATTTCTACTTATCCATTAAAACTCAATTAAATGTTACCTCCCTCACACATTCTCCCCTGCTCCCCTCTCCATCTGCATTTACTTAGTTGTTTTTAAGATGTGATTCTATGACATTTTACATGTAATTGTAACATTTACATTGTTTAGTATTTACTTGTTAATGTGTTTTGTCTTAAACTAGAATGTATTCCTTCACAGCAGACTTTTGTTCTCCATTATAGTACCACTGCCTAAATAATATATATTTATTAAACACTTAATAAGTGAACAAATGAGTTTTTTCCTTTGCTGTTAATGTTTGGATCTTTGCAAATTATAGAGAATAGTTGTCTTTACAAATATAATTGTCCCTACTTAATCACCATTTTTGATCTTAGATTTGAGATTTTATCTTAAAGCTGAATCTATCAAACTAAACTTTATAAATGCTTTAGATTATATTTGACACATTTAAAATATTTTAGGTAATAAAATATTGACCCTTGTTTTGACGGTTTTATGTTTCCTATATAACATAATTTTGCTATGTAGCAAAATTAAAATTAACCTGTAGTTAAATAAAATGTGAGTGTTCTCTTCATTGCTGACTCGTACCTTTCTTTTCCCATTACATAGGCCGTTAGGTTGGCTCTTAAATATGAATGACAACCCTAAAGTTTATAACTTTTGGAACAGTATGAAGAAATTCTCTGTACATGTCTATGAAGCAAAACTGAAAAATACTCAGCCCTATCATTTTTGTGGTTTAAAAATGCACACATTTTTTCTGCTCTCTAGGCACTAGCATTAGGTGACAGCATGTATGTTTGTGTACTTTGCTTTTTTACCCTTGATTATTACATTTTTTCTTAGTTTTGTTTCCACAGCAACTGGGTGGACTGCAATTTAATTCTGGCAGTAACTACCTGCAGTTAGCATCGGACTCCACGGGTTTAAGGGCTCAGCTCTCCTGTGCGTTGCCCTTGCTTCAAACTCCAGCTGAACTTTGGGAATACCATGCCACCTATACTTCTGACCAACTTGGCTACCAGTTCAGGAATTCCCACAATTCTCTCAGGCTTGACAATCTTGATAATTCACCTAAATGCCTCATAAAACTCAAGAAAGCACTATACTTACAGTTACTACTTTATTATGAAGGATACCACTCAGGAACAGTCAAATGAAATGATGCATAGGGACAGGTCTAGAAGGATCCCAGATGCAAGGCTTTATTCTCCCCTTAGAATGAAGGCATGTCACACCCTCCTAGCACATCAGTGTGTTCACTCTCCAAGAAACTTCACTAAGCCTTGGTGTCTAGAGGTTTTATTGTGGTTTTATTATATAGATGTGATTGAGTAAATCATTGGCCTCATGATTAAATTCAGTCTTCAGCCCTGCATCTTCAGAGGTTGAACTGACCCCAAAGTTCCAACCTCAAACCTGAAGCTATCGAGGGGCCCACAATGAGTCATCTCATTAGCATTAGACAGACATTCCTATCACTCACAAAATATCAAAGGTTTTTGTTTTGGTTTTTGTTTTAAGTATACTTGGTATACAATATTATATTAGTTTCAGGTGTGCAACATAGGATATAGAGCTCTGTGCCAAGAACCAGGATGATGACTAGCGACGTATTCTTTATTATACCACATTAAGAGTGTAATGAATAGATTATTATTTACACAAGCTTTATAATTGAGGTACAGAATCATGTAATCTAATCAGTAAAATAAGAGAGTACAAATACACAAAATTTTAAATTACAGAGGGAAATAATAATGGAAACAAAAATTTATAAGAAAGTGTATTTCAAGACCACAACCTGGTTGCTAGGGATGCTTATTTCTGCAAGACTGGTTATCGTTTGTAGTTCTGTTCAATGGACAGAGCTAGGAAATATGTGTGCAATGTATGCATACACACATATGCATAAATGTATATGTATATATCTGTATACACATATTCATTTATACACAGACACCTATATGTATATTTAATTTTTTAAATCTAACTCATGAATTTAAACTGTTACATCCAATTCAACTTTATGGCTATAGGATTTTAACCTAACCTCTCCTATAATATATTTTTTCTTCCCTTTCTTTCACACTAAGAATGCTGGTTCTTTAGGACATAGGGTATGACGGAAATAGAAATCTACATGCTTATTCATTTAGTTTATTCCATAGGACATAAACAACAGTCTCACAGTAATATTCTCTATACTACCACTACCATTATGATTACTGAAAACAGTTTTAACTTTTTTTACTTATGTTCTTCCATTTTTAAAACTTTTATTACATTTTAATGTAAATAGTCATTATGTATGTTATTCTCTCCCTGTTTGCTTTTATCCTTTTTAAAAATGTTTTTAATTTAGTTTCAAGTATACAGTACATTGGTTAGACATCTATATAGTTCATAAAACAATCCCCCCAATTGCACCGTCCCTCCCCTCACCCTCCACCTAGACAACGTATTAATGCTAACTGCATTCCCTATGCCATGCTCCCCATCCCCATGACCATCCATCAGCTACTAATTTGTACTTCTTTAGCCTTTCACCCCACTGTGTGTTTTAAACATGTTGCTTTATTTTCTTTGCTGTCAAAGTCTGATGATAATCTAACTTTCTGTTATAAGTCACTTGCTCTTTGTGCCTTTTGCACAAATATTTGTTTACTTTAAAATCATTTCGTACAGCATGTCTTAGTGTTCATTCTAGGTCACTGTTCTCAGAAACATAGTATGTATGCTTTTTCAATGCATAATTTTAAATCTTTTTTTCAGGAAAGTTTTCTTAAAATATAGTTTTGGTGTTTGTTCTGTTTTCTTGCTTTGGTTTTCTTTTTTCAGGCACTCGTATTATCCACATGCTGTATCTTCTTTGCCTGGTTTCAGTATTTGTTTTTTACTCAAAAATTTTATGTCTTTCTTCATATATTTTTTAAATTTCTTTTTTTACCTTCTATTTCTCTTAAGACACAATTTGTTGTATTTAATTTTGTGTTCTTTCTCGGTTACGCTTCATTTTTGAAATACTTTTTAAATTTTTTAAATTCTTTCCTAAATTCTGTTACTTTGTGATTTTTTTCTCATTCTGACACATTTTGTTTCATTTTTTATGTCATTTTCTTAATGTGTTAGCTTGTTTTGAAATAGTAAATTACAATTTGTGTGTTTTATGAGCAGTCTTTTTGGCATGCTTTCATTGTGTGTAGAGATTCTATTATAGTGTATGTAAACATTCTATTCTATTTAGTCATTATGCACCTTCTGTTGGACTGTGCACCACCACCTATTAAAGTCTTGGGGAAAAATAAAAAGCTTGAACTTGAATCTGTGAACGCTCTAAATCTAACTATCATGGGAAAATAAGAGGCAGAGGAACATTTTAACTAACATCACAGAGATGTATTCAATAAAATCTAGTCTTAGAGACTTTCTACAGGACAAATAATTCAGTTTATTAAATTGAAATTTTAAGAGAGAGAGATTCTATAGATCAAGAAAGACCTACAATACATCATCCAATGATAAAACATGAAATTCGTTTGGGGTCCTGATCCCAATTTGAAACGAATTGTGTGGAAAAAACAAATTTATAAGGCAATCGGAGGAGGTATGAACCGTGCTTGGATTACTTGTTGCTATTGAAGAAATACTGTTAAATTTAATAGGTGGATAGTGGTGTTTTGGTTATTTTTAAAATAAATTTTATGGTGATGGAAGGAAATTTAACTTTGGGTGGTAAACACACAATGCAATGTACATGTGACACATTATTGTACACTTGAAACCTATATAATTTTATTAACCAATGTCACCCCCAATAAATTTTAAAAAAAGGAAAGTGAAAATAATTGAATAAAAATTTGAACAAATAAATAAATAAATAAGTAAATTTTATCTTTTAGACATTAAAAAGTATCTAAAAACAAATATATATGAGATGATCAGAGAACACCTCACTGAAAATGTGGTGTTTGAGCAAAGATCTTGAGGACATGTATCTGAGGGAGAAGCAGTCCAGGCTAATAAACAGCAAGTGAACTTTGGTGAGACCACTGTGGCTAGAAAAGGAGAGTAGTAGATGAGGTCAGAGCTGTATGGGGTACTATATTATTCAGAGTTTTGGAGGCTATTTTAAGGACTTTGGCTTTGACTGTTAATTAGGAGGAAATTGGATGTGGTTTTAAATAAGGGAGTGAAATGTGATTTACCTTTTACAGGCATTACTCTGGCTACTCTATTCATTAAATACTTTTTGAGTGACTACAGTGTGCTACATACTGTACTGAGTTCTGGGAATACAAAACAAAATTATCTGCCTTTGTGAAACTGATGCTTTAGTAAGAAAGAATACATAATAAAGGAGGAAAAGGCAGAGACAGAGACACATTATTAGGTTATGGCAATAATCTAAGCAAAAGATAATACTCGTTTAGACCAAGGTAGTAGTGACAAAGTAGTAAGAAGTATTTGTTTTAATTCTGGGTATTTTTTGAAGATAGAGCCAACAGGATTTGCTAATAGATTGAAAGTGAGATTGAAAGAAAGAGCAGTCAAGGATAACTACATCTTCTTGTTAAAATAATACATTTTTACATTACTTTCAGTTGTCACTTTTTCCGAGTTAGGAAAATATCATGAAGTAGGATATCTGGGGCTTACTTATACACATTGGTCTTGGTTTCAACTATGGATAATAGATTTCCAAATTTTTATCATTTCCATTTAGCTTTTTCCTCAAGAGTTAATGGTATAGATGCACTTATTAATGCTTTATCTCTAGGCCACATGCATTCTTCAGTATGATATGGTTATTAGAATGCTCACCTGGAGTCATGGGACCTCTGATCTACTAGCCAGTTAAGCCTTGTGGCAATGACAAGCCCATTTAATGTCTCTAGCCCTTAATTTTGTCATGTGAAAAAATGGTAATAAGCATATTCTGTTTTTGTCAATATTGAGTAAAATATGTGAATATGATTTCAGAAACACAAGGCAATGTAAAAACAAGGCAGTGATATGATTACTCCAATTTTTATTTACTTCTCTCTGTTACAAGTAAAGTGGAATCTGTATAATCTTGAGCACAGACATAAGTATAAAAGAATAAATAAATATCCTTCACAATTTTGGTAATAGCCAAATTGTGTGCTTTGGTAAAATAATAAATATAAAAACAGAATTATTGGGTGATAGATTTTTAAAAGAATAGAATTGAAGAATTTATTTTAGCTTCCTCCTTTTAGTTTAAGGCACTCTCTTGGAAATTTAATGTCTTCAGTTTGACTATTTGGAGCATATTCTGTGTAAGGCATTGTGCTCTGCACTAGGTATTCTAAGATCACTAAGAATGTTAACACTGCTATTATACAGTCAGTTACTTATCACAGTCTCTTTCCTCTCATCTTTTTCCAAAATAGGAATATCTGATGTGTTTTCACATACAGAGTTCAGGTCCAAACTAGAGGTCTCAGCTAATGTGAATAGTTTTAAAGGCCTCAATTTTGTGGTAACCCTGTACTAATTTAACAAGCCCAGGGGCTTTGGTTTCCACCAAAAGTATTTTGTCAGCCCTCCGCCTCTCTGGTGTTAATACAGTGTTGAGAAGGAAGACAAGGGGACTGGGTCTTCACCTCACAATCGTCATATTTGCTACCTAACAAACAAAAGGCTTAAATCAATCATCTTTTTCTATATTCAAGAGCAGATTGGCTCCTCTTTTTAATTCTTATCCTTGGAAGGTTGTTTTAACGTCCATTTAAAAATATGGCTGCTCATAGGATTTGTGTTAGATATTTTCAAAGTCGAAAAGATGTGGTGTTCCAGTTACTGTTGTTTAATTGTTAAACTACTATTCCTTTTTGACTGTAATGAATATTTCATTTTGAGAGACAAGGTTTTCAGTAATTGACCTGAATAAAACTAAATATTGAACATGGTGACACTGGTTAATAGCATGAACATTAATAGTAATTTGTTCAAATTAAGATAAAATTCTTAATTCTTAATATGATAAATAGAATTCTTTTATTATGGCATCAAGCCAATTTGGATTGGTAGTTCATAGAAAATTAATTTCTTACAATATGGGGAGATACACATTTTCTCTCTCTTAGCATGGTATTAATTCAGAAATGACCTCTTCAGTCCTACCTCTTCCAGGAAAGAAATTCTGAATTCAGAGTTTAGTTTACTGCTTCATAATCAAACTTCATATTTGTTATGCTGAAGTCAGAGTTTATGTTTATTGTTATGTGGAACCCAGAAATGCACCACAAGGAATACTACAAAATAAGTTAGCAGAACTTTTGCTTATTGTTGAGGACATTTAGAGAGCTACAAAATGGATGAAAAAAGATATAAACCTACCAAGCCATGTTATCAAAGCTAAATAGTACTTAGTGCTATTTTTCAAATAACAGATGGAAGAAATGGAACATTTATGAGACTGGATCACCTTTAAAAGTATGATTTTAATGTCTTAATTACTCTGTGGCAAGGACATTGGAAGAGGCAAGCCTTTTCAAAAAATAGTCTCATCTATATTTCTTTAGATACTCTCATATAGATTTATATTATATTATCATTTTTTTCTTCTTTATTCTAATGGAAAAATACCCCCAAGGGGTCACTGATTTAGTTATCGGATTTTCTTTATCTCTGTGTGTAATGGGTATTGTGAGTTCAGGGAATATTTCTGGAAAGGTTTTCAAACCTAGATCAATTTCAAGTTAGAGCCTTTAAATATTACCTGTATTATAAGACAATAGAATGTCTTGGATAATAGAGTAGAAAAGTAGAAGGGTAGATAGACAAACTTATTTGATACCTTTTGGTACCTAATTCTTAGGAAAATAATTGCAAATGTATTCAGTCTTCTAATTTATTTTATAATGATCATTTAATAAAATGTTAAAAATAATTTCTTGTCCTGGAGGTTTATAAGGTCCCTATTAATATGGGATATCAAAATAATCAAATTTGACAATTTAATGAGTTATGGATTATAAACGTAATACATTTAAGTGACTTTTTAAACATGTTCAACTATAATAATAATGCATACTCGTTGTAGAGAATGAACAATGAAAAAGTGCAAAGAAAAAATTAAAACCAACACTCAACATATCATCCAGCATTAACTACTCTAAAAAAATTTTGTGTTTTCTTGCAATATTTTTCCCATACATATTTTTTAACTTTTTATTCTGAAATGATTTTCAACTTAGAGAAGAGTTGTAAAAATAGTACAATTAAATTTCTTCCCTATGCATTTCTCCCCTCTTTCTCTCTACATCTCTCCATATGTATGCCTAACCACAGTATATATTCAAATTTTTCTAGTCTCCTAAGAATATCCTTTCTAGCAATTTTGTTTTGATACTCCAAGGTCCATTCCAGGATCATAGATTGCCTTTACTTGTCATAGCTCTTTGGTTTCCTTTAATCTGGAATAGTTCCTTGATCTTTCTCTCTGTTATGACAATGGTGTTTTTAAAGAGTATAGCTAACTGTTATATATGTGCAGTTTTAACAGATGTAAATTATTTCTATTATTATAATTTTATATCCTTTTTCCCCACTTAATAGTTTCAGCATTTTCCAGTATCATTAATTGGTATTTCAATTATTGTTTCCGTGGCTGTATACTATTACTTATTCTCACTAGTCTTTTATTGTTGAACATTTTTACTGTTTTTAATTTTTTTCAGTATTGCAAATGCAGTTGGGAAAGACATCTTTGTAAATAAGTCTTCATTTTAATTTAAATTTCTGAATCTGTATATCAAGTATTTAAGTGCGTACAGCATGGAGCAACAAAACAAAAATCCTACTGAAGACAATAATTAAATGTTAATCTCTATAATTCTGAATATAATTGGAATGGAAATGTGAAAAAGAAGGAAATTATCAGATAACAAGTTTGCCAGATTTAACAAATAGAAATACAGGATTTAAATTTGAATTTCAAATGGGACACAATATTTGGGATGTACTTACACTAAAAAATTATTCATTGCATTTCTGAAATTCAAATTTAACTAGACATCTTGTATTTTATCTAGCAATCCTACCAGAAGATTTGAGTATTCAGGACAACTTTCTAGCAGAGGTGATAGAAAGATGTTTACACAGAAGGAATGGCTTGAGAATGCCACTGAAGCAAGAATGAATATAGTTTGTGTGAAGTATGCTCCATGAGGATAAAGACTTTGTGTCTTATTCACTGCTATATCCCCAACCCCTTAAACAGTACCTGTGTACTACAGACACTCAATAAATATTTTCTGAAGGAATTAATGAATTTGCATTATTAATAAAATCAAGCCTTTTGGGACAAAGGTTACCTGTTTTAACTAAGTAAATAAAGATCAAATTTCCATGAGCCTGGAAAACCTGGCAGAAGAATTTGGACTTCTTGCCTTCCTTTATGTATTTATTTCATAATGATTTATTACATGTCTACTATGTATCTGACGTTGAGGATACTTTGGTGAATAAGAACAGACATGATCCCTACCCTCATGGATTTTACAGTCTAATGAGAGTGAAAGACATTATTTAATTAAAGCACTCATTTATTTATTATTACAAACAAGTGGATATTGTGAGGGGAAAGTACTTTGTTCTGAAATCATATAAAATGAGGGTATAATCTTAAAATCCTGACTACACGGAGGATGGAGTCATATTATGTCTTGAGAGAGGGATTCAGTTTCTTCTACGAAATCTTCATTCATTCATTTTCCACCTGAGTTTATAGAACACTCATTGGGCTATCACACTGCTTCTTACACAGAATTGGTTTTTTTATTTTTTCATATGGACAATTTAGTTTATATAATAGATTGTATATTCTTTGAGAAAGGTGAGGTTAAGGTAGGCAAAAAGGTGTTTAGATTTACTTTTATCCCCTGTAGTTTCATAGATATAATAGGTATAAGTTATTTGTATGTTGACTCATTGAAATAATAATGGAGGTTTTGATAGCTATAAACATGCCATCTACATTTAAGAGACTATTTCTAGATTCTTTGAACATCTTGAAGAAGTTTCTGATGTGTAGTTGTCATTCTTAGTTTATGGATTTGGAGTGGCAATTTTTAGATCAGAGATAAATGTCCAATGATTGGCAGTCAGGGAGCTTTGATAACCATTGTCACGTATTAACTTCAGTCGAAACAGTCGCTTTTGGAAGGCAGCTATCCTCACCACTATACCACCAACGCTGAACAGTCGCTTTTGAATCTGCCTTCAATATATATTGAAAATCTGACTACTTCTTATTACCTCTACTACCTTTCTTCTAGTTCATGATGCCATTACCAGTTGCCTGGATTATTTCAGTGGCCTCATAATTGCTCTCCCCGCTGGTCTTGTTCCCTTGCAACTACTATGGGAAGATACTAGAGGTTTTTAAGCAGCAGTGGTTATGTGCTTTGGCATAGCTGCATTGTGTTTATTAGATTGGAATAGGGGCATAGTAAATGAGGGTTGACTTGGTGTAATAGGCAGTAGAGAGTGAGGATGGTCCATCAATCAATTCTTAAAGACTTTATTTTCTTTGTAGTTATAATATAGGCCCACTGGTATTGGTATTTTTAATTAATTTATCTCATTTTGCTTATTAATATCCATTTGAATCTTAGTTTATAATATGCTATACTTATACACTGGACTCAGGTGTAATTGAATTACTTTTTAGTAAAGTTTTAATATTTCAAGACAATCTTTAATAACAAGAGTAAGACCCTGGGATTGACTTAAGGATAAGCTCATAGACAAAGGATAGAGTTCAGAAATCTACCCACATGTGTAAGTTATACCTAACTTACAATAAAGGTGCCACTGGGAAATAGAGAAGAAGGAATAGTGCTGGGATCATATGGAAAAAAATTAACCTTGATTCCTACCTTACACCATACACAAAAAATCAATTCTATATGGATAGTACATAAATATAAAATGTAGAATGATAAAGCTTCTAGAAGAAGTCATAAGAAAATATCATCATGGTCTTGGTTAGGCAAAAATTTCTTATGAAGGACACAAAATGCTAACAAAAAAATTTGACTTGTTAAAATTGAATTTTTTTCATGAAAAGACATTAGGAAAGTGAGAAGGCAAAATACAAAGTGAACTTAAGAATTATAAGTTCAGAAAAGACTAGTGGAAGGAAATGTGGTTATGCAGGTTCTTTTTTACTCCACTATAACAAATAAATTATGTGTAACCATTTTTAAAAGAAAAATAAATCCTGCTTCTTTCTCTGTTTTTAGAAAAGGTGAGAAAACAATTTTATTTAATGCTATTTTATCTATGTTTATATATGACATACACATTGTGAAAAGATTATCTAAACAAATTGACTAAAGATCCTCTGTGAAAAAGAGTGAATCTTTTGCCTTGTTACATATGCTTTTATATTGAGTTAAACAAAGGTGATTTCCCATTATAGCTTCTTGTAATCTGTTCTCTTACTCTTTCTAGTAAAATGGGAACTGTGATGTTCAGCCCATGGAAGGGTAATGATACATTGAGGTACTCTCTTTTTCTTTTCTCTTGTCCTTCTTTTTCCTTTTATTATGAAATATTTATATCAAAGAATTATGTAGCACATATGTATTTCAAAAGAGATGCCTCTGCCTCTCCCCTCTTTTGAAATATTTAAAGCTCTTGCCAGTATCCTGCAAAGCTAATACCTATTCTATTTGGTGTTTTCATTTCCTTGTATGTATGTTATATGTATCTATATATGTGTGTATACATATTTCTTGCACATGTACATGTGTACATATATTTTTATACAATATACTATTGTGCCTCTCTTTTAGCTTTGTAGAAATGGCATAATATGGTATGTAATCTCCTGAGTTTTGCCCTTTTCATTCAGTAATAGCTTTCTGAGATTTATACATGTTGCTGTGTGTAGCTGAAGTTTATTAATTTACATTGTTATATAATATTCTATTGTTGAACTGTTATTTTTATTTTTGGTCCCTTTTCCTTTGGCCTCTTCCTCATCTTTTGACCCCACTTGTAACAGTAGTTAAATCAGCAAAATCATCAGTGGATTTACATGTATGGAGCATTTCTAGTAAAGAGTTGAAATTATGACTTAAAAATATAGGTACAATTGAAATCTCTTCTATTTCTACAAGCACAGTAAGCTAGATGATTTGCATTTTTATAGTACAGTATGAACTATGTAGTTATAATGACAGCTGCAGGGTAGAAAGTTTTAACACACTAGAATGAAACGTATCTTGGAGACGTTCTTCATATCTGAAGATCAGCATGCTCCATATGGTGTTACTGAACCAATGAATTTGCAGAAAATATTCCTATTGCTGAAACAGCACAAAGTATGAATTACTTTTTTGTGCACAAATGTATTGTCTTTCTAGCCTAATGTCTATACGAATAATTGTATGCATAAAGTATATTGATTATAAATATAATCTTTATTTAACATGTAATTTTTCTCCAAGTTCCAATAAGATGATACTGAATTTTCTAAATTAGAAAATAAAAAAAAAAAACTTTCCAGACCAAAGTTAATAGCAAGTTATAAGATATGGTAAACCTTAGAACATTGTCATTCACTATAAAAATATAACCATTATTCTGATTTTTTTCAGTAGTTCATTTTGATATTAATATTAGTTGTAGTGAAGCAGTATTTTCCATAGAATATGGTTTATTATAAAAGAACCCCAAATTATTTATTATATAAAAACATAATTTTGTGTATGTGCAGATATAGCTTATTTTATACATAACCATAGTGTTACAGTAATTGTGGTAAGCCATTTATTAATGTGACCACAGGCTTAAGGTAAATTATTTTAGGGGCTGACCATTCTCTGTATTTGTAACTCATTCAACTCATTGACTTTTTTTTTTTTTAAGTGATAGATATCAGATCTCATTAGCTGTCTCATAAGTCAGAGTCATGGATCAAAGGGGGTTGAGTGAGGAGAGAATTGTCAGAAAAACTTGTTAGGATTTCTGTTCATAAGTGACATCATACAGAAAGTTGAAAATTAAATGTACAATATCATAATTATCGTATTAAAATACAGGACAATCAGAGACTAATCTAAAAGTAATTAAGGATAATCAAATCAGGAGGATCTTGTTTCTAGGTTGCTCTGGTCAGATAGCACCTAGAAGATTGAAATAACTCTGGTGCCAAATCAAAGATTTCTCGCCCTATAATCAACCTAAAAATCTGACTGAGCTGGTCCTAACAGTAGACTCAAACTCCTAGATAAGATAGGCAGAGCATTTTTCCTGTTGACCAAAGCAGAGACTCCATTCATCCTTATATCACAATAGGACATTGCACGTACTTTTTTAGAAGCCTAGATCTAATAATAATAGTAGTTCTCTATGAAGCAGCTGAAACCCTGGTTATGAAAGACATTATTCATTTGTTTTCTTGAATGGGTAAGTCGTTATGAGGAGTGAAGGCTTATTAACCTCATTTGAAAAAACAGAAGAGGTAGAATTTTATTCTAGTAAGTCATGCAACAAGGAAATTTAAGTTATTGCAGCTCCAGGGCAGCAATTACTTAGATATTGACAACTTATACATGTTTTACAAGCCCGTTTGCTCTCCTGTTCACTACTGAAATGTAGTTACCATAGCAATGAACACATCACATGGTTCCTGTGCTAGTTCTAAAATAGAGAATAGCAATATGCCATATGAGCCATGCTTATTTTCTACATAAGGACTGCATATACAACTTGAGGCTATTCCATCCCCTTCTCTGTGTAGTAGGTAGCTAGCTTATCATTGATTTAGAAGCTTTCAAAGTAGAAAGCAATTGGCAGCAGTATATTTCAAGTCTTCAACCTCTCTTGTACTATATGGTATGTATTCTTTGCCACTGAGCTGAAAGAACAGTTCACTAGCTTTGACCAGCAGGGGCTCTGCTATTGTATATTTAACCAAATACCTTCTATTGGAATATCAGTACCACTCAGGAGATTTGGCGGGAGGGGCGTCTATAGTATTCATGGAAACATTTTCTCAGTCTTATTGACCAAGCCTTAACCAATTTTAGCTTTTCTCCTACTGTCTTCTTTTATATATCAACTTAAAAGAATATAGGAGTCTGCTTTAGAATTCAAGTTAGAGGAGGATGCCAGGCACAGCTGGAGGCGTGTTATTAGTTCCCTTTTAGAACCATTATTGCTCTGTAAGATTTAAGCGTAGGTCACACAGCAGTGTATCTATAGAAAAGAACTTCAGATTTCTGCGATTGGTGCTGTCAGGTCCCTACTTCTGCCTTCTTGCATTCTTTAAAGTATATAGTAGGCTATGATACCTCAAGAAATAAAATAGGAGCATAGCCCTGTTACTGTGGATCTTATCAGATATTTATTTGAAACAGTCCAAGTCCTATGACATATAGAGAATGATGCTACTCTATAACTACTTCTAGCATGTATAAAATAAGCAATAAATTTCAGTTTGAGCAGCCAGCTACACTATACCTGTTGTCACTGGAGCTGCAAATTAAAATATGTAAATATTCTTCATTGAGACTACTAGAGTTATGCCATAGATAATGGAAGAACGCGTTGCTTTATTTTCTCATTGCCTTCTACTCTTGACTCACATTTGTAAGAGAGGAATCTCAGATGTCTTCAAATACAAATTAGTAAATTTAAGAAGCTAAAATAGGCACATATATTTGACTGGCTACTACTGCTGGGGATATATATTGAATTATAATATTTGTGTTTGCGTTTTCATCCACTTTATAATTTAAAAACCCTTGAGTATAGTATTATGCAAACTAGGTAATATCAGATACCTCTATATCCAAATAATTTATAACAAAGAAAAACAAATACCAGAGATGTCATTGCTATCTTGTACTTGAAACTTATTTTTTCTTGGTCATTGTTTAAAAATTGGACATTACAAAAATAGATAATGCAAGAAGAAAACTCTCATAATCCTTCCACATCTCATGATGAGATAATCTCAGTTATTAGTTTTGGGTATATCTTTCTAGATTATTTTTTAATGTAAAAATTTTAAATATTCATTTTAATAAGATTATACTATAATTTTGCTTTGCAGCTTTTTATCTAACAAAATACCTAATCTCTTCTCCTGTTAGTACAGACTCATCTTTCTGATTTTTTATAACAAACACTGTAGTTCTGTTGAAGGCAATTGGGTTGTTTTCTCATTTTTGTTATAATAAATAGTGCTATAGTGAAAATATGTCTATGTACTAATGTGTAAATTTCTATAGGCTCAATTTCTAGAAGTAGAGCTGCTGATTCTTAGAAAATGAATATTTTAAATTTTGATATATTTTGCCCTCCCAAGCATTTCTACCAAATCAAATTCCCAATTTAAATGTGTTTTTCAGCTTTGCCAAAACTATAAAATTAAAATGACATCTCATTGTTTTAATTTGCATTTCTAGCATTATTGTTGAAGTCCTACATCTTTGCATATGTTTACAAGCCATTCATATTTTCATTTTCTGTTATTTTCTGTTTTTCTCCTTAAATTTTTGCTTATTTTTTTCAGATAGTTCATTTTTTTCCTACCAGCTTTCTTCTCATGTTTTTCTTTTTCTTTGTGTATTAGAGAAATCAATCCCGAGCTGACTTATAAATGTTTCTCTCAGTTTGTCTTTTGACTTTATTTTTAGTACTTTCTTATATATGAAAGTTTTTAATTTATATATAATCAAATTTGTTAGTCTTGTCCTTTATAGCTTCTGACCTTTGTTTATTATTATCAATTATACATTTCACATGGTCTATTTATAGTCTGATTATTTGAGTTCTCTAATATACCAAAAGTCTGCTGGATGATGGGTCCCTTGCGTGTACACTCTGAAGAATGTAATCATATCTGCAACAGTGATGCTTTAGCCTAGAAACAGACCAAATTATCTAGAATGTTGAGCAGCTACTTCTGAATATTCCTGTAAAAGTAACACGTAAAGTGCAAAACAAAAGTAAAAGCTACATGTAACAAACAAGTAGTTTGTCCTTTTCTGAAATTTAGTTAGTCTTTTGTGTGTCTTTATATTTACTGTTAGTTTTGTGGATAATATGTGGACATCTTTCTAAATTATGCTATTATTATGAAAAGCATGGCTTTTATCCTTTAGATAAAAGTCAAACCACAATTTTCTTCATTCTAGAGACTGTTCTACAAATTATCAAATCAACAAGTACTTATGGGGTACCTGTTTTATTGCTAAGCTCTTACAAGAAAAAAAGAGAGGTAGTGGAATTTTTTTTTTTTTTAAGGTACAAGTTATGAGCCTATCTTCAAAGAGCTCTCGATCTAGTTTGGAATACATGGCATAAGTACATGAAAAGTTAAATAATAAAATAAGTGAGAATTACCAAATGATGTATAAAGGCCTCCTCCCAAAACCAAAGTAAAACAGAACAGAAAAGTGTCCATCTCTTTTGCAGCAGCACTATCTGCTAAGGAACTGTTACTGGTTGGGAAGCTTTTGCTACCATAATTTCTAGAATGTTAAATGAAGAGATGATTTTTAAAAAACTGAAGGTGGCCACTTTGCAAGAAGGCAGGAAAAATGGTTACCTGAGAGTTCACAAATTTAAGTCTACCACAATATACTTATTTTCTTGCTTATTCCACCATTTGCCAGTTACTTCTTTGTGTTGAAGCTTATTAAAGTATAAGTACCTCCTGGACATTTTAGCATACAAAATATTGTCAAACATTAATACCACAGTGTGAATAAATTTAACATCGTTTCCTCATCTGTTTTGGATAGGGAAGGAAAGAGAAGACAAGGAGTCCGAGGTAAGGGGGAAAGATGAGCAGTATGAGTCTGGGGATAGGACCTTTATACGTCTCAAAGTTTCATTCGAACATAGACTTCATCTGCCCAATATACATGTGTCTACTCTTCACATGCATTCATTTCATTGAAATTAATGGGAACAGTTAAAATATTTTAAGATGTTCACTGTTTATAACTTTGAATAACATCATTATACGAGTAGAGTTAAACCAGAAAAGCAGAACCAGTAGAACCATATAGATATAGATATGGGGATTTGTTACAAGGTATTGGCTTATGCAGTTCTACAGTATGGCTAAGCAAGCTCAAAGTCCAGTCAGGAAGAAGTGATCATGAGCAGACTGAAACACTGTGGGTATAAACTGTTTAGAGTCTCTCAGCTCAGAGAAAGCCTAAGCCCTCTTTTAAAGGGCTCACCTAATTAAGTCAGGCCCACCCAGGATAATCTCCCTTTAGGTTAACTTAAAGTCAGTTGATTAGGGACTCTAATTACATCTGCAAAATTCCATCACAGCAGCAACTAGATTAATGCTTGATTGAATAACAGGAGAAGATAGTTTAGCCACACAATTACAAGGGTAAACAACCAATATTCTATGGTATATTCATTGTGTTAGATTATTTTGCCCAACTATAGACTAATGTAATTGTTCTGAGTATGTTTAAGATAGGTTAGGCTAAGCTGTGATGTTTAGTAGGTTTTGTGTATTAAATGCATTTTAAACTTACAAAATTTTCGATTTACAGTGGGTTTATCTGGACAAGATTTATCTAGCAAACCTTTCCTGACTAGCCAAGTTAACATATCCCCCCCTTCAAAAAAAGTTATAATAATTTTAAAACAATTTAAACAGTAATTCACACTCAAAAAAGTACTTCCCCTACAAGTGTTAACCCCCACAGATCATTTTCAGTTAATGTAATCAAACTCCACTAGCCCAAGTCACACTCAGAAAATAAGCTTGTCACTGGTCATCAAATAAGGGTTAGAACGAGAACGGTCTCCTTAAGAGGTCATCTAAATCTATCCCTTCATTTTACAGATCCAAAATCTGAAGCCCAGAAAGCTGTGAAGTGTGTGTGTGTGTGTGTGTGTGTGTGTGTGTGTGTGTGTGTGTGTGTGTGTGTGTTTCAATACAAAAAAAGGAAATTTCTCATTTAGGAATATATTTTTGCTGACTTGGTCTTTCACCTGAGGCCCTATGAGATTTATCTGAGAAGTAGGTAGAATACTAAAAGTACTCCATTTTTAGTTCACTTAAATTAGTTGCTGCATTGTACTGCTATTATATATGAGAGACGCTGGTATGTAGAAATATGTTACTATTTACAAAAATACTTAGGGTGTAAAACTGAAAATCTAGATGTTTAATGAACTTTGAAGGGATGGCTTTCCAAGAATGAATATTGTCTTCTTTGGGAGGTTCAAAACATATTCTAAGAGGTCTCATAAGGATTAGTGACTCAGTTTTAGTATTTCTCCATTGCTTTGCCTCCCAACTTTACCTTGTAATTTTTCATAATGGATCTTTAGAGTTTACCTTCTGATATAGTCAAGAGTTAAGTTTAAGTGAAATTTGGTTGTGAGGATTTTGTTGTGATTACTTATATCTGGTGCTCTTGAGCATTTGGACAACTGTCTCATTAGTAAAGATTCCTAAAAACCATTTATTAATTCAAGAAATATCGCCTGCTATGTGCCAAGTACTTCTCTTGATACAATGATGAGCAAGATAGACGTTGTAGTAAGAAAATGAGACAGGAGAATACCAGCATTAGTCGTGGGAAGTATCATTATGGGAAAATTATAAGGACATTATTCATGTTTTTTTCTTTATGACCCACTGCCTGACACACGGTAGATAGTTAATAAATGCTTTTGGAATAAATGAGGCCTATATGGCATTTTTAAAGAAATATGAACTTTATATATATATATATATATATATATATATATATACACCACACACACACACATACACACACACACATACATATACGTATATATGTATGTATGTATGTATGTATGTATGTATGTATGTATGTATGTAGGACACTTTGTCTAGAACTAGGGTAACTGAGGCAGGTAGAAAAGCAACGGAAGTTTCTGATTTGGGGATGAATTCAGGGACTTGGGTATATTGTAATGGGTATAAATACACTTTTATTGATTAACAGTTTGTTTCATTTTCTTTAGAGATAGTCTTATTTTCCTTGTTCTTCACCTCTAACCTCTGTTTGGAATTAGTACATCAGTTCATACTAATTGGAATTGCCAGTGACCAAGTGAATATGACATATCTTTGAAAGAAGAGAGAAAATCAGGTCCTTATTATGTTGCTGCATCACTAATCCAGGCTTTCAGCTAAATGCCAGAATATAAATTAGATTCCTTATCAAATGTGGCACATAAAATTTTAGGATCCTTTTAGTGTAGTACATGTGCTTTCAATAAATGCCTGCTTTGGCAAGAAATTAAATCAGAGTTCTTTGTGTCAAGTATACTTACATTATGTTTTATGCTCTATAACTTTAAAATTGTCTTTGTGAACCAGGTCAAGAGCAAAATAAAATTTGGTTGCTGGATTTGGTATTACATTTAAGAAATATCATTTTTTCTTTGGTTATTTCTGGGTATTTGTTTTATTTTGTTTTTTCACTCAGGACAAAATTCAGAATCCATACACTGCATCTTCACTGTTCTTTAGCCACACTGGCCTGTTTTCAGTTTTAAAAACCATTGAACTCTTTTTTCTGTCTTCTCAGGCTCTTTGCATATGCTGTTTCCTCTGCTTTGACTTATTTTTACCCTTTTGTTTAGTACTATTCACCCAGCTAACTCTTACTCATTCTTTAAGTCTCAACTTGAATATCATTGTCTCAGAAATTCCTTCTGCATTCACACCACCGAATCTCAGTTAGATTCTCCCTTAATAATCTTTTCTATATTAGTTCTAACATAGTCCCTGGCACATAGTAGGTCTTTGCTAAGTGAAAGGATCAACTTAATATATTGAGCACTTACTATGTTCTAGTCACTATAAAATGCCCTCAAGGAACTTTCTTAACTCTCAGTTTCAAAGGACTATGTTATCTTGTAAATGCTATTCTTAGTTTCACTTTATGGGATAAAATTAGCAATTTTGAATGAAATAAATATAAAAGATATAAGAATTTATATAAATGCATGTATACATATGTCTGTGTGTGGCAAGTTGCAAAGTAAAGTGAATATTTTACTGTGGTTGCTGTCACGAAACCTTGAAAGCTACTACTTTAGTGGATACTGTTGTATAATAATTTCCTAACAAGTATGTCTAGGAAACAACCTATTTCACTTGTCAACTTCTTCAAGCATCTCTCTTCTGTCTACATCTTTGACTTCTAACAGTTCTTTCCTTAGAGTCAGAAGCCAGAATCTCAGAAATCTCTCAGAAAGATCATTTAAATTAAATGAGCCTATCAAGATTTGGAGGAAAGCCACTTGAAAAAAAGAAAACGCTATACAGACAGTCTGTGACTTACGGTTTGACTTATGAGTTTTTAATTTTATAATGTACAAAAGCCATATGCATTCAGTAGAAACCGTACTTTGAATTTCGATCTTTTCCTGGGCTAGTGATATGCTGTATGATACTCTCTTGTGATGCTGGGCCACAGCAGCAAGCCATAGCTCCCAGTCAGCCACACAAATCACAAGGGTTAACAACCAATACTCTACAGTGTATTCATTGTGTTAGATTATTTTGCTCAAGTGTTCTGTGCATGTTTAAAGTAAGCTAGGCTAAGCTATGATGTGTGGTAGATTAGGTGGACTAAATGCATTTTCAACCTAACGATATTTTCAGTTTGCGATGAATTTATCTGGATGTAACCCCATCATAAGTCGAGGAGTGTTTGTATTACATTCTACCTTTAATTTTCAAAACCTGAAAAACTTTCTCTAGCCCAAGAAAACTAATGATATTTCATCTATTCTCTTTGATGGCCCATGTGCCCCAGTCTTGTGATTTTCTGAGCATTATGTAATACATTTTGCTTTTACTCCTTTATTCTTTTTTAAAATTTATTGGGGTGACATTAGTTAATAAAATTATATAGATTTCAAGTGTACACTTCTATAATACATCACCCGTATATTGCATTATGTGTTCACTACCCAAAGTCAAATCTTCTGTTACCATATATTTGACCCCCTCTACCCTTATCTACCTCTCCCCTCTCCTCTTTCCTTCTAGTAACCACTAAGCTGTTATCTGTATCTATGAGTTATTGTTTGTCTTGCTAGTTTGCTTTTAGTTTTATATCCTACATATGAGTAAAATCATATGGTTCTCAACTTTTTCTGTCTGACTTATTTCGAAATAGGCGAAATATGCCTTCATCCTGTTTTTCTTCCCAGATGCTCTTTCAAGGTCCAATTCAAAAATCCTTTTTGTCTAACACACCTTTCTTTACTAACTCTATTCCATTTTTTAAAATTCTTTGAATTTTCTCACCATGTTGGTATGTATTTCTCAACTTTCGTATACTATCTTATTATGTACTTGGTCATATACACGTTATTCTGTATTAGAAGTAGGCCTTTTAGTGTGTGTCTGTTGTGTCCTTGCCTCTTAATCACATACATCCCCAGACCCCCTTAAAGTCACTTTACTCTTATTTTCCTTAAATTAAATGAAATGCAATTTTAAATCACTTCCTTTGAAATTAAGTATGTCGTTATTAGGGTACTTCACCTCCCCAGGGTTCCTAGGCAAAGTAAAACATTTGGGGAATTACTTTTTCCCGCATCTTATGTCCACATTGGCTCTCCTAGATGCCCACTGTTAGCTTTTAATGTTCAATGACTGCTGCTGTGAGAATCTTGGCAAAGGCTGGTGCTTCAGATATAACTTCCTGTGTTGGATATTTTCTGCTGGTCCTTCAAGATTGGCTCTTTACTCTTTTCCTTTCCTATTCTGTGCCTAAGGACCCTAAGAAAATTGCTAAGTATTAGTAGCATGGATAGAAGAAGTAAATGGAGCTTGTGAGGCCCTAAATGATTTAAAATCAGGTTTTGAAGCCCGGGAGGCCAGAAGGTTGGGTGAAAATGTAAGAGTCCAAAAGGGGAAGTTAGAGCCCAGAAAGTCAAATCATAGGTCTTAGAATTCAGCCTAGCTACCAGCAGTGCTCCAGAAATATTACTGTATCCTTCACATGTACTTGTTGAGTTGATGAAACAATATTGGCATAACTGTTCCCTAACAATTGAATGAGAGATTTAAAGATTTTAACAATTCAAGATTGCTGTCTACAATACTGACTATTTTTAAACAAGTGGTCATCTCAAGAATAAAGTGTAAACGTTGCTTTAGGAAGGGGAGCGATGGAATAAGACCCTACATGCAATTCTATTTTTCAGATTAATGAATATGATTAAAATTAAGATGGAATAAAAATTTTAGAAGACAGTTGAATAAAATCCAAATTGGATGTGGAATAAAGGCCAAATTGTTATTTTCAGTCATGTGGTACATATTTCCATATGTGCTAAAAATCCTTAAGAACTTGGCACAAAGTTCTGCTGAAATAATTTCTGCCTCTTAAATGACAGGTGCCTCATCTTTTATTGTAGTATTCAGAATCCCATCAAGTAAGAAAGTGCATAATACAGAAGATACATTTATAGGCATTTGCCTCCTAACTTTAGCCACAGAATCATTACTGTAGTGCATTCAGCCTGTTTCTATATGCTTCCTCTCCTTCATCTCTGGCCTCTTTATGTCTTTATTTTCTCCTTCTTTTCGTTTTAACCACAATCACTTCTCTATCAGATGGTTCTTGTTTCTACTTATGAATACATTTAAATTTCATTTATAAAATAATAAATTCTTTTATTAATTTATGTTTAAACCTAATGGGATTCAGCAGTAGTTTGAAACTTCAACGTAATTATTAAATGTGGGTTTTAATACCAGGGATGATTCACATTTTCCAACCTCTATATTTTATAATTTGTTTTTCTTGGCCAGGGTTTGTTTTAAGTATCCATGAATAAGGCAAAAGGTTTCTTGAATTTTGTCTTCTAGAAAGAAAGAATGAATCTTTTCCTGTCCTCTAAAAAGTTACTTTACCTTTTACGGAAAGATATAAGCAGTAGAAATGACAGATATTTAAATCTACTCTGATTTAGGCCAGTCATTTCTTAATAATGGAGTCTTTGCTTTTTTTCTTAAGGGGCCCTCTCTAATAGTAGGTTGTCTGTGGTTGTTAGGTACCTTCTAAAAATTCATTTTTATGGTCACTAAATTTTAGACTAGAAGGACTTTAGAAAGTGTTATAAGCCTCTCATTTTCGAGATGAGGAATCTAAGAAAGAGAGTTTGTGTCTTGCTGAAAATCATACTAGAGGTGAAGTAAGAGGCAAAGTAAAAACTGGAATGCCAGTTTCTTGATTCCAGATCAAAGACTCTTTCTTTTTATTCCATTATTTTATGGAGCATAGAAAGCAAGCTGATTGTTTGCCTAAAATTCATTATATTGTTTTGATCTTAGAACATCATTTCTGTAGTACTTCGTTCTTTAAATTAAAATATTTTATGTTTATTACCTTTTTCTGATTTGTCATCTAAGAATCTTCACCTGTCTTCTTTTTTACATTCAGTCCGTATAATGCTGCTGCTAGATAATATTTCTAAAATGTAGGCCCTAATTGTGTCACTTACCTGCTCAAAAACCTAATCTCTCTCACCCCTTCCATCTGCCTGCCACATAGGTAAATGAATTAAATCCAATCTCCTAACTCATTACAGACTAAACCTACCTTTCAAGTCTTAGTGATTTTCACTCCTCAGCTTCTCCAGCTAAATTAGAACAATCATTCTCAGGACATACCTCTCATTTTCCATATCTCTGTGCCATTCCTTATGTATATCTTCACCTAAAATTTTACCTGACTTTCTAGATTTATATCAAATTCCATTTCCCTCATAAAGCCTTCTTTTGGTTACCTTTCCTTTTATTTTCAGTTGCAACATACTGTACTGATTTAAATTTTTGTTTTCATTTAAATTCTTCTTTCCTTTTTTTTTGATTGAGTCTCATAGAGTGTCATGTAACTGTGGAAATAAATGGTATCTAATATATTTATTGGTTGTTAAAATTCTTGAAGCAGATAGAAAACAGTTATTGCTACTTTCTTTATTCCTACAATAGTTTATCAAAAATCTGCCCAGGTCATCACAACCAAGAAAAGTCCTACAATTACCATGCCTGTCCAGCACTCAGTAGTATCCGACTGACATTATCACAGTAGTTACATGGAGACTAGAGATATTCATCAACTATTTAATGCCTGCTCTGAATCTTTTATAGTTACCAAATCTCACAATTTAAGCAAAGCTACAGAATATATAAAATGCTTTGAGGATACCGAGAGTGCGTATTTCTCTTATTCAGTTACACAGAAAATTATGTCATCTTCTGTGGCAGCTATTTTCTCAGACACACTCAGTAATTTAGGATGCGCCTGAAAAACTTTAGACTTGAGACTATTCGCGTTCTCTTGTATATGCAGTCTGTATAGTTTTTTTTTTCCTCCAGAATGGACTGTTGCTTTGTTGAGACTCTTGATTTTCCTTGCCGTCCTTTCAAAATAATAAAAATAGAGTACCATCACCTATTGATTAACAGGGGATAATGTGAAGGTAGCAGGGCAGAAAAAGTGTTATCAATAACTGAAAATCTCTGTAATAACAAAACCACCGGTAAGTGTTGGTTATCTAGGTGAAAGTTAACCATGGTAATGTTAGAGTGAGTTGTTTTGTTTGAAGTGAAGGTAGGAGACATAGTACCCTTCCCTATGGCAACCCACTGCTAATTCCAGGTTCCTTGCCTTCAGCCCTGCTATGCTAATCCAGTACTACCTAATTACCAGGCTCTACTGTATCTCAGGACCCTGTTATGTCTAAGCCGTATCTAATCTACTCTGGCTAATCAAGAATGGACTTTCCTTGTTTGTGAGGTACAGTTCATATTAATTAGAGATGTAACTCAGATCATTCCCTTCACAAGGTTTTTAGAATTATTACCATTGCTCCTAGATTCTATTTCCATGAGGTTCACTGTGTGAATCAGATCTTGCCCTTAGAACACTGAACACATAAGATTAACTTATAATATATAATCTCTTCTTTTGAAACAAGAAAATTTAGCAGTGGGTCTTGATCTACACATGTGGTGTGTGCACAGGCAGTGAAAAAAAATGGACATAAATTGCATTGGATATATATTAGTATTTATTTGCTAGAGGAAAAAATGTGTCATTTTAAAGTTATAAAAGTACTGCAGTGAGTTATTGCTGGTTATAAGCTCATTTAGACTTATGTTTCTATCCCACATGCTGTAAATTTTCTAATTATCTTGCATGTCAGCAAAATAAAATAGTAGTGTACATGAAATTGCTCTTTGTTGATAACTTACCAAGTCTTCAAACTGAGTCAGGATTTACTGTTTACTCCTGTTATTTAATCTGTATGTAGGGTGTTGTTTTATGGGATTTTTTAGTTATTTTTATTGGTTTGTTTTTGCTCTTTTTGCTACTTCTATCATAAATCTTTTGCACTTACCCTTGTTATTGTGCTCTATTGTACTGTTTGATATCCAGTATCTACCAGTGATGTCTGGACTATATATATCTTTGAAAATACAATTTTAAAATTCAGAGTAAAATGTTCTTCCAGGAAGACTATTTTCCTGATTATTTGTGTGATACTTGGAAATGAGACAAATTCCAAAATCCTTTATGGTAACTTTCCAGAGCAGCACAACTGCATATATGGCACAAGATATGGATTGTATAAATGCTCTCACAGAACACATCAAACCAGCAGTTTAGTAAGTTTTTAGCTAAATGTTAGATCTCATTCTGGAACATCTTAATGCACATAAGTAGAAAGTTTTGTTTTACATTTTCAAAGAAAATTCTTTTAAATTAATTAGTTGAACTCATTCACATGCACATTTATTTAATTCATACTATGTGTAAGGCACAGTTCTAGATATGATATAAAAATTAGTTCCCAAAAAGTTCATAAACTTGGGGAGAGAAATAGACCATGTGAATAAATTATAACGCATTATAAGAAATAGAGTAGTAGAGACATACAGAGAACTAAATTGGTCGATTCTGATCCCACTAATAAAGTTTGAATCACAAGAAATCAAGTCATTGTTAATCTAATGCCAGAGTATTTCTTCGCTTAATGTAGGTGAGTGCTTTGTCCTTATCATTTGGCAAATCAAAAAGGATTTATTATCTGTTCTGTGCAGACCAATATGTTAAATGCTTTGAGAATACAACATGAAAAAGAAGTGTTTCTGCACTGAGAATTTATAATCTAGCAGTAGAGATAAACTGTCTATACAAGTAACTGTGTTTTCAATCTGTACATAATTGCCATAAGAGAAACCTTTACAAATTGAGCAAAACTCTTCTGCAATGCAGAAAGTCACTTCTGGAGGTAGGGAAAGGAGAGGCCATGAACAATTCAAGAAGGCTTCCATTAAGCAGAAGATGGCTGAACTAACCCTGGAGGGATTGGTAGGATTTTGACAAGGGTGGTTGAAGGATATTCTAATTCATTTAGTGCCTACATGTGCAAGGCGGCATGAAGGCAAAAAAGCCTGAGGCATGTTCAGAGAATAACAAGTATTCTAGTTTGAATGGCATCTGGTACATGTATAAGAAAATAGTAAAAGATCGGGCTAGAAAGAAAAAGTAGGGCCACATTTTGGAGGACCTTTGAAAGTCAGGCTGTGGAATGGGACTTTTATCTGGAAGCAATAGGTAGCTTTTTCAGCAAAGGCCAATCAGAGTTGATATTTAGGAAAATGAATCTAATGGTTGTGTGCAAGGAGGCTTTTAAACTGACTGGTACCAGAGATTGGTTAAGAGACCGTAGCAGTAATCTAGGCAACAGGTCAAACCCAGGCCTGACCTAGGTTTATGTCAGTAGGAATGGAAACAAGGCTCTCGATGTTATAGGCCTTATGCTTATAAAATATACTTAGCAGAATTTAGAAGCTGTCCAATGCAAAGAAAAAGAAAATGTCAAAGGGACTCTGGAAGTGAGGCAAAATATCTGATGCTAATATCAAATGACAGGAATAAGGGAAATTACCCCCAAAATGTAAAGAAAGACAAGATTGACAAGTCAATAACTGAATTACTAGAGAAACACTGTAATTAGGGAATTTAACAAAAGAGAAAGAAGACAAACAGGTGATAGAGAAAGGGAAAGAAGGTATGTAACAAAAAAAGTAGGGAAGAGAGCTTCTAGGAGATGGTGGGAAAATATGAACTCTAAAACATCAATAAAGTCCCATTTCTCACCTATTAAATTATCCTTTGGAATTGGAAGATCCAAATGAGAGAGCTTGACATGCAAGAGTTAATGGGAAAAATCAACCAAAGACCTAAAGGACCAAAAATATTTACTCAGCAAATGAAGAGTTGTTGGCAATACAAAGAAATTTTGAGAGGGATTGAAATTAAACCTATGAAAGAATAAAAGGAAATAAGTACTCATTTTCATATCTTAAAATAATTGTTCCTAAATTTTCCACTATGCAGAAATCCTTCCCTTGAGAAAAGAGATCAAGTCCTATTCACAAAGGTCAAGATTGGTAACCAACGAAAAAATTTCTGAAATGGATGTAGGTAAAAGTCACTTGTAATACTGTGCGCAATAAGTCAAAATTGTTGTTACAAAATCTCATCTGTTAGCCCAATCACTTTATAATGTTCAGGACAATAAAAATGGCAGTATGTTACTACTTCTGTGCTGTTACCTTCGATTCCCAATGTACTCTTGATACTCAACCTCATCCTTTGATGTGGAGTCTACAAAACACCTAAGATACATAGTAGGATTGGTTAATGTGTTGTCTCAGATTCTAACAAGAGGTTTGAGAGGTAGATAGACAAGTCTTGATTCTAGTTTATAGACTAAAATGATTGGCTCGCATTTTATTATCAAATGCAGTATGAGCTTTTCAGAAGTATTCGCTATCTTTTCAACTTTATCTCTTTTTCATATAGCAAGGGTAGGTGAATCATGCTTTCAATTTAACATTTATTGAATACCTGCTACATCTTTGTTGGGTGTTTTTCTATCACCTTTCTGTGATTATTTTTTTAATAGCCTGACTTGTACATTTGACTGATTTCTTTTTCATAAACATTAGATTTTTTTCCTTTAACTTCTTTGTAGTTTCATTATTGTTGGTTTTTATTTATTTATTTATTTATTTCCTTAAGAGACCTCTGTTGATTGTGACTTCCATAGCTATCCTTGCTACTTCCTGCTGGCCATTGTGAAAATTTTAAGATTGTCTATATTAGACTTGTTTCTAAGGCAGCATTACAATACACTCTGTACATAATTATTGTGAGTCAGCTGTCAGGAAGGAAGAAAAGAATACTGATTATTGGTGATATTTTGGTGGGATGTGTTATATGCATATCCATAGACTAAAATTCTCACCTGGGAGAATTAACTTTTTTTTTCACTAGAGGTAAGATACTAGGTGCTTCTGTTTTACCATATTTTGTTATATTAATAAATTACAACGTGGACCTGTAAGTTTCTTTTTTTTATTGTATCCAGTAATATTTTGGACTGTGAACATTGCTGGGACTTCCAATTCTATTAGTTCTTCTCCCTCAAAAAACCAAGGGACCCAAGAAATAGGGGAGCTTTGAGATACGTTCTGCAGTTAGAGTCAAAACAACTAGAAACTGATGCTCTCTTTTTAACATCTGTATTATTCTGCCATATCTCATACTTTACCCTTGCCACTTTGCTCATAGTAAAGTGTGAAAATAAAAACTATACTCAATGTTTGTCCACTTCTGTGTTTTATATATTGTTTGTTCTCATTTTGTTTTTACCTTATTTTTTAAGAGTTAATTTTACAAGACTTTCAGGCTAGAATAAGGGCCATTTGAAAAGTGAGGTTTATAGTGTCAGTGATTAGCACACCCTGACAACTTGGGAATTACTGTGCATGGCATATGGAATATATAAAGGATATTGTTGCACATTTGAACTAAGAGAAAGAAATTATTAGAAAGGCACTTAACAAGAATACTGATGTCTCCCCATCTGAGACCTTCCTTTCCTGTTTTTGTCTTAATGTTTCGCACTTGTCAGTAATGTTCTCATTGTCCCACCTAAACATGAATCTAAACTGGTTATTTATCTTGTCTTTTATTGTCTTTTTATTAATCTAAGTGATTTGGTTTTTAGTTTTTTTGTTTTCTTGTTTTGTTTTGTTTTGTTTGTTTTTTCCCCAGTGAATGAAGGAAATAAGACCCATCAAAAGATATACATTTTACTTAAGGCTAGCAGGTGAGAGCCTACTCTCCACAGGACCTTCACTGGTGACTCAGTACAGAAGAAAAAAAAAGTCTATTTTGAAATTTGTAATATCCTACTAATACCATAATGCAGGAGATGGCATTGTTCTATTAGTTTTAAACTTTCTCCATAAAAGTCCAGGTAATATGATCTCTGTTGAGCTATTCAACTCTGCTGTGATAGCATGAGTGCAACATAGTATGCAAATGAATGTGCATTGCTGTGTGCAAGTAGAATTTTATTTATAAAACCAGGCGGTGAACTAAATTTATCCTGCAGGCTGCTGACCCCAGGCATAATGTATTGATCATATTGTAGTAGAGCCCTCTGTTGGTTGAAAGAAAGGACCAGAAAAAAAAAAATGGAAAGATTTTATTAGCTATCTAGAGCTTTCTAGTTAATAAGACAAAAAGCAAGAAAATGATGAAAGTATAGGTTATATTAAGTATTAGAGGGTTTAGAACTGAGTAGAGTTCTTCAGAAGGTTTCAAATATAGATTGTTGGTGAAGTAAGATGTTTATGATTGAGTACAGCAGCTATAAATAAAGAAACTATATCCTTTGTTCAGTAAGATGTAAAAGCAATGTGTGAGATGCTTAAGATAAATTGTTAATCTATCTTGTCTTTGCTCTGATAGATAAGCCTTTTTAACCAATAAATAGAGATTTGTTGAACGTGCCAAAATATTTTAGGATCTATACTTTAAGATGGATCCACACTGAGCTTCTGCTGGAAATAATGAAGAAATAAGGCTAGATTTATCTTCCCTCCATAAATAATGTAAAACCAGACCAAAAAAATAGAACAACAGTTTCCATATACTATACAACAGGCAGCACAGGAGGGTGATCCCTGCGAGAAGGGAAACAAATGAGGGAATCCTCACAATTGCCATAGCATTCTGCTTAAACAGAGTTTCCAGTATGCAGTAAAAGAAGGGGGATTCCAAACCCAGTGGTCCAACTGAATTGAAACAGAGTTAAGAATTTAAGAAGGCCAAGGTGACTAGAATTTGCAAGAGAGAGTACCAGAGAAGAGAGAGCTACATAGAGACAGAGCATACATACACTAAATATCTGCAGAGGGTCCTCTGGAGTCTTCAGCTGAATACTGATCAGCACATGTATGTGAGAAAATTATTCAAGGCCAAGGTTAAAACCTTGGCAGAGTATTCCCCAAACTCACACAAGGCCAATAATAGTTTATGTCTCCAATAGCCAGAGTGGAGAAATCTCTAATAAATGGAACATTTTATTTAGAACATTTTATTTAGTAATGTCAGAAAGATATTAACATCAATAGGATACCAAATTAGCTCTAGATTAAAGGCTACTCTCATCTCACCCAACAAAGCTTGAAAATAGCCTGGAAAGGATTAGACTGTTTCCAGGTAACCTAATTGGACTTCAGAATAAACCTCAAAAATATAGAAAGAAACACAAAAAATCCAGGACCCAAAAGCATTAAATTTATAATTTCTAGCATCCAGTAAAAAATTATCAGGTGTGCAAAGAAGCAGGAAAATAAAACCTATAATGAGGAAAAACATCAATCAATAGAAATGGATTCAAAAATGGCACAGATATTAGAATTAGTTGACAAGGATTAGCATTTCTAAATATATTCTATATTTCAAGAAGGTAAAGGAAAGCATAAGCCCATTAAGGAGAGATGTGGGAAAAAATTTTAAAAGATCCTATATCTACAGACGAAAAATGTGTTGAATGAAATTAGACACTGAAGAAGAAAAAAATAGTAATTAGCGATCTTGAAGACATAGCAGTAGAAGCTATTCAAAATTAAGCACTGAGAGGGAAAGAAACTTCGAAATCAAACAGTAACAAACTTGTGACAACCTCAAGTATATATATTTGGAGTCTGTGGGAGAGAGAGAGAGGACAGAGAAATATTTTAGTTATAAAGGCTGAAAATATTCTAAATTTGATAAAATCTATAAACCCACATATCCAGGATGTTCAAGGAACATCATCAAATTACGTTAAATCAATGATAAAGAAAAAAATCTTAAAAGCAGCCAGTTTTTTTAAAGATACATTTATATACAGAGGAACAAAAATAAGAATGGCAGCAGTCTTATCATCTGAAAAAAAAACACAAAGTAGACCATGGAGTACTGAGAGAAAAAAAATTGTTGACCTAGGATTCTATACCCAGCAGAAATATCTTTGAAAACAGAAAATGAAATACTTTTTCAGACATATAAAAGCTGAAAGAATTCATCAGTAGCTGACCAACACAGACAATTCGAAAAGCCTCAGATCCAAATGCTAGCTATAACAATTACCTGCTCTGTGGTCTTGGACATACTTTAATCTCTTTGAATCTTCAGATTTTCATCTGTGAAATGTAAAAAATACCTATTTTATGTGATTTCTATGATGAATAAAATCAAATGATAAAGAAAATCAACATTTGTTGAGTGCCTCCTTTGTGTCAAGCACATGTTACGTCATTAAAAATGAAAATAAAATACCCAATAAGAGGACTACTGCCCTGAGAATTTCTTATGCTATTATCTCTTTTATTGAAAACTGAAAAACTTGAGTTCTAGAAGTTAGCCTGAATAGCTATTCAATCAAATTTTGATGAATTAAATTTTTTTTCTAACTTTTCCTTAGTTACCACCATTAAATATGTTTAAAGGTGGGAATGAACATCTCTCCTTCCTAGAATACACATCTCAGCTAATAAATTACTTTGTGAAAGGGTTAAATATATTCGAAACTAAACCTAATTTTTTTGGCTTGTGTTTTGGCTGCCTAATGTTCTTTTCAGTCACATTTATTGAAGTATAATTTATATACTGTCTATCTAATTTTTATTATAAACCTATTGGATAGGGGCCATGAGTGTCTTTATAGCTTATACATTGCCCCACAGATTTTTTTGGCACTCAATAAATGTTAAATAATATTTCTATTCAGTATTCTGCAGACAGGAAGCATATGGTAATAAATGTCACAGCACAGATTGAAAATCTCCAAAAAGTTGTATGTTATATTCCTTGGAAAAGCCAGTACAGATATTTTCGTGAATGAAATTTATTTTTTAAAAGGGCTCCCAGGCTCATATTTTACTTAACGATTTTCTCTAGTCTTCATTTACTTTATTTACAAATTAAAAACTTTTCCTTATTAGAAATAGTATATTGAAAATAGTATAACACTAATGCAGTCCCATAAGAAAGTATATAAATGATTTTGTAGAGAGCATAAAGAAAAGGTAATTCATAGAAAGACAGCATGAGGAAAAATTTAGAGGCTTAAGTAACATCTTTTGTGATATATTGTATAAAAAGAAATAAACATTAAATATTAAATATCAGCATGACTTAGAGGTTTAACAATACTTAAATATCTTACTCTAATCTCAGTAAGATACCATCGCTTCCCAATAACAAAAGACATTGTAAATTAAAACTAAACTTGATGCCAAAAAATGAATTTCTTGCAAAAGATAATATATCCCAGTTTATCAGTGTCGAAGAAATGGTTAACCACAATCAATTATACAAAACTATTTAGATAGTATGTATCTAAATTACCTTTTCATATTTGCTCACCCTGTGATCGATCTATTGACCATGCTTTGATTCTGTGAGGATTTTTTTAAGGATTAACATAATCTGAATGAGAAAATATCTGAATTTGGCTGTGTTACTAAGTCTTGGGTTCTTCATATATAATATGTGGATAGAGAATCCAGGCATAGTTTAGCTTGGTGCCTCTGACTCAGAGTTTTTCATAAGACTATCATCAAGATGTCAGCCAGGGCTGTAGTCATATCGCTGGTAAGAGAGGTTTTACTTCCAAACTCTCTCGCGTGGTTATTGGCAAGCCTCAGATCCTCACTGGTTGTTAGTCATGGGCTTCTCCATAGAGGTACTCACAACATGTAAGCTTATTTCCTCTAGAGTGAGTGCTGAGAGAGAGCACGTAAGCAAGGGGATGGTTGAACAAGACATCACTTTTGTCATATATTTATTAGAAGCAAATCACTAGGTCCAGCCTAGTGATAGACTGGAGGAGGAAATTGTATAAGGATTTGAATACTAGCAGTCAGGGATCATGGGGAGCCTGTTTAAAGGCTGCCTACTACGCATACGATCCACAGATAGGACAAATCATTGAATGTACTCTGGTTATCTGGAACTTATTTCTTTATCCAGAGATCTTACTGAGAACTTGAATTCAATAGGCAAAATGACTTTACAGTTTCGCATTAAATATTTCATTTATTCCTAGCAACAGTCCAGCGAAATAAGTATTGTTGGCCTCAATTTCATTGACATAAACTGATACACCGAGAGACTTGCTCAAGATTACATAACAGGTGAACTGTAAAATTGTGATCTTTAGCACAGGTCTTCTAACTCTAGGCCCTGTACTCTTTTTGTTTGCCTGTAACTGCCTCCTGACCACTACTATCTTGCATTTAAAACCTTTCAAAGAGAGCGTTATCCATCTCAATGTGTACTAATATATGGATTTTATGTTATATATAGAGATGTTTATACATAGATTTATAGAGAGCAAGCAAGACAGATAACATTCTGCTTTAGGCTCTCATTTATACTACGCCATTCAAATATTATTGAGTCAAAGTTTAATGCCATTGTAAGATCTGCAACAGCTGTAGCAGTGAAATAGTATCTGTTATCGTAAAACTATACTTCTGGGTTAAAAACTTGTTGTATAGAGAGATGAACAAACAAAACAACAGAACTGTTTTGGTGTCTCCATTCCCCTTGGGCTTTTCCCAAAGCTCTAGAATCATATGAGCTGAGTAAGGACCGTGGGGATTCGCAGTGAATTTTCTGCTTCCTCCTTGCATTGGAGAAAAAGTAGTTTGTTTTGGATGAATGGCTTTCTCTCTATGGATAGTCAAAAGTTACCTTTCTTTGGTCCTAAGTTGGACCTTCTCCCTTTTTGCTTCAGTTCATGAAGTTTTAGCCTCTGCCCAGGAATCCTCATGTCTGAGATTACAGAGTAAAGTGGTATAACATAAGCAAGCAGATAATAGTTCTGTGTTCGGTAGTTCAGACCAGGAAATGGGAAGGCAAGGGTTATAAGCTATGGTAGTGGTGGTACTTAGTTTATACCTTTCAGATCACCCTGGAAAAAGAGAGGTGAATTTTTTAAAAGGCATTTGCTACTTTCTCAAAATAACTTTGTGGTGTGGTAAGCAGGAACATAGAAAACTACCTTTCTTAACAGAAGCAAAATAATAGCTACTACAACTAATTAAGTGAATTTGGCAATCGAGGATACAAGGTCAATATACAGGAATCATTTATATTTCTGTAAAACTGGAAATAAATCATTGAAATTGAAATAAGACTATGGATGTTATGGTTTTAGTTTAATATCAATTACAAATAATTCTACTTTATAAATTAAAACTGGGATGTTATCAGACAAAATGTAAAGAAAATAGGTTTCTCCTCAATCGAATGCAGTAGTTCTCCTTATCTGAGGAGGGTATGTTCCAAGACCCCCGATTGATGCCTGAAACCATGGATAATATCAAACATATATACTATATAATATATACTGTTTTTTTCCTATACATACATACCTCCATCAGGTTTAATATATAAATTAGACATAGTAAGATTATTAATAATAACTAATAAGATATAACAGTTATAATAATATTACTTTAATAACAGCTATGTGAATGTGGTATTGTTAAGTAAAATAAGCATTACTTGAATGCAAGCACTGCAATACTGTGGCAGTTAATCTGATAATTAAGATGACTACCAAGTAATTAATCGGCAAGTAGCCTATACACGATGGATAAGCTGGACAAAGGGATTGGATGGTGCAGGATGGTGTAAAGTTTCATCATGCTACTCAGAATGGTGCTCAGTTTGAAACTTAAGAATTTTTTAATTCTGAAATTTTTCATTTAATATTTTTAGACTGCCCATTGACCATGTGTAACTGAAACCACAGAAAGCTAAACCGTGGGTAAGCGGGGAACTACTATAAAGGAAATATTTGTCTTTCATATATATACATAAACAAGCACTTAAGTTTCTCCATTCTTAAAAAAAAAAATCTAACATAAAAAAAAAGGAAAAAAAAGTTTCTCCATTCTTTCCTATATAATCTGAGGATGTGCTTTTAAAGAGTGGCTTGCTAATCCCTTTATCTAGGCTCTTAATGTAAATGTCCCAGGTTTTCATTAACCATGAATTTCATCTTTTTTTAAAAACCTCCACTCAAAAAAAACTATACTTGGTTATTGTTTCACTAGCACCTTTTTTAGCCTGATTGGTGAAGCAGCAAGCCTACTGCAAACCCTAAATAGCGTGGTGTAGCTGAGAGTCTAAGACTTTAATTATATGTCATTTTATTCACAACACTCAATTCTAGGAAGGAAAAAATGACTTTGTTGTTGTAAAAGACATATTATGTGAGTATCATTCATTGTAAACCAGAAATGATACTGTATGATAGCATAGATGACAGTGGGAACTGATTCTAAAATGTGACCTGAGAAACTGAATAATAGTGAAAGTTATCAAAATGGAAAGAAGTATTAATGTGAAATCCCGCCTTCTCTAAAGTACTTTTTCCTGGCCTGTTTGATTTTGCTTTTGTTGCTTGTCATGCATGAATGAAAGTGCTACTCTCTCAGGGGAGCAGGAAAGCTTCTGTGTCAGTTGTTTATTTCCTTAATCTCTCCTCCTTTGTGATTTTTGATGTCAGATCTAAAATGGAAAGCCTGTAAATATAATGATTATCACATGGATAATCACCTGCATTAGGAACCGCCCTGCTTCTCTATTCTAACCTTAGCTGTTCTCCACATGTCACATCCACTCTGTGGTTGGATTTTAACCTGACTGCTTCATTAGATTTGTGAAACTCAGTACGTGGCGCCCTGGGCAGCACAGATGGGGACTTGCTTGTTTTCTTTTCTCACTTTTACTGCAAAGGCACACTAAAAAGTCCTTTTCAATTTAGTGTGATCAGTTCACTTGGAATTACCCCTGATATTTGGAATGTGCCTTACTCTTCTGCCCACCATGTATGCCCCTTTTTTCTTCCCTACTTTATGACTTAATGCTTTTTCTTTCTGCCATTCTACGCAGTGAATCTGAGGACTAAAATTCTGCTTAAAATTCTTCTGGGTCAGACTGTGCCCTATATTGTTTTATTTGTTTTGCTGAGAGGGAAAAATAAATGTTCCGTCGATGTATCTGCAGACACCTTCAGATCAGAGGTTAGCTGTGGGAAAGTCTGCAGTGATGTGAGCCATCTGCCTTCTCTAATGGAGCGACTAGGGGCACCAGTCCAAGATCAAAGGAGGAAGGTGGGAGGAAGTTACAAGATAAGATCTTTTTAGCCATAGAGCAAGTGCTTAGCTTTTCAGTGATAGGGCACAGTTTTGCAAACCTGTGTGAGGGCGCTCTAAAATAGAAAATTGAGTTGACTTTTCTTCAGCATGTCCTTTCTCAGTCAGAAATATGCTGGCACTTGGGATAGTTTACAGACGGGGAAGTGTCCTAGGGCCTGGTTTCCTTAAAGAATAGCAATCTGACATTTCTATGTGTATCTTGCAATTAGTCAGTTCTACTTTACCATAACCGATCACAGTTAATTGCTGCTTAGATTTCTATGAGCAAAACTAGACATTAAAAAAGCAATAAAACTACTATATGTGAACTTTGAGTTTTTGTGTCTTAGTGCAATTTTAGTCATACTGATTCTTCACACTCTGTAATTCTTTCATGCCTCTGAAAGTTCCTTATAAATAAGTGGTTCCGGCTGAGCTTTTCAGTTATCTTTTTCATATAAGAATTAGCTTGGTTAATTCTTGAATAGGACAGCTTGGAAAAATGCTACCTTGATATCTTTTGTACCAATATTACTGACTAGGTGGTAGACATAGTTCTATTGTAAATAAATTGTCAAAGAGGCTAACCTTGCTTGCACCAATTGTCAAGATCATAATTGAGTTTTTTAATTTAATCTACATTACCAAGGCTAACTCGATCAGCCTATGCTTCTCTAGTGAACAACCTAAGGAGTTGTACTTTCAGTTCATCACTTTCTATTAACTTCCATGTTCAGCTGTAATCATCTGTTTCAGCCTTTTTAAACCCTCAAAATGGTTCTTTAAATCTTTGTTATTAGTGTATTGGATCATAAGTACATACTTACTTTTCTCCCCAGTATTTTCTTTAACATGTAGATAGTACCCAAATTTGTGCTAGAGACATCGACTGTACTTTCTGCCTTACATGGTTGGGTACAGCAGTCGTTTTCGTTGGGTTGGATCTGCTCACTACTCGGGCTCAAATCCCATCCTTCTATTAATATCTCTTGGCAAAGATAATTCTGGAGGAATGTAAGTTAAGATGTAGAGGCTCTTGACAGTTGTCTGCAGTTTTTTTCATTTTCAAGGGGGAAGTGGAGTCGAAAAGTAATATTGCCTCCATTTTCTGTATCAGTCCTAAAATTAAAATATAGGCACAAAGCAAAGGGTAAAAAAAAGGAAAAGATTTAGTTGCACAGATGTGTTTTTGTCATTTGATAGCCTGTTATTAGAGCATTAGGGTATATAATAATGTTCATCAGATTGTACCCTTAATATATTTAATATCTAGAAAAACATTGTGTATTAAAAAACTTAAATGATCTTATTTAATGTTCAACTTTTGTTACCCTGTCATCTTATATCAAAGGAAAAGAGGGGTTTGTTTGGATTGCTTTTTATAGTAATTTCAAATAGACAAAAAATGGAAATACTAAACATGTCTAGATTTAAAAGTTAATGTTTTGCCATTTTTGCTTCACTTTAATTTTTTTTTAAGACTTCTAGAGTTAATTACATATATCATGCCATTTTATCCCTAAATACTTCAGGATTAACTACTAAAACTTAAGGACATTTTTCTTACCAAATTGATGACTCTTGATCTTATCTTATTCCCATTTCATATCCAAATTTCTCCAGTTGTCCCAAAAATGTCTTACATAGCTGATTTGTTCAAAACATTTTTCCCCTCCCCACTTTATCATGACATCGACGTTTTGAGGAGACCAAGCTCTTTTTCGTGTAGGACATCCTACCTTATGAAGTGTCCATTTGCTTTCTCAGTGTATCATTGAATTTGTTTCTCCTATCCTCCATGTTTTCTGTAGACTGCAAGTTCTTGAATTAAAGTTTTGATGAGTTTATTTAAAAAATTGTTTTGTCAGAAAACTTTATATGTGATGCTGTGTAGTTTATACTGCATCATCACAGGAGGTACGGAATATTTGGTGATCCCACCATTAATGATAAGTGATAGGATTGATCTCTGGGTTAAGGTAATGATGGCAGCTTGATCCTTCTATTATAAAGTTATACTTTACTCCCTGCGACCAACATGTAATCTGTGATGTTTTGATTCCATGAAATACCCAGTTTGCCATCATCTTTTCACCTAATGAATTTAGCATCCATTCACGACCCTTGCCAAATAAATCTCATTAGAGATTACAAAGTAGTGATTTTTCTGAATCTATACATTTACTAGCAGGCATTCTTCTCTACAGAAGAGCTTTCTGAAAGGTATTGTTTTAATTAAAAACATAACCACCAGCATGTTCCTTAGGTTTCAAATGATTGTCTTTCTTTTTTGGGGTCAAAACACCTGAACTCATTGTGACAGCTACAGTAAAAACATGTACTACATCTTCTTTATTCCAACTTGTGAAGTGTGTTGACATTATGCTGCCCTTTTTTTTATACCAAGGAAAAAAGAAATCTTTTTTGGTGTAAGAATAAAAATTGAACTATGCGGGTATATTGAGATAATTGTGTAAAAAAAGAGACTGTTTGAATGAGTTTCAAAATGGACTATTTCTTCATTACCTAGCACTTTATAATTAACTGTTCTTTTTTTTTTTATTTCAGGAAGCTGCCACTTTTGCTAGAGAGCAAGGCTTTGAGGTGAGTTAACCCACAATTGCACACTAAACAGATCCTAAAGGTTTTTTCTAGCTGATAATGAAGTTCTTTTGGACAGTGATTGATGTGCTATTATACTCTCAGAGCCTCGCAGCAGTTGCCATGGAAACTTGGCAGTCGTCATGGTTTCTTTGTTCTGCCAGCACAGTGTTATGACGCACTCTGCTAGGTCTGCACCCAACATCGCCTACAGATGTTATTTATTGAATTTTGAAAAGCCTCTTGGGAAGCCAAGAGGTTGGGCACGGTTTCAAGCTGCCTCTGCAGATATGGGGCCTGTCAGTTTGTTCAGTTAAAAAGCTACCTCATTAGCTGCATTACATTTTATAAAGATTCACTGCTAAAGCAGTGGTGAAGCAAGACTAAATAGTGAAATATAATGTCGTTTAAATAATTTCAACCCCACCACACGTAGATTATCATTATGCAAATTAATTTCCAAAAGGTTGTACTTAACAGTTGTTAGGAACTGATTCATTTAAATCTTGCTCATATAAACTTCCTGTTTGAATCTTGTTTTATTCTTCTTGGGGGTGTGGGGAGATGGGAGAGTTCATTAAAACACATATAAATTTTCTGAAATTAAATATCGATAATTGGCTTTAATTTCCAGATCCTGATTTTGTTTTTCTGATACAAGTGTTATTCTGTCAAGATTCAAAACTCCATGTGGTTTTTGTTGGCAAAATTAACAGACAAAACCATGTTTTTATCTATAGACTATCACCTTCTAATCAATTGTTAGAAAACACTGAACCCAGGTTAATTGATGAAATTAACTGTTTATGAGTTTTATGATTATCATATTTATTGAGCCAGCACTATGTAGAATGCTGTGTTCTATACCACAACTTGGAATGTAGCACAGTAGTTATTTTTATAAAATTTAATCTGACTAGAGCTGAATATAGAAACGCTTTATTTGCATACTCAGTATCGTCTATCATCTACAGAAGCTGTGAGCATTGAATGGATATATTATTAAGCTCACTTTGAACTTTTTAGAGAAAGGTGTATGAATTTGTGATGGAACTGTTATTTAAATATACGAAAGGTGGATTCATTATTGAGCAACAAAGTAATACACATGCATGTTATCCATGGCATAGGACTTGACAACCATAGAGCTTCCTCTTCTTGGAGGAAGACAGTGAGCATGTGGTGTAAGTATTCTAGTCTCAAGATTCTATGAAAAAATATATCAGGGTAGAAAACCTTGCCTCATAATACTTGATTATGGAAACTACAATAATTTCTTTGAAATTTGCTTTTTACTATATGTATTCTCATGAATATAGGGTTGAGTCACAGGTAGAAGAAATAAAGATTTCCAAGTATTTATTTACCTAATTTAAATTTTGCTTTGTAATTTCCCAAAATGGCAATTCATATACAAGACTAATGTAATTGGGTGAATATTCAACTTAAAAGTCAAATGTTTTGATCATGAGAATATAAGTAAATATTTTCATTCATTTTTAAAAGTTTCACTGATGTTAAATTTTAATGTTAAGAATTGATATTCTCTGTTGTTATATCAATTCTTCACAAATAAAATATTGTAGAACATAAATTTTTATCCTGTTTTCTATACTAACACAAAAAAATGTATTTTGATTCTAGAAAATAACCAAATTTATAGATGATTAGAAATATAACCAGTTACATAACAAGTGATCATGATTCTGTCGTACCTAGAAAATAATTTTTAAAAAATAGTTTCTTAAGGCTAATTCATACTTTTATTGACCCCATGAGCTACATTCTTTGGGTATGCCTGGTTTAAATTCAGTCTTAGCAACAAACTACTTTTTCTATTTTCTGCTAACCAGCACCATATTAACACTTCCATTAGTTTTTACATATTGAATCTAAACTTGTTTCTTTTTACCATAAATCTGTCATAATTGATTATAGCATATAAAACAATTGGGTTATAATGGTATACATCATCTCCTGACATAGCTAAACTACTCTGTTGGTTTGAATCTTGGTATTTTAAAAAATCAAACAAAAATCACTATCTTAACAGTTTAAGGTCTATGGAAGTGTGTCAGTCAGTGCCCTCAAGTCTAGTGTGACAAAATAGACAGTATCTGCATTTTATCACTCTCAACTTTAATTTTACCTCTAAATTTTGAGCATGAATAAGGGGGGAAAATGAAAAGATTAAAAAAGGAAAGTTGAGCATTTTTTTCTTCCCACCCGCTTGGCCATCTTACACTCATATTCTGTTGTATATCCCAGTTCCCAAAGCCGCTGAGTATTGCCATTAGTGATCTGTCTGCTAACAGACCAATCCAGATGCCTCTAAAAATAACTAGTGTTTATTCATCAGGAAGTATCCTCTGAGGCATTGTTTATGATATTCTGGTTAGCTTCTCTGCAAATTTTAGATAATCTTTCTTTTAAAAAAAATATTTAATCTTTAAAATGAATTGGGTAATTTTCAGTAAGAAGAGGCAGCTCAGGAGGGCACTGGAGAATGAGATAAAAACTGAAGCTGGGCAGAGCACAAAGCAGAAGAGAGAGGATTTTTTTATATATATAGGTGATAGAAAATTGCACAGTGCCTGATTTAAATGACAGACCTGCTAAGAATTTAAAATGACAATTCTTGGGGTAAAAAGTTTCGTGAGGCCTTTTATTATTCTGGAAAGTCAGTTCAGACTGCAATGTGTTTTTAAATCTACTTTATCTTGAACTGAGCTGATTAAAGGTTTGTATTTTTAGAACGTAACTAAAAATAAGGTACTTAAAAGCATGTTTCATTATGAAGCCTTTTAAAAGCTGTATCAAAAATTTATTTAAATTAAAGTAAATACAAATATTCTTTGTATTTTCATTCTCTGTGCAAGAGTATGTGCCAGACGATGAAGAGAATTCATACTTTCTCTGCTGAATTATTTATTCATTTTTATTCGAAGCAACAAATTTTAACTTCCTTGTTTTATATGTCTAAGATATAATACTTCTGACTTCAGAGGAAACAAATCAATCCTTGTCTCTTTTCCAGCTTTCTCCGCAGACCCTGATTCTACTCAGAGGATTCCAGACTTGTAGTCTTTCTCTGACTAGTAATGACTCTATCTTACACGACTGAGAGAGAAAAATATTGAATCGTGCTAGCCAATACAGCACCCACTAACCACGCATGGCTATTTAAATTGAAACTTATTGATATTAAATACAATTTAAAATTCAGTTCCTCTATCTCGCTAGGCACATTTCAAGTGCGCTGTAGCCTATAAAGCTAGATACTACCACTTTGGACAGTGCAGATATAAAACATATACCTCAGAGAGTGTTCCACTGATCAGCATGGGATAGAAAATCCCCAGGGAGTGTTCAGGAGCTGTTGATTCCCAAAGAATTCTTCAGGATTTTTCTAAAGTTTCTGTGTTCCTCACAAATGTAAAGAATACAATGAATATCACCCAGAGTTTCTGGAAATAAGATGCTAAGTCAGGTCCTACTGGTTAAGATAGTACAATGCTGTTTTCCCAGGTTACTATGTCCCAAAAGAGGACAGTTTTAAAACATTAAGGGAAAGAGAAAAATTAGTCTTCCAGTTCTCTTCATTTAATCATTTATTCATTCAACAAATATATACTACTGAGTACTAGCTATGTACCTAACATACCTAACACTTTGATAGACCCTGAAGGCAAGGCAGAAATGACCAGAGAGTGCACCGTGAAAGAGAACATGGGAGCGGTTCCTATTTTGGATACGATGGTCATGAAACAACTCTCTGAGGAAGTAAAAACTGAAAACTACATTATCTAGCTATGACAGAAAAAAAAAAGCGAAACAGGGAAACAAATTTCAAACAAAAGGAGCAAGAGTAGAAAGGCCCCCAAATAAGAAAGAGCATAATATACTATGTACCTCCAAGAACTGACAGAAGGCCAATGTGTCTGGAATGGAGTGAGTAAGGAGGAAGGAAGTATGAGATAAGACTGGAGAGTGACACATCATATCAACACCATAATTATTATAGGAGTTTCTATTTAGAAAACAAAACAATATGGTCTGGTTAGGTGGGGCAATGTGTAGGAACATCACAATTGGTATTCTGTAGGTGTAGATAGTTATACTGTGGTTTAACATTTGCATTACCAGTTTGTTAGAAATGGAATTAGAAGAGTATACTCTTTAATTTGGAAGACAATGCTAAATTTAAGAGGTGTAATCACCAGTGACAATAAAAGCATAATTTAACATTTATAAAATACTCCATAGTTTATAAAACCTTATTCCACATTTCATTAATTCATTTAATATTCACACAAATCTTTGAGGATACATAGGCCATGTATTGCCATGTAAATTCAAAAAATAAAAAATAGGCTACGTGACTTGTACAAGGTACAAGCTAATACATAATGGAGCCAGAACCAGAGCTCAGCTCTCTGAGTTCAGTACTCTTTCTTATATAAACTACACATCTTTCTCTCTCATACTCTAATGTGTTGGAAGAGGAGGCTAGATTTCCAAATGACCTTGGAAAATGAGAAATATTTTGAAATTCAAAATATTGATATTCACTAGGGTAAAATACAAGCCAGAATAATTAGGAAAAAAATAGCAAACTTAAATACAAGATCAGTAATGACTTATGACTGTAGCAGAAAAATAATTTAGGATGAACATGCTATAGTTTTATGATGACAACAGAAAGCACATTGCTAAAATTCGTAGAAGTAGTTAATCTGTAAGTAGTTTGGAATAGTGGTTAAGAGTGTAATCCCTGGAGTCAGACTTAATGGATGCTAGACCTGGCTTCACCATCTAGTATACTTATGACCTTAGGAAGTTACTTAACCTCTCTGTGACTCAGTTTCCTCATCTGTAAAATGAGGGTGTAGTACTAGTACTTATTACTAGGAGTACTTGAGATTTAATGAGTACTTTAGAGCTATATACATGGCTCTTGGTCTCTGCATCTATAAAATAGGCATATAGTAATAATATTCACTGGCTAGAGAAGTTAGGATTTATTAAGCACTTTAGAGCTATATACACGGCTCATAGCTAAATTGCATGAACTTTCTTCCACTTCTCTCCCATTTCCTTTTTATCCTCCCTTATTATAGACCATAATTGAATTCTCAGTACTCAAAACTCTTGAGGCCCCTTTCTGGAGATTTGAGGGAGACCTCAGGATGTGAAAGTTTTGGAGAGTATTAAAATAATTTTCAGTAGAGGAAGGAAATTAATATTTATTAAGTACTTAGCATGTGCTAAATATTACATTAACCTCTTTCACTTACCTTATTCTCTTTTGCCCTCACAAGTATTTTTAACTCTTTATTTTGAAAAATTTTAGACTTAGAAAATTTGCAAAAATAGTACAAAATTCCCAGATACTTTTCACTTAGCTTCTAATCTTAACATCTTATATAACCAAGGCATAGTGATCAAGTGTACTTGTCAATCATTTTGTAGAATGTCCCTCAACTTGAGATTGTGTGATATTTTCTCATAATTAAGTTGAGGTTATGTATTTTTGCCAGAAATACCACAGAAGTGCTGTGCCCTTCTCAATGCATCATATTAGGGATGTATATGATGTCTTATGACTGGTGATGTTGACCTTGATCACTGAGTTAAGGTGGTGTTTGTAGTTTATCCTCTGTAAAGTTACTGTTTTCTCATTGTAGTTAATATCTTAGGGGCGATATTTTGGAACTATTCAAATATCCTGTTTGCCCACTAATTTTAACATCACTAAATTTGATCACCAAGGTAAAGTGATATCTGTCAATTTTCTCCACTGTGACATAACTACTTTTCCTTTTGTAATGAATAACTATTTTAGGGGGAGATACTTTGAGGCTATGCAAATATCATTATTGTCTTCAAGCTTTTGCCCACTAATTTTAGTTTATTTCTCTCCAGTATATTTTACCATATTTTCTTAGTATTATATATGAGGAAATGGAGCCTCAGAGAGGTTTATTTACCTGCTCAAGGTACACAAATCCAAGTGTGTCATACTCTAAATCCCTAGTAATTTCACTATTCTCTTAAGATAGGTTAGCCCAAGTATAAGGGGAAAGAATCTATTGGCAGGAGGGAGAGAGTAATTACAAAACTAGAAATAGGTAGCTTTGAGAAGACAAAATTGAAGTTTTAAGAAAAGTTTTATACTAGATGAGGATCAACAACTGAGGGCAAGCAATGGCTTCTCAAGGCATAGTAAGATATTTAGATTTGGTGCTCACTGCCCGCTACCCCAAAATGACAGAGGGGTTTTGTATGAACTAGATGTAGATACAAATAGAATAAAATGTAACCATCTGTAAGGATTTATGTTTTATATTTGGAAAGTTTATTTCAATCTTGAATTGCCAGTTTTATAAGATTCGAGACATAAGAAAGTTTTCTTTGATTAGGTTACCGAAACTCCATGAAAAAATATATCTTCGCACACGGTCGGTAGAAGACAATCGTGGAACCTCATTCTTAATTTATTTCTCATACCATGTCGAAGAAAGATCTCTATTTAAAAAAACATCCAGTACATGTGTAAGGTGCTGCTCCCAAGTCGATAAAGTGAATCTATTCCTGGAGTTTGCCTCTTATCTTTATTAAATATGAACTGTACTCAGTCATAAGCAAAAATCCTACAGCAGTAAAAATATATGTTGTAAGGAGATTGGGAGAATTTTAATTAAATATATACATTAATTTGAGAGAGTGAATACATTGTTAATATGGCATTTTTTTGATCCTTTCAGCTGTTACTAGTCATTTGGGTTTTTCTTCTCTTTCTTTTTTTTTTTAACTGGTCATTTCAAATAGTCTATCTCCAAAACTGAGGGAATTTCTTTTCTCATCTTATTCGAGTTCAGGCTTAGTTGTGTTTTAAAATAAGCAACCAAAAGTGTAACAGTCAGCATGTTTGAAAGGTCAGCAGCATTGTCCTACCACAAGTGGCTATTCTTTTCAGAAGCAACAGCCCCCTGGAATTATATCGTGTTAGGTGTAATAGAAGCTTAGCTTCATATATCATCTGTGATTTCTTAAGTATTTCGTGAACAAACAACATAAAAGTATTTCACTAAAGATTGTCATACCTTTAAAAATGTCATGGTTTCTAATGTTGTTTGTAACAATTACGACTTGTCTGACTTGCTTACCTAAATTTTTCTGTCCTATATATCCCAATTAATTTGCTTTATGCCACTCAGATACATTCCCCCTCTGGTATGAGTTTCTCTCTCCATAACTGTTTGGCACATCGCACAGTGATAGAGTACTAACAAGTAAAACCGGGGCAGTTTTAGAAGCCCACTGAAGTCATACATGGATTTTTAAATTATCTAAAATTATTGAGAACATAATTCTAAAAATCCTACCCATAGCTTAAGAGTTAGATTTCAAGTCAATAACATTTATGATGTAAAACTTGGTGGTTGCTTCATACACCTAATGTGAATAATAGCATTGGGTCTTCTAGAATTAATTTGTAAGTTTTTAAACTTTAGCTTTTAAAATAAATTAAGTCTGCAGAAAATGGTTAGCATCTCTTTCATTTTACTTCTTTGAAAAATTTGGCCTTACAACAACTGTGTTATTTCCAGAGTCAACATAATTATGCTCTGTAAACATCTAAAATAATCCAGTATTCTTTTTACAAATCTTTTATTGGAAAATCGAAAACTACTGACTAGATATTTGCTGATATTAAGGAATTAATATTTATTTTTAAAAATAAAATAATTATATGGTTATGTTTAAGTTGTTATCTTTCAGATTTACAGATGACATTATATAATATCTGGGATTTGCTTTAGAATAATATGAAAGGTGCATGGATGAAGATACAGATGAAATAAGATTTATCATAAATTTAAAATGATTACAATTTGATGGTAGGCTCCTGAGAGGTTATTGTACTATTCTATTTACTTTTGTATGTGGTTAAAATTTTTAAATAATAGCTCTTAATAAATGTTCAAGCCTCTGTTATTTTGCATAGGAGAGGCTAAATCCTTAATGTACTAATAAAGCTTTGCTTTATTGCATTGGTTTTGAGATTTTTTTCTCCTTTCTATTAATAGACTGAAGACATTAAAGAGATAGCCAGAAAGACACAAGCTTTGCCAAAGGTGAACTTGAAGAGGCAGCGAGTCGTGATTTTCACCCAAGGGAGTGATGACACTATAATGGCTACAGGTACATGTGCAAACGATGTGTAGATTAATCATTTATAACAATTCTATATTCTTTCTGTTAAAATTCATTCAAAACAATGTTTTTTTTCTTTTTTCTTTTTTTACCACTTTCATTTATTTTGCACATACACACACACACATACACAACCACCAATTTGTTCTCTGTCTATGAGTTCGGGTTTTTTTTAGATTCCACGTGCAAGCGAGATCATACATTATTAGTCTCTCTCTGTCTGACTTATGTCACTTAGCATAATGCCCTCACTGTCTATCCCTATTTTGCAAATGGCAGGTTTTCCTTCTTTTTTATGGCTGAAAGATAGTTCATTTTATATATATGCTACATTTTTTTTTTTTTTATCCCTTCATCCATCAAATGGACCACTTAGGTTGTTTCCATGTTTTGGCTGTTGTAAGTAATACAGCAATGAACATGAGAGTGCAGATATCATTCTGAGTTAGTGTTTTCATTTCCTCCAAGTAAATAACCAGAAGTGGAATTGCTGGATCATATGGTAGTTTTATTTTTAATTTGTTCAGGAAACTCCATATTGTTTTCCATATTTGGTATACCAGTTTACATTTCCACCAGCAGTGCACAGGGTTCCCTTTTCTCCACGTCCTTGTCATCACTTAATTCTTGTCTTTTTGCTAACAGCCACTCCAGCAGGTATGAGGTGATATATCATTGTGGTTTTGATTTGCATTTCCCTGATTATTAATGATATTGAGTACCTTTTCACATACCTGTTGGCCATTTATATATCTTTTTTGAAAAGATGTCTATTGAGATCCTCTGTCTATTTTTTAACTGGATTGTTTATTTTTTTGCTATTGAGTTGTATGAGTTCTTTATAAATCAAATACATGATCTGCATATATTTTCTCCTATTCCATAGGTTGCCCTTTTATTTTGTTGGTGGTTTCCTTTGCTGTACAGAAGTGCTTTTTAGTTTGATGTGGTCTCACTTGTTTGTTTTTGCTCTTGTGGCCTTTGCTTTTGGTTTCAAATCCAAAAAAAATATTTACTGCCAAACCAATGTCAAGGAACTTACCAACCCTGTTTTCTTCTTAGAGTTTTATGGTTTCAGGTCTTACTTTTAAGGCTTTAATCTATTTTAAGGTAATTGTTGTGTATATTGTAAAATAGTAGTCCAGTTTCATTCTTTTGCATGTGGCTGTCCAGTTTACCCAACACCATTTATTGAAGAGACTGTTTTTTCCCCACTGTGTATTTGTGGATCCTTTGTCATAAATTAATTGACCAAAAATGTGTGGGTTTATTTCCAGGCTTTCTAGTCTGTTCCATTGTTCTCTATGTTTGTTTTTATGCCATTACCATACTGTTTTGATTACTATATCTTTATAATATTGTTTGAAACAAGGAAGTGTGAAACTTCCGGTCTTGTTCTTTTTTCTCAAGATAGCTTTGGCTATTCGAGGTCTTTTGTGGCTCCATATAAAATTTAGGATTGTTTGTTCTATTTCTGTGAAAATGTATCTTTTATAGTTTTTTTATTTTAATAAATATACTTACCTTCTATCTTAGTAAAAAAGATTTCATTTTCAAGAAGATGATTTATGAAAATTCAGTTGAGTAAATCCACCTCGGTTTAATTTATTTACTTTAATATTTTAGAGATATTGTCAATCTAGAAATGTCTTTTATGAAAAAAAATAAATTTTAATTACCAAATACCTATGCTCAAATAAAATGAATTTATCCAACTATGAACAAATAAAATCCAGAAGTAAGTTACTTCCTCAGTTTTAAATTTGAAGAAGAAACCTCACTTCAGTTTTTTTTCAGCCATCTATTTTATAGCACTCATAGTCATAGGAATTTCATCTGGTCAACAAATATTTTATAGATTAAAGTGATTAATATTGTCAATATGATGCTATCTACTATTAAAGCCAAAATACAAACCTTTTAATTCTGCCTGAACCAGTAAGATAAAAACCAATCAGTTAATAATTATTATAAACAGCAATTATTATCTCTGTGTTTATTCAATACTCTGCTGAAATTTCAGGTATGAGCCTTAAAAATCTAACTTGGAAATAAAATTAATATACATCAATATACGAATACAAAGAAATATACTTCTTAGTTATTGGTACAGATTACATGGGTTGTATTGACCCAGAGAAGGAAATCAATAAAGCTTGACAGAAGATGTTATAGTGAATATAAAGTAAATTTTTGTTCAATTAAATATATAAGCCTGAAAAGTGTCAAAGGAGAAATTACTGTCAAATTTGGGGGAGTAGGTACCCTAGGATTAATTCATTCCAACTTTTTTAGAATTGTCAAAAGCAAGATTCAGAGATTTACTTCAAAAAACATTTGTCTCAAAATAATTCAGTGAGTGGCAAATAGTGAAGTGGGGTTACAGATGAAATGAGATTCATCATGAATTAATAATTGTGGAAACTGAGTGATGGGTATATGGGGGTTGGCCATTATGCTATTACCTCCACTTATGTATATGTTTAAAATTTTCCATAATTAAAAGTATAAGAAACAGAAAGATAGAAAAGTAAAAATTAATTTTTCAAATAAGATTCAGAGATATTAAGTTTTATTTCTATTATATCTTGGTTTTCCCAAGATGTATTGATATCCTTGCTAAGCCTTGAATTCTAGGAAAGATTTAAAGAGAGGAGGGCAATCCAGTCAAAGAGGATCGTGTGAGAACAGGCACCAGGTACTGTATAATGCTTTATTTTTTGTGACACGGAAAGCCAGCATGTTAATTTGTACAAGAGAGAAAATAAATAAGTCATGAAAAGATATCCCTGCATTGATAAATATCTGAGTTGCTGTATTCCTGTAATATACTTACTATAGTCTGTGCCCTATTCCTGTCTTAGCAATAAACACCATTTGGAAAAGTGAAAAACATGCAGACTTCGTATTTTATAGAAACTGTCGTACTGCCTTCAGAGTCATAAAATGTTGTTTGGTTGTTCTTTATGGAGGCTTTTATTTTCAGGCTTTATTCTAGATATACATATTGTACCAGTGTCTTCTTCATTGTGAATTTGCACAAATTTCGCAAAATTGAAACCTTTAAAATTAGCCTTCCCTTCCTGTGACTGAATTTCCTTATCAACTCATTTTGTTCTTTATTAAATGTATTAAACCATTCTTAGGAATGCTAATCAGTAGGAATTTATTTGAGGAAAGACACTGGCTAATCTTTGCTGTTTCTACTATATGAAAATGAACTTAAATTAGAGGATGCACTATATCTGCAATGCATGATAAATACAAGATGGATAGAGAATCTGTTCAGTGGTGTCAGCTACAAAAGCAAACATGATAAATGTTAATGCAGTTTTGAGCCCTGGGATAAGCTATTCAGTGCACAAGCATAGCTGAATCTCTTTGCTATGTTGTTATTCATGGCAGCCAAATAAATGTCAATAATAAAAGAGAATTAAAGATTTTCATTTCCCAGAGGCAATCCTCTAATATGGCTTGATCTTTCATTTCATTTGTAATTCGTTCTCATGTCAGGATGCAATCATTCGCCAGGCTCTGGGTGTCATGTTAAGTCATTTAATAATGATTAAGAACATAAAAATGCTTGGCCTGTGGGGCAATCCACAGAAGAGATGCCAATTTGTTATTGTTTTTTCTTCTTTCCTCTTGAATATGGATCAGCTTTTTTCCACCTCCTAGCATTAAAATACTAATGGAAAATGGGGTCCCTTAATTTACCATAAGTGACATTCCAGAATGGCACAAGGCAGTGCTAACACACTTATTAAAACACTAATTAGGAATCATCGTTCCTTAAACCTCACACTATAGAGTATTTTTAAACGATCAATGCTAAGTTTGTGGCGTTTAGCAATAATATAACAAAATCGGGTTCCTTGATATTTAATTCTAGAGACATTTCTCCTTTTGTGATATGGTATCTATAAACCACTTTTTCTTATTTTATAAATGTAATTCTTTGACTTTCTCTACTCTAAGTTGCCTGTGAATCTTAAGCCTTTTCCACTTACCCTATTTTTTTGGCCATTGCTGTTTTTCAGTTGGGTATGTATCCTCTATATCGAACCCAGTGGTTTTGTCACATATCATTGTTTCATTGCTTGCAGGCTAAATGAATTCCAAGTCTTTGGGGGTTACAGGAGGACCCTCTGGAAAGTAATAAAAGTAAGAGTCTGGGAGTAAAAGACAAGAAAGAAAATGTGATTCTGTTCATTTTGATCCTTTTAATAAATGTTGAATTAACTTGTTAGGTCTGATGAGAGTCAGGTCAAGGAAATCATTTCTGTGTCTATAAACTTTACAAAAACTAAGATTAAAGATTTTCATTATCTACTGGACAGCAGATACTAATGAGGTCTTTATATATGAACATCTTATTATATTAAATATTGTACTGAAAAAATATTGTATACATAAACATATGCATACATATACACATATATACACATATGTTTTTATAGAAGGTTTATATTTCTCCAAGTTTCTGTACTAAATGTGCACTAACAACTAGAAAAACAATAAGAATTTTATTCTAAATTGAAAATGATACATTTCAAACAGTGGTTCTTATGAGAAAATGAAAGAGGTCCATTGGAGAATAAATTGTAGACTTTTCTGAATACTTTCAGAATTCTTTCTGGGCTGTTTGAGTTGTAATTTTACTCAAAGGGAAAAAATAGATTAGGTCAGAGGTTTTCAGCTGGAAGACTGGTACAATTATATCAGAATCACCTAGTGGGCTTTTGGTAAATACAGTCCTACAACACCTTCCCCTCAATCTGATACATCCCTGTGAAGAGTTCAAATACACATCCTCAAGATGTGTGAGAATGGGGATGGTGGAGTCTAGGGGAAAACATGTGTAAGATTGTGTATTTGTTGAAAAAACACTCCCTTAGGAGCAGTTCCTATTCTTCACCTCTCACTTTGAAGACCATTGGATTAGGTGATCTGATAATGTTACCTCAAGTTTTGTGATCCTGTGATATGATGGAAGCAGAACCTTTTAGCAACTAAGCATCTATTACTTCAATAAGACAAGCCTTGATGAATGCTTGTCTTTCTCGTTCAATCACAGAGTATCAAGAACCCATCCACTATGACAGGTAATCTACATATCACTTTAAATAGTTTCCTGCCTTTGAGGAGCTTATTATTTGTGATAGTCACATCATAGTGCCCTTTGTCATTTCATTACGAGTAAATAGGGTTATTGAAGTTACTTGTCCTTATGTTCCTAAATCCTAAAAGAAATTTGTCACCCCATTTGCTAGTTAAGTTTTCGTGTTCTTTGAAAACACTCAGTGCTGTCCATTACTCTACAAGATAAGGTCAGTGTGGTTTGCAATTCTGATAGGCATAAAGCACAGAAAATACAGTAGGAAATGCAAACTATAACGGAAAACAATCTCAGCAGCTTGTAGAATAGTGTCTGCACATCATCACAAGTCCTACTGCTACAAAATGTTATAATAAATCATTTTGAAAATGTTTTCTCTACTACAGCCAAACCAATTTTAAATGATGATCTTGTTAGCATAGGTTGGTGATGGTGTGGATAGAACAGATCAAGTAGCATACTTTTAGAATGTTTGTGTATGGCATTCATAGAAAAAGTTCTTACCAGATGAGATTTTAAAGAATAGATACTTCTTAACTATGAATGTAAGCAACACTAATTAACTATTAATTCATGTTACATTTTTAGATTTTTGTAACTGCAAAGGACAGTGTTATTTATTTAGCCAAGGAGTCAAAAATACTTTAGATTGTTATTTGAAACATATGTGAAACTGTCACATTCCTAACAAAATAATATCTAGGGGGCATGGTTTGTATGGTTTAGTGATCTCACGTCTGTCAAGAAATGAGACTTTTTTCAACTCCCACCTTTCTATCAAAACTAGAAAGCAAAATGGAAGACAGCCTACACTAGGCAAATGTTAGCCCTGTAATAGTATTTCTGAAAAGAACTTTAAGTCAGATTTATTGAGATATAGATTACATAAAGTAAAATACACACATATTTTACTTAGTAACAATGAACAACCACCGTAATCAAAATATAATATATCTTGTATACTTTGTTTTGATGTATAATATGCATACAGAATTGGTACAACTTTTTATTAGGTGAACACATCTTTGTCACTACCACCATATCAAGAAATGGAACACTTCTAGCACTTTAGAAGCCACCTCTTGTGCTCCTTTCCTAATCATTATTCCCACCAAAAGTAACCATTATTTTGGCTTCTTCTGCTAACAATTTTGACTTTTTTTGAAATAGAATCACCCAGTATATAGACTTTTTTTCTTGCTCTTTCCCCATCCTTTTTGAGCATCACTTTACTTTTTAACAATACAAAATTCTCTAAGCTCTTGTATTTTCCCTGCCTTAGTCCTAGAATCAACCATTTCTTCAAATAACCCATGTTCCTTATATTGGCAAATGTTATTTAGACACCCAAATCTGGGTTCTAAGAATGCTCATCACTCTTGAGTATCGTTACTTCTAGGCCCACTTAGCAAATAGATTGGCAATTTATGTATGTATAATAGCCCGTGGATACACACCCATCTATATTTATGTCTATAGCTATCTGTTTACATATGTAAATTCTATGACGTCAAACTGATACCTTTGATTCCAATCTAACAACACAGTGTTCATTCTAGCCTTCTCCCTTTCCTTATTTATAACTTCTTCCTCTGACATTGACAGTTCTGGCTCTAATTACTTAAAATATATTTACTTGTTTATTTCATCCTAAAGTATTTTTTACTTGTTTACCCATGCCCTTGTGAGAAGTACACTTTTTTTTACTAGAGTACAGTGTTCGTTTATAGCTCTTTTTGTCTTTAGCCCTATAATGTCTAGTCAAATACTGTTATCCAAAGTAACTTTAGGTTAGTTCTTTCATTCCATCCACTTCAGTGTGGTTACATTATTCATTTGTAATACAATTAGGTTAATTTGTTAGAGCTTGTATTCCATTTTTGTTTCCTTTCATATCTGTGTTGGTTTTTTTAATAAGTAAAATTCACTCTTTACAATGTCGAGTTCTGTGTGTTTTGACAGATGCATAAGATCATGTAGCCACCGCTATAGTAGTGATACAGAAGAATTCCAGTTTTCTAAAGTGATGGTATTAATTTATACTCCCACCTGCAGCATATAGAATGGCTTTTATTGTTCCACATCTTCACCAGCATTTGCTACTATTCATCTTTTACATTTTAGCCATTCTGGTAAATATATACTACACTTTCATTGTGATTTTAATTGGAATTTTTCTCTTGCAATGAGATGGGACACCTTTTCATCCGCTTATTAGCATTTGGATATCTTCTTTTGTGAAGTACCTTTTGAACTCTTTTGCCCATATTACATTGTCTTATCGATTTGTAATTCTTTTTACAGTCTGCTTACAAGTCTTTTGTTAGAAAAATGTAATGCAAATATACTCTCCACTCTGTAGCTTTCCTTTTCTCTCGTCATGGTATCTTGTGATAAATAAAAGCTCTTAATTTTAATATAGTCCAATTTATGATATTTTCTCCTTATGAGAAGTACTTTTTGTGTTCTCTTAAAGAAAATCTTTGCATATCCCAAGCTCATGAAAATATTTTCCTATTTGATCTTTTTTCCCCAAAACTTTTTAATTTTTTATTCTTTTCCTCTAGACCCACAGTCCATATTGAATTAAAATTAATTTTTATATATGGTGTGGGATAGAAGGCATGATTCATTTTTTCCCATATGACTAATCAGCTGACCCATCATCATTTATTAAAAGGAAGATTTTTTTCCCTAACTGCACTAAATTGACACCTTTGTCACATTTCAGATGACCTTATATTGGTGAGTCTTTTTCTAGACTTTCTATCCCAATCTTCTCTTTATCTTTGTACCAGTTTACATTCTTTTAATTACTTAGTTTATAATCAGTCTTTTTACCTGGTATGGTCTTCCAACTTTGTTCTTCAGGATTCTCTTGGCTCTTCTTGGCCCTTTGCATTTCTACATGAATTCTAGAATGAGCTTGTTAAAAAATTTTACAAAAATTTTTTTAATCCTTACTAGAATTTTTATTCAGGTTATATTTAATCTGCATATCAGTTTGGAGAGAAATGACATCTTTATGATATTGTGTCTTTCAATCCATAGAGTATTTCCCTTTATCAATTTAGATGGTCTTTAATTTTTCTCAAAATGTTTATTGTTTTCAGTGTAATGGTCCTGTGTGTGTGTGTGTGTATGTATGTGTGTGTGTGTGTGTGTGTGTGTGTGTGTGTGTGTAGAGAGAAAGAGAAAGATTCCTAATTATTTGTTTTTGATGCTATCCATTTTTAAATGGCATCCTTTTAGATTTCAGTTTCTGTTTGTTTTTTATTGGTATATAGATTTTTTATAATGACCTCATTTATACTAATTAATTATAATAATGTGTCTGTTGAGTCTTTTGAATTTTCTATGTATATAATACTATCATCTGTGAATAATGACAGTTTCATGTCTTCTTTTCCAATTTTTTTACTTTCTTTTCTAACTGTACTAACTAACACAGTAAAGCACACTGAATATGAGCACAATTAAAATGATTATAGTGAGCATCTTTATCTCATTCCCTATCTCAGGTGAAAAACCTTCAGTATTTCATCAAAAAGGACAATGTTTACTAGTCTATTTGTAAATACTTTATCAGATTTAGGGAGTTTCCTTCCATTCATAGTTTGCTAAGACTTTTGTTGTTGTTATTGTTGTTGTAAAGATTTTTTAATCATCAAAGAGTATTGAATTTTATCAAATAGCTTCTACATCTATTAAGATTACTATATGACTTTCTTACCTTTTTTCTTCTAATGTGTGAATTACAGCTTGATTTTGCAGTGGTAAACCACCTCTGCGTTTTTTATATAATCCCACTATTGTCATGATATTTTAATTTATCATTGGCTTGGATTGGGTTATATTTTGTTTTAAATTTTTGCATGTTGTTTATGAGACTATGTCTGTAATTTTCCTTTCTGTAATATCCTTGTTAGTTTGAGTAGGAACATTATGATGACCTTATAAAGTGAATTAGAAAGTGCCTTTTTCAGTTCTAGAAGAGTTTTATAAAATTGATGTTATTTCTATGTAAATATTTGAAAGAGCTCTCTCATCAGGATATCTAGGCTTAGCAAATACTTTGTTGGATGGTTTTTCATTACAGATTCAGCTTCTTTAATTGAATAGCAATGTTCAGTTTTTTCTATTTCTTCCTATACCAGTTTTGATAAGTTGTATTTTTCTAGAATTTTTCTAATTTATCTAAATAGTCAAATTTATTAGCATAAAGTTATTTATAATATTCTCATCTTTCTAATTACTGTTAAGATCTATAGTGATGTTTCTTTTTAAATTCCTGATTTGGGGATTATATTTGTGCTCTTTCTCTTTTCCTTTATGACTCTTCCTAGAGGTTTAGTTTAGTTTGGATTTTCCAACAAGTAGATGCCAAGATGAGGTTAGACATTCAGATTTACTGAAGGAAACACCTGTGAGGGAAAATAAGGTGGGAGCCAGAGGAGACAGGGAGATGTATTAAATTGTAGTACAGGTCTGCCGCCTGTGATGTAGAGAGGGGAGGAAAGGAGGTTGGTCAGTAAGAGGCTTAGATTGCAATACAGTTAAAATTTGACAAGACCAGTAGGAAATCCTCAAGCCAAAGTTGCCCAAAGGAGCCCACATCTCCATAGATCTCCATAGTATTTCTTCTGTGCTCATAGCCTCAGCGTGGTAGATTCAGAGCACAGCTGGGGCCATCAGTCAGTAATGCTCCACATGGCAGATCTCAGAGCCACAGGTTTATCAATTTTATTAGTCTTATAAGGAACCAACTCTGCTTTTGTTGATTTTTCTCTATTGTATGTTTATATGTATTTTTTTAATTTCTGATATTTACTATTTCTTCTGTTTTCTGTAGTTTGATTGGCAACTTTTATTGTCTTAAAATATTTTCATTATTTTCCATTCAAAATATTTTCTAATTTTTATTGTCATTTCATTTTTAATCCATAAGATATTTAGAAAGTTTTGTTTAATTTCCAAATATCTGGAGATTTTCTTGTTTGTTTTTAATTTTTGATTTAATTCCATTGTGTTCAGATGTGCTGAATGCTTTTAGTTCTTCAAAATTTGTTGAAGTTTTTGTCTTCTTGCACACTGTATGGTCAATTTTATACATGTTCTTTATGCATTTGAAAAGAATGTATATACTGACATTCTTAAATATGGTCCTTGTATATGCAGTTAAGTTTGTTGTCCAGATCACTTATACTCTTGTTTAGTTTTTGTCTACTTGTAATATCGGTTGTTGAGAGAGGTTTATTAAAGTATCCGGCTGTGATTGGGTTTTGCGCATTCTCCTTTTGGTCTGTCAACTTTTGCTTTATATATTTTGAAGCTATCTTAGCACATGTATATAAGTTTACAACTCATATGGATTGAACCTTTTATCATTGTGAGATATCCTTTACCTCTAATAATGCTTCTTGCCTCAATATCTATTGTTTCTATTAGTATAACTGTACCAGCTTTCTATCGGTTAGTGTTTGCATGGTGTATCTTTATTCAACGCTATACTTTCAACCTTCCTATATTCTTAAATTTAAGATTTTTTTTTTGTAATTGGCATATAGTTTTTGTTGTTTTTAAATTTATTCTGACAGTTTTATCTTTAATTGGCATTTATTTATATTGAATAAATATTTCTCTTATAATTAGATTTATACCTTACATCTTACTTTTTTAATTCTATGTCTCACATGTTTTTCTTCTTTTTTCTCTTTTTTCCTGCTTCTTTTTGATTAATAGAGTATATTTTATTCTCATTTCCTTCTGTATTAGCTTGGCAATTGTCTATCTTTTTAATATTATTTGCCCTAAATATTACAAAATAAATCCTTGATATTAAAGTCAAATATAAACTACAACTTTTACCAATTCTCATGCAATAGTAAAATCTTAAAACATTATAATTCCAGAATTTAAGCCTTCCAACCTTTTTTATTATTTTGTGCATTTGAATTTATTCTTTCCATTGTTTTTCTTTTTTCCTGAATTTCCATGTTTTCTTCTGCTGAAACAGCTTCCTTTAGTCTTTCATTCAGTGCGGGAATTCTCTTGTTTGTTTTTTTTAAAATGTTTTTATTTTGCCTTTCAATGAATATAGAACTCTACATTGAGAGCTATGTTCTTAAAGATGACCTTTTATTATCTTTTAGATTCTCTTTTATTTGTTGAGAAGTCAGCTGTTAGTCTTATTCTTGTTCCTTTGAATATAATATTTCCATTTTCTCTGACCGCTTTTTAGAATTTTCCTTGACTTTAATTCTGTACTTGGTTCTGGTTTTCCTTGCATTTATCCTTCTGGGGTTTTTAGTGCTTCTTAAATCTACAGTTGATGACTCCAGTTTCAAAATATTCTCAGTCATTATCTCTTTAGGTATTACATTCATCCTTCTACTTGAGACCAATTATATAGATTTTAGGCCTTTTTATTGTGTCCCATATGTCTTTTATACGCTTTTGTATTTTTCATCCTTTTTTTCTCTCAAGCTTCAGCTGATATGTTTTGCAGTTTGGCAGTTAGTTCACTAATCCTTTCTTTCCTGCTTTGTCCAGTCTGCATTTCAACACATCCATTGAGTTCTTTATTTCAGTAATCATATTTTTCATTTTCTAAATTATTTGATTCTCTTTTTATTGATCACGGTTCTATAATATAATCCTCTACTTTGTCATTTTTTTAACATGTTAATCACAATAATAATAAATTGCATGTTCAGAACTATAATATCTCAGTCATCTGTGAATCTCTTTCTTTTGTCTTCTTTTCTTTTGGTCTTATTTTTTGGTTTGCCAGGTAAATTTTCATTAAATGCTAAACATCGTTCATAATAAATTATAGCGTTTGTGTTGGTGATATTGTCTACTTGTAGAAGGCAGCTAGTGTAAAGGTAGATCAAGGACTGAGCCAACTCAAGCGTGGGTTGCAATTTTGTAAGGCTCAATCTACTTCTAATTTGTTCCCCCTCCTATGCTATTGCTCTCCTGAAACCCTAGATGTTCTCTTTGGTGGGTTCCTTAGTGAGTTCTCTTTGGTACCATACAACTACCAAAAGCACTACTGTGCCTTTTAGAGGTCTTCTGCTTAGTGTCTTAGTCTCTTATCCTGCTACCTTACAAATTTGACAAATTACCTCAAAGAGGAAAACCCCTGAGTGTAAGGCTTACTCCATTGTGTTCCCCTTCTCTTCAGGATCATGACACCTAAATTCTGACTGCATTGGCAGGCCCAAACTCCAATTTTTGTTTCACAAGCCCTGGAGACTGCCAAAAGCTCTCTTGGCTTCTCTGCCACTTGTAAGAATCTATTGTCTAGCTCCTCAACCTTTAACCCAGCACCAAGAATTTGTAAATGCCCTGAGGAGAAAATTTATTGAATATATCAGCCTAACCCTTTATGGTTCTTCTCTCTCAGGGATCTTGTCCCATCGGATCTTGGCTACACTGGCAATTCTCTCATACCTTCATTTATTTTTTAAAATATTTTTATTTTTGCTGCTTTTCTAGTTTGTGGCGTAAGAGGTGATTTTTACAGTTGGTTTGTTAAGCTATGGCATTAGAGCCTAAATTTAAGTTCTTAGTCAATGTTTTTTATTACAAAATAGAGAAATACGTGGCCCAATAAAGTTAAGTGAGCTCATCTCTTTATTATATGAGGTTCTTAGCGATTTAGCAATACTACCCTCTATAACCCACTTTGAGAAAGGCTAGATTAGGTAATTTCTCCAATTTCCCAATGTTAGAGATAAAAACAGCTGGATTAGAACCCTGCCTCTTTAATCCCAGTCTAGTCTAATCTGTTTTATACATGTTGCCTCATTTACTTACAACAGTGGTTCTCAACCAGGAGCAATTTTTACCCTCACTTTTGGTTGTCACAACCGGGTAGATGGTGGAAGGTGGGAGAATTCCACTTACTTCTAGTGGATAGAGGCCAGAGATGCTACTACACATCCTGTAATGCACAGGACAGCTACCCACAACAAAGAATTATCTGGCTAAAATTATCAGTAGTGCCAAGGCTGGAAAAACCTTGGCTTATCTCAGAATGTATATTTAAATGATCAGTATCTGCTTTCTCATTCCATTAACCATAAGACCAATACTAATAGACTATAGTGGCATAAATCTTGTAGAATACATCTGAGGCCCCCTGATCCAAGAAAACGTCTATATATGATCTAGTCCATACTTAGTTAACTGTATTTCTCAGAGTTTCTGCCAAACAATTTCCAATTCTAAGCCTTAAGTTAGAATTCATTCAAGTGGGAAAACAATCTGATGTGCTGATATGTATTCATATCTTATAAATTCATTTTGTATATGGGAATGGATATCTAGATTATAGCTACATTTATCTGCACGTTTATTTAGACAGACATATATATACATACACACACAAACGCACATTAGCTTAAATAGTTCTTAGAGAATGTATCCTTCTTTTAAAACTCCGGTTAATCAATTTTTATAATTGAAAGCTCTTGAAAATATAATACAAATGGATATTTATCTAAGAGGTATATTACAAAATATTTTTCAAAATAATTGTTTGTATGCAGTGAGTAATTCTTCTGAAATTCAATTAGACTTTACAATTCATTTTTCAGAGCATTACAACTTAGTGGCAAATTTTTACTTTGGCTAAAACGCTGCATGCAGATTTTCAACTTAGATAAAAATCTTTGGAAGTGTAGCAGAAAAGTCTGATTCAGATAATTGAATAGCAAAATTTTACATGGTTAAAAGGAACAAAGTACTTGCCCATTGAATATTAAAATCTGTACTTAAATGAAGACTTATCCCTCTTGCTTATTCCTTTTAAGCCTTAGCCAAGATGGTTTATCCTAATTAAACTTCTTTAGAAGCTCACATCATTTTTGACTCATCGATTTTTAAAGTAGCCCAACAGAAGCCAGCATTTCTGAGGAATCCCCCTGCCCTTTATTTAATCTTGGCACATAAAGTTTATTTAGGTTCTTTCTGCTTCTGTTAAGCTATTTTAAGTTCTTATGTTTAGAACTTTTCTGGTTTAATAAACAATCTAAAGTCTTAAGAAAATGTCCTAATTTTTTGTCAATTTAATAATTTTACACTTAGCCATCTATTCATTTATCATAATAAATTTTGCCTGTACTCATAATCATTTCCTTTAGTTCTAGAACGCCACCCTTTACCCACCTATAACAAAGGAGAAATTTTAAAAAATGTTTTGTGAATAGACAATTTATTTACATGGTTTAGAATTCAAAAGATGCAATAATTAGGGCTGTTTGGCTATCTAATACTTATGAAGAAGTAAGCAGTTTTTCATTAGTGGGATGACCGTAAAACTTATCAAAACCCAGATACTTTTGAGAGTGAAAGGGGATGCCATCAATTATACTAGGACTCTCTTAGGCAAACCAGTCCATATGGTTCTGCTAATCATTACAGATATTTAAACAAAGGCGTTTGGTAAAATGAATTCTTATATTGGTTGAGGTTTTAGACTGTGTTTCTAACATTTCTTCCAACTCAAAATTTTTTATCATGCTCTAAGAATATACCAGGTAATATTGAATTTAAAGAAGTCTAAGGATCTCCATTCTCAAACAGGACCATCTCAAGCAGGACAAGATGGAGAGCAAGACACTAACACTACAAATAAATTCAAATCAGTATGGTGTTATTGAGTACCTACTATGTATCAAGAATTGTGGTTTAAAGATAAATGAGCCAAAAAACTCCTTTTCCTGAAATGTAGGAGAGACATAATTCACTAATAGAGTGGTATATGATATTTATGAAGTGGTATATGATGTTTATGAAGTAATTTTCATAGAAGAACAGAAGGAACAAAAAGTTGGGGAAAGTTTCACAAAGAAAGTGATGTTTGAACTAGGCTTTGAAGAATACTATGATCTTGGCAAATTGAGATTACAAAGGAATATAAGTTGGTGGAATACGATCAAAAGGCAAAGAGGCCTTAAAGATGTGATCTATCATATTACAAAGAATGTCAAATATCAGGGAGAGTGGTATGGGTAAGCATGAAACAGTAGGTTGTGATAAGCCTTTGAATGCTATGCTGGGTAGTACCTGATTAAGTGCTAAAAGTACATGCAGAGAAGGAAGAGATCATTTGGACTACAAAACATTTCGTGGTCAGTTTATTATAATTCCATAAAAGAAAAGAACTGCACTTCTGTTTTGTTTATGGAGCCTTGTTTCAGAGAGATCAACAAATAGTAAAGATAAGGTTTTTTTAATTAAATGCCAAAGAATTAAAGCTGCTGCAATAATCTTTCTAAAAACAATATCAGCGATGAACAATCTCACAGGATTAGAGTGAGACAAATTTGATAGGTTAGAAAAATTGTGGAGAAAACGAGCTATATATAAAATGTGGTAAAAGCACTAGGGAAAATGCCTTAGAAAATTAATAAAGATTGCATTGGTTTAAAGATAAAAACTAATGCAAAAAGCTAATGAATTCAGTCATGGAGAAACTTTATACTAAAGTGCTTTCTAAAAGAATTGCTGCTGGATGGACTACTGGCTCTTATTAAGCATTTTTTTTTTTTACCTTAAAAAAAGATTAATAACCCATTAATAAAATTTACAGTTGATACTAAATTAAGAGATACTATAGCTGTTGATAAAATGATAGAAATTCTGATAATACTGGAAGTTAGAAATGGAAGTTCAAAATGTTTAAAATAAACTATATTTACCCCATTTTTAAATCCACATAGAAGCAGCGGGTAACAAAGAAATGTCTCTATTTCCAGGAACTACTCCTGATGTAGGAATTAAGAATGGACAGTAGAGTCACCTAAAATTTAGAGCAGTAGTAATATCTCTTCCCTGAAGAGTTTACATTTATACGATATGTAATATGATTAAATTCTATGATTCAAAGTGGATTTTTATGAAGATTCTCAGATAAATCTTTGTGATTGAATTTTCTATAGAACTCTATTCTTTCTGTGATTCTAGTTTAATAAAGGAACTGTTTTAAAATTGGCCTGTTCCTCCTTCCCTCAAAGATCAGGAACAAGGCAAGTCTGTCCACTATATTGAATGACCACGGTTATTCAATATAATATTGGAGGTCCTAACAGGTGCCGTCAGACAAGAGAAAGATATAAAAGTCATCCAAACAGGAAACAAAGAAGTCAAACTGTCACTATTTGTGGATAACATGATTCTCTATATAGAAAAACCTAAAAAATACTACTAAAAACAATGAGCAAATACAGTAAAGTTTCTCGATACAAAATCAACGTTCAAAAATCCATACCGTTCCTATACTCTAATAATGAAGCATCAGAAAAAGCAGTGGAAAAAATAATTCCTTTTGCAATTGCAACAAAAAGAATAAAATACCGAGGAATAAATTTAATGAAACAAGTGAAGGACCTGTATAATGAAAACTATATGACCCTATTAAGAGAAATCAAAGAAGATACAAAGAAATGGAAAGATATTTTGTTTTCTTGCATTGGAAGAATAAACATAGTTAAAATGACCATATTACTGAAAGTATTATAAAGATTTAATGTAATCCCCATCAAAATCTCATTGGCATTTTTTAAAGAAATAGAACAAAAAATCATCAGACTTGTATGGAAGCACAAAGACCCCAAATCGCCAAAGCCATCCTGAGAAAAAAGAACAAGGCTGGAGGCAACATTCTGCCCATCTTCAAATTATACTACAAAGTGACAATAATCAAAATGGCATGGTATTGTCGGCAAAACAGACTCACGGACCAGTGGAACAGAATCGAGAGTCCAGAAGTAAACCTGTATTTATATGAGCAAATAGTTTTCGACAAAGAAGCCAAAAACATAAAGTAGAGAAAGCATCTTCAATAAATGGTACTGGGAAAACTGGAAAGCCACTTGCAAAAGAATGAAACTAGACTGTTGTCTATTACCACACACCAAAATTAACTCAAAATGGATTAAGGACCTAAATATAAGACCTGAAACATAAAATGCATAGAAGAAAACATAGGAACTAAACTTAAAGACCCTGAACTTAAAGAGGATTTTATGAACTTGACCTCATAAGCAAGGGAAGTAAAAGCTAAAATAAATCAATGGGACTACATCGAACTAAAAAGCTTCTGCTCAGCAAAAGAAATCGTCAACAGGGTAAAGAGACAACCATTCGAATGGGAATATATATTTGCAAGCAACACCTCCGATAAGGGCCTAATATCCAAAATATACAAAAACTCATACAGCTCAATAACAACAAAAAACAAATGATCCAATCAAAAATGGGCGGAGGACCTGAACAGACACTTCTCCCTAGAGGACATACAAATGGCTAACAAATATATGAAAAGATACTCAACATTGCTAGCTATTAGGGAAATGCCAATCAAAACCACAATGAGATACCATCTCACACCTGTTAGAATAGCTATAATCAACAGGACAATAACAAATGTTGGAGAGGATATGGAGAAAAAGGAACCCTCATACACTGCTGATGGGACTGCAAATTGGTACAGCCACTATGGAAAACAGTATGGAGGTTCCTCAAAAAACTAAGAATTGATCTACCATATGAGCCAGCAATCCTTCTACTGGGTATTTTCCCTAAAGACTTGAAAACTTATATCCAAAAAGATATTTGCACACCAATCTTCATAGCAGCATTGTTCACAGTGGCCAGGATATGAAAGCAACTGAAGAGTCCTACGATAGATGATTGGCTAAAGAAGCTGTGGTACATATACACAATGGAATATTACTCAGCCATAAGAAGAGATGAAATACTGCCATTTGCGACAACATGGATGGACCTTGAGATAATCATGCTAAGCGAAATAAGCCAGACAGAAAAAGTTGAAAATCACATGATATCACTTATATGTGTGATATAAACCTAAAAGCAACAGATGAGCAGGTCAAACAAACAGAGACTCATGGACATGTACTATAGACTAGTGGTTACCAGAGGACTATAGAGTAATGGTTACTAGTGGGGTAGAGGAGGGGAGAGGTAAATAGGGTAAAAGGTGTCAAATATAGGGGTTAGGGGAAGGGTGAAGTGAGTAAACGGGATCAAACATATGGTAGCTGAAGGAAACTGGACTTTGGGTGGTAAACACACAATAGAATATACAGATGGCAAATGATAACGTACACCTGAAAATTATATAATCATATTAACCAATGTTACCCCAATAAGCTTAATTAAAATTTTTTTTTAAAATTAGCTTATTTCTTGTTGATGTTTTTTAAATATCTAGAGAGTTTCTAGGTCTTAAGAAAGTATGGATGAGGAACAATGGGTAGAGGCCTGGAAAAAATGGTCTAGTTCCTTGGAACAATTATATGGATCCCTAGCAAGGTCTACATTTCTGTAAGAGGCTGGTTAATCTGAATATTGAGTCCTAGAAAGTAAACTATAGCCTTGACTTTCTGTGTCTTGCAGTAGAATTTACCATTTTATTTCTACTATAAATTAGAGATTGTAGAATGATTACTGAGAAAGATCAACAGTACTAATCATTATGATCAAATAAACATAGTTTTGCAGTCAGCTATTCTGGAATCTGTTAAAGCATTTAGACCTTAAGCTCTCATAGCAAATCCATTTAGATCTAAGATTTTTAGAGCTTTGGCTCTATCTACTTTGAGAATTTGACATAAAGAGAATCAAAAAAGCTTTCTTTTAAATTGACCTCAGGTTTATCAATTTTTATTTTTATATTGCTCTATAAAAGATGTTGATACAGATTTCTTTTATTGGGTGTTTTATAAGTACAAAGAACAGTTGGAAAAAGAGAAAGAGAAATTCATATATATATATATGTATGTATGTATGCGTATATATATAATTTTTTTAACCTTAACCAAACAATTAGCTGCCATAAACCTTTAGAAACCTGATTCTTGGTATGTCCTCATAGGAAGTATATCGTAATGAAAGTCATTAAATTTCTTTAACACGTGATGGCAAGAACCCAACCCAGCATGCCACTTGTAAATTTATCTACAAAGCATAGAGGCATTTGTCACCATTGACAGTACTGCCATTTAATCTGGGATCTGTTTGCAACTCAGCTGTCTATGTGTTAGTATGTATTTGATGGTCTTAATTCAGCTTCAAAGCATAGCTAGCTTTTTCCTTCAAATTACTCTGAATTTTACCTAACTGAAAAATATAAATATTAAAGAAACACTTTAGGGATGGTAATTTTTCTCCAGATCTGTTATGCCAACCAAAAAGTTTCTGGGTGTTGACTTTTTATGCTGTTTCTATAGTTCACAAACCAAAGCTGTGATAAATTAGATTACAGTAAATTAGATTAATATTCTAGGAAGGAGATATAGTGGTTTGGTTAAATAGGTAAGTCAGGAAAGCAAAACCAGCAAGGACTGAAATAACTTAACCCAGGTGACACAGATGTTGAGTTAGGATATTCTGGATACAGGGGTTGGTAGGGGTTGGTGCATATCTAAATTGTTGCTACCAACAACAATTTAGATATGCACCAATAGGGATTTAAATTAGAATGGTAGAAAGCTGATGAAAAAGAATTATTTATCCCATATATAGGGATTCAGGACCTACTATGGTCCAGGCACTGAGTAAGGTACTGTCTATGTGGAAGTCTCTATATTTCAAGATCTCACAAGATATGAAATATGGATGTAGAGAAATAATCACAATTTGTTATAATAAGAGCTATAATACATGAATGTTTAAGGTGTTAAGGACCCAAGACGAAGGAGCAATTAATTGTATGGAGGAGCCTAAAAAGTACTTTATACAAGATTTAACATTAGATGGGTATTTGAAGCTTTCAAAGCAAAGAAAGTGAAGAACATCCTCAGCAGGAGAAATAGCATGTGCAAAGGCATAGGCAAAAAAAGTTGAGCATCGTGCTTTGGGGGACATGGTTCAGTGTGTCAACATGTGCAAGCTAAGTGTACGTACAAGCTAGAAAGATCACATCAATAAAGGTAAAAGACATAAAAGAAAGTTTAATAGGATTTAGTAACTATAGGAAGACAAAAATAATTCTAAGATTTTGTATTTAAGTGACTAAAAGAATGATAATGCAAAGAAATAGACACTCCATATTAAGAGTTATGTAGCCTATAGATATTTTTAATCTGAGTGGACATAAAATACCTAGGAGGTCTTTTCTATTTATTTGTGAAGATAACATTAAATGTGTTACATCATTGCTATTCTGAATATCAAATGCTCATCAAAAGGTTCTTAAAGCCAGCCAGCAACCTAGAATTGATTATTAGCTATTGGTACAGTTGTTTCAGAATTACAAACTGTAAAAGAGTAGAAAAATAACCCGAATTAATGTTTTTTTAAACTCAGAAGGAAAAATGTAAATACATATAGGATAACTGAAGAAGAAGCAGAATTGCTATGAATGTTCCAAATATTTGGTTCTAAATAATCAAATTAATTCCTCTTTTATTTGTTTTAAAATACTGTTGTTTCAAGAACCACCAATTATCAGCTAATGCTGGAAGTCTATAATTATGTGTTAATGTATGACAAGGCTGGCAATCTCCACAGAAGACTGGCACTTAGCAGAATACTTGAAGCTGCTGATGGTCCAATGAATCTGTAGCTCAGAAATTTTTCTTGACAGTAACTTCTGTTGTTCAAATTATATATCATCTTAAGTAGCTAAAACCCACAGAGAGTAGGCAATATTACCCAAACCATTACAGAATGATTGGTTAGAAATCCAAAACAAACTTTGATACTGTAGATCCAGATGAGTGTTTGCCTGGACACTGAGAGGCAGGAAGAGGTGGGAGCTTACCAAGAAGCACAAGGAAATTTTTAGAAGTAATTGATATCTTCATTATCTTGATTGTGATGATGGCTTCACGGATGTGTATGTATTCAAATTTATCAAATCGTACTCTTTAAATACATGCTGTTTATTCTATGTCAATCATGCCTCAGTAGAGCTGTTAATAAAAAGATGAATTTAATCTTAGAATGGACAGGTATAATATTTAGAGTTCTGCACCATTATCCATATTTTTAAAAAGGTAGCCATTTTTAAATATGTACATACAACTCAAAGCAACCTAGGCTAACTGAATCGTGATGAATTGAGTGTAGTGATTTTAGCTAGCCTTAAGGTAGTATACTTTATTAAAATACAAATTTGTGTATGTGTGTTTGTGAATCTGTGCTGATTCTGAGTGATTATTTTTCTTGAGAGTTGCTATCTGTGGACTGGATGTTAAACTGACTGTAAAGCAGCTTTTATAATATTAATGCCACATAGTTTGAACATTTTTTTCCTTATGAGAGATGTAGAAAGATCAATATCTCAGCTGCCCCAGGTCATAATAAATACTTTTAATAATTTCTTTTTACCTTTGTACACTTTTGCTTTTATTAACGAGCTTTTCTTTTAGAAACAGGCTATTAATGGCTTTCTGACAATGTCATCCTGGCTGTGGTTAAAACCAATGTGAACTCTCATTATTAAAGACTAATTCTATAGGTAGAACCTAAATATGTTAAAAGACATAAGGACTTTAATTAAAATTTTCATATTAGGATATGTGATGTAGGAACATCTTTTAAAAGAATTGTTATTTGATGGAGTGTAATGAATCAGATGCCCTTATGATATTGCTAAAATACAAATAGGTGAAAGTATTCATACCCTCTTATATACTACTTTCACTTCTTAGAATTTAATCTAAGTTAATCAAAAATATGGGAGCAACTGCATGTAAAGATATTCATGGCATGTTTATATATAATAATAAAAATTCAAAGCAACCTTAACATAATTGGTAAAGTATGTTATTTATTTGAAGCTATCATTAAAAATAATGCAGCAGTTTGAGACTATATATATTATGTTAGATGAAAAATAAACCAACACAGGGGTTTTATGCATTTTGGAAAACTTTATTACTTAAAATTTGAGGACTTTTCTGTAAATATAAAAAATCAAAATAAATAATTGCCTGCCATTATAATCGAAATAGCAAGAGTAATAACTTAAGGGGTAAGATGATAAATACTGTTTTCCATATCTTATTTTCAAATCTTTAAGAATTATCAGTTTTTAAAAGAACATACTCCTTTTAATTAACTGTACAAATTTAGCTACTCTAAAGTAGCATAGACTACTAGTGGCTGAAGCTCTAGGGTTTCATTAGTACAGTGATGACTTAATTAACAAATCCTCCATGAACAAAACCGCTTTCCCCAAGACTGGCGTTGGTGCAGCAGGCATGTGGGAAGGATCAATTTTCCCTGAGCTAGATTGGTGGCAGCAGGGACTAATGAGGCAGGGCCTTGAAAGTAGCTCGCTCTCAAATCTAACTCCTCAGGGGTTGGCTAGAGCTGATGCTGATGGCACTGCTGCACTCCTGGGACCTGCACAGCCTGGTTACCCAGGTGTTGAAAAAACAATTTCTGTGCCAAGACCATATGTGGCTTTTAAGAGACTCGGCAGGACTCTTGCTTTAGGCAGAGCATTCCTAGTGTAGAATGAGCAGGCTAGGAAATAGCAAAGAGGGAATCCCATGTGTTAGGAAGTTTCCACTTGTCTTCTGTGTGTTCAGGGTACTGCTTTTTCCATTTTCTGGCTTCATTTTATTCGACTATAAAATGAAAAGACTTACTAGAAAATCTCTAATGTATCTTTGAGTTCTAATGACCTATCTGTCTGGATCAGGAGTCAGAAACTTTCTGTAAAGGGCCAAATAGTAAATATTTTCAGCTTTGCAGGACATGCAACCTCAGTTTCATTTGCTCAGCTCTGCCTCTGTAATGTGCAAGCAGTCATATGTAACAATACAGAAACAAATGGGTGTGACCGTGTTCCAATAAAACTTTATTTACAAAAATAAGCTGCTAGCTAGATTTGGCCCACAGGCCGTAGTGGGACAAACTCCCATCTAGATATTAGTGTAATGGAAATATCATTGAAAGAATTCTTTGGGGGATAGAATATAAACCTTATTTCAGAGGAATTATTCTCTCCGACTTTTTACTTTTAAAGATTAGTCAAATATAAAATGGTATTTTAATGTCAGGGTTTAGCACCATGCGGCAAAGGATAGAAATATCCTGTTACCAAACTGTTGTAGTAAATTCTCTGCAATAGAGAAAACTGTGCCTTCCAATTAAGGAGGAAAATGGTGTTTACAACATTTGTGACTGGATTCTTTTAAGTCTTCAAAACTCTTTAAGGCTAGTAGGAGAGAGGATCATTGGCCTATTTGTTTCTGAAAAAATAGGCTAAATCATGCCTTTCATGGTAGGGCGGGCTGCAGAGTGTGTGTTTTGTGTATTATTGTGTGTGTGTGTGTGTGTGTGTGTGTGTCTGTGTGTGTGTGTCTGTGTGTATGTGTGTGTCTGTGTGTCTGTGTGTGTGTATTATTGTGTGTGTGTCTGTGTGTCTGTGTGTGTCTGTGTGTTTCAGACAGGGGCAACTGCCATGCAGGCAGACTTCAGATCTCCATCCATCTTGGATTGGGTTTATAATTTGGTTTTAATTTATGAGGATTCTAATGTGGAAATCAGTCTGTCTGTACTTTAGAGATCTCTATTCTCCCACATCAGGCCTCAGCTATTCCACTTTGTCCAGTGTGTTTATACCATACTTTACTTCTGTTTGCTGTAACGACAAAGCAATCATAAGTTGTGATAATTAATTCAGGGCTACTATTACATGATGGGATCAGCACGGGGACACTTTATCTGCCTAGAGGTGTCTAAAATCTTGTTGGCCAGCTTATTTTCATCTAAGCACTGTTTGGTACCTTTACTTTCCCAGATGCAGAGTGTTAACTCTTCGCTGGCCTATCCCATTACACATAGCTGTGAGTGTAGCAGAACTGACATTTTCTTGCACTTACTGCTTGTCCAGAGGGAGCAGGTCAACCATCCCAGCATAGTGACAACTATAGCTCTTCCTTTAATATAGCAGTTTTCAAAGTGTGGACCCGTTGGATGTCTCCAAGACTTCTGTGAAGTCAAAACTATTTTACAATAATACTAAGAAATAATTTGCCTTTCAACTCTATTTCAGTAGGGTTTTCCAGAGACCACATAATGTATAATATAGCAATGGATTGAATACTGAAGCAGATATGAAAATCCAGCTATCTTTTATTAAACCAGACATTAAAGATATCACCAAAAAATGTAAATGCCACTCTTCACTAATATTTTTGTTTAGAATTTATTATTATTTTTCATGAAACTATGTTAAAATACAATTGGTTTATTAAGAAATATTTTTAAGTTTTTAATTTCTAATACAGTAAATATTGATAAATATAACTCACATAAACAAAAGCTATTTTGGGTCCTCAATTTTAAGAGTAATATAGGGGTCCTAGAACCAAAAAGTTTGAGAACTCCAATTATAATATAATATCCTTATTTGCAATGCTCTGATCTCATGGTTACTGATACCATCCTCAGCATATTCCCATATGTAAAATATCCAATGAAATTCCCTCATTCGGACATAACAATTGTTAACAATTCAGTGATTATCTTTCAAACATCTTTCTACTGAGTGCTTGCATGCATACATTACATTATTTTACATACATGGGATCATATTATACTTTTCCAAACTTTTTCTAATGAGACATTTCAGTTTTTCTTCTCGTTAACTCTGAATTCTTATATAATCCTAAGGTCTTAAAAAGAGCATAGGGATCATCTTATCTCATTTCCAACCCAAGTCAAGATTCCTTTCTAAAACGCTCACTTTCTATCAAATCTATTCATTTCAGTTTTCTAAACTCTAAATTGTTAGAAAATTTTTCTTTCTTCAGAACATCAATTTTCCTTATAACTTCTGTCCATTAGTTCTCGTTTCAAGAACAACGTAGAATACGTCTTATCCATCTTTACTGTGCTTCATTATGGATCATTATGGATGTTTTCTTCTGATCTGTCTTCCAATTCACTAATTCTTTTCTAATCTGTGTCTAAGTTTCTGTTAAACTTATCTATTGAATTATTTTCAATTTTCATTTAAACCTATGGAGTTCTTCATTTTCATTGTCTATAGTCTATAGTCCTCTGCTGAATTCAGTTTTATTTTTAACTCTTGATCAGTAAGCATAGTTATTTCAAGTTTCTGTTTGATAAGTTCAATATCTGCAGCCACTTTGAGCTACTTTCTGTTACATAATTTCTGTTGGTTTTAATTTCTTGCTTGTCTCCTTACATTATTATTTTTATTGAGCAATACATTGTATTTGGAAAATTCCTTGTAGAAATAATTTGAGGCATAAGGCGATTCATGTTTGATTTGAGAAGGCACAGGAACACTGGCACACTAGAGTCATCTTGATCTAAGTTTTAGGTATCGAGATGATTGGAAGCTTTGCTATAATCCATTGCCTAGGCCTAATGGTGAGCACTTCCTGCTCACCATTAAGCCTAAGTGCAGCCTTTTGGGTTTCCAAACTAAGATGAAGAGGTTTTACTAGGGCCATCCGTGTTGACAGTCATTAGATTTCAAATTTTGTCCTCCTAGCTCTAGCAAACACCAGACTTACCTCTCTGGGCACCAGCATCCCTTACATCCCACCCTGGTGATTTTTTAATCTTTTGTTAGGCGTTCAGTGCCTTCAAGCACATTTTTTAAAGATACATTTTGCCAGATGTTCTGTTCTTGTTGAGGCAGTTGGTCTAAGTTATCTAGTCTGCCATTATCAAAAAAAGCCTCTGGAACCTACTTAAATTCATATTAATATTTCTCTGTATTTCTGAGTTGTACAGAAAGCTGTTAGGGAGCAGGGATAACCATGATCAAGGCATCCTCATGGGCACATTGTATCATGTGTACCACATTCATCCAGATGCTCTTCAAGAGTAATTCTTGAATCTTTAGCCTGATATTACATTCTGTTTCAGACAAATTGAAGCCATTCTCAAATTTAAATAAGCAGTTATTCTATAGCCTTCATCTCATAATTTTGAATTCTGTTAGGATTAAGAATCACAGTGTTGCCCTTTTTTATATTTATTAACCTGTTAGATTCAGCCTAACAAATAACCCTTAAAATCTTAATGACTTTCAATAATAAAAACTATTTTTTCTCTTACATTTCTGTTCCTCACTGGGTTAGCTGAGGCACTGCTCCATGTTTTCTTTATTCTAGGACCGATACCGATGGGCAGCCCCAATCAGGAGCATGCAAGTTGTGTTAGACAGGAAAAGACGTGATGAAAGAACTTCTTACAGCTCTTTCATCAACTTCCCCTCACATTTATTAGCTGAAGTCAAGTCACATGGCCAAGCCCGATGTTAATTAGATAGAAAGTACTGTCCTTATTGACAGATTATGGTTTTCCCACAGCGATGAACCCAGTAAGGAGGGGCACTGACTGCAATGTCAGAGTGGCTCCATTTTCTTTAACAGGTTTATATTCTAGTCTTGAAATAAAGTAATGCTTAGAATGAAAGTTCTCATTGTAATTTAGGATTTAAACTAACTGAAAATCTCAGAACAAACTTTGTCTAAACCTTGAATTAATCTGAAGAACCACTCTCATTTCCCTTTAAGGCATTAATTCTGTCTATGCACAGTTTCTTTAATCTGTGGTTTCTCTAAATTCCTTTACTCTATCTCTTATCCAGTTGGTCATATTGGAATTTGTTCTTTGCGAAGTTAAATTTTTAATATTGACCTCTAGGCATTACAGGGCAGTCCAGTTGTGTTTCCCATTTTATATTACACCTCCATTAACATTAAATTTTCCATATTAGCTTTTCTAGAATTTTAAGGTTTTTTTAAACTTTACATCTCATCCTTCCCATTTATTTGCAGTTCTCTCTTCTCCTGTTTAATTATCCACCCACTAAAGTTATGTTTACTGTCTCTTATTCTTTCATTCATCGTCTATGCTCATAAATTTTAAACTTAGAGATTCCCTTTTCTCCCTTATAAGTATGGTATTTTTCTAGTTGGTCTCCTATTAATGTTCAAAATGTTTTTGGAAATGTATTGGGATTTTCTTCAATGTTTGAGGTTCTCTAGTGTGTCATTTTATTTTCATTCATCAGAGCTATTCCTACAATTCTTGTATGGGGTCTCTTATATGATGATTTATTTTTCATGAGTGAAATACAATATTGAGCAACATTGAAGTTTTTTTATTTCTTAACCTAAAATATAATAGTTATGTAGTTAATAATGAGATGGAAACATAGGTTTTGTGAAAAGGAGAAGGTGTTTCTTCAAATAAAATTCCTGTGTCAAAAAGCTGCAAGTGCTACCTCTGTTTGTGACCCCTGAATGATGTCTGCTCTCTTTGTACTAAATCTAGTAGTAATTGATCCCAAGGAAGATCACAAAATTCTCTCTTGTTAGCTTTAGAAATGCATCGAAGAGTACCTTGTTTGATGGGATAAAAGCTTCAATAAATGATGCCCCCACCTGAGTGGTTAATTTCAAAATATTTTTTGTCTAACACATTGTTGTCCGTGACAACCGAACAAGAACTTTTAGAAGCAGTTGGCTGTCCAATAATGGCAAATTTCAAGGCTATGCAAATTGTGTCAGTTCAGCCCAGCTCTTTTCTCTATTATCATATCAATTGAGTCAGTTCATAGTAGACAAAGCAAGGTTATGGGAACCACCTAGAGCATCATGCACCATTTAACATCAATGCAGCATACATGAACATCTGCAACTTCAATCTTATTAACAGAGGATAGAATGGAAGGCAGTAAACAGCTTTCTTCAACATTTATTTGCAAAATAGTATTTCCTAGTGTTTGCATTGTTTATCAACAGGAACTTCATCAATAATTGTATAATTATGGTTGCCTAGATTACAGTGCCCTCATGCATTTTGTCATTTATTATAGAGAGGTCTGAATTTAATCTGAATTTGGACACATGACTCAAGACTGATAATATTAAGTCCCTTGAAATGTGATTTGCATAATACAGATATTTTGTATAGTAGGAGAATGGCAGTTTATGATTCTTCACTTTAGGGATTAAGTAAACAGGGGAAAAACTTTGAAAGGCAGTGAAAAATTAGGGGAAGCCACTAGTTAGAGTCAAACATAGACCCACTAAACATGAGAGTAGGTTATGTTCTTTAGAGTTAATCATGAGTAATTAGATGTTTACTTTAGGCCAAAATTGGGCTGAATTAAAACAAGATTACTGTGTCGAGGTCTTCCCCTCAGTCTCTATATTTTTAAGGGAGAAAATGGGAGAAAACTACAAGTATAGTGAGAAAAAAAGCTATGGTGGCCAAAGTTAGAAATTCGAAATACAGAAGAGAGGCTGGACATATCAGTTCATCCTTACTTCTCTTGTTTCTGAAGCCCAATAATGCCAGAATTTGCAGTAAGCAGCCATGCATTCTTCAGGCTCTGTGGCAACAGAGAGTTTATCTTGGCAGACAGTGCAAAATATCCAAGAAGAATGAAGAGAAATAATATAAGCTCAGTAACAGATATTGATGTGGTTAATCGGAGTTGTCTCATAATAGAGCAGGAATAGGAAAATGTGAAAAACTAATGAGTAATTTAAAGAAAGTAAGGCAAAGGCTGGTCTGAAAAGTTCATCTCTTTTAAACATGAGAATCTCGCATTTTAACTTAAATCCATTTTATATTTAAGGAAAATTTGAGTCCTGTTTGTGAAATTGCATTTGAAATATTTTGATTGGTGATTATTGGTGAAAATTTAAAAGTATTAAACTGAGTGAGCCCCATTTGAACTGGGCTGTATCTTCCCAATTAATCAACAGTCATTTCCTTTAAAAAAAAAAAGTGTAGGGTTAGAATATTTTCACCCCTTCATTGTTATGTATTTATGCCCTTAATAATTCTCCATGCATTTTCTAGCTACAAATTTTTCTTCTCATATTTTTGTTTAAGATCACATAAGGAAGAAAAAATCAGCTAAAACAGCTGCTATAATAAAGTATCCACAGAGTAGAGGAAGATACAGATTTTTTACTCCTACTTTTGTGGTTCTTGGGTATAATGAACATAGCAGAAGCTTTCTTAACATAATAGTTAACCTATTATTTCCTCTTTCTGAGGGATGCTAAGAACTGGTTTGTCAGAGGTAATAGTTTGACCTGTCATTACACATTATGCTAAAGACTTTTTTTAAAAAATAATTACAGTGTCTACTATAAACTTGAAAAATTCTAGCTCTGTGCAGAATAAGGGTGAAGATTTTATATACATACATAAACATATATATGCCTCTCACCTGAATACCTCAGGGAGGACATTTTCTAGGCTGGGGCTTGGCAGTAAATGTACAGTACCAATTCTGATACATGTACACCTTTCCTTTAAAGAACTTATATGAAAATATTATTCGGGAACCTTTTCTAGGAGGTATTTGTCAAAACTGCTATGATAATAACTTTGTCCTAATGATTCGCAGTCTCTGTTTAGGGAGTAATCAATAAACTACAAATTAATGTTCCATAATTCACATTACAATGCATATGTAATTATTTTGAGATGAGGCAAACCCTATGCATTTAATTTACAGCTGTAATTAAATAAACTCATTTGATACTAATTAGGTGAGCCTTAAAGGATCATAGGTTTGTGTATTTAATTATCAAAGTACAATCAGCAACCAATTTCCGAAAAGCTTTCCAATCTCGAACTCAACACTGATCTTTGGCCACATTACAATTTTTTCGTCTTGAATCTTCAGTAAATTAAAATACATTGTGAATTGTAGAGTATCCTTGGTGAGTTAGCTTTTTGGTAATTTGTAATTCTCCATCTGAAAAAAAATGGGCTTAAAAATACAAAAGTTTTATATTTGGCAAAACTGTCCATCAGAAATGAAGGTGAAATTAATTCATTTCCAGGAAAACAAAAACTAAAGGAGTTCATTGCAAGTAGACCTGCCCTATAGGAAATGCTAAAGGGAATCCTTTAGGCTGAGATAAAAGGCACTAGACAGTAATTGAAAGCCATGTAAAAAAATTAAGAACTCAAGTAAAGATAACTACATAGGTAAATGTAATAACCAGTAGAAATATAATTTTGGTTTGTAACTCCTCTCTTACATTATGTGTGATTTAAAAGACATTAAACAAAATTTTATGTTAATAGACACGCATGTATAAAGATGTAATTTATAACAACAGCATACAGGGTTGGGAGGGAGGGAGAAGGTACTGTATAGGACCAGAGGTTTTGTATGCTGTTGAAGCTAAGTTGGGATCAATTTAAATTTGATTGTTATATATTAGGATGTTAATTGTAACTCCAAGGGTAACTGCTAAGAAAATACCTAAGGAATATAGAAGTATTCTCTATTTTGTTAAAATAGTATATAAAAATTAGTTTATCAGAAAATATACTTGATTTCTAGCTTAAAAGTCTTTTAAATTCTGTCGGTCAATCACCGAGTATTTATTAAATACCTAATATAATGGGCTTTCTGCTAGGTTTCAATAATTATCCCCATTTCTTCCCACGAAATGTGTAAATATAATCAAGAAAGAAGACTTATCTGATGTCTAGAGTGACTTCTTAGTTTTGGAATATGCTAGCTAAAGTGTTCACATTTTCATATTTATTTATGCTGTAAAGAATGTGAAAGCTTGTGCTTTATGATTTTCCCTGAAGGTATAAAAGATTGTTTCTGCCTCCATGCTTTTAAAACTAACACATCTTAATGTAAGGAGGAGAAGGTACTGATGTGGTCCAGTATATATATCCCCTTCATTCTCAGATATTTAAGGTATTGCCATCACTATCAGAAAATATGAACCTTGCCCTCAGGTGCTCAAATTCTAGGCTTTAGGAACGTGCTAACCAAAACATGGGTTGTTTGTTTGTTTGTTTGTTTGTTTATCAGCAGCCATATGGTAAATTAAAAGTAATTGCTGATACTTACGTTGTGTATTATAGCTCACATAGAACATTTTACTTATATTATCTAAAATGAGGTATTAAAATAGATTTTAATGAGGGTATTAGCACAGTTTGTCAGTACATTAAAAATAGAGCCTTCTCTTTTATTTATTTTATTTTATTTTTTGGCATTACTTTGTCTTTTCAAAGAATTAACTAGCACAGTGCAAATTTCTTCTGTCCAGATGTAACCAACATCAAGACTTCACATACTACACAATTAATGACAGCAGCCTTGTTGCACTTCTAAGCCTGATCAATTTGTATATTGTCTATGTCCTCTGAAGAAGTATAAATAGTATTGTGGTCTATGAATAGGCCTAATCTAGCAGGTGCCATTACATAGACTGGAGTATAAACGGTATTTTCTAAAACTATACAACGTGATGTTCCTAAATTGAATTATCTTCCATCTTCTTCCACTCTCATGAACAAAGATACTGATTCAGGTATCATTTAATGGAAGAACTATTAGTAGTTCAGCATAACTAGCAAAGTATAAAGACTTGACACCCGACGATTTCTGTTCTTTCTGAGGGTGAGAATTACTTGGTGGCTTGAGAAGACATTTGAAATGATGCTTTGAGAAGGGGAATGGAAGCACCAGTTAGTGATCATTAGTAGGACCAGTTCTGAGAGGAATTAGCAGTAATTGGCTCAGTACTGGATGACGAAGACTGGCCTGCTTTGAGACAAGTCTTTATCATTTTTTTATACCATTGTGCCATTCTTTTTAATCTCTGGATAGGTATGTGTATGATCTTTAAATTATTTCTGCAACTAAAAAAATTTGTTGCCATGCCTTCCAATCATAAAGAATAAAGAGGAGAAATACACCCAAGCTTTAAAAGCAATGTAAAATATTGTACTTGAGAGGTTTTTTAAACAGGTAATTAACCATACGTTTACACACTTTAATCTACTTTTAAGTGCAAAAGAGATTGGCAAATGACTCAATAAAGAAAAGTGTTTTGTTTAAATTGGATAAAATGGTTATTTACTGGTGTTTATCGCTGTACTCCAAGTAGTGGAGTGATCTGTGAATCCAATTTAGTTTATTGAACAATAAATAGTACTCATAACTTTTATCAATGTTTGTCAGGACATCCATTGAAATTGACTCCATACTTTGGGTAACTTCAATTTTATTGTACACTATAAAATGTTTAAAAAATATTTTTCTTTCAGTATAAACCTATGACACTACATTGAGGCATTATTGTCCCTGCAAACCACTAAACATCAGTGGTATTTCAGCAGTACTTTCTTGCTCTAAGATTTCTTCTAATCCATAAAAAGAAAAAAGGAGCCATTGATCCCCTCATGTCTAATGCAGTTTTTCCTTCATAAACTTCGTAAACATTTCCCATTGCAACTATCAACTATTCAAACAGAAATCTTACTGAGGGAAAGTCCACAATTAGAAGTAGTGACATCAGTAGTTTTTTCCTGAATAACAGAGAAAACCTTTGTGTGTGTGCGTGCGTGTGTGTGTGTGTGTGTACATATATATGTATGTGTGTTTATATATATCCATTTTGAAAATCTTTACTGTTGTACTCGGAAATACATAACTTTAAGAAGGGGTACACTTAGAATACTAATAATGTCTTGTACCCTATAACTGCAATTGGGACTAAACCACAGAAAAGTCAAGAAAGCTGTTGATATTTGGTCTGTTTTTTCCCACAGCCATGATGCATTGTATCTAATAAGTTCTTCTTCCAGTTCTTCCAGTCCTAAGAGTCCATGGTGTCTTTATAAAGAAGGATCACATACATATAAATATTAGTTGGACTTAAATATGATATGGTATCTTCATGAGGTGAATCCCACCTGTCGCTAGGATCCATTTGATTGCCTTGGTTTGATTCGATCCAAGTGTTAACTCAAAGTCTCCATATCAGAGCCTTCTATCTTTAAACAGGATCTAAGCGTAGGTTCATTGAGTCATAAGTATCTTCATATCTGAATGATGAAAAACAACATGCTCGAGGGCACCAATCAAATCATATTTTCATTATTCTCCAGAATATCTTCAGTACAGTTAGATCTGGGAAGGTTTTTAGGATAAGTTGCGCAAGTTGAATTTATTCACTCTTGAAACAGCACATTACCCTGTGATTTTTCAAGCAGTAGTATGATTTCCTTTTCTACAAGTATTTATAATGCTACATTAGATCATAATAATTCTAAAAAGCTGGATCATTGACAGCTAAACTCTTTGGTTTACTTGGTTTGCTAAACTAACCTAGAGAAGTAGGTTATAGTAATGTACCACTTATTCATGATCATTTAGAAAATATATAGTAAGTTATACTCTACTAGGTGAAACAGAGACCAGCCTTAAGGAACTTAATATCCATTAGGCATAATCATTCATTCCATAATAAATGTTTATTGAGCACCTACTGTATACGAGGTATAGAACTAAGCTGAGAATAAAATTAAGTCATAATTCCTACCCACAAGGAGCTTATTTTTTAGGTGAAAAAATTCTTATAAATAAATCATTATAAATATGATAAATATTTTCTTAAAGGTACGTGAAGGTTATAAGTGATGGCATAAAAGAGGAAGTAATCAGTTATGCTTCTAAGGATAACCCTGAGAAGTCAGGGACTACATCCAAGAAGATAAGCCTTATCTAGGATTTGGAACTAATAGTAAAAGACAATCTGGGCAATTGACTTTGTATGTACACAGGGAAATTAAAAAAAAAAAAAAAGACACACTTGAAAAATGAGTATGACAAAAGAACAGTCACAGGTCAGGGAATGGCAAAAGATGAGGTTTGAACAATAGGCTGGATTCAGTAGAGAACCATTAAAGGGTTTTTAACAGAATAACATGATCAGATTTGTATTCATAAAAATTGTTCTGTTTGTTCATTCAACAAATATTTACTAAACACCTATATAATGTGCCAAGCATAGTTGTGAGTGCTAGAGATTGTTAGACAAATTGCCTTTCCAATAGCCCCTTTTACCTAAGTAGTCAATGTTGTGCCATGAGCCCTAGATCCTTCCTTGGCACAGCTGATTGAATCAGGGATGGGAACCTAAAAAGGACAGATAATCCATAGGTGGCCAGTGATCTATGAGCTAAGCCAACAGAGGAAACCGGTTCTTATAGATATGATAATGGAGCAAATGCATAGACAGAAGCAGAAAGAGAACAGATTAAAATTAACTGCTTTGTATAAGATTAAAGTGATATGCTTCATTTAGTGAAACTATTAAAGGTATCAGATATCTCTTAAAGAAAAAATATATACCAAACAAAGGGGAAATAAGGTTTTAGAGCAGTAATGCCATCTATCGTTGTTTTCTTAGTCACTTTTCTTATTCAAAGTAAGCACTCATTTATTCTCTTATCTGTCTACATTCATCACTGAAGACTTTAGTTGGCATTTACTTGAAACATTTGCAGAAAATGAAAATAAAACATGAACAAACAAAGAGGCTTTATTGCAAAAAATGATAGTAGTGCCCGAGGTCAAACCCATGCCTTCAGGATTAAGAGGTACAAACTGGTAGTTACAAAATAGTCATGGGGATGTGAAGTACAGCATAGGGAATATAGTCAATAATATTGTAATAACCATGTATAGTGCCAGGTGGGTACTAAACTAATCAGGGAAATCACTTTATAAATTATATAAATGTCTAATCACTATACTGTATGCCTGAAACTAATATAAAATATTGTTGAATGTCAACTCTAATTGAAAAATAAAAATTTTTTAAATAATAAAATAAAAATCCACCCTGCCCCCCCAAATCCATGCCTTTAAGTGAGACGTGAATTCCTGTACCCAAGTTTCATTTTAAGATTAATAATATTCTTCTCCCTTTATTCATTAAATGCTTACTATGTGCCAATTTTTGCTCTAAGTGCTTTAAATATATCAACTGATTTAATGCTCACAAAATCTCTAAGAGATAATTACTATTATTACCCCCATTTTACACGTGAGAAAATTGAGGCATAGAGACTTTAACTCGGTTACGAGTGAGTAAATGGGAATTTACTAGTAACTGGAAATATGACCCACAGCAGTCTGGTTCATGTTCTTAACGACGATGTTATAGAGCCTCTGTTCTCTAGAGAGTATTTATCTACTTAATTTAGTCAAATTTAATTATCAGTACAGGGCTTGGAAAGGGAATTTATCAATTAACTGCTGTACACTGCTGGGTCAAAATCGGGTTTTTTCCATAATCACTTTTTTTTAGAAAATGGTAGCAACATTGCTGAAATGGCAGCTTTGGAATCACATTTTACTTTTCTCATTCTTTTTGTTCCAAAGTCCTACTTTGCCATGGGATCTTGGGCAGTTGACAATCTCTATGAGCCTCAATGCCTTCATTTATATAATCAGGTCAATAATCCTTAATTTATGTGATGGCAGTGAAAATACATGAGATGAAGTATATAAAGCACTTGGTGCAGTACCTGGAGCACAGTAAGCACTTGAATGTTACTTTTTTTTTTTTACTCTAAAACTACAGTTGCATCCCATTGCCTGTTGTATCAAATTCAAACTTCTGTCTCCTTAGAGATGGCCAGACCCCGCCCAACGTGCGTTATTTCTTCCCTTACCTGACATATAAACTTTCTTCTTTCTGTATACCTCCTGGGTATATACACCTTTCTTTTCCTTCCCGTTTCACTATCCACAGCTTCAAGACCTAGCTTAGGTTCAGTCTTCTCCACGAAACCATTTCCAATTAATTAAACTCAAATTGTTCCTTTCCTTTGAACTCCTGTTGCAGTTGTATTACAGTGTATATTTAACAAATTCTCTCACGTGTAGTAGATTTCTCTTTCCATGTAGATTCTAAGTTCTTTAAGAAGATGGATCATGTCTTAATATTTCTCCTGTATCTCCCTCAAAGGATCTAACAGAATATGAAGAGCTCATGTCAAGTTTCAACAAATCCTTGTTGCCCAGTTGAAGAAAATAAGCTCTTAAGAACACCTTATAAATTTATATAGGTCTTTATGTTTGACAGGGCACTTTCATAACATTGTTAATACTTAATCCATATAATAGTCACAGAAAGTAGTTAGAGCAGGTGTTATACTCATTTTTTAAGTAATAAAACTGAGTTTAAGTTACAGTGTGACTTCCATAAGGTCTTCTGGTAATTAGCATCGACTCTACTCCCAACCCCCACCATTCGGTACCATTCTCTATAAGACTGCCAGAATAATCTTTTTAAATCAAAGATAGGATCATGTCATTCCCTTGTTTAAAATCTTCCAATGGTTTCTCATTTTACTTGGAATGAAATTCTACCCATCCCCTACCCCTCCCACCCCACACACATGCTTGATCTCCCCACACTCTATATTCTAGTTACATTGGCCTTCTTAACTTTAAACAGGCTTAGCTCACCAACCTTGTTGCTAACCCAGGGCCTCTGCACTTGAATATTCTACCCCTGGATCTTCACATGGCTGTCTTTCTTGCTCTTGAAGTCTCAATTCAAACATCACTTCCTCAATGAGGAAGTATCACCCATCTAAATTGACTTTCTTCCCCGGTCATACTTCAGTTTATTTTCTTTGTGACATTTATTATCTCAAATTATCTTCTTCACTTTTTTTGTTACTTCTATATTGTCTCTCCTCACTAGACTGTAGGTCCCGTGAGAGCAGGGTTTTTGTTTGTCCTATTCACATCTGTATTCCAAGTCTCTAATAGAGTGCCTGACACACGATAAGCTCTTAATAAGTATTTGTTGAATAAAGTAGCTGAGCCAAAATCATGAGTCTTTTGAGTCCTAATCCAGTGTACTTCCCACCATTCCATTTATCCTGCCTTTCATGAAAGCACTTCTGCCTTTGGAACTACAATAAGAAATGATGTTCAGAATAATGACATTAACTGTGCTGTAGGATTCTCTATTATCAAAGAAAAATTTCATTCAGTTCAATAAACTAAACTAATTAAAGCAGGGATGTCATGGTATATTATTATATTATAATAATACATTTAGAAAGAGTTCCAACTAAAAAGACTTTCTGCTTTTTCTTTAGTTAACCAAAAAATTGAATTAACCAGAGCTCTTCATTCCCCAAAAGTCCTTGTTAATTAGGATTGTTCTATAAATCTCTATTATTAGCAGCATTTGTCATTTGTTTCATTACCGTGTTTATTAGGCCAGTCTGAGCAGGGTGTCTTTGCTCATATTCTGGCATGTATATCCCAGTGAAAAGGAAAATATTTCCTGGATTCTCTTTTATTTCCCTATTCTTTGACACTGGCATATTTCATGCTGTTTGTATAACAACTTCGTTTTCTTGTGTCAGTTCCCTATATAAAGTAGGAATTCTATTATTGACTTGGTTATTAAGTAAAGTAATTAAATTTAGGGTCTTTAAAATAAAAGCATTAGTACTTCGCAACGTTGTTTGTGATCATTGAAAACAACCTAAAGGTCTATAAATACAGGACCGCCTACATAAATTACAGTATATCTATACAATGAACTATTATGTAGCAATAAAAAATAATGAGGACATTGTCTGTTTACCAACACGGTGAGATCTCCAAGTAAAAAAACAAAACAAAACAAAACAGGGTCCAGTACAGTTTGCACAGTATTTTTTATTAAAAAAAAAAAAAAGAAAGGAAAATAATGATGTGTTTATGGAAGGATGTTCAGGAAAGCAGTAACAGTGATAACGAGATTAGACAGTAGTAGGGCTACAAACTGAATGAATAGGAGATAAGTGGTAAGAGGGAATTTTTTTTATAACATACCTTTTCATATATTTTTGAACTATATATTATCTATTCAAAAGGTTAAATTAAAAACAAGCACAACTAAAAGTAGTATATGATTCTGGATTGGATCCTGTATGGGGTGAAAAAAAAATGCTATAAAAGACATTAGGACAAAATAAACCATCAACAAAACAAAGAGGCAACACACAAAATGGGAGAAGAAATTTGCAAACACCTTCAATGAGGGACAAATATCCAAAATAGATAAAGAACTCATACAACTCAACAACAACAAAAATAACAAAAATCCAGTTAGAGTATTAGCAGAGAACCCGAATAGACACTTCTCCCAAGAAGACATACAAACAGGCAATAGACATATGGAAAGATGCTCAACCTCACTAGCTATTAGGGAAAAGCAAATCAAAACCATAATGAGATACCACTTCACACTTGTTAGAATGGCTGTTATCAACAACACAAGTAATAACAAGTGTTAAGTAGTAAGGAAAAGGGATCCCTTATAACACTGCTAGTGGGAATGGAAATTGGTACAGCCACTTTAGAAAACAGTATGGACATTCCTCAAAAAATTAAGAACAGAATTACCATATGACTGAGCAATCCCTCTTCTGGATATCTACCCCCAAAATTTGAGATCATTTATCCATAAAGATATATGCACCCCGATATTCATTGCAGCACTATTCACAATGGCCAAGATGTGGAAACAACCGAAGTGTCCTACAATTGGTGACTGATTAAAGAAGCTGTGGTACATATATACAATGGAATATCATTCAGCCATAAGAAAAGATGAAATACTGACATTTGCAACAACATGGATAAATCTTGAAATAATCATGCTAAAGCGAAATAAGTCAGACAGAAAAAGTTGAGAATCATCTGATTTCACTCATACATGGGATTTAAAACTGAAAGCAACAAATGAACAAGACAAACAAAAAAAAACCTCATAGACACAGACAGCAGTTTAGTGGTTACCAGAGGAAAAGAGGGAAGGAAGTAGATAAGCGTACAAAGGATCAAATATATGATGACGGAAGGAGATTTGACTTTGGGTGGTGAACACGCAATGCAATATATAGATGTATTATAAAATTGTACACTCAACACCAATGTTCCCCCAATAAATTTAAGTTTTAAAAAGCAACTGAAAAAAAAAGACATTACGATAATTAACAAAATCGAAATATGGAATATAGATTAGATAAAATAACAATATTGAGGGTTTTTTTAATTTATCAACTATACTATAGTTACCTAAAAGAATATCCTTGTTCTTAGGACATACACACTGAATTATGAAGGAGTCAAGGGCATAATATGTGCAACTGCTACCCAAATAGCTTGAAAGAATAAGTAATAATATGCATATATATATGGGAAGAATGATAAATTGTGGCAAATTGTTAAAAACTGGTAAATCTAGATAAACATTACATGGGAGTTCTCTATTTTTCTTCAAACTTCTCTGTTAGTTTAACCACATAAAAGGTTAATAAAAAACAAGCAAACAAAAACATTAGTACTCTAGAAATTACCTCAGTATAAGGAACGGCCAAAGTGCAGAAGCCTCTTTAAAGAATCTTAAGAGTTCCTGGTTTTTACCTAATCATGCTTTTCACTTCCTGATGAAGTTTTTGCCTTCCATTCCTGGTGATGCTTAGTCAGAGATAGCAGCATAAGAGGTAGTGACTACAGTTTACTTTGAGATTGAAGAATACCTGCCTATCTTATCCTGTTGTGTATCTTCTTCAATTATATCTCCTCTACAATTTAGAGGTGCCAACACATGGCATTTTAAAATACCTTGAACAAAATTTTCTAAGGATATTAATTATCATAAGGTTGTGTGTTCACAGTGCTAAAATACATAGTTAATTTAGCAGTGTTAAGGCTACAGAAACATTTAATCTAGTTGTTTAGCATTGAGTGACTGAATTTTTTTATTATTATTTTTCAGTTAGATATGTGTCATTTGTATAAACTAACCATGTCTACTAAAGTTGATTTAGCATTATAGATGAGTGAAGATGTTTTGATTCTAGCCAGACTGGCCTCTTAAGTGATTAGGTAATGAATTTTATGTTATAGGAAAGTGAAAGTAAATTATTTGTTTGTATAAACTGTCCAGAGAATGTTTGAATTTGACTATTTTGCTTTTTAAGTATGCGAAATTCTATTCTTCTGGATGAAGGTACCCTGAGGGTCTTGTCTAATAAATAATACCAAACAAATCTGGTATCAACTGAATTGTTAGTATTTGTTTCCTGTCTGTTTGGGGAAGCTCATGATTTTGTGCTGTTATAGAAATCAGGAAAATAGGAATAATGAACATCCCCAATCTTTTTCCTTCTCACTTTACAAAACATTTGGGAATAATTGAGAAATAATGGCTCTGACTTTAATCTCTTAAGTAGACGTACTTCATTAGAACTAACAGTGTCGTTTTTCTACAGCTAAGGCAGAATGCTATTTTTGCTACTTGTTCCTACAACTCCAGGCCCATTTTACACCTAAGAAAACTAGGTCCCAGTGAGAGTCATTTAAGTGTCTCAGGCCTCATTGGCTGAATAATGCTCATGCCTATAAGTGTGTCTTAAGATTTAGTGAGGTACTTTATAAGTTCATATAGTAAATTGTCTAGAAAGCTGTGGAATAATAGGTCATGCCGATGAATACTGTTTAGTTAGTTGTGTGGTTTTTGGTTTTTTTTTTGTAATAGCTCTGTAAACCAACTTAGATCAACACATTTCCAAAAAATCAGAATGTACGAAAAATATAATTGAACTTAAATATTATTGAATATTGTTTAATCTTTTTTCAACAATTTAGAACAAATTTCAGGATCTTGCAAATGTTCAGGGTCATTATTTTGAAAAGTGTTCTCATAATAAAGCTCTCTAAATACAGAAGATAATAGAGACTGGACTGTGTCTATACTGATTTATGACAGCTCTTTTACATTCTTGATATTCTTATATATTTGTTTATATTAGTAAGTACAGAAGGTAGAAAATAATTCTATGTTATGTTTCAGGAAATGTAACTTCACATGACACCTAAGGATAAAGCGTCTCAAGTATCTATACATATATCCAGAAAAAAACAGTGTAATAAAGCTGCATTCATTTAGAATTTTCAGTAAATGAGACCAATGAGTCATGAGTCTTAAGAACAAAGTTCGAAATAATCTCATCGATTGTAAATTAGGTTCTATTCACAAATAAAGATTTATCCAGCCAAAAATTAATAACTTTTTCAAACAAAGGACTCAAGGAATTATATCTAATTGTGACTTACTTAACATTTATATATAATTATTTTCAAATCTGAAATCTAGTAATTCTTATATTAATTCTTATATTACCTAAAATGTTTTATAGACATGTTACATAATGTAACCCTATTATAAATGGTAATGGTGTGTCATTAAGTTAGCTCGTTTTACTTATTTAGTGCCTGTTTGTTCTTAGTTTATAGTTAATTCCCGTTATAGTATGACTTGTACTTGGAAGTAATAAAACCAGATTTCTTTATAAATATTTATGGTACAGACCTTTTCCTAAATCAGACTTTATTCCAATAAAGTTTGCTAACATCTTTTTTTTTTTTTTTTTTTGCCTATGTAGCAGTAGGTACTGCATACTTCCTAGAAAACTTAATCCTAGATATCTATTCCTTAACTTCCAATTAATCAAAATATTGTTAGCTGCAATGTAGTTTCTGGTGTTCAAATATGTGGAAAATTAGTTACTTAAAGAGTTTTAATAACTGCTTCTGGAATGGAGTCTTAGCATCGGCAGTCATATGGTCAAAATGGATCACTAAGTGAATGAGTCCTCTCCTTGAATATCAGTCTTTCCAGGAGGATCTTTTTTTCATTATCATATCTTATTCCTTATTGAAAGTATTCATTAGTAGCAGGTAGCAGAAGTTAGACAGAACATGTTTCTTGAGATACTTAGGTTCTTTATTAAGACCTTAAGTTCTCAAGATCTTTTTCCTTCCCCCTTGACCTTAGTTGAGATTCAAGTTTATAAGTCTTCGACCATACCTGTCCCCATAAAGGATGCAAATTTGTGATTTCAGAAGGTCCAGCTCCCAGTAGAAAGCTCCATCCAATCTTTTGCAGATGTCCTCTAGGCCAGATTTCATCACAAATAACTTCATTCCACTGTCATGTGCCAAGTTTAAAGTACTGTATTAGGTTACTCTGTAGTCAAAACAACAAAGCCCTGGTCCAGACTGCTGTAAGACAAGAGGCCATTGCACTGCCGCTTTTGTTCTGGCCATGCATTCAGTGGTAGCTTTCTCTTTTGCTAGTTGACAGTTTAAAGGAAGTAGTGACTCCTTAGTAAAAAGTAACCAGATTAGGTTATTTGTAATAAGCCAACTAAAATCAGTAATCCTTGACATTGGCATGAATAGTAGTCATATTTTTATTGTGTCATTGTGATTTTTCTGTAGAGAAACCCCGAAAAGAAATCATTATTTATATTTCTTAAATTTACAGCTCTTTAGCTATATCGAAGATTTTATAGCCCAGAATGTAGTCAGGCTCAAAGCTTAATTAGAGATCCATGATCCAGTCCTTACAAACATTCCCTTTGGCCCGTAGTTTCTGCTCAAGTATTTATACTGTCCAAAAAGGTACTGCTACCATTTACAGTTGTTCACCCCAAATGTGAACTACCTAGGTATAACAATAACAAGACACATACAGGATCCATATGCTGAAAATTACCAAAAAAGCATTGCCTACAGATGGCTTTGTACCTTGGTTTCCAAGTGCTCCTGTACAGAATATGGAGTTCATGTTTTCTCTCTCTTTTTGAATGGTGAGTGATGAAATAGCTTCAGCTTTACTGGGTGAGTTTGTATACTGAGTATTACGAAGAGAAGTCAGTCTGCCTTTCTTTGGCTTTAATTGCAGAAAGTGAAGTCACTGCTTTTGCTGTCTTGGATCAGGACCAGAAAGAAATTGTTGATACCAATGGAGCTGGAGATGCATTTGTTGGAGGTACAGACTCATTTATTTTATACTTACTTGTAAGTTAAACATTTCCTTTAACTCTTGTCTCTACTACATAGCCAAGATTTATGAATTTAATAACTTTTAATTTCTTTTAAATAATTAACTCCTAATGTTCTTTCCATATGCTACTATCATTGTGAGTTCTAAGAGGGTATTTTACTACAGGAAAAATCTGTATTTTTGGCTTAGAGATAATTTGCTATTATGCTATACCTCAGTCATTTTCTCAAGATTAATTGTGTCTTTCAGAATATTCCATAAATAAGCTGCATCAAGTACAGTATATAGTATATCCATAGCCCTTCAGGCTTAAATGCTAACACATTGTTCTTTAAAACAAGTTGTGGTGAATATTAAACAGTATACTAATAACTAAAGATGATGTCTTTGGATTGTATCATTTGGTTAAAACATCTGTTTCTCACAGTAGTTGAATGTTTATTATATTAGGTAGAGTTAATTTTTTTGTCTGGTTCAGGCTCAGTAAGAACTGGCACAATTTATGAGGACTAAATCATTTTTGGAATGAGTACTCAAAAACAAGATCAAGACAGGAGATTCTGGCTTGATGACTTAGATTGATCTAAAATCTGGTTCAGAGATTCTTTACATATGTCTAAACTCCTTCTAGTTCAGTGTAGTTGAGCTAGGTTTAACTACTTTCTGGAAAGTTTTAGACTCCTGAATGATAACCTAGAAGAGTCCCTCCTGATCTCTTTATTTCTCATAACATCAATCATGACAAGGAAAAAAAGGCAATTGGAGCTGATCATTGTCCTCCTTTCCTTGGAAAATCATTTGAATCATGGAAAACTTATTTAAGATTATGCGATGGTTTTAACAGTATAGTTTAAATTTATTTGTTATTTATTTATTTTTAAGTAGTCTTTTTCACCAACATAAAGTTTTCATATTTCCTTCCTAAAACTATTCATGCCTAGTCTTAGTCTTAAATGAGCTGTTAACCATTACACTGGTAGCATGTCCCATGTGTTGTTCTTTGGTAAGAGCATACACCACAGATAACATTCTACATTGCTGTCATGCTTGCATCTTTTATTTCTTTGCTCTGAAAGTTTCATCATTGATTATTTTACAGCTGTATTTCCTATTCCATACTGCTTTAGAGTAAATTCAGGTAGGCTAAAAATATCCAGGATTGGGCTAAATTCTATAATACATCAAGGAAACGGTATTGATTTCCTGGTTAGAAATTGTTTAACCAGGAATCTTAGTACAGAAACTTTTAAACTTGTATGCTGTATGTGCCTTTTTAAATATTTAAAACAGTAAGTATTTTATTTCCTTGATATTTAATAGGGTATATTGTGAGAGCATTATAGATATGACGGTGACCTAATTAGCCACTACCTCTGGCCCTGGGGCTTCGGGCTACCTGGCCCTCCATCAGCCGATTCCCTTACAGACAGACACCTAGCTACCTATTAATGCTTCTAGTACAAACATGTAGACTTTTTGAGGGAGAGAGAAGTCATTCTTAGAATACTGAAGTAGGAACAGCTAGCCACCCGTTTGTATTGTAGTTAGGGTGATAAATGAATTACCTCTTCAAAGTACTTGCGTTCTTTGTTACCAAATTTTCAGCCTCCTTTTTATCTCGCTCTACTTACCTAGCCTCATTATATATTTATTGTTGGGGTACAATAAGGTAAATAAAAAGGAGAGAGTGTGGAACAAGGATCTACAGACTTTTCATAAAGACCCAGACAGCAAATATTTTAGGGTTTGCTTTTATTATATTTTCTTGTTTTGCTTGCTTGCTATTCTTTTTGTTTTGGTTTTGGGTTTTTACAACACTCTAAAAGTGTAAAAACCCTTTCTTAACTCTGCAGCTGTACAAAAACAGGCTTCAGGCTAGATTTGGCCCTCAATCTGTAGTTTGCCAACCCATTGTGTAATACGTGGCAGCTTCCTCACTTTATTCACTCTCAAAATACCCTGGATCCAAATACTGGATTTCACTACAAAGTGGAAGGCAGGCTGAAACTAGGCAAGACTTTACTGGCAATACCTAAGGTAGGTAGCCATTTTTCTCACTCTAACCATACCCTGATCAGTTCTCACAATAATGAGGTCTTGAAAGACTGAGTCATGCAAATAGATGAATACTCTAATGTCATTTGAGCAGTGGCATACTTTAGTATGTTCAGCACATTCTGTCTATGTAAGTCAAGCTATATAGTAATAGCAATAGATAAAATATATATAGCATCTATTAGGCAATTGATATCTTAAGCACTTTACATATATTAACTTATTAAACATTCATAAAAGCTACTTGAAGTGGATTATTTTTAACTGCATTTTACTGATGAGAAAACTGAGACATAGAAGAGTTAGGTAATTAGCTCAAAGTCTTACAGCCAGAAAGTAGCAGAGCCAGGGTTCAAACCAGGCAGTCTGGTTCCAGAGTAAGTATTCTAATTCACTGCACTATACTGCTTCTCTAAACTTTTAGGGAAATCTCATCATTAGGACTGAGAACTATAGGCCAGCCTTAATAACAAAAGCTGGTTTTGCCAAAGAGAATCTTCCTATTATCTGAATAAATGACTTCATTTATTGAACAGGAGCTTTTGTTATCTGACAGGATTCTCAGAACTCTAGGGTAAGAATGCTGCAGAAAGAAAGAGAAAGTGAAAGGGAAGAGAATCGAAGAACTGTAGTCCCTGGCGAATCTGAACCAGGAGCTTTTTGCTAAGCAATAGAATTGATTGCACTACAGAGATACAGAAAGCCAGGTCATAAACTTGCTTCGTCAGCATGGAATCCGAATACAGGGAGTTATACGTATCAGCTGTTTAATAGCACCAGGCTGTTACATCCATCTTACAATAGAGGTTGTCTTGTTAGTTGGAAATACTCAAAAATCCATTGGTTAAAACCCCCTACTCCCATCTCTATGGCAAGGAAAGCCTAGATGATTTGAAATACTCCAGCTTTTGAAGCACACCCTTCCACCTCAAAAATGAATGGAGAGGCAATGGCAACTTTTACATTTACTGTGTAGTTTCTTTTTCTTTTCTTTATTGCCTGATTAACATATCGCCTTTCTGATTGACACATTCTATCTTTAGATAGTTAACATATTCCTCCTATGACTTTCAAGTTTGTTGGCTTAAGAGTATTTCTGTCTTTTGTGACTTTGCATAACTATATTTCATTCCCAATTCCAAGTTATTGGATAAAACACCACTTCACCTACCATGTGCTAATTACATATCTGAGTACCAGAGTGCCATGTGTTCTTATTAGCTATAGAAGATATATATGACTACATCATAGATTTTCCACATATAATTTTAAAATGAGTACCCCAATTTACATAAATTAAATTTATATTTCCATCTCAGAGGTTTAGTGACAGTGACAAAGCCCTTCAGCCTCTTCAAGCATAACTCCTTGTTCTATTTGGAGATCTAAGCACTTTGTAACATTTGCCCTTTATTTGTCACTAGCCAGCCCTGATGGAACTACCCTTTTCACATTTTCCCTCAGAAGCCCAAGTACCACGATCGTACCCTAGGAAATGGAGACAATTCTATAATCTCTAAGTATGATTTCCTAATTTCCCAGGTCAGGAGAAAATTTCTTCCTGTTGTCCTGCTGTGCTTTGTCACAGCAGGTCTGCTTTTTCATTTGGAACCCTCTTTGTCACTGCCATAGTAACAAATGGAAACATTGAGAACATTTTGTGACAGGCACTGTCATTGTTCCCAGTGAAATCTCTTCCCTTGTGTCTTCTCAGTAAATGAAACTGAGGAGAAAAATCATAACAAATAACTTGAAAGGAGATCTAATCAATATGTTCCCAGTAGGCTGTCAATACCAGCCTGTGTTAATCTAATATGATTTAGTCTTATGTTTTATGGCAGCTGTAGGAATATGGACTAGACCTACAAATCATCTTTAGACTAAAAGTGAGTACACTTTTGACAGATTATACCCAGGTACGTAGATATAACTCAGATAAAAGACTAGAGACCTTACCAAGGACCAACATTTTTAGGATTTAAAAAGCTTCATTAAATGTGGTTAAGAGCCATACATAGCTTAGAACAGTTTATTTTGAATAGTAGTAAAGTAACTGTGCTGCCTTTAATACTTTTTATTTTCAAATTTCTCATTACAACTTTAGCAGGGAAAATGTATTACCCTAAATGATATTACCTACAATATGCAAAGGACTCTTAAAGCCACTTGGCAATCACAGTGTAAATAATTGTTCTGTTTCCCATCTAATAAAAAGGAACATTAATTTCACTTTCTAATTCATGTTCAGAAAAGAATTTTGGTTAAAAAGAAAAGGAAAAAAGATTTAAGTTTCCAGAACAGGGGCATTACTTCCTTTTCATGTAGCGCCTGTCTATACCTCTCTAAATTATTGGAGAGTCTCTAAATTGTCATCGTATTTTCTGTTCTCACCTTGTTCGTTTTGTTCCCAAACATTGTAGCTTACTCTCTCATTCTTTTCTTTTTAAGCAGGAAAGTGCAAAATTTATTAAACTGAAAGTACACACTCAGTGGGGTTGGGGGGAGTGCAGGCTTACTCAAGAGAAAGAGAGCGAGCCCCCATTCTTCTTAATTGCTGCTTCATTGTGCTGTGCAGAGAAGTGGTGCAGAATTCTCACAATTTTTTTTTTTCTGCACCACCTCTTGCCTTTGCAGCCCAGCTCAGAAGACTAAAAAATAACTTGATGAATGTTAAATATATCATTTCTCACACTTCTTCCCTCAAAAACCAAAATCTTCATATGACCCACTGTATGCAGAGGATTTTCTTGCTAATGACCAAGATAAGCACTGCTACCCTTCCCCACAGCAACAATACCTTTCATCTTTTAACTCTTAAGAGGACATCTTGGTGTTTTATTTCTTAAGCAGCAATTTTCCTTAAAACCATCAAATGATGCATGGAATAATTTGGTCATTAGGAGTATGAAATTCACCAAAGACAGCAGCTCAGGTTCATGCAGGGGGAGAGGAATAGCGATTCACACCTCGCACAGTCATAGGACACTTTATGACATGCTACTCTAGTGTTAGACATCCAGAGATTAAGGTAAGCTGACATTAGACCAGAACTACATTCCAAGAGCCTTGCCTAAGATTATTTAAGCCTATGTTGATTAAAAGAGGTAAAGATTATCCTCAAGCCATGACATAAAAGAGAAATAACTTTGGCGCACATTAAATACAGGATGATTTTCGTGCAAAGTCTGGAATTTCTCGCAAACATGAATGTTACCTCAAATATCTAGTACCCTGGATGGCCTCCATCTAGAAGCAATTATAAATAGATAATGGAATTCAAAGGAATTTATCTTGTAGAGATTTGTATGAGAGGGAGATAGTTGAGCCATATAGGTTATCAAACCCTTAAGCTCAAATATTAATCTCTTAAGTTCCTGTGTTTGCAGATCATTGAGAAATGTTTATTCTAAGAAAAGGTTGATTTATAAGATTTTATTTAGTTGCAGAGGGCCAGACAAAATGTCATTAGCAAAATTTGTGAAGTTAATTTTCTTAGAATTTCGTCATAACAAAACATATGTGTATCAGTTTTCTGGCCTAGAATATTTGTGAGTTAAATGGAACTAATTGGAATCCAGTAGTGGTCCCAGCTGCTATTACATGGATTTGGTCAATTGTACCTACCATATCTGTCTTACTCATATAACATGTATCATTCAGCTTTTGCTGCATAACAAACCACTCCCAAAATTTAGTGACCTAAAACAAGAACTATTTTTTTAGCTCCACAAATCTGTGGACTAGCAGCTGGACCTAGGCTCAGCCGGACAGTTCCTCTGATTTCAGAGGTTCAAGAGATTAAGTAATTTGCCCACGGTCACAGTGAAAGCCAAGATCCAAACTCAAAGTTTGATCTCAGAGTTCTTGTTCCTAATCATTTTATTGTACTGTATTCCATTAGTATATCATCTTATCTTCCCCTTCAAATGAGGAGAAATAGCCACAGTGGTTTTCTAAACACTAGTCTCTAGACTAGTGCCAGTCTGTGACCTAACAGATTTCATCAGTCATTAATAGCAAAATGAAAAAATTTCGGAGCAATATATTAAGTTTTCATACAGCTAAATGTATTGAATTTTAAATTTTGTCTCAATGATGTTTGAATTTGTTACAATGTACCTTTATTGGCTTTGTAATTAATGTAATCAAAAGTTAAAAATCACATGATAGTGATGCTGTTACATAGCCTGACTAATCCTGGGCCCTAGCAAAAGTCTTAGCCATGGTAAATAAGTCATTAGAAATAACTTTCTGAACTATGCGAAGATTTCTATGAAATGTAACCTCTGATGTTATAAGGCTGTTTACTATCAACAGAGGTCTGAATAAAACAAACAGAAATTAGCAACATGTTTACTGAATTCACAGCTATTCTCACTTCAAATAGATGAGTTCCCAAACCTGGAGTATGAACACAGGCTCTTATTTTTCATTTAATTATCCAGTTATCATTGACATTTTATAGAGTTAAGATACATATGTTTTATTTCTAGCCCATGAAATAAATGGCAAATTTAAACCAGTTTCTGTCATCAAATGCTCTTAAAATTTTAGAACCACCCTGCTGTGAAGAATTGTCAGTTGATCAAACACAGGTTTTTAAATTGAATTAAATAATAACAAAATTAGTTATCTTGCTGATCAGTTAGGGCATAAATAAGCACACATAAATAAGCTTACTGTCATTTCCTTATTCCAGCAGCTACAACTTTGTCCTGATGAGTCTTTTTGTTTTTAACTGTATTGCTTAAAATGTTAGTGCCAAAAGGGAGTAATTTTAAAGATCACATTTTCAGGTTTTAGAACTGTTTTCAGTAGTGAAACTACATTCAAATGAGATCTTATCCAAATCAGAATGAAATGAGATTAAACAAATCCCCATGTGGCCCTATCCACATTTTATCTGGTAGCTCATAAAGCAACTCTTTGGAATGAGTTGATGTTAGGTATGAAAACCATGTCGTGTTCAAAAGTCCCCATTTGATGGATGAGGAAAGTGAGGCCCAAAGAAAGGATGTTAATGGCCAAGCTAGAAATCAGATCTCTTGGTTCATTAATTAATGATCCAGTAATTGCACATGTTCGTAACCCAAATGAAAGTTGTCAGTTAAGAAATCGGTTATGTAGGCCTCTTGGAAATAATATAGGTCAAGAGTCAATGTCCCAAATGAATAGAAGCCTTTGATGTAGTTTTTCTTGGGATACGGGTATCCAAGACATTTGACTTTAACAATAAACAGAAGCATATGCAAAAATTTTATTTTGGGAACAACATCAAGAGATCACACGTTAAGTTTAAGATTCAAATTCTAGCATGATCTGGTATATTTTTGTTCCATGAGGAGGAATGATCTTTAAAGCAGTACTTTGAAAGGAGTTCGGGTGGAAGGGCACCTTATCTGTAAAATATACTGCTTAGTGATACTCTTTAAGAGCTTCTTTCCTAAATTTGGAGCATTTAAAAGTTTCTTTGATTTTTTTGCTTTTTAAAAATTTAAATGTAATGTTCCATGCCATGTTAATAGAATTTGACAGGTTCCATTTTCAACCACCAGAAAGAGGAAATAAGTTATCCTCACAGTTATGGCACTGACCACTTGCCTATATATTATACCGTACAGCTCAATTGCTCACTTTATGTGGGAGGTTGTGTTGGGCAGAGCTATTGTAGAGGAACCTTTGCTCTGAATTGACTTCCTGTCCATGTCAGTCACTGCACCATCTGACACCACTTAGGCTTTGGTTTTCATTATGCAAATACCTGCTAGGTCAGACCTTACCCTGGCAGGCACAGCAGCTTTTTAAGTTACTTTAAAATTTAATGTTTGATTTCCTTTTTCAAGAAAAATCTGTGTTGTTTAACATATGGGTCACAAGTTGTTATTTGAGTTCATGACTAGTTGGTAGTCAATATGGAGTCAAAGCAAAGCAAAACAAAATTTTACTAACTAGACTACATAGAAAATGGAAAAAAAAAAGTTTACATCTGAGAACTTTTCAGCAGGGGGAAACCATTACTTTGTCACATCTGGGTAGTCTAAGCTAGCCGAATTGAAGTGGGAATTTCCTGCCAGATGTTAGTCCTTTGAGAGACCCGTTAACATCTAAAAGAGTGGTATGTGAGTTCTTATTTGGAAGAGCTGCAGCCACTGTGGAGGCTTGCTCCTAATAGATAGCAGGCATTTTTATGTAGTACCACTAGTCAGGAGGTTGTGCATCCTGTTCAAAGCTAACACTTTTTGCTCTTGTAAAATGCATAAATATGGAAGGCCTAATTTGGAAGGTAAAACATCAGATCTCACAGATATTATAGCAAGAGTGACATTGCATTGAAACGACCTCCCAAATATAGATGACAGAAGTTGCGTTTCATTAATAAAAGGTAAAACCGAATCACCACAGGTATTCCAGATAACTGGAATAATAATTTTATAAAGTCATTGAAGACCAAAGTAAGTCTCTAAATCATGAAGGTAAATAAAGAATCTGAAGTGGCAGGAAGCATACTAAGTATTAACACCAGCTTCCTGTTCCAGATGCATATGGGAATTAGAAAAGTAAAAATTTCATTCGGAAGAGTTGCTCACAAAAAGTAGAAATGCTTTATCCAGTTGAAACAAGAAACATTTTTAAGAGGAAAAAAAATAAAAGACTTTCTACATGATCTCACTGTTTTTGTCATCCTCTGAAAGGGAAAATATTGACATTTACCAGACTGTTTGCTACAGCTTTCTGATCTCCTACAGTTTATTTTTATAACAGCCTTATCGATGGGCCTCTTACCCAGCTCTCTAGGTTTAACTGAGTTGAGTCAATTTGTTACCACAGCTTCAAGTAGCTGTTACAGAACAAGCAAGACATCCTAATAAAGCTGTAAACGTGTTTACTCAAACAGAGTATTGATTTTACTTGGAGAGGGAGAAGCCGGTGGTTAGCACAGTGTCGGGGTGGATGAATTTCACTGCAGTTTCTCAATGTCATCTGTCATGGTTGTGAAACACTAAGTAAAGCCATCAGAGAATAATTAGAAGCACCAGAAGTTTAGCCCCTAAAATCAGTTAACTGCTTAGGAGTTTTGTAGCTTAATTAGTTTTTATTAAAAATTTCCTCTAGTAATAATAGTCAAGCATTTTTAATGGTGCTTTCAGGTAGAGCAAGATTTCAAGGTTGAGACTTGCTAAATATTTGAATTTAATGGCTAAAGGTTTTTCAGACCTTTCCTCACTCCAGTAATTAGGCTAACACTAGACCACAATGCAAAGAGAGTGATCTTGTACATATAACAACAGAAGTAGTACATGATTTTTCTGAAAAATCAATTTTAAAGAAGTAGTAGAGCAATTGTAAAATATTTAAAACACATTTCTTTGTAGGAAAAAAATCCAGTTGGCATCTTTATTAAATATTTTTGTAGCACAACATGACCTAGACACATAAAAGTGTCAGTGCCACTCTTATCTCTAAATAAACTCCCTTCATTAAAGAAGAATCTAAAATATTCTAACCTGCCATAAGTTAGTCATCATCTTAAAGATGAAAGTTGATGCACATCTGTGCAAAAGACAAGGGTCAGACTGAGGGTTGCTTACCTTCTATGAAAACTGAATTAGCTCTTGAGCTTGATGAAAGGTATTCATATAAACACTCTATCTGCCCTCTTTCAAATGGCTAGGAAAACGTCACAATTGAAAAAAAATCACTCACCTAAGATGATGAACACAAAACTGAAAATTTATTAAAAATAAGTGTGACCGTTAATGTTTAAAATTAGTCTTCTTCCCATATCAGCAATCATTTATCCAGTGCCTTACAGTAAGCTTCTTATGCCTTCTTACACTATTGCCCTAGCCTGCCTCAATGACTAATAATGATGATATCTGAGGGATAACCAATTCTTTTTTCTTTCTTTTTTTTCTTGGTGGGGGGGGTAGGGGTGCAAGTTGCTTTAAAGTAACTTTATTCATCTGGGCAGCACATACTTTAGGCATTAAAAATGGGTTGATCCCACTGCTGGAAAACTTCTTGTGGCAATCATCTCCCAAGTTCCACATTTTAGCCTTGTACAGTGTGATAATGTCTTTGTAGACCCTGAAATAGTTCAGCCTGCAGTCATTGCATTCTAGGTTGATGCTTTATGTTTGCAAAACACCTGGATCTAATGGTTTGGGAGTATACTTTCTATGCCACTGGCACCATGTGATGACATTGTCCCCAGTTTATAATGATGAACAGGTTTGGTGTATTTGCAGACTCTCTGCAACTTCAAACTGATGACTGATCTGGGGCCTCATAGTCAGTTATCTGCAAGGTGTAAGAAGTCCAAGCAGGACAGAGCTGGTCAGGGCAACCACACTTCTCCTTCCTATCACGGTGTGGTGAGCCTGCCAGTCAAAGATGCAGCAATTCCACATGTGCACTTTGCACTCGAGGAAGCCAGGCCTTTACTCCGGGGCTCTGAGTACTCTCCAGTTTCTTGGCTTTCAGTCTGTGTCTCTGGGTATTTTATCTTTGGTCGTCTGCAGGTTCCTCCAAGTTATCATGCCAAGACATGGGCTTTCTGGTGATACTGTGAACGCAGTAAAATCCTCCAGGTCCAGATGACTTTTCATGTTAATCCCCCTAGAGATTGGATTAGGTGCTTTCCACTCTTCAATCTCCTCCACCTTCTCTGTCACCAGTCTTGTTGTTTGTTCTGTAGTCAGAGACCAAGTTCCATGGGGAAGCCAGTTACACATGTAGAGTCTTATGCAGGCTGACTAATCAAGCAAGAGACGAAAGGAACAGACTCTCTAGAAAAGGGAACTTGTTAAAAGTGTCTCTGGCACCCTCCAAGCTGAATGTTGGTTGTTCCATTATCATAAATTTCCTTTGCCCATCAGGTCAGGCTGCTGGAAATCCACAGTCCTTGAAATTCTGAGCTGTACCAGAACTGTCCCACTAGTAGGAAAACCATCTCTCCAGGATGATATTTGTGAATCTTCGAGTCTGTTTGGGATGGCTGGGGTGTAGGCAATGACCAGGGTCCAATGAGCTAGGAGGAGGAGGAGGGGCATGGATAGAGAAGAAACGGGGGAGGTCACCACGATGAACAGGGTGGCAGGTGGATGGTCTAAGAGGAACAGAGGAAGGGTTGGGTAAGAGAAAATCCTTAAGGTAGGGTAAAAAGAGCTGTTACTACTCAGAGGAGGGAAACCAGTAGGGCAGAAAGCTAAAAGGGATGAGTGGCGTTGGGAAGCTGTCTGATAGCCAAAAGTTAAGGATACAGGTCAGGAAGCTGGCTTACAAAACGAGGTTTTGAAGGAACAGAAGGTGGAGTTGGGGGCTTGAGTTTAGATAAGGAAATTCAAGGTAGCTTTTTTTGTCATTTTTCTGAAGTGTTACTTATCTAGTAAAAATGAATAACGTCATAAGTTCCAGCATTTCCACCATTTATCTCACACACTACCCGCTGCATCATCCTATGACATAACGCCCATCGTGAAATGTACATACACCTACCTTTGGAGTTCTCAGTTTCTAGGTTGGAGAGTGATCATGGGAAATAACAAAGAGAGGGATAACCAATTCTAAAGCCTAGGAGTAACAGACTCTGTAAAAAAGAATAGTGAAAGATAGGTTTTCTTTGCCTTTGAAATGCTATGTAGGCCAAATTCTACACTGATGTTAGTCCTTAAGCCATGCAGTAGCAGATTGTAAAATTTTGTTACATAACAGGGCAACACCAGAGCTCTTTCTTTTAATTTTTCAGAAGGTAGAGGAGGAGATTGGTTTTTCATAATTGTATTTGGATCTTCATTCTGTATTAAAGTTTTCAAAGACAAAGGTAGAAAGGATATGGATTTATTATTATATCATCTTATTTTTTTCATGTTCATTTTAAAATTCCCACAATACAGTAATTTACTTTGATCTATTCAGTTTGCTTAAGAATGACAACTATGTGAGGGAGCTTTAAATCATGGAAGGCAGAGCAAGAGATAGTCAGACAGCCATACTTCGGCTTTAAGGCACTGTTTTATCTGACTCCTTTGGTCAAAAGGAACAGGAACCCATTTTATCTTGCTCAGGATAAGGAATATTTTTAAGGAAGCACACAAACATTAAGGGAGACATTATAATACAGTGGTTAAGATAATGGGTCAAAAGGTATGGGTTTGCATCCTGGTACTGTCATTAACTAGTCGTGGGACTATGAACAAGTTCCTTAACATCTCTAAACCTCAGTTTCCTCACCTATAAAAACGAGGATAATGAGTACCTGCCTCATTGGCTTATTATGAAAGTTAAATGAAATAATATGTGTAAAGCACAGTGCCTGACACATACATAGTAAAGATTCACTAAGCGTTAACTATTATAGGATCAATCTCAAATAATAGCCAAAACTGGACAAGTTTTTACTGAAAATGGAGTCAAGTGGTGATTCTAGATTGGAATCAGTTCTAGAGACTCCAACAGCAGATAGTCATAGATATTCACTACAGAGTTTACACATTAATGCTACTTAGCTACATTGCATATCTGCTTCCTCCTACCTCACAATCAGCTTCCTGGTCTTTATTTGCTTGCATTCTGGCTCACTTCATAAGTAGGGCACTGGAAAAACCATAAGTTGTTTGCCCTTGGGTCAGATGCCCTCTCCTTGGTCCAGTGAGTAGAAAGCGTTGATTTACATGGACAAAACATATCAACTGATCCCCTTAGCAATGCTAGAGGTGAGGTGATTTTTCTTAAAAGGGTAATAGGTTGGTGGGTTCTATAAACATGCGTGTTTGCATGTGTTGTCTATGCTCTTTTTCTCATACTTACAGTTCTGAAAATGCTCCCTACAACGTGATCTATCCATCAATACAATATGTGAAACATCAACATTCTCTATCTCAAGCTAGAAACCTAGGAGTCAGTCTTGATGCCTTCCTTTCCCTCTGTCCAAACTTTCAGTTAGTTCTTTGAACTTAAATTTAAGAATATATCTCACATCTTCTCTCAAATCCATCTGCTTTTCTGCTATGACTTTAGCTCAGGCCTGTTTGCTTCTTACTACAATAGCTTCCTAACTGATCTCCATACTTTCATTCTTTCTTGCACTCCATTCCATTTTCTACATAGTAGTGAAAACAGTCATTTTAGGAAAAAATCGAATTATTTAATTCCCCTGTTTACAACCCTTTTACGATCTAGAGTTGTACTTAAACTGAAAATCTAAACTCTTATTGTAGCCTAAAAGAATCTCTGTGATCTTCTGTCACTGCAGTTGTATCTCATGCTGCTCTCACGTTTGTTTGCATGCTCTGGCTATACTCGTCTTCTTCAAGCCTTAGATACTTTCTCCATGGAGTTCCCTTTGCCTAGAATGCTCTTCCTCTGCTCTCTACATGGCCATCTTTTCCTGAACCTCAATTTCAACTTAAAAGTCACCTCATCCTAAGTAACATGAGTCTCTTCACTATTATTCTCTACTGCTACACACAGTGCTTTTCCTTAATAGAACTTAATACCATCTGGAATTATTTACTTAATTTATTATCTCATCTAAATTACTAATTTATTACTTGCTTTTTTTTAACTCCTCCATTAAAAATATAAGCTTCAAGAGAGCAGGGGCTGTATGTGTCTTATTCACCAATATGTCTCCAGAACCCAACGCAGTGCCTGGCATAGAGTAGATACTGAGTAAATATTAGTTGTATGAATGAATAAATCAATCAGTCACATTCTCAGCTGCAAACAAACTTGCCTCCTACTATCAAATAAAAATCATTCTAGTCAGTATATCTAAGAAATTGGTTATTGAAGGATTTTGTCAGAAAGGGTGAAGTGAGTCAGGGAATAGCAGAGTAGGCTGTCCTATAGTATCAGGTCATCTTGATTTAAGATTATTCCATACTAGCATGTATATGTGACTAATCCAGTGACAGAGAGATGACTGATCTTATCTTATTGTTACATAAAATAGAGGTAAATATGGGGAGAATTCACGTATTAGGAAAAGAGGCAGCATCTAATATCCATTGTCCTAAGTACCGGTAGTACAAATATGAAAACGAATTCTCATGATCATAATGTCAAACATCACTTCCTGCTGTAATAGGCAGTGGCTTACAGGTAAGGGGCTCCAATCGAGATTTCTCAGAATATATTGAAGTTAACCAGTAGATCTCTGAATTTGATTTGCCGGAATGCCTAGTGGAAAGTCCAGCGAATCAAAAAAGAGTACCCTTGTCCTGTCCTATCTAGAATCTTTACTGCTATACCTCCACTGACAGGTTCGGGACTAGGGTAAAAAGTAGCTCCTCCACAGAGAAGACAGTTAGAATCTAATGAAGAAGACTTTGATTGGAACTGAGCCTGGGACATACCCCATGTTTCATTTTCCACATAGTTTCCTAAGCTCTGAGCCACAATTATGCTTAACTTTTTAACTTTTATTAGCATCCACATCAAATCACTAAATCTGTTTATTCTCCTTCTTAAACTTAATATCTTTCCCCTAGGGCAGTGGTTCTCAAACTTGAGTATGCATCAGAATCATCTGGAGGACTTGTGAAAAGAGAAGTTGCTGGGCCCTATTCTCAGAGTTTCTGATTTGTTAGGTCTGGAGTAGGGATGAGGTGATGCTAAAGCTGCTGGTCCAGGGACCACGAATATCGCAATAGACTCCTCTTCGAGCTCTGCCAGTGATCACTTTCCTAGTTATTTCATGCTCCACACTTCTGCCAGGATTATTTTTAAAGTATTTTCATGGTTTTCTCTCCTAAAACTATGAAATCCTCAAGGACAAACACTATGTTTTATCCGTCTTTGAATCCTTTGATGTCTAGCACAGTACCTAGTAATGGTAGGTAGTCAATAGTCATTGACTGAATAAATCAAAGTACTTTGATAGTGCTTCTAGATTTTTATTTTTCATTTGCTTCTTATAATAAAATTCAAGTATAGGTCTGGTAGTGGCATGAGTCTGGTAAATCGAGGATTCAGATTAGTAAAGTTTTAATTTATATCTTATTCTCTTTTTTAAAGCAAGTACAGGAAATAAAAAAAGAGTCTTAAAAAATATTCTTTAAGTTGACGTTCTCATGTGCCACGTGGCAGCATGTATCTAGTAACTATTGGGATAAAAAGTATGGCAGTCCAGTCTAAGAGAGCACTTAAATCATTGCTAAAGTATAGATATTTAAGAAAGATGGAAAATAAATGAAGAACTAAAAAATCAAATTGACCCAGAAATGACAGGGCAAATTTTTTATAAGGGGAATATAGAATTCAACACTGTTAGTTGCTGCAAAATATTATATCAGTTTTGCTTTAATTACATGGTAATGGCTCTGAGAACAAAGGTAATTGCATGATAACTTATGTTACTACTCCCACATTATCTCTTAATAACTATGTAATTAACTTGTCACTACTATACAATGTGTAGTTCGATATTACTCAAGTATAAAGAACATTGATAACTTAAATGAATGAGCTGGGGTGGGGCCAAGGATAGAGACAGTAGGGAAATCATAGTATTACAGCAATCAGGAATGCAAATGTTTCATTAGATCATTTACCCAGTCCTCCAGGATCTGAGCCAAAGCCATGGAAAATATCAATAGAGTTTGAGATGAATCATATAAGGAAGAGAAATACCCTGATGGAAAAACAGATAAAATTTTTCATCAGTTTTTGAAAAGAAGAAATACAAATGGCCACAAGGCATATGAACAAAAAAATTTTTCAACTTCCCTAATGAACAAATAACTATAAATTAAAACAAGATTTTACCTTTCACTTTCAAATTATCAAACAGAATTTTTTTATCTCAAGAATGCTATTTGGAGTATATATTAATAAGATCTCTTTGAAAAGAAGTTTGGCAGTATGATGTAAAGCCTTAAAAATTATTAATTACCTTTAAGGAAATTTACCCTGAGGAAGTTTAAAATGTGCACAATGATTATTGTTATAAGAATGTTATAAAGATATTCAGCACAGTGTTATTTATAGGAGTAAAAAAAATTAGAAACAATTTAAATATCCAATAATAGGATTAAGTAAATTATGCTACATCCACATTTGAAAAGTGTGATCTTTAAGAATATTTAAAGAAATTGGAAAGTGTTCCTAATATACTTTTTATTGCAGAAATAATATCTGTAAGTGTAGAAAATACAACGGTACAAAAAGGATATGTATATATGTTAGAAGTATGTGTATCTAATGAAAAGGAAACATTGCTCCTACCCCAGTCTTCTAATTCCCCTCCCTAAGGAGCTTTGGTTACTAGTTTCTATTGAACCAACCCAGAAATGCCTGTGTCTGTACAAGTTTGCATATATATACACATCCCAGTTTTTAATAAAATGAAAGTATCCTGTGCTTACTCTACTATATTTTTGATTTTTCATTTACTCCTTCTATCTTGGAGATTGTTTTATAGCATCACATAAAGACCTACCTCATTTTAGTTAACTGCTTTATATAATTCCATTGCATGGATCTACTTGGGTCCCTTCTTCTAATTGTTGAATTTTTTTTTCTGCCATAAATCATATAACTTTTATAAAGAGAAGTATGGCTGACATTAATTTAACCAAGTGATCAAACTTAGTATCACCAAGGGTGTGGCAAACCAACACCGCTTACTCCCCATTGGGACACCCTAAGGACACAGCATTACTTCTATGATACTCCCACCAAAATTGTTAAACTTAAATATAAGTACAAGGAAACATTAGACAAAGCCAAACTGAGGGACATTATGCAACTTATAGAACTCCTCAGATATGCCAAGGCTGATATACTGGAGCAGCAGGGAGACTTTTCTAGATTAAAGGAGACAAAAGGAACATGACAACAAAATGGAACCTGGATTCGGTTCTGGAGGAGGGAAAAAATCTATAAGGGCCATTATTGGGATAATTGGAGTTATTTTTTAAATGGACTATATATTAGATAATAGTATGGTATTAATATTAAATTGGTCTTTTTTGTTAGAACCAGTGCTGCAATGAATGTCCTTGTCCTTAACTGTACCACATAGGCCTTTGTACACATATATGCATATATGTGGCTTCGATGCCACTTCCAGTTCTTAGAAGTGGAATTGCTGGGCTGAAGGCTGTGTGCACTTATAATTTTGAATGATACTGCCAAAGTACCCTTCAAAAAGAATGCTAATTTACACTCCAGGATATAAGAATGTTCACTTCTCTTTGATAATCTAGTATATTAGATATTTTTATCTTTGCTAATCTCTTAAGTAAAAGATGGTATCACATTGTTTAGATAATATACTATTAAATGAAAACAGCAGGCTATAAGACAATACCTGTACTATGATATTGAGATACATGTATGTATATATACACTATATATACACACAGAAACACGTATATACACATGCATATACATATGTATATGTATCTATTTTCATATACATATGAAAAGCCTGGAAGAATATACAGAGAAATATTAAATGTAGTTGTTTCTAATGTTTTAAAATTTTGAAATGACACATTTTATAAATACAGAATAATATGTATAATGTATAATCAAATACAAATAATAATAATAATGATGATAATAAAATGAACAGTCCTCTACCTACAATCCAGGTTGAGAAATAGAACACTTACTAACACCTTTGAAACCCTTTTACTAATATCATTGAAGCTCCTTTATAATCCACCCCAACAGGTCCCCCTGTACCAGAAGTAACTATTTTCTAATTATTGTTTGTTTACTTTTCTCTTAAATTTACCACATATTTTGGTATTCCTAAACAATGTGAGAACTCACCCGTGTTCACATATTTACTATATTCCATCGTAGAAATATGCTAGAATTACCCGGTTTGTGGTGATGGATACTTGAGTTGTTTCTAGCTCTTTGCTGTTATTACCAGTGTGGCTATGAACAGTCTTAGACATGTGTCCTAATGGTGCAGGAGTTTTTCTGGGATGTATACCAGAAAATGTGTAGTCGACTCTACTAGGTAATGCCAAATCTCATTCACCGTACCAATTTAAACTCCTATCAGCTCTGTATAAAGATTAAAAGGTATCCTCATCATCAAATGGCATTGCCACACTTTTAAACTTTTGCTAATCCAGCAGATTCATAGTAGAATCTCTTTTTGGTTTAAATTTGCATTTTCCCTCATTAAAATGAGGTTGAGCATCTTATGTTTTCCTCTTGAAATGCCTGTTCAAGATGTTTGCCTATTTTTCTATTGGGTTGTTTTTCTTAATTTCTAGAATATCTTTACATACTCTGGAGACTTGTCCTTTATAAGTACAATGAAATTGGTCACTCTTCTTAGAAGATTTCTCAAGGACATAAAGATTTTCACTACTTTTTCTACTCTTAGTATCCAGAAAACAAACTTGATTTGTTTTTTTGCCCTCTCTTTAAAAGATATCTTTGAGGAACAGGGGTTTTCATTTTAGCATAGTTTTTCCTTTATAGGTTAGTGTATATATAGTTTAGTATAGCATTTTACTTTATACTTTGTGGGTTTTTTTTTTTTTTGCCTTATTTAAGAAATTCTCCTTACCTCTATGACATAATATATTCTTTTATTTTCTTCTAAAAGTCTTACAGTTTTGCCATTCACATTTAATTCCTTGATATATATGAAATTTTTAATATGGAATGAGATAATTTTATTTTTCCAACTCAAAACTAGTTGCCTAAATACTATTTTCTAATAAACCATCCTTTCCCTATGGATTCATAATGCTAACTCTATGTTTGCATGGATATGTTTTGGGACTATCTCTTCTTTTCCTTTGCACTTTTTATCTATATCTGTGCCAATACCACACTGTATTTATTATTATAGTTTTATAATGTGTTGAATCTGGTAAGACAAGTCTTTCCTACTTTTTTTTTTTTCAATAGAAATGTCTGACTATTCTTGATCCTTTGCTTTTTCATACAGATTTTAGAACCAGCTTGTCAAGTTCCCCCAAACCTTGAGACTTGGATTGAATTTCATTAGTCTTCATATCCAAGAACCTGGCATATCTATTTATTTAGGTCCTTTAGAATGTCTTTCAATAAGGTTTTATAATTCTCTTCCTCAGAGACTGGCATAATTTGTGTTGCTTTTGTATCTTTTTCAAATTACTTTCCTTTTAATGTTGCTGTTGTATGTATGTGTATAAATACATATATGAATAATTTTGTATATTTCTCTTGTAGCTAGCAATCTTTCCATACTCTCTTCAGTCCAACAACTCATAGATTCTTTGGAGTTTTCTATATACAATCCTCTTAACTGAAAGTAATGACAAATTTTTTTCTTCCTTTCCACTTCTTAAATTTTTTTAGTCTTACTGTTCTTATTAGGATCTCCATGCTATATTAAATATCGTTTATTATTCTTTATAATGGGACTATGTGTGTGTTTTATTCTTAATTCTTTTTTATTTTTTACACTTTTCATACAGTTATTGGGGTTTTTTTTACAATCAGGAAAACATTTTTTTCCATGTGTTTGTGTGTCTGTGAGTGTGTTAAATGCATGCTTCCCAGCTCTGTTTGCTGACAAGATCCAGAATGCACCTGCCACCGACATCGTGGTCTCTAATATCATCCCACCCTAAGTATACTTGGAAAAATGGCTGATTCCAGGGCTAGGGTAGAGTGGATATGAGATGAATCCAGATCATTATGCCGGAAAATAAAGATGTGTTCAAAAATAGTGTGAGGGCATGTCCAAGGACTTCGGAGCCAGCTTAATGGGGCTCCCACTGGCAAAAACTCAAACATTTTGAGCACCAAATTAATTAAGGACTGTAATGAATTATAAACGACTGATTTAAAAAGAATCTGTGCTCTTTCTTGATAATAAATAGATTTAAAATAATAAATGGGAGGAGTAGGCTCTCGCATATAGTAGAATGCCAAGAGCTGACTGTAAGTGTGAAAGGAATGCTGGAGTTGGAAAATCGTCACAGTGTAAGTTGCTTCAGTTTAGAATCATGAATGGATACTAAACCTGGGAGAAGGGTTAGGGACTTTTGATGAAGAACAGAATACATGGTCATAAAGTGTCTATCAACAGACTGCTTGTTGAGGGAAAAATAATAAGTTATTATTATAAAAAATAATAACCATATGTATAATGGAGACATAGGACAACACCATGATCAGGTGATCAAAATTAACATCACCAGTGAATGGCAGCTGGGCATAATGTGCCTCTAAATGTGATATTCTGAGGACACAACATAATTTTTTTAGTATTCTGGAATCTCTTCCTCCTTATTGATAATGGAATGCATAATCTGAATTTAATCATGAGGAAATATCAGACAAACCCAAAATGAGAATCACTCTATTAAATAGGCAGTAGCGGATGACTGTATTCTTCAAAAAATGTCCCTGTTATGAAAGTCAAACAAAGATTAAGGAAATAATCCAGATTAAAGAAGACTGAAAATACAACAAATCCTAGACTAGATTCTATCCTGGAAGGAAAAAAATGCTATAAAGGATATTATTGGGCCATTAACAAAAGTGGAATACGGATATTAATTTAGATAACAGTATTATAACAGTGTTACTAAAGTTGATGACTGTGGTTATTTAAGAGAATAGCCTTATTCTCAGGAAAGATACACTGATGTAGTTAAAAGTGAAGAGACCTAAGGTGACTTTTTATATGCCTTTCCGATCCCAAGATTAGGGCCAGAGGGATATCAAGGTCACCAAGAATAATTTGGAGGTTGCCAAGGACTTGTTTTAAAGTGTTTTCAAGTCTGACCGAGAACTCTGACATTTAGAAACAAAAATTAAAAAATAAAAATCAAAGCGAAGAGACCTGATCAATCCAACTTGCTCTCAGTAGTTCAGGAGGGTCAGAGGAATTGTATAAAGAGGGAGTATCTGTGCACAAAAGGAGCAAAATATTAATTAATAGTAAAGACATCCAGATGAAAAGTAGTATGGATGCTTTTTGCATTATTTTTATTCTTGTAACTTTTCTCTGAATTTGAAATTATTTCCAAATGAAGTTTTTTTTTAATACATTTTAGACTGGCTAATAATTAAAAATATAAACTTTAAAATTATATTGGAAAACATTATATTAAGTGAAGTAAAATGAGCCAGACACAAGGACAAATATTGTATGATCCTACTCATGAGGTACCTAGAATAGGCAAATTCATAGGAATAGAAAATAGAATAGCAGTTACCAGAGCCAGGAGTAGAGGGGAATGGAGAGGTATTGTTTAATGAGTATAGAGTTTCTGTTGGAGTGATAAAAAAAAGTTCTGGAAATTGTTAGAGGTGATGTTTATACAACATCATTATACAACATTGCAAAACACATTAATGCCATGAATTGTACACTTAAAGTGGTTAAAATGGTAAGTTTTAGATTATGTATATTTACACAGTAAAAAATTATCTTGGAGATGTTTATTCATAGTATAAAAGGTTCCCTATCATTCTTTAAATATAAGCTCCCTCTGTTTATTTAAATCATTTTACACAACTTTTAAGATTTACATCAGCTACTTTATGAAGGTTCCACTTATATTTGATTATATACATCTGTAGTTCATCTCAGTTGGTTTTTAAAAATAGATTATTGAAAAACTGATATTCACCTGGGTCAAAGGTCTTAGCTTTTTTTCTGCATCCAGGTTTTCCACCTGTCAAAGCAAATGTCTCTTCAGAGTACTTCACTTCAGTCATCAGCTAGATGCTTCACAAAAATATTTCATAAACATGAGCTTTTCTTTTTCTCACAGAGATCATCCAGGAGGAATGAGAAAAACAGATGTTGCTTATAAGGCTTCTCTAATAGATGTGTTTCCATTGTAAGCTGATCTGACTCTGAATTTGGCATCTGCTCCATTCACTGTGTGGGCTGAGCATTTTAGTCTCACAGTTTGGCTGAAAGTTAATATTGACCTTTGACTGTTACCTGAAAATGCAATGATAAAATACTCTTATTAAACTCTTAAGAGAGTGATTTCACATTCTAAGATATGTCTTCAGAATACATCACTCCATTTACCAAATTAATTTTATTCTTTGTTTAGGAATATGTATTTACTTTATCAGATACAGAGCATTCCCCAAATCTGACAGAGAAAAGCCTGTGTGGTCATAATGGTGGAAGAGAAAGGACATAAATCTCTTACAACACTCTCTGCAGGTCATTGTACCACAGCTTCTCAATTAACCTTCACCCCGCTTCCCCCGCCAGGCTGCGCAGGGCCTAGCAGGGAAGGCCTAATAACAGTTTCTCATTATCATCTGTTGTTCCGAGAATTTGAGTACCCCTACAGCAGCTCAGGTTTCCCCTAGAGGGGAAGTAGCCCTAGATCCTACCTAATAAGATGTATCTTATTTGGTAGAATGTAAGTACAACACTTTTTTTTTTTTTGTAGTTTTAATGCAGCATAATTGACATACAAAAAACTGCACATATTTAAAGTGTACAATTTTACAAATGTTGACATATATAAACCCGTGAAACCATCACTATGGACATAGCCGTTACTTCCATGCTCTGTTGTAATCCTGCCCCTCCTCATCCCCATTTGGACTGTTTCTAGTTTGGAGCTATTAAAAATAAAGCTACTGTGAACATTCATTTACAATTCTTTGTGTGGATATATGCTTTCCTTTATCATGGGTTAAATACCTAGAAATAGAATAACTAGATCATATGGTAGGTTTGTATTTAACTTTTTAAGATACTGACAAATGGTCTTCCGAAGTGATGTTATCATTCTGTATTCTAATAATCATTATATGACCATTCCAGTTGGTCCACACCCTTACTAACACTTGGTATGCTCAGTCTTTTTAAATTTAGTCATTCTAATGGGTAGGCAGTGGTAGATAATTATGATTTTAATTTGCATTTCTTTAATGAATATGATGTTGAACATCTTTTCATGTGCTTATTTGACATCTGTTTATCTTCTTTGCTAAAAGTATTTGTCCAATAATTTGCCCATTTTTTATTGGGTTGTTTCTTATTATTAAGGTATAAAAATGTTTAATTGCAAAGTCCAAATTATTTTTTCTTTTATAAAAGTTTTACTTTTTATGTCTTATGTAAGAGAGCTTTGGCAAATTCAAAAACACAAAGTATTTTTTCTATGTTCTTTCTCAAAGTTTTATTGTTTTAGCTCTTACATTTAGATCTATGGTCCATTTCAAATTAATTTTTATAGAATATGTGAGATAAGGGTTGAAGTATTTTTTTCTTCACTTATGGCCATCCAGCTGTTCTGAGATCATTTGTTTAAAAGATTATTCTTTCTCCATTGAATCTCTTTGATACCTTTGTTAAAAATCACTTGACCATACAAAAGTAGATTTATTTCTGGATTCTTTGTTCAGTTGCATTGATCTATGTGTCTATCTTTGTGCCAATGCCATAGTGTCTCGATTATTTTAGTTCTATAATACGTTTTTAAGTGAAGCAGTCTTCTTTTTCCAAGTTGTTTTTTGACTAATCTAAGTTCTTTGCATTTCCACATGAATTTTAGAATCAACTTGTCAGTTTATATAAGAAAAGCCTCCTGGAATTTTGATTGGTATTTTGAATCAATAGAAAAATTTCTGCAGAGCTGATGATAATAATCTTCTGATCTATGAACACTTTATATGTCTCCATTTGTTCAGATTTCTTTTATTTCTCTTAGCATTGTTTTGTAATTTTCAGTGTGCAGGTCTTACACAACTGTTGTCAGATTTATCCCTAGGTATTTCACATATTTGATGGTATCATAAACAGTATTTTTAATATCAATTTCTCATTGTTCATTGCTAGTATATACAATTGCTATATATACACACATTACTAGTATGGAAATTCAGTTGTTTTTTGTATAATGATCTTGTATCCTACAACTTTACCAAACTCACTTAGTAGTTTTAGTAACTTTTTTTTTTAGATTCCGTAAGATTTTCTACATAGACCAGGATTTCTCCACTCTTGGCATTTATTGACATTATAGGACATGTAGCAGGATCCCTGGACTCTAGATGCCAGTAGCACCTTCTGCTCCAGTTGTAACAACCAAAAGTGTCTCCAGACATTGCCAAATATCCTCTGCAGGTCAAAGTTGCCCACTGTTGAGAACCGTAGACATGGACAGTCTTGCCATCTTCAAATAAAGAGTTTTACTTCTTTTTCAACCTTGATGACTTTTATTTAATCGTTCTATTTTCCTTTATTGCACTGGCTTGAATCTCAAGTACAATGTTTAAGAGCAATCATTCTTTCTTGCCTTATTCTTAATCGTAAAAGGAAAACATTCTATCATCCACCATTAAGAATGGTATTAACTATAAGTTTTTCGTAAGTTCCCTTTATCAGGTTGAGGAAGTTTCTTGCTATTCCTAGTTTTTATTAAAAATGGATGCTAGATTTCGTCAAATGCTTTTTTGGCATCTATTAAGATGATCCTTTGGTTTTTTTAGTTAATATGGTATGTTACATTGATTGATTTTTAAATGTAAACCAAACTTGCATTCCTAAGATAAACCCCACCTGATCATGATTTATTATCTTTTTAAATTTACTATTGGGTTTGATTTGCTAAAATTTTCTTCAGAATAGTTGTATCTTTTTCTGATTTTGTTATCAGAGCAATCCTGGCTTCAAAGAATGAAGAAAGTGTTTCCTCTATTTAAGTTTTCTAAAGCATTCGTATAGCATCGATATTATTTTTTCCTTAAATGTTTGATAGAATTCACCAATGACACCATCTGGACTTGGAATTTTCTTTACGGGAATCTTTTTAACTACAAAATCAATATATTTGATAGATAAAAGTCTACTCAGATTATCTCCTTCTTCCTGAGTGAGCTTTGATAGTTTGTGTCTTTCCAGATTTGTCCAATTCATCTAACTTGTCACATCTATTGGTATAAAGTTGTTAATGATTCCTTATTAGTCTTATAATGTGTAGATTCATAGTGATATTACCTCTCTTATTCCCAATATTGGTAATTTATGTCTTCTCTCTTTTTTTTCCTGACTAATCTGCCTAGATGTTTAATTTTGACCTACTTTGACTCCCAATTCCATCTTCTCAACTCAGGCTCTGCCTGGGTTGTTCATTCTTGTGTTATGGCCTGGTAACTCTCTAGGTAGTAAGCTAGAGCAATTTTACAGTTTACCTCATTCGTTTCCCTTTTTTTTCATGAATCTTTTGTGGCTGATGAATGATAATTGAAAAACTTTGTTTATATATTTTGTCTTTATGTCAGTGGTTTCTGGATAAAGGTCAGTCTGGTTCCTTTTATTTCATCTTTGTCAGAAGCAGAAGTCTTCAATACTATTTTCTACCTTATTATATTTATTTTACTGTCAAGCTGGTCTGTTGTGCTTAACTATAGAAACTATTTCACTGTTATTACTAGGAGTGAAAGGGAGACGTAAGGTCCTTCATAACTTTTCAGCTCTCACTTTTGTACTCAGAAGGACATTCAGATGATAAAATTTTGACCAAAACAATATGCTAGGAATAACAACGATACAGAACAAATCCAAAGAAATGGAGAGGAGGATAACTAATCAATTCTCAATTGTAAAGACCCAAGAAAATATTATTTGACAAGTATTACTTACAATCTTTTAATCTCAGAGCTAAAGGAAGGCATGATAGTTTAGGCATAGAAAAACTAAACTGACTTCATAGTAAGTTGTCATGTCCCATCTTGAGTTATGGAAAAGAAATATTAGGGAAGCTCATGATGCTAGGGGAAATACTTCTCTAACCTTTAAGGATTAACATTTGCTATCAGACTGAAGAAAGGAATAGGTGTATAAACCTTTTTTTTTTTAAGACCATTTTTGGATCTGTCTCAATATGACATTTCTGATGCTGTTACACAATACTTACTTTCTTCCCTTTTGTCTGTATTTCAGGTTTTCTATCTCAACTGGTCTCTGACAAGCCCCTGAATGAATGCATTCGTGCTGGCCACTATGCAGCAAGCGTCATAATTAGGCGGACTGGCTGCACCTTTCCTGAGAAGCCAGACTTCCACTGATGGAAAAGCAGGAAACCCAAGCCCAGGAGTACAAACACTGCCCTGATTGCCTCCTGAGAATTCCTAGAGTAATAAAGAAGAAAACCATCTGCCATCTTTTCCTACTGTATAACGTTCATTCTTAATTTAGAGGGTATAGTAATGCTCAGTAGACTCTTTATTCTCTCAACAAACTAAAAAATTGTTTATTTCCATAGTTTGATAGTGCCACTGAAATGTTAATTAAACAGGAATGTAACATTTCGATAGAAATTTTTATTTAATTTTTGGTTACTTTGTAAACTCATGAATATTTAGCAAATTGATCAGGTTTTTTTTTACATTTCTGCTTTGAATGCAGATGCAATTTAATATAAGAGATTTTTAAAGGAATTAATTCTAACATCAATCTTTAGCTTTTTATACAAGTATATTTAATTTAGGAATGTGTGTATGTGTACACATACATACATTCATACATATATGTACCACATATATACATGACAAATAGTCAAATAGGTACATTTATCAAAAATATATATCTTGCCAAATTATGCCAAATAATCTCTTCAGTGCATACTCAAATATATAATAAACTTTGGATAATTAAGTAATTTGCCAAATTCTAAGTTATATTGCAATATTCAAATCATAATCTTATATTTACTTATGGTACTCTGTAATTTGATACAAATAAAAACTTATCATGTGGATTTTTTTTTTCTGTCTTTGCCCTGTGCTCAACAAACTAAGGAAGAAAGATCATTATTTAATACGGGGCCCTGAAATGATATCTAATTTATTAATGGAGATAGAAAGAACAACAACATAATACATAGAAAAATAATATTGGATACCAGTAAGTCACTATTTTAAGGAAGACAAATGGTATAATAGAACCTTTGGAATCAACTTAATCACCTTTATATGACCTTGGACAAATTACTCAGCCTCTTCGAGCTTCAATTTCCTTTCTATAAAATGGGATAATAACCCCTTTGTACAAGGTCATGAGGTGATTTGAGAGAGAATACCAAATATAAAATACTTGGCACAATGCCTAATAAGTGCCTGCTATTTTTATCATAATGATTATTGTTGTCGAAGAAGAAAAAAATAATGTAAAACTGAATTTAAATCATAGAAAAAGGTTTGAGTTTTTGTTTTGTTTTATGTTTAGGTAAACTTTAAGGTCACCTATGCTTGCTTGTCTTTTTTTATATTATTGATATATAATTCGTATAACATAAAATTTTCCATTATAAATTATGCAATCAGTGGTTTTAGTATAAGCACAAAATTGTGTAGCCATCACCATTATCTAAATCAAGAACATTTTAATCATCCCCAAAAGAAACCCTGTACATCCCAATTCACCCCATTCCCATCCCCTGGCAACTGCTAATCTATTTTCTGTCTCTATAGATTTGCCTAGTCTGGACAGTCATAAAAATATAGTCATATAATGTGTGATCTTTTGTGTCTGGCTTCTTTCACAGCATTTTTTCAAGGTTCATCCATTTTGTAGCATGTATCAGTATTTTTTTTGGTCAAATAATATTTCATTGTATGGATATACCATATTTTGTTTATCCATTTCATTAGTTGATGGAAATTTGGGTTAACACTTTTTTGCTATTATGAATAACGCTTCTATGAACATTCAGGTACAACTTTTGTGTGCATGTTGACATATGTTCTCAGTTTGGGGGAAAATATACCTAGGAATGGAATTGCTAGGTCACATGGTAACCTTATATTTAACTTTTTGAAAAACTACCAAATTTTTTTCCATTCTCACCAGCAAAGTTTGAGGATTCCAGTTTCCTTACATCTTTGCCAATGTTTGCTGTTATCTCTGTTTAAATATAGCCATCTTGGTAGATATGAAGTAATATCTCATTGTGGTTTTGCATTTCCCTAATGACTAATGAAATTGATCATTTTTTCATGTGCTTTTTGACCATTTCTATTTTTCTTTGGAGCAATGTCTATTCAGATCCCTTGACCATTTTTTTGATTGAGCGATCTGTCCTTTTATTAAGCTGTAAATGTCCTTTATACATTCTAGATACATCTCTTATCAGATATATGATTTACAAATATTTTCTTCCATTCTGTGGGTTGTTTTTACTTTCTTGATGGTGTCCTTTGAAGCACAAATGTTTTTAATTGATATGAAGTCCAATTTATCTGTTTTTTTCTTTTGTCACTTGTACTTTTGATTTCCGATCTAAGAATCATTGCCTTGCCCAAGATCACTAAGAATTACACCTCTGTTCTCTTCTAAGAGTCTTATTGGTTTTGCTCTTACATTTAAGTCTTTGATCCACTTTGAGTTTACTTTCATAAACATATGAGGGAGGGAGTTTAAATTAATTCTCTTGCGTGTGAATATTCGGTTGTTCCACTCAATTCACTTAATTGAAAAGATTATTTTCTCCACTATTGATTTGTCTTGGCACCCTTGTCAAAATCAATTGGCCACAAATGAAAGATTTTATTTCTGGACACTCAGTTCTATTCCATTGGTCTGTATGTCTCTCCTTATGCCAATCTAGACTGTCATGATTACTAGAACTTTGAGCAAGTTTTGAAATCAGAAAGTGTGAGTCTTCCAATTTTGTCTCTCATGCAAAATAGTTTGAGTGCTAGAGTATCCTTATCATATTAAAAGTACTACAGAATGTCGTCCTTAAATAAATAGGAGGGACCCTGAGAAAACTTTTTCTACCCTTTTTTTTATGAGAAACTCTCATACTCCAAGACTATTTATCAAGTATCACTCACTCACCAGCTAGGATTTTCTGATAGTCTCTATGTATAGGAGGTTCCAAATGATGCTATTTGGTAGTACTTACATGCACACAGATCACATAACTTTCTTGTAAAAGGACATAGTTGTTGGGATGTGTGTATTTTGTCCTTGGGCTTATGGCATACTTTTTTAGTTCTCTGTTTTGGTAAAGGACAAAGGAAAAATAATGGCTTACAGACTGGGTCTCAGGAAACCTGCCTCTGACTGTTAGGCATTCTCTGTGGCCTAAGTTCTTCCATCTTGGGATGAGGAGTAGTTAACCTAGTCCCACTTTATAGCACCTTGGTTTATCAGATATTTGAGGGAGGACATGTAATATGGGAGAAGAATGATGATGATGTCAAGAATATGTGGGTTCTGATCCAAGGTTGGCTTCAAATAGCTGTGTGACCCTCTTATTCTATGTAATTCATAAGTTGCAGATTCTTTAGTTGTGATATCCCTAAAGTATAGTTATATTATGGACCACTGGTTTGAACAAGCTTGCTTCTTTCTATGTGGGAAAAGGTGGTTCTTACCTGAGGAGTAAGCCAGAAAAACAGGTCATTCATTTGTGTGTCACAGGCAAATGAGGTGAGCACAGGAGACTGATACCTCAGGGGCGGCCTAGGTGATCTGGAGAGTTAGGACTTTGAGGTCAGTTTAGTCTCAGCCAGTGATCAAGGTTGCCAGAAAACTGCTTCTGTGAGGTAGAAAAGAGGGTGGTACAGAGCATTTGGAGACAGGCTGGGTGCCTGAATATTAATATAGCAGAGTTAAGAGAGAAAGTAAAATAGAGTGGCTATTGTGTTTTCTTCTAGTTGTTACACCTGTCTTCATGATATGTACCTTTAAGTACTCCTTTATTTCTCTTAAAGAATCAGAAAAGGGTAAGACTTTCTTTTTAGATCAGAGTGAGGGAAATACATTCTTTATCTGAAATAAAGTCCAAGCAGCCTTGGCTAAAAGCTATGATTTTCACCCAATTTGGGGAAGCAAGTGTTGTAATTTTTTACTCTTTCAGAACAGATATGTATAATATAAAGATTGTTTTAGACATACACAACCTGCAAAGGAAGCATTTGTTTGGTTGTCAGTCTAAAAATATTACCAGTGTTGAAATATAAACATATATACTTTATCATTTCTGTTACTCCCTCATATTCAGAAAAGGTATCTATTTAATAATATTTCCACTGGATAAAATAAGTTTAAAATGTAAGCAATTTCTTTATGATTCAGTAGTAGTTCTATGTTCAAGTCCTTGGCTTTGTGTACCCTTGGACAAGTTCTTAAACTGCTCTGAGCCTTCGTTTTCTCCACTGTGAAATGAGGAAACTATATCCACCCCCAGTGAGGGAGTATTAAAAAATGTGTGAGTAAAAATAGTTTATAAATAGTAAAATGAGTTTAAATATGAAAAAGGTTGATATTTTACAAAGGCACCAAAGCAACCCAATGGGGAAAGGAAAGTCTTTTCATAGGCAATTCTATAACAACTCGATATCTATATGGGGAAAGAAATGAGTCTTTGACCTTTACCTCATAAAATACATGAAAATTAGAAATGAATCATGGCCATAACACAAAATCTAAAACTATTAAGGTTCTAGAAGAAAACATAGAAGAATATTTTCACAGCTTGGGGGTAGGCAAAAGTTTCTTAGGACTTTGATAGCACTAACCATAAAGGAAAAAATATTGATGAACTCCAAAAAAAAAAGATTTTTGTTCATCAAGACACCATTAAGACTATGAATAAACAAGCCACAGTACAGGATAAAATGTTCACAACACATATATCTGACAAAGAACTTATATCCAGAATGTACAGTAAATTCTCACTTAACTTCATTGACAGGTTGTTGAAAACTGATACGTTATTCAGTTTTACCATAGGCTAAGTGATATAAATAACAGTTACGTTCCTAAGGCATATTTCTGTATATCAGTTGGCCTATAGTAAAATTGGTTAACATAGCAGTTTCCAAAAACCTATCAACGATGTTAAGTGAGGACTTACTGTTTTAAAAACTCCTACAACTCAAACAGATGACCTTACTAAAGAAAATATATGAAAGACCAATAAGCCATGATGAAGTATATGACATCTTTATTCATGAAAGAAATGAACATTAAAACCTCAATAAAAGACTACTGCACTAGAATGACTAAAATTTAAATGACAACACCAAATGTTGGAGGGGATGTGAAGCAACACTGCTAGAGAAGCGTAAAATGGAACAACCACCTCAGAAAAAGGCCCGGAAGTTTCTTACAAAATTAAATATATCTATTCTTTGATCCAGCCATTTCACTCCTAGTATTTACCCAAGAGAAATGAAAATGTATGTCCACAAAAAGACTTGTATTAGATTGTTTATAGCATTGTTATTCATTGTTGCCAAAAACTGGAAATAGGGTAGTTACCCAACAGCAAGAATATAGATAAAAACTGGTAGATTCAAATAATGGAATAATACTCAGCAAAAGAAAGAAATTAACTACTACTGATGAAATAACATGAACCAATGTCGAAAATGTTTTACTGAGTGAAAGAAGCCAGATATGAAAGAGTACCAACTATAAGATTACATATATATGAAATTCTAGAACAGGCAAAACCAACATATAGTGAAAAATATCAGAACAAGGGTTGGCTTTGTGAGAGAGGAGAGAAGGGGAAACTGGGAAGAGAAATGGGGCTTTGTAAGCTGATAGTGATGTTCCGTGTCATAACAGGGGTTACACAGGTGTGAATATGTCAAACTCAGGGAATGTTCTACACACACAAAGAAGCCTAAGCAAATACTGAACTCTAGTTAAAGATATGCATACTGATAGAGATGAAGTGTATCGATGTTTTCAACTTACGATGAAGTGCATCAAAAAATAAGATGAATGAAAAAATAAATAAACGATAAGGCAAGTACAGCAAAATGTTAATTGTAGAATCAAGGTATTAAATAGATGAATGTTTGCTGTATAATTCTTTGTAATGCTTTTCAACATTTCTATGTGGTTGAAATTTGCCCTAATGTTGGGAAAAATATCAGGTACTTAAATAGGAAAACCCATTAAACTTGATTGATATCAGCATCTCAAAGAAAATAAAATAGCAAATGACATAAAAAAAATATCTATTTGCTTCAAAATGTAATTTTGTCCATGAATTCTGTAACAACATTAACCAATCTTGAGCCGCTTCAAGTTTCTTGGTGTTACCACAATCTCTAAGCTCCTCTTCTGAGTATGAAACATCCTCTTTTCATCTCCCGATTGACCTGGCAATTGAAATATTCATGAACTACCCCTGCGAACACCAACCAGACCTCTCCCAACCCAGACCCCTAAACTCCCTGCAATCTGCTTCGGCCTCCTCTGAAGCATCCCTTCTCCTGCCACCAGAAAGTTTCCAATGGCCAGTTTTCATTCTGTACCCTACCTCATCTCTTCTCAGTATCTAATGGAGGACCATACTCTTCTGAAACTTCTTACTCCCTTTTATCCAAGCACTTTTCCTCTTTATCTTGCCTCCTTTACAGCCTCTACTTTAGGAACACCTCCTCTGTCTTCTTCAGTGTTGAGGCTCCATGCCCAGAAACTTTTTGTCACCTTTGGCTCCTCCAAGATAACCAATTTGACTCCCACGAATTCACCTATCAACCGATGACTCTCAAATCTATTTCTAACTCTGACCCCCTTCTGAGCTTCAGGCTTGAAACCTAAAAGTCATACCTTGGGATATTCCGCAGACATATTGTCAAAACAGACCTCACCTTTTCTTTAACACCTAGAGTCAATCTATTCCTCCTACTTTTTCTATCTCCATTAATAGAAATAATAATTCTTGACTTTTTTCCTTCCTCACTCATATATCTCAGTTCTCTTTTCAATCTCTTCCTTGCCTCTTTATCCCCTCAGGTGTAATTTAGACCTTCATCATGTCTAACTAATTTCCCCAACTCTGGTTCTTTTTCATTAGTCCCCCATCACCATGAGAGATGACTCGCTAAAGTAGAAGAAACACAATCGTATTCCCTGGTCTGTTGAAATTCCTTGACCATCCACCCCTTATCCACTTTAACAGCCTTCCTATCGCTAGTCCTCCTTGTAACTATGCTCATGCCTCTACCTAGATTACTGTCTTCCTTCTACAACTACTAATGTTTCAAGATTCATTTCAAAAGTTAATTTCTTTAAAAAGTTGTTGCTAAACCTCCTAGGCAATTCTTTTTTCTCTCAAAGTGCATTGCATATTTCCTTATTGCAGTTTATACATTCATAGTGTACCATACAGTTGTCTATTGGTGTATTTGTCTTCTTTTAAGACAGGACTATCTGCTGCCACATAGAAGATGCTGAGTAAATATTTGCTCAGTGAAGGCCTTACACACTTCTCTAGATCTCTGCAGTGAGTTAGAGACAGAGATAGCAGGTCGCCAAGGATTTTAACTGTCAGAACAGCTATAATTGTTCCTGTTATCTAGTTATACTTCTGCTCACATTCTCCATACTGGAACCCTTCCTTCTCCATTCTTAGAAGTCTGTCCTGTAAGTGGGCAAGAGAAAAAGGTACCCAAGTTTCCACAGCTGGACCACTTTCTTTCTCTAATCACATAATCAACATGGTCATGTGGGATGGTGTAAGCTTTTATCCTTTGTGGCTTTAATCCTTTTTCGACTCAGAAAATGCTATCGTTTAAGGGATGTGGAATTCAAAAACTGGGCTCTAGTCTAACCAATCCTTGCACTAACAACCTAGTAAGGGGGGAAATGATTTCACCACTCTAAGCTTTAAAATCACTTGGTGCAAGACACTTGTAAAGACCTAGCACAATATATAAATATGTATCAGTCATTCATTTATTCAACAAATATTCACTGACTGCTTACTAAGTTTCAAGTAATGTGCTAAATTCAGATACAAATATATAGCACTCAATAAAAATGTGGGTTTGTTTTCTTGCAAGTGTGTTCTGGATTTTCTGATGTTTTAATATTCTGTTTAGTGCTGTTTCCTCCTCTACCCTGTTCTCCGTTGGCCAAAATAATTTTTCTCTGCATTTCTCCTTTAAGGTCTGCTAAGTAGCATAAAGTGGTAGTTAATGGCCTGGGCTGTAAAGCCACACTTTCAAGGTTTGAATACTCACTTTTCCACTTTTTAGCTGTGAGATACCTGGTAAGTTGCTTAAATTCTTGATATTTTGTTTTCTGTATAATTAAAGCACATTAATACCTACTCCATTAGGTTGTTGTAAAGAATAAAAATGTTAATACATGTCAGATAAGTCTTAAAATGTTACCTGGCATTAAGTAAAGTGCTTAAGAAGTGGTAGCTATTATTATTTGCTACTTATAGTTTGTAGGGTACTTACTTTGCTATAAAAATCAGTTCTTGCTCAGGTACAGAAAAGTGTTTAAATTAGAGATCTAATTTCTCATTTATATTCCTTTAAATAACTTGTTTTTGAAATTTTCTGATAGACTTGCATTGCAAGTATGGTAGCTACTAGCCCCGTGTGGCTACTGAGCACTTGAAATGTGGCTAATTGGAAGAGTAGTGTTGCAAATGTAAAGTAAACCAGTTTTTAAAGACTTAGAGGAGAAACATCAGTGAAAAGAAAAGAGTAAGGAACACCAAAAGTGCACCCATCTAAAAGAGCAACTGAAAACTGGCAAAAGCCTTTAGAACCAACTTTTTCATAACTCTGGACAGTAATCAAAAGCTTGAAGCAACTTGGAAAACATTTTTTCAAGAGAAACTTGAAGCTGCCTCTTGAACAGTGAGCTCTGTGGCATTTTAACTTGCCCTAATCCCATTTACCATACTCCAAGGAATTCAAAAACCAAGAAAGTATGGCCTATACATGGAGACAAAAGCAAGCAACATAAAAACTGTTCATGAGAAGCCCAGACATTAGGCTTACTAGACAAAGACTTTAATCAGCCATTTTATGTATGTTCAAACAGCTAAAAGGTAACTAGTCTAGAGAACTAAGGGAAAGCATGATGTCTCACCAATAGGAAATTTCAATGAGGAAAGAGAAATGTAAAAAGGAACCAAATAGGTATACTGGAGTTGAAATTGCAATAACGCAAATGAAAAATTCACTAAAGGGGCTCAGCAGCAGCTTTGAATATGTTGAAGAAAGGATCTGAGACCTTGAAAGTCAGTCAGTTGAGATTATCTAATCTGGGGAACAGAAATAATAAGAATGAAGAAAATGAACAGAGCCTAAGAGAAACATGAGACACCATCAAGCGGACCAACATACGCATAATAAATCACAGGAGAGAAGAGGGAGAAATAAGCAGAAAGAATGTGTACAGAAATATAACTGAAAACTCCCCAGATTTGATGACAAACATTAGTCTACACATCCAATAAGATTAACAACTCCAAGTAGGATAAACTCAAAGAGATTCACATAGAGACATATTAAATCAAACTGTCAAGAACAGACAACAAATCCTGAAAGCAACAAGAGAGAAGCAACTCATCACATATAGGACTACTCAATAAAAATAATGGTTGATTTCTGATCAGAAATCAAGAAAGCCAAAGTCAATAGGTCAAAAGAGCGAGAAAACAAGGCACAAACTGGGAAAAAAATACTTACAAAAAATATATCTGATAAAGGACCGTTATCCAAAATACACAAAGAACTCAAGACTCAACAATAAGAAGACCATTTGATTTTTTTAATGGGCCAAAGACCTGAACAGACGCACCTCACCAAAGAAACGATTATATGAAAAGATGCTCAATTTATATGTCATTGAGAAACTGCAAATTAAAAACCATAACTTCACACATCTTACAATGCCCAAAATCCAGAACACTGACAACATGAAATGCTGGTGAGGATCTGGAGCAACAAGAACTCTCATCCATTGCTGATGGGAATGCAAAATGGTATAGCATTTCAAAACACTGTTTAGCAGTTTCTTAGAAAATTAAACATACTCTTATCATATATGATCCAGCAGCCATGCTCCTTTTATTTACCCAAAGGAGTCGAAAGCTCATATCCATACTAAAAACCTACACATGGCATTTTTATTCATAATTGCCAAAACTTGGAAGCAACCAAGATGTCCTTCAATAGGTAAATGCGTAAATAAACTGTGATACATCCAGACAATGCAATATTATTCAGCACTAAAAAGAAATGAGCTATCAAGTCATGGAAAGACATGGAGTAACCCTAATTGCATATTAGTAACTAAAAGAAGCCAATCTGAAAAGTCTACATACTATATAATTCTGACTACATGCCATTGTGGAAAAGGCAAAACTATGAATACAGTAAAAAGTTCAGGGGTTGCAAGAGGTTGTGGGAGACTTGGAGAAAGAATAAATAGTTGGGTATAGAGGATTTGGGGAGCGGTGAAACTATTCTGTATAATACTATAATGGTGGATACTTATCGTTATGTATTTATCCAAACCCGTAGACTGTACAAAACCAAGAGCGAACCCTAATGTTAACTATGGACTTTACTTAATGATGTGTCAGTGCAGTTTCATTAGTTGTAACGAATGTACCACTCTGATGTGGAGGAATGTTGATAACAGGAGGCTGTGCATGGAGGGGAGACAGGGTGTATATGGTAATTCTCTGTACTTTTCATTCAATTTTGCTGTGAACCTAAAACTTCTCTTAAAAATAGTCTTAAAAATAAAAAAGCTGTGGGATGACACATTCAAAGTGATGACAGAAAAAATCTATTACCAAAAATTCAAGAAAAAATATCCTTCAAAACTGAAGGCAAAATTGAGACATTCCCAGAAAAATAAAAGTTGAGGGTGTTCATCACTGGCTGACCTGCCCTGAAAAATATGCTAAATGATATCTTTCAGGCTAAATAAAAGGATATTAGACAGTAAATGGAATCCACACACAGAAATAAAGAACATTGCTAAGGGTAACTACATCAGTAAAGTATAAAAGATTACATGGGTCAATATAGAAATATATAATGTATTTTTATTGCAACTCTTCTTTTATCTTACCTGACTTAAAAGATAACTGCCGAAAGCAATCATTATAAATATAGATTGATGGGCATACAAGATATAAAAATACAATTTGTTACAATTGCATAATGAGGGGCAGAAAAAGCCTGGATAGGAGCAAAGATTTTGTATCCTATTAAAATTAAATGGGTAGTAATCTGAATCACAGAGACAGTAGAATTATGGTTGCCAGGGACTGGGAGAATGGGAAGGATGGGGAATGACTGCAAACGGTTAGGGAGTTTCTTCTTGGGGGATGAGAATATTCTGGAATTAGTGGTAGTGGTCTGCACAAGGTGAATATATTAAAAAACACTGAATGGTACACGTTATAAGGTGAATTTTATGACATGTGAATTATGTCTCAATAAGAAAGTACTTTGAAACAAACAAAAAGATAACAGGAAAGAAATTGAATTTGTAGTTTAAAAAACCTTCCCACAAAGGAAACTTCAGGCCTCTATGGTTTCACTCACGAGTTCTACCAAAAGAAGTAAGAATGCCATTCTACGTATATTCTCCCCAAAATATTGAAGACAGCAGAATTCTTTTCAAACGATTCTCTGAAGCCAGTGCCAAAACCAGATAAAGATATTCGAAGAGAACAGCAAACTAACATCCTTCATGAACATTGATTAAAATTTTTTAAAGTTTTTTTTAGCAGATTGACTTCAATAATATATTAAAAGTTTAATACAGCATGATTGGGGTTTATCCCAGGAATACAGTGGTTTAACATTCAGAATCAATCAATGTCATTCACTGTTTAATAAACTAAAAAAAAAGAAAACTATATGATCACCTTAATAGACACAGAAAAAGTATTCAACAAAATCTAATTTCTATTCCTGATAAAAACTCTTGATAAACTTGGAATAGAAAAGAACTTTCTCACCACGAAAAAGCGACTCTACAAAACCACACAGCTAGTTTCTCCCTAAGATCAGGAACAAGACACGAATATCTGTTCTTTCCATTTCTATTCAACATTGTACTGGAGATTCTGGCCACTGCTCTCAGTCAAGAAAAAGGAAAGAAAGCAGCCAGATTGGAGAAGTAAAATTCTATTTGCAGACAACACAATTGTCTATATAGAAATCCAATGGGATCTAGGGAAAAAGAAAAACAAAACTACAGTCTTCTGTCACTCGAAGACAGGGATACATTCTAAGAAATGAGTCATTAAGCAATTTCATCGATGTTTATCCCAGAGTGCACTTACATAAATCTACATGGTGTAGCCTACACACACCTAGGCTTTTATGGTATAGCCAATTGCTCCTAGACTACAAGCCCGTATAGCATGTTACTCTACTGAATACTGTAAACACAATGGTATATATTTATCTAAACATATCTAAACTTAAAAAAAGTATAGTAAAAATATGATACAGAAGATAAAAAAAAAAATGGGACATCTATATAGGGCACTTACCACAAATGAAGCCTGCAGGACTGGAAGTTGCTCTGGGTAAGTCAGTGAACGAGAAGGCCTCAGGCATTACTATACATACTGTGGCCTTATAAACACTGCACACTAAGGCTTCACTAGATTTATTTTTTTTAATATTTTCTTTTCTCAATAATAAATTAGCTTACCGTAACATTTTTACTTTAAAAACATTTCAATTTTTTAAACTTTTTTTGACTCCTGTTATAATACTTAGCTGAAAACACAACAAACACATGGTACAGAAACACAAAAAATATTTTCTTTATTTATATCCTTACTCTATAAGCTTTTTTTCTATTTTTAATTTTTTTTTTTTTACTTTTTCAAACTTTATATTAAAAGCTAAGATACAGATACAAACGTTAAATTGCCTAGGGCTACACAGGGTCACTTCTCGTCCTATTGGAAGGTCTTCAGGGGCAATAACGCTCATGGAGCTGTCATCTCCTGTGACAGTGCTTTCTTCTGAAAGCCCTCCTGAAGGACCTACCTGAGGTACATTCTTTTCAGAAATGTATCCATGGTGGCTTACTTGGTTTCTTTCTTTTCCTTTTTTTTTTTTTTTTCATCATAGATTTGCTTATAAGCAGATAATGCACCATGAACATTCCTCTGTTAACGAAAACCTTTCAGTGTTGGGTCTACATTTCAGACTATTTAAGGAGCTTGTTGAGATCTGCAAAAGCCTCTACTAAACCCTTCACTGTGAATTTTCTTGGAGATTTTTCTTTTTCTCCTCCTGCAGTTTCCTTTCCTCCTGTCTCTTCTTCCACTGTGTACCTCTAGTTACAACAGCTCCTCATTAGTCAGTTCTCTGGGAACTACCTCTAGGAGCTCCTCATCCACACGTAAGTTAAAGTTGTTTGCCATCTCAACCACAGCCTTTTTGATTTATGCAACCTCCTCATCCCTGGAAAATCCTTTGAAGTCAAGGATGAACCTCTTGAGTGTCTTCTTCCAGATACCATTCATATAGTCCTTGGTGACATTACCCTAAGCCCAGTCATAGATGTTGTAATCCTTCCAGAATTGCATCAGTGTCTTCTCCATGTCTTCCGCAGTTGCAGCAATAGTCTGGGCAAAGGTTCTCCTCAGGTAGCTGCTATAACTCTTCAATCCATTGATTGGATCAAAGAGGTAGATATGAAGAGAGAGACAATACTTTGATATTGGGATTAAGATCACCAAGAAAATGAGGATGTACAGAAACAGAATCGACAACAAGCAAAATCTTGAAAGGTAACTTACTCTCCAAACACTACTTCTTCATTTTGCCGGCATAGCAATTCAAGAGGGCATCTTGGGAGAGAAGCTGGGTCATCCTTGACTTCTTATTGCCCCTGTAGTACACTGGCAGTGTGTGCTTATTGATATGCTTGAAGGCCCTGGGGTTCTCGATGTGCCAGATCACAAAGGGTTTCCATGTGTAGGCAACATTGCTTCCAAGCAAGACTGTTATCCTGTCCTTAAAAGGCTTGAAATCTGGCATTAAGTTGGCCTCCTTATGGATGAAAGTCCTTTCAGGCAGCTGTTTCCAGAATAGGGAGTTTTCATCCATACTGAATATTTGCTCTGGCAAGTAATTTTTCTCCACAATCAGCTTATCTAGAGTTTCCAAAAATTCTTCAGCTGCCTTCATGTCAGCACTTGCAGACTCACCACTCACATTCAAATCATGTGATGAATAATGATTCTTGAATCGTTTAAACCACTTAGAGCTTGCAGTAAATTCAACATTGTAGTCGGGTCCAGCCTTTTCTTTCAACATCACAAACAAAATTTTTGCTTTGGCTGTGATCATCATGGTTCTGCGAGGGATATGCTTCTGTGTCTGGTCTTCAACCCAGGTCATTAGAAGTTTCTCCATGTCTGATACATAAGCCCTTCTCAAAGTTTTATTAGTCTTGTTGCCTTCAATGAAGCAGACCCTTTAATAGCTTTCATCACTTTGTTCTTATTCTTCAAGATCATAGCCATGGTGGAATGGGACATCAGTAACCATCGCTGATTTTCTACCTTCACAATCCTTAATCACTCTTCAATTCGTTTCCAGGTCAATCATTTGACGTGGCTTCTTACTGGCAACATTAGCAGTGGGTTTTGCACACTTAGGGGCCGTGATGAATAAAACAGCACAAGATTAAATCAAACACAAGAGAAAATGATGCAATCAAAAGACGAGGTAAACACAAAATGTATGAGGCCACTGCTTGTGTAACATGGCATACTGGTTTACAGCAAATGTTTTTTTTATAAATAGAAAGAGTACACTCTAAAATAATGATAAAAAGTATAGTATAGTGACCTCTAATACATAAACCAGTAACATAATCATGTATTATCATTATCAAATATTACATACTGTACATAATTGTATGTGTTATACTTTTATACGACTGGCATTGCAGTAGGTTTGTTTACACCAGCATCACCGCAAACAGGTAGGTAATACATTGCGCTATGATGTTAGGAGGGCTATGACATCACTAGTGATAGAACATTTTCAGCTCCATTATAATTTTATGGGACCACCAACCTATATGTGGTCCGTTGGTTACCAAAATGTCATTATGTGACTTTAGCAAGGTTGAAGGGTACAACATACAAAAACTAATTGTATTTCTATTTCTATATTCTAACAGCAAAAAATCAGAAATAAAATTAACAAAATGTTATTTATTAAAGCACAAAATATATGAAATATTGGGGATAAATGTGAAAAATATGTGAAAGTTCTTTACACTGGAAACTAAAAAACGCTGCTGAGAGAAATTTAAAAAGATATAAATAAACAGATATACCTCCTAAATGGGTCAGAAGACAATGATGTTAAGATATCTGTTGTCCCCAAATTGATTTATAGATGCTATGCAATTGCAACAAAGATAACAGCAGTTTTTTGTGAAAACTGACAAGCTGATTCTAAAATTTATATGGAAAGACTTAGAATAGAAAAAACAACTTCAAAAAAGAAGAACAAAGTCCAAGGGTTTACATTACCTGATTCAAGACATATTATAAAGCCACAGTAATTAAAACAGTGTGGCACTGGCATGCAGATAGACAGATAAGTGGAACACGATAGCATGTCTGGAAATAGAACCATATATATATATGGACAAGTGATTCTTTAACAGCTTTGTAAAATATAGTTTACAAACCATACTATTCGCTCATTTAAAATGTACAATTCAATATTCTTTACTAAGTTTACAGGATTGTGCAACAATCACCACAATCTATAGATAAGTTTTGCCTACCTAAAAAGAATCCCTGTACTTATTAGCAGTCACTCCCCATTCCCCCTGTTACCTCCCCTTCAGCCCTAAGCAAACACCAATCTACTTTCTGTCTTAATCTACAAATCTGTCTCCAGATTTGCTTATTCTCAACATTTGGTATAAACAGAATCATACAACATTTGCTGTGACTGGCTTCTTTCACTTAACATAATTTTTTCGAGGGTTCACTTATATCGTAACATTCATCAGGACTCCATTCTTTTCAATTGCCTAATAACATTTCATCATAAGGCTATATCGCATTTGGTTATTCCTTCATCAGTTGATGGGCACTGGGCTTTTCCCCCTTTTTGGCTACTGTAAATAATTCTGCTGTAGATCTTTGTGTACACATTTTGTGTGGACATGTTTTCATTTCTCTTGGATAGATATGTAGCAGTGGAATTGTTGTTTCAGGTGTAAACTCTGTTTTACTTTTTAAGGAACTGCATGCCTGTTTTCCAAAACAGCCACAAAATTTTACATTCCCACTAGAAGTGTGTTGTTTCCAATATCTCCATATCCTTGCCAACACTTGTTATTGCTTGTCGTTTTTAGTATATCCATTCTAGCCAATGCGAAGTGGTATCTTAAAAATTTTTTTTATTGTGGTAAAATACATATAACATAATGCCATTTTAAGTATATAACTTAGTGGCACTAATTATATTTACAATGTTGTGTAACCATCATCACCATCTATTTCCAAAACTTTTCCATCACCCTAAGCATTAAGCAATAAAACTTCATCCCCCTCACTCACGAGCCCTGGTGACCTCTAATCTACTTTCCATTGCCATTAATTTGCCCATTCTAGATATATGTGGAATCATACATTATTTATCTTGTCTCTAGTTTATTTCACCTAGCATAATCTTTTCAAAGTTTACACATGGTATACCAGGCATCAGAGAGTCATTCCTTTTTATGGTTGAATACTATTCCACTTTATGTATATACCACACTTAGTTTATCCATTCATCTGTTGATAGACACTTAAATTGTTCCCACCATTGGGCTATTGTGAATAATGCTGCAGTGATTATTGTCATACAAGTATCTGCTTGAGTCTCCGTTTTCAATTCTTTTGAGTATACAGTTGGCCCTCTGGATCAGTGGGTTCCACATTAAAAGATTCAGCCAACCACAGATCAAAAATATTAGAAAAAAAATGTTACATTCTTGCTGACATGTGCTACAATGACCTATGATGGTTACAACTGTACTAAACATGTACAGGCATTTTTTTCTTGTCATTATTCCTAAGCAATACAGTATAACAACTATTTATATAGCATTTACATTATATTAGGTATTATAAGTAATCAAGAGATGATTTAAAGTATACAGGAGATTGTGTGTAGGTTATATGCACCATTTTATATAAAGGATTTGAGCAACCTCGGATCTGGGTATCTATGGGGGTCCTGGAACCAATCCCTGTGGATACAGAGGGACAACTGTACACTTACTTAGGAGTGAAATTGCAGGGTCATCTGGTAATTGCATTTTTAACTTCTTGGGAAACCACCAAACTGTTTTCCACAGTGGCTGAACCAGTTTATATTCCCACCAGCAATGTACAAGATTGTAGTCTCTCCACAGCCTCATCATCATTTTTTATTTTCTGGCTATTGCTTTTTGGTTTGGTTGTTGTTGTTGTTTTATTATAATAGCCATCCTAGTGGGTGTGGTGTGGTAACCCATTGTGGTTTTGATTTGTATTACTCTAATGAATAATGAGCATCTTTTCATGTGCTATCAGCCATTTATATATATTGTATGGGTAAACATATTTTCAAATACTTAGCTCATTTTTTATTTGGGTTATTTGTCTTGTTGTTGTTAAGTTGTAAGTGTTTTTTATATATTCTGGATAGAATTCCTTTATCAAATATATGTTCTGCAAATATTTTCTCCCATTCCACAAGTTGTCTTCTTCACTTTCTTGATGGTATCATTTGCAGCACAAAAGATTCTAATTTTGATGTAGCTCAATTTATCTGTTATTTTTCATTTATCACTCGTGCATTTGGTGTCATATCTAAAAAACTATTGTCTAACACAAGTTCACAAATATTTCTTCATTTCCTTCTCAGTGTTTTACAGTTTTAGCTCTTACATTTAGGTCTCTGATTTACTTTGAATTAATCTTTGTGTATGATGTGAGGTAGGAAGTCTACCTTTATTCTTTTGTGTATGAATATCCAGTTGTTCCAGCACTTTTTACTGAAAAGACTATTCTCTCCTGAGTAAACTGCCTTTATACCCTTGTCAAAAAACAATTGATCACAATTGTGTGAGGTTATTTCTGAAATATTATTTCTGTGTCAACTGACTTTTGTCAAATGTCCAAAAGCAATTTGGTGGATAAGGGTAGTTTTTTTTATTTTTTTTTCAACAAATGGTGCTGGAACAAGTGCATAGTTCTATGCCAAAACAAACAAACAAAGAAACAAACAAAAAACCATCAATCCACATCTCACAATCTATATCTGGTATATCTCATATATAAAAATTTTCTCAAAATGAATCATAGACCTAAATATAAAGCCTAAAACTGTAAAATTTATACAAAAGAAACAGGAAAAAATCTTTGTGGTCAATAAGACCAAAAAAAAAAAATGTTTAGATATGACACCAAAGCATAATCCCCAAAAAGACAACCAATAATTTGGACTTCATCAAAATTAAAGAGTTCAAAAGACACTGTTCAAAAGACACTGTTAAGAGAATGAGAAGATAAGCTCCAGTAGGGGAAAATATATTTGCATAAACACATATCTGATAAAGAATTTGTACCAAGGATATATAACAAACTCTCACATCTCAATTTTAAAAAGTTTTATAAATAAACAAAAATTTGAACAAATATGTCACCAAATAAGCACATGAAAAGATGCTTAGTATCACTGGTCATTAAGAAAGTGCAAATTAAAGCCACAAAGAGGTATCTCTTCACAACTATTAGAATCAATGGAATTTTTTTAATTGACCATATCAAGTAATGGTGAGAATGTGATAAGCATAACAGTCCCACCACGCTGTCTATGCCTTAATCTCAAAACCTGTGAGTGTATTATGTAACATGGCAAAAGGGACACTGCAGATGTAATTAAGGTTACAGACTTTAAAATAAGGAGATTATTCCGGATGATCTGCATGAACCCAGTCTAACCATATGAGCCTTTAAAAGCATTGAACTTTCTTCCATAGGAAGCAGAAAGGATGAAGCAGAAGAAGTCAGACAGATGAGAAGGACTCAGTGCAGCATTGCTGGCTTTGAAGATGTAAAAGCAATGTGACACAGAGTACAGGAAACCTTTAGGAGCTGAGAAGGGCTCCAGGCTGACAGCCAGAAAGGAACCAGGACCTCAGCCCTACAACCACAGGATCTGAATTTGACGAACAACTGAAATGAACTTATTAACAGATCCTTCCCCAGAGCCTCCAGTAAGGAACAAAGCCCTGCTGACACCTTGATTTCAACATTTTGAGACCTGAAGGAAAGAAAGTTCCTTGCCAAGCCCACCAGACTTCTAACTACAGAACTGTGAGATAATAAATGGGTGTTATTTTAAGCTTCCAAGTTTGTGGCAATTTGTTACACGGCAATAGAAAACTAATACAAGAACTATCGGAAAGAGTTTTAAGAGCCCCATGTGCTTAAAAGTTTCTAAGAAAAGATAAGAGAGAAGAAGGTGTTTAAATTTAAAAACTAAAAGACAAAATCAAGGGTATAAATGAAAACATTATAAGAGAGATTATATTATATCGCAGAACTAGGATTTGGGGCTCACAGGTTGGCCCTGACACTGAACTCTGCAGCAGGCACAAAACTGGCCTGACAGGACAGATTTAGCTACAATTGTACAAATTCAGAAAGACTCAGAGGATGAAGACAAGAAGTAGGAAGCATCTTGTTTACGTCTTGTTTATGTCTGGTGTCAGGAGGTTCTATGAAAAAGGAACAGCAATTGTGCTGTTTTTGTCCCCCACTTGCTGAGAGTTATCCCCCTCTAGTAAGAGTTTTCTACTCACCACATACAAAGCCAATTGGACACCCCTGCCTCACAGCATCAGCTCAGTATTACACTGGCCAAGAGCACTAAACAGCTCTAGGATGAGGGTGTACTTGGTGTCCTCCCTGGAAAAAAAGCCAGTGCTTTGAAGAAGTGAACATACCAGGCCACTATTCCCATGTGAAGGGACAGGACCAAAAAAAGATATATGTTTTTTTATCATCTCACTTGTTGTTGTATAAATCTCCATTCTGTCTCATTTCCATGAATTCTTTCAAAGGTCTGAGATTCAGAAAACCCGGGGCCTTTTCTCAGTTCTAGTCTTCTAGTTTGAACTTTATGATTTGACATGATTGTCAAGAAATAAGAATGAAACATTTACTTCCAATGCCATGTAAACTATGGAAACAATGGCAAGGCTTCCAATTTAGTTTACAAAGCAAACATAACCACACACACACGCAACACAGGCATGACCAGACGAGTCTCGCCTAAGCTATTTACATGCAATTTATAACCACATATTGTAAATGGAATACTACCAAACCTAATCCATCAGTACAGTGTATTAAAATAATAATATTCCATTACCCCGCAGGGCTTGGCCCACAAATGCAAGGATGTTCAGTATTTTAGAATTTAATAATACTATATACAGACTGTCTGTTATGTACACTAGCATGGTCCCGTTGTCTAGGACAGTATCTGGCACACTGTAGACAGTAAGTATTTGCTGAACGACTAAATGAATAGTCACTGTCAATAATCCATTTGAAAATGAAAAGAAGAAAAAGGTTTTATTCAAGTGACACTTATAGAAATTTTATATAGATACATAAAAATGTGTATGTGTATGTTTGTGTGCGTGTGTGAGACCCAGGAATGAACTTAACAAAATGCATGAAGATCTACATGAGGGAGGACATGAGGGAGGGAGCAAAGTTTCACCAAGCTGGGTAAAAGAAGATAAATACATATACAACAACATGGGTATAGTTAACAATACTATGCTGTATACTTAAAATTCGCTAAGAGGGTAGATCTTAAGTGTTCTCACCGCAAAAAGAAAAAAAAGTAAATACGCGAAGTGACGGGTATGTTAATTACCTTGACTGCGGTGATTATTTCACAAAATATATGTATGTATAGCAAATCATCAGATTGTACATCTTAAATATATACGATTTTTAATTGTCAATTCTACCTCAATAAAGCTAGAAAAATCAAGAAAATATTTTTAAAATGTTCCTGAAAATATTTTTAAAATGTTCCTGAAAAATCAAGAAAATATTTTTAAAATGTTCCTGAAAATATTTTTAAAATGTTCCTAAAAAATTAAACACATTATAGTTAAAAATATACTTATATAAATACATGAGAGACATGGTATAACCCTAAATAAGAAAATGCAATATTATAAATATGTCAGTCTTTCAAACTAATTTATAAATGTAGTGAAATTCTTATTTAAATGCAAAAGAGATATTAGGAGAGGTGAGTCAATGAATTTTTAGAAAAAAATACGAGAGGATGTTTGCATAATTAACTATTAAAACCTATTACAAAGTCAGAGTAATTAAAACAGTGAGATTTGGCATAGAATAGACAGATCGGTAAAACACAATTTTTAAATTTTATTTTATTTGCATACGAGTATTTAGTATATGATAAAAGTAGCATTTAAAATCAGAGGGTGAGGGATGTAAGCAAAATAGATGAAGGGAGTCAAAATGTACAAACTCCAGGTATAAAATAAGTCACGGGAATACAATGTATGGCATGGAAACTATAGTTAATAATTCTGTATTACATATTGAAAGTTGCCAAGAGCATAGATCTTAAAAGTTCTTATCACAAGAAAAAAAAATTTTGTAACTGTGTTTATGGATGTTAACTAGACTTACTGTGGTAATCGTTTCACAATATATACAAGTATCTAATCATTATGTTGTACACCTGAAATTAATGTAATGTTATATGTCAATTATATCTCAATTTAAAAAATCAGAGAGGAAAATATTATTCAGGCAAATAGTACTAGGCTAATTGATTTCTGTTTGGGAAAATTAAGCTAGCGTCCCCACTGCATCAAGGTAAAGTTCCAAGTAGATGAGTTATTTTTAAAAACACCTTAAGCAAAATCACTAGAAAATATAGAAAGTGTTTATATAATATTGAATCATAAAGGTTTTTCAAAGTCTAATGCCTACAGCAAATATTGTAAAAAAAAAAACATATATATAGATTCTCCTACATAAAACTTTAAAACTGACATTTGATTTTTTTAAAAAATTAAAAAACAAATTACAAACAAGGATAAAATATTGGCAGTATGGAAGATAGACAAAGGCTTAGTGCCCTTAATTTAAAAAAATACTCTTGCAAAACAGAAGGAACAAGACACACAATCCCGTTAGGGAAAAAAAAAAAATGAACAAAAGGCAATTCATGAAAGAACACAAATGAAAAAAAAAGAAATGTTTATTCTCATTAATAAAAACAGAAATGCAAGTCAAAATAAAAAGGTATCTTTCCATACCTCCCAGACTGTCAATGATTTAAATAATGAAAGTACTGAAAAGCAAAGATTTCATGTACCGTAGAAGACAGTTAAAAGCCTTAAAAATATGACCTGGAAATGCTCTATCTAGAATTTTTCTGAAGAAAAGATCGAGTTTACGTATGTAAAGATTTATGTCCAAGGATGTTCATCGCAGAAATCCTTAAAATATTTTTGATGGAAATAATTAAAATTTTCTGCAATAGAAGGCTGCTTCAGTAACTTATGGTCCATGTATACAATGGAATACCAGAGAGCCTTTAAAAAATCATGTTGAAGAGTGTGTTCTGATATGGTAAATTTATCAGCGTTCAATCCACTGGGTTCTGGAGTCAGATCTGAATCTAAAACTCATCTCTTCCCAGCTTTGTGTCATAGAACAGTCTGTTTTACCCTCTAAGCCTCAGTTTCCATAGCTGCCTTTTAAAGTTGTCGTGTGGATTAATCAATCATTTTATATGAAGGGCTTATAAGCACAGTGCTTGGCATTCAGTGAATATTCACTATTCTTTTTTGTAGCATGATTGGATTCTAATCTTGAAGTCAGTGATGCTGGCATACAGAAGACATTTAATAAACATCTTTGAATAAATAAAATATGACGAATGTGGTGGGGGATTTGACTGAGGAAGCTGGATTTGGGTCAAAAAGATGTAACTATAAAGTAATAAGACTTTAGTTTTATATGACTTAATTAAAAAACTCAGGAGGAAATGCCAAAAGAGAGCTTTTGAAAGTATTTTGAAAAGAACAGCATACTGAAATAAATGTATGTAGCCTCAAAAGGTGAATTCTTTGGAAGACAAGACTCATTTAGATGTAAATGTTCAGTTAAAATGTATGTTGTTTTTTATGCTGTAACTTGATAGCCATTGCCTAGCCAGTCTACCTCAAAATACCTTTAGTACTACATTCATCCAGTGAATACTTTCTGAGCACCAGTCTGTGCTAAGCACTGCACAGGCTCAAGGTCTTCGCCCTTGAGAGTGTTTATTGTGGTTGGGTGATGTAGTCTTACCTTCTCATGGGCACTTCAGAACGTTCCCAGTGCTCTGGAGAACCTGGCTCTTGGTCAACAGGGAAAACCTCAACCTTAGGTCCTAAGGGACTAAGGCTCCGCCTGCCACACACCCAACTGTGTAACCCTGGGCAGCTACGTTGGGACTGTGGACCTCAACTTCCTCATCCACAAAATGAGAGTGTTATAGGAATGACTTTAGTTCTTTATGTATGTAAAGAACACACACAGGCACACACATACCACTGAAAGATGTTTCACAAATGCCAAGGCCACTTCCAGCTCTGAAACTTCTGTTTTTCCAGTGGAAAAAGGTCTGGCAAGGAAACCAAAGCCCTGGTTCTGGGTGACTGCCAGGTTTACAGGATCTTAGGCGAATTACTTTACCTCTTCAGGCTCTTCTTTATGAAATCACCTTTTTGGCCTAGGTGATCTGTGAAGTCCCTCCATTTTTAAAATTCTGTTTTGTGATCATTCATGTCTATTCAACAGTTGTCACTGAGCACCCTGTGCCAGGCAGGTCCTCGGCCCAGGGGAATGACTCATGGACCCCACCATCTAACGACCCACTGCCTGATTGAGTGAGACAGGGTGCATAGCACAACAATGTAAATGGGTATGTGTATGTTCTTCCAGAGTTTGTTTATTAAATGCTTGAAGGTCCTTAATAAAATGTCATGATCTGCCTGTCTCCTATGTGACCTCTGCCACTTTTGTAGTCCAGAAAATGGGCAATGACTAAACTAGGAGTCACCACAGTGAAGGAAAGGAGTTTCAAGGGGAGAGCTTCTGTCTGTTCTCTGTGGCTAGAGTCGGCTTATGACAATCTCTGATGACAAGGACAAATGCTGCATATGCTACATGTGCTGCATGTTATGAAGAACAAATGCAGAATATAACGTGTAGCTAAATACTGAGTTAATTATCTTAGTAAAGTCTAAATGTTTTTCCTCCCTCACTTCCCACCCTGTGAGTTGTTTACTTTTATCAGATTTTTAAATCAATGGCATGCAAAACAAAATTATATTCATAGCAATCCAAAAATGTTTCCTCATTTAAGACCCACAGCCATATCTATCTGACCACTTTCCATCGAAGGTACTGTTTGAATTGCCAGCTCAAAAGCACCCCCTGCCCAACAAGGCCAAATGCCCCCTCCCCCGCCCCACACACACCCCTCCAAACCAATAGAGTTTATTTCTAATGCCAAACACAGCTTTGAAATACAGGTTTAGACAGCAGTGAACTGCTGGTGAATAATTGCTTCAACGGGATCAGGTCTTTAAGGGCCAAAGGAGTAAACATGATCTTCCATGTGAATAAATGTCATGGTTGTGTATAGATGAGACATATTAAAGGTTTACCTTCAGCTGCACAGGCAGAAGTAGACTCTCCTTGCTCTAGTATGAAAGCTCATCTATAAACAGCTTTAACAGCTCTGTGGAGCCAGACAATTGGACCATTGAAAGACAGCACTGGTAAGTGCTCCTCATTTCCAGGGATTGTTCTGTGCGCCCAGTCAAAGTAGGGCGCTCTGTCCTGCTTCCCCTTTATGTGAGTAAATGTCTCCTTCTAGGAGCCCCTGCTCCTTCTCTCAGTCTCCTGCTGTTCTTGCTTAACCTTAGCAGCCCCAGAAAGGCAAAAGGAGGGCAGCAGTCTCTCTCTAGGAACTGCCACTGGCTGCAAACCCACTACTCAGAGTGAACTCGGGATGGTTTGGGATATAGTTTTTCTTGGGAAGCGATAAAGCTATCCAGAAAACCACTGGAAACCACACAGTCCAAAAGTGTTCACTGAGACCTAACAGATGCCAGCAGGTTCCAGGTCCAGGAAAGGGCTCTTTTTACCACCAAGTCCCTGCTTTTGTGGAGCACATACTCAATGAGGCAAGGGAGATAATAAATAACTACATCCTATGTCAGGTGGTGTTCCAGGCAAGAAAGATAAATCGGGACAAGAGGGAAGATGCTATTCTAACTGGACCACTCGAGGAAGTTTCCTCCGACAAGGCAATATTCTAATGAAGAAAGAGATTGAAATGGGCACATATCTGAGGCGAGAGAGTTACAAGCAGAAGAAACAGCAACCAAAGAAGCCCTGGGTAGGGGAGGGCTTGACATGCTTAAGGACCCACGCCTGAGGACCAACTGGGGAAGTTGGTGCCAGAAATTCCTCCTGGGGAGCCTCTTACAGGAGATATTGAGTTCAATGGCAAATAAGGGGCTTCTTACTAAAATTGCTAGCGATAATATCTCCGTGTGAACAGCAGTTGACCCTGCCCCAAATTGGAGCTCGTATCTTCTAATCCCTCCATCCCGTCTCTTCAACATGTGTTTTATAAAGGGCCAAAGCTGCTGAAATCCGAAGTTTCACAGGCAGAGCCACAACAGGATGAAAATGAGGAAAATAAGTCTAGTCTTAAAAATAATTGTAAGAAAAAATAAGTCTGGTTGTTTTCTGTTGATCATTTACTAAGTTACAAACACTTTACATATTATCTTGGATGTAGGTGTGATTATCCTCATTTTACCCATGAGTAACCTAGGTCAGCATTTGAACTGACTTCAGAGCCCATGTTCTTTCCCACTACAGAACATCACCTCCTGTGCACAGCAATCGTGTGCATTGGATACTACAGACCCAGTGCTAATCCAGTGGTTCTAAAGTGTTGTCAGAGAAACAAACAGACTCACAGACACAGACAATAGTTCAGTAGTTATCAGGAAGGAGGAAGGAGGTAGGTAAGGGGAAAGGGGGTCACATATATGATAACGGAAGATTTACCTTGGGTGTTGAACACACAATGCGACATGCATCTGATGTATTGTTGAACTGTACACTTAAAACATATAATTTTATTAATCAATGTGGCCATAAATAAATAAATAAATAAATAAATAAATTAAGTGTTGTCAAGGAGCAGACTTCCAGATTTGCTTTGAGACTGCGCAGCAACACCCAATTTGTCAAGTTGTTTGTATATAGTAGCTGTCGTTAAATTCATCATAGCCTATGATTCTCCTAAATGTGCGCCATGTCTTCACTGCAAATTTGGCCATGCCACAAACCTAAGAGGTGGAACAAAATGCCATCTTCAGCCCAGCCCATATTTGAAGCATTACAGTGAGTCCTCAGATGGTGAGACTAAGGCAGGGAATCCTCAGCCTGCAGAGATAGTATCTCCATGTGTTTTCACAGTTAATCAGTGCTTTCTTCTAAATTAGCACCATATGTACACATGTACAGCTTTCACACATGAAATGGCAATCAAAGAAAGGTTAATACTCATTTCCTTTCCTCCAAAGAGATTTCTAGTACATGGAGTCATGCAATGCGAAGGTTAAAATGGACCTGAAGTTCTTTGAGAACGATCATCTTCTGATATTTACCGTCTACTGCTCCATTTTTTTGCTAAGTGGTCATCCTGTTCGTGCTTGAACGCTCCAGTTTCCAGGACAGCTCAGGGTAGGTTCTTTACACTGTGCCAATATCTGTCCTTCCTCAGATCCAATGCTGTGAAGTTAATTTGTATTCTTCCTGGGAGGCTATGCAGTATACCTATAATCCCCGCTACAACGAAGCCCAACACTTGCTATATACTTGTGTTAATTCATATTGAGGTTTTCATCAACTAAAACTTGTGGGGCTTTGGGTTTTTGTTTATTAGTATTATGACATATCCCTGTGTCCTCGCTAGTAAGGTTGATTTCATGAACAATTACGAGACTTTACATTTATCTCTATTAAACTTTCATTAGATGCACATCTGTTGACTAGATACTTCTGGATCCTGATGTTATCCATTTTCTTGCTACTCCTCTCACTTTCACTTCACCTGTAATTATTTAGGGAAGCATTTGTCAACAGGGTCTCAAAATTCAATACCTATAGAGACCAACAAGGTAACGTGAATGGATCCACGGGGCTGAGTGTAAGCGCACACTTGGAGTGAGTGATGTGGGCTCTGTGAGCAGGGGAGCAGAAGCCACTTGGCGTGGGGGCAGCTGCTACTTACTTCAACTGACTATTGCTCTGCAGAAATGCAAATCCTCTATTGCCATATCTCCAATTGCTATAATATAATCTAGAATTCTGGATATTTTTTTTTTAAATCACTTGATTTTAAAACATTGACTTTCTCTTTTAACAGCACGTGGGGAAAAATGTCTGACAAAAATATTGGAGCCTGTGACATACACTAGAAACCACCTTACAAGGCTTTCTAAATTCATTCTCTAGAGCCCTCTGGATGTGATCCTTCAACAACCTACCAACCACCTCCTTAGGTTAATGTCCAGCCTCCCATCTGCCATCCTGCCCAGATACACTAGGGACTGCTCTGTAGAGGAAGTGCCTCATCTCTCAAGGGGGTATATACAGTGAAAGAGGCCAAGCTTAAGCTCTGGAGTCAGATAGTGCTGGACTCTCATCTTCCCCCTGCCACTTCCTGGCTGTGTGATTTTGGGTAAATCCCTTCGCTTCTCTGTGCTTTAGTGTTCTCATTCATAAAATGGGGATAATAATAATATCTACTTCACAGAATTGATGTATTTTACAAAGTACTTCATATAGAGTGCTTAGCTCAGGGTCCAGCGTATAGGAATTACTCAATAAATTTTACCACTACTTATTATTTTTATGGTTATCATCATTGTGAATCACATTATTACCTCTGATATCTACTGCAGATGGTGACTGGACAATTAGAAGAGCCCGGTGAGCGCAGAAGGAATGAGCTTGGAAACACACCCAACCTTCTTCCTTCACTTGTGACCCCTTCAGCCTGGCAACCTTGACACGTCGCTAAAGCTACTCAGGAAAATACCCCGAATGGTGAGAATGGAAATCCCAATTTTGCCTTCATATGACACATACCAGATCATGCAGCTCCTCTCAAAATCTTTCAGTGAGTGTTCCTGTTTCTCACAGAATGGAGTTTAAACTCCTTTGCCTGTCATTCAAGGTCCTCTCCCACATGTCCCCTGCTCACTTCTTGAGGTCTTCTGTCAGGAGACCCTCCCCAGGGACCCCCATCTTAGGGAATCCATACCTACACTTGCTGTTCCCTGGATCTTTCCTGGGCCCTTCCATATCCATCCTGAGCTCTTCTCCCAGGTGAGATGCCCTCACCTTGCCCTTCACTGACTAAATCACGTTCATCCTTCAAAGCTTTGTGAAATTCAAGGCAACTATGAGAAGTTCTTCTTTTGAAATTCTTTAACATTTTCTGTTTCCACGACTTATTTAGCTTTTAGCATATTCTGCTTTCGATTGTTGCTTGACTGGTAAGCTACAAAATAGGGTCTGGGTCTTGGTCTTTTTTGTGACTCTCCCTTCAATTGTATTAGTCATCAATATCATCATCATCACTACTGGTCATCATGTCAATATCATTACTCATCACATAGCACAAGGCTGAGAACACCAAGAATGCTCAACAAAGAAACATTTTTGGCCTGATTGAATGGCCTGAAGGACTGTTCCTTTCAACAATTATGACCCAATAAATTATACCAGCATTGCCTCCTGGAGAGAAAGGCCACGCCAAGGCTCCAGCAGATGGAGAAACTGCTCTGTCTGCCAAGAACCAGAGGCAGGGCAGCCTTGGCCCTCCTGGGCCGTCTACCTGAGTCTAGGTTCAACAACTTGGCCTGCAGTTCTACAGCCTGAGTCACCAGGACCAACACAGCAGCAGGAGTGCTTTGTCCACACGTTGGTGCCAGGTGTTAAGGGAGCTAACTGGTTGTGGCGGCTCACCCAGCTTGGGGAGGGTGTGCCTGTGCCCCAAGCTGCGAGGCCAGGGGGGCTTATCTGCAAAAGGAGCCTTCATCTGAACCCTTGACAGGAAAAAAGAAATGGGAGAAGTTCGTCACATGAGGATCCTGGGCTGGATGCTGTAGGGGGATGTGCACTGGGATGGAGGTTGGAGTCGGGGGACATGGGATGACCTTGAAGGTCAACTGAACTGGACAAAGCTGAGAACTATGGCCTGGACTCAGAGTTTGTTTCCATGGTTGTAAGAGTTGTATGGTCCCAAGAAGGTGAAAGAGTACAGAAATCCACCAAATGTAAACCTTCAGAGCTGAGGTTGTATTTCTTAAGAGCCGAAGAAATGCAGTATCCAAACAAGTGGTATAAAGGTTGAAGACTTCTGTGAGTAGAGGTTAGAAGGGTCTCTGGCTATGTGAGCATTCCCTTTTTGGGTTATGAAGTCATTGGTATGGCAACTATAAACAGAGTTCATGGCAGTGGTGTGCTAGTTAAGGTTTAACAACCTGTTCGAAAAAGCCCCAAATTGTAGCATTTGCAGATTTCCAGGGTGTAAATTCACCCACCATGGCCAATTTCAAACTACTAACGTGAGGCACAGAAGGTTGGGTTGGAGAGAGAATACACAGCTGGCTCTTGTGAGCCTGTGTGAGTGGCTGGCTCCAGCACACACTGATTCCTGCATCCTGTCAAGGTCACCAATAAGAATCTCATTGGCAGCCCGCTTCTCTGGTGGTTTTGCAGCCATAAGTAAGTCAATGAGGCAACCTTAAAAATTACATGAGAAGATAATTTCAAAAATTGTGTGAGATATTATAATAATTCCCTTAATGGATAAGTATATTTTAAATCTGGTATGATTTAGAATTAAATATGGAAATGTTTAAAAGAAGAAAACTCATAGCACTAATATTTTTGTGTTAAGATATTTGTACATATTCAGTTTTTTATGTACTTATAATACTTAAAGGAATTTGGCCTGTTAGTATAACAGCTCAGCCTTGTGGCTTCAATTTTAAACTCACAGTCAAGCTCTCCCTCACTCTTCTCTTCCTTTCCCTTTCCTGTCAGTCCAAAAGCCATTAGATGAGGCAAAGTAGACTCGGTCAATGCTCATTATTTGCAGATCCCACATTTGCAAATTTGCCTAATGGATAAAATTTATTTGTAACCCCAGAATACTCACAATGTTTTTGCAGTCATTCACGGACATGCACAGAGCAGCAAAAATTTGAGTCACCACAAGCGCACCTTCGCAGCTGAGGCTGACCATGGTGATGCTCTGCCCTCTCGTTTTAGCTCTCATACTGTAAACAGATAACCCTTTCTTGGCCTTTATAGTGCCATGTTTTTCACATTTTTGTCCTTTTTTTTTCTGATTTTGCTATGTAAAATAGCCCCCAAGTGTAGTCCTGAAGTACTGTATACTGTTTCTAAGTGCAAGAAGGCTGTGATGTGCCTTACAGAGAGAATAAGTGTGTCAGATGATCTTCATTTAGGCCTGGGTTACAGTGCTGTGAGTTCAATGTTAATGAACCAACGATATCAATTTAAAAGATGCTTTAAACAGAAATACACATAAAATGAGGTATGTATTAATAGTTGGCAAAAATGTTATGACCGGAGGCTCTCAGGAACCTAATCCTATATTTCCCTTAGGAGCGATGGTTCAAGATTCACTAATTCAGTGTTTGCAACAACTTTGTAGAACACAACTACCTTGAATGAGAATCGATTGTATCTTTAGAAAGAAGGAGGAGCTGCGGTGGCCCAGGGCAGTGTCAGACCTCAAGCAGGATAAGGTGAGGATCTATGCAGGGGGCGCTCAGGGTGGATGGTCAGGGTGCAAGCAGGGAAAAGTGGGTGGCAACCTAGGTGGGAGGGCAACAATACGTAGGTATTGATTGAATAGATAAACATATTAGGGTAATGGAAGCCAGGTTTCTCTCTGTTTACATCTACTGAAAGGACTCAATGGCAATGAGCACACCTAAAGCCCAGGCCTTGGCTTCCAAATACAATTTTCCATGGCTCATTGGAGAAACGGGTGATTCCAGCACTAGGACAGGGAAGGTGCAATATAAACCTGAAACATCTATTGTGCCAGAAAGCAAAGGGGGGTTCAAAAAATTGTGGGAGTGTGGGAGTATGTCAAAAGGAACAGTCCAGCTTGGTTAGAAATAATATGAAAATCAAAATAAAGAATGATAGTAATGGACTATAACCCATTGAATAAAATAGGAAACATACGGACATAAATAAGTAAATGGATATATTGAACGTTTTATTAGAGCTTTTCCAAAAATGGGATACTTACATGGCTTCAAAATACTGCTTAGTTGCAAAGGCACTAAAAAGTTAAGTTTACAGTGAAGACTAGGAGACACCACCTTAATCAAGTGGTCACAGTGAACATGATCAGTAATGAGAAAAACTAAAATCACATACCAATTGATAGAATGCAATATGAACACAACATTGCTTCCATGATATTTCTGCCCAAGATACAGAGCCTAAAGCTAATTGTGAGGATTAGACATACCCAAACTGGAGAATATTCTGCAAAATAATTGGCCTGCAACCTTTAAATATATCAAGGATGTGAAAGTCAAAGAAAGGCTGAGGAATTGTTCCAGACTAAAGAAGAATAAAGAGACATGACAAGTAAATGAACACATGATTCAAACTTGATCTTTTGCTACAGGAGACGTCATTAGAACTATAGACAAAACATGAATGGAGTCTGAAAAGTTAATGGTACTAACATATCAGTGTTAATCCCCTGACTTTAATGGCTGGGTCCTGGTTATATAGGAGAATGGCCTTGTTTGTAGGAAAACACACACTAAAATATTCGGAAGTGATGGGGCATCAGAGGAGACGTGTTGGAGAGAAGTTTTTTGTGCTATACTTACGACTTTTCTATAGATTTATGTTTGTGTCAAAAATGTGTGATTAAGTAATTGATTTAGATTTACGATTTTGAAGTAGAAATCTTGCCAAGTTTATACATCAGTAGGGAAAACATTTTAGAGAAACCATAACTATATGTTTAATTGATTAGATTTATAAAAATTATTTAGGTACTTGAGAGGATTTGTCAGTTAGACAATTGAAGTACTTTTAAAAGGAAATAGAATATAGTACATTTATAAATGCCATTTTAAATGGTTGAGGTATTTAAGTGAATCTGTAAATTGAACCAAATTATTGTTTTAAAGTCTTAAAAATAATTGCTAAAATTTTATAGACTTAGAATAGGGCCTTCAATTGAACTTAAAAGTCTAATGAATATTAACTTTTTAAAACCAAAGTAGATACAATTTTATCTGGATAATATAGATTCAACAATTAGTATTGTTTCAGAACTGATTTTGTGCCTAGAGCTGCTAGGATAAAAAATATATATAAAACATAATTCCTGACCTACTGAGATCATAACTAATTAGTGACATGAGATCAACACACAGGAGACAACAACAAATAAAACAAGATGCCAAGAGTCGGAAACTGAGATTATGTGGCATATCCTTGTTTATAGTCGTAGGAGGCAGAACTCCACTAAATGTAGGCAATTATAATATTCAGTTGTAACACTCAGAATAGGATAGTCTATATTGCAAGAACAAACAAAGCTTGAACTCTCAGAGGCTTAACACCTAAAAGTTTGTGTCTTGCTTGTGCAAAGTTAAGTGCAGGCCAGGGTCGCTGTCTGCTATGCTGTGACTTAGGGATTCAGGGCATCTTTCATTTTACAGCTCCACCATCTCCAATCATTGCTTCCAAGTTTGTTGCAACAGGGAAAAGAAGAGATGGGAGAACTCATACTTGCTCTTAAACGCCTCAGCCGGGAAGTTCCACTCAGAGCCAGTTGCCTAGAAATGGTAACGTCGTCTCACCTAATCACAAAGGTGCTGGAAAATGTGGCCCTCCTGTGTGCCCAGAGAGGAGTGGAGAGTCAAATCTGTTTCTTTACCACAAGCACATGTTTGGGAAGGGTATAGTAATTAGGAACACAGACCTTGGAGTCAGACGGACGTGGTTTAAACCTAGAGCCACGAAGTTAAAGCAATGAATTGGCACAGCCACTGTGGAGAACAGTATGGAGGTTCCCAAAAAATTAAGAACAGAATTACCCTATGACCCAGCAATCCATCTTCTGGGTGTCTACTCACAAAACTTGAAATCATTTACCCATAAAGATATATGCACCCCAATGTTCACTACAGCACTATTCACGGTGGCCAAGACATGGAAACAACCAAAGTGTCCTTCAATAGATGATTGATTAAAGAAGATGTGGTACATATATACAATGGAATATCATTCAGCCATAAGAAAAGATGAAATACTGCCATTTGTGACAACATGGATAAATCTTGAGATTATCATGCTAAGTGAAACAAGTCAGGCAGAAAAAGTTGAGAACAATGTGATTTCACTCATAAGTGAGATATAAAACTGAAAGCAACAAACAAACAAGACAAACAAACAAAAACTCATAGACACAGATAACAGTTTAGCGGTTACCAGAGGGAAAGGGCGAGGGGAGGTAGAAAAGGGTAAAGGGGGTCAAATATATGGTGACGGAAAGAGATTTGACTTTGGGTGGTGAACAGGCAATGCAATATATAGATGTATTATAAATTGTTCTTTTGAAACCTATATAATTTTACTAACTAATGTCACCCCAATAAATTTTGAAAAAGTAACTGTGTGTGACTTTGAGCAAATAACTTCTCTGTGCTACTCTGGAATATAGACTAATAATAACCACTTCAGATGGTTGTTATAAGAATTAAAAGGAGATGATATATCTTAAGGGCTCAAAAAATAGTGGTTGTTGCTGTTATCATTATTATTACCAAATCGTCCACGAATTGAACTGATTCTGTAAAAAACAGTGAGTTTCTCTTACTTGGAGGTCTCTAAAGTGAGATGGGGCAGCAATTGATCCAGGATCCTTTGGAAAAGATGCAAGCCTCAGAGAAGGGGGTCAGGCTAGACCTGTAAGGATCTCTTATGGAGAGTCAGTTCTATTCTAAGTGCACTAGAAGATGAAGGAAATTGCTGTGGAATGGAGGAGGTGAGACTTGAAAGATGAAAAGAGTTGGCCATGGCCACCATCAGCACTTGCCTTCAGAGTGACCCTTGGTCAAGTGGCCACAAAGGAAAACATGGAGTCAGAAGACTTAGCCAAAGAAGCTCTCTTCTGTCCTTTTCTAACATAACACTTGCTTCTTCATTAAGAGTCTGTGTGCTGTTACTTCCACAAACGGTGCTGGGATTGATTACTGGATAGCCACGTGGCGAAAAAATGAGGGCTCCTTCCTCACATGTACCATATGCAAAAATTAACTCAAAATGGATCAAGGACCTAAATGTAAGGGCAAAAACTATAAAATTCTTTGAAGAAAACATAGGTTTTAACCTTCATGGCTTTGGATCAGGCAATAGTTTCTTAGATATAACACCAAAGACACAAGCAACAAAAGGAAAATTAACAAATTAGACTTTTTCAAAATTAAAAACTTTTGTGCTTCAAAGGACACGATCAAAAAAGTGAAAAGACAACCCATGGAATGAGAGGAAATGTTTCAGTTATATATCTGATAAGGGTCTGGCATTCAAAATATATTTTAAAAAATCTCTTACAACTAAATAGCAAAAAGGAAAACAACTCAGTTTAAAAATGGGTAAAGTATCATAATAGACTTTTCTTCCAAAGAAGACATACAAATGACCAATAAGCACATGAAAAGATACTCAACACCATTAGCCATCAGCGAACTGAAAATCAAAACCACAATGAGATGCCACTTCACACCAACTAAGATGACCATAATGGAAAAGATGGATAATAACAAGCGTTGATGAAAATGTGGAGAGACTGGAATCCTCATACACTGGTAGTGGCTATGTAAAGTTGTGCCACCATTCCAGAAAACAGTGTGGCACTTCTTCAAAAAAATTAAACAGTGTTACCATATATCCTCCAACAATTACACTCTTAAGTACATACCCAAGATAAATGAAAACATATGTCCACACAAAAACCTGTACACAAATGTCCATAGCCACATTATTTATAACAGCCCAAAATTAAGAACAACCCAAATGTTCATCAACTGATAAATGAGTAAACAGAATATGGTCTATCCGTACAATGGAATATTATTTGGCCATATGAAGAAAGAAAGTTTTGATAAAAGCTGCAATATGAATGAATCTTTAAAAATTATGCTAAATGAAAGCCTATCACATAAAATCATATATCATATGATTCCGCTTACATGCAATGCTCAGAACAGGCAAATCTATAGAAACAGAAAGTAAATTAGTGGTTGCTAGGCCTAGAGGTACTGGGGGGAAGCAGGGAGTGACTGCTAATAGCTATGGGTTTCTTTTTGAGGCGACGAAAATGTTCTAAAATTGATTGTGGTCACGTTTGCACAACTCTGGATATACTAAACATCGTTTATTTATACACTTTAGAGGGTGAGTTGTATGGTGTGTGAATTATATCTCCATAAAGCTGTTATATTTTTTAAATATTGCAAAACACACACCTGATGAAGGAATCAAATCCAAAATATACAAGGAGCTCTTAAAATTCAGCAGTAAGAAAATAAACAACCCAGTTTTTTTAAAAAATGGGCAAAAGATCTGACCAGACCCTCACCAAAGAAGTTATGCAGGTAACAAACAAGCATATGAAAAGATGCCCCATATCATATGTCATTAGGGAATTACAAATTAAATAACTACACACCTATTAGAATGACCAAAATCCAAAGAATGGACAATACCAAAGGCTATCAAGGATGTGAAGCAACAAGAACTCTCATTTCTTGCTAGTGGCAATGCAAAATGGTACAGCCACTTCGAATACAGCTTGGCAGTTTCTTATAAAGCTAAACATAGTGTCACTGTACAGTCCACATGGCACTCTGAGGTATTTACCCAAGTGACTTGAAAACTTACGTCCATGCAGAAACCTGCACATGAATGTTTATCGCAGCTTTATTCATGACTGCTAAAAACTGGAAGCCACCAAGGTGTTCTTCAAAAGATGAATGGATAAACAATCGTGGTGATCCATACCATGGAATATCATTCAATGATAAAAAGAAATAATCTATCAAGCCACAAAAAAGCATGAAGGAACCCTAAATGCATAGTGCTTAGTAAAAGAAGTCAGTCGGAGAAGGCTACATACTATATGATTCCAAATCTATAATATTTGGGAAGAGGCAAAACTATAGAAAGAGTAAAAAGAACCAGTGGTTGCCAGGAGTTCAGGGGTGGTGGGGAGAGAAAGAGATGAATAGGTGGAGTACAAAGAATTTTTAAGGCAGTGAAACTATTCTGTATGATACTGTGATGGTAGATACATGACACTGTGCAAAAAATTCATAGAAAATATATAACACAAATAGTGAACCCTAATGTAAACTCTGGACTTCAGTTAAAAATAATATATAAACACTGGTTTATCAGTTTTAACAAATATACTACATTAATGCAAGATATTAATAATAAGAGAAACTGTGTGTTGGGAGGACATATACGGGAAATCTTCCTACTATCTGCTCCATTTGGTGTAAACCTAAAACTGTTCTAAATAATAGTCTATTGGTTTAATAAATGAAGCAAAAGAATATGGCAAACAGAAGGCAGATAAAAAGTACACAAGACTGTAACACAAATTAAGCCAAAAAAAATTATGAACAAATGGTACTCTTTAAATAAAAATAAGTTTTAAAAAATATTTTTTAAGAGTCAGTGCAATTGCCAACTATGATGTTTCCTCCCTTGCAAAGGACAAACAATGTCGTGGCACTGAGACTCTCTTACTGCTTCAATGTCCAGAACAAACCAGTGCCATGGGCATCAGACACTCTCCTCACAGCTACAGAGAGCCGGGGAGACCTCTGCTCTGAAATTTTAATGAGGGCAAAGAAACATGCCTTCTGCTTCCATTCCAAATTTAGTAGTCACTAAAAATTATTCTGTATCACCATAATTTGTGTTCTTTTTTGGTATGTGTCCATTTAGAATATGAGCACTTAGAGAAGCAGCCATCACAGACCTCACACAAGAACCAACTCCATTTCCTTGCTCTTCCAAGGCCGCAGGAGGGATGCTGTCCCTGATAGGCAGTAATAAACCAGAACGTGCTTGGCCACTTAGGTCCAAACTGAGAGAAGAGTGAGAACTACGCACACCACCAGGGAACTCAAGACTGTGGGGCAATGTCTCTCCACACTGCAGTGCTCGGACTCACTCAGGGAGCCTGTCAAATCACAGATAACTGGCCCCACCCTATTCATTCTTTCCACAAATATTTATTAAGCATCTTTTTTGTGCCAGTCACTGTTCTGTTTACTTGGATACAAGACTGACAAAAAAAAAAGACAAAATTCCCTGATTTTGTGAAGCCCATGTTCTAGTGGAGAAACAATAAACACAATAAATTAGTAAATGATATGGATGTTGCAAGGAGTTAAGTGCTATGTAGGAAAGATGTAATTAAGATAGAGAGCGTTAAAGAAGATGAGAGGAGCTTGTTGCAATTTTAAATTTAAAGGGCAGGGTAGGCCTCACTGGAAGGACTACATCTGAGCAGAGACTGATGATGGGAGAGTTAGCCGGCCGTCTTCAGGTGGTGGGAGCGGCATTTGAGGCTGAGGGAATGAGGCCTGGTCCATATAGTAGGATCTATAAAAACTGGCCTTGGCTGGAACCTGGGTGTCCATCCTCTGCCACTCACAGATGGTCCTACCTGGTTTCCCTTTCTCTATCCTGGGGTTTTGGAGATGGGTGTAACTTCTACAGGATCTTCTAGCTTGAGACTCTGATGGCAGGTTGGAACAGGGACACCAGGGGAAACACCATTTCTGAACTGTTAAAGTGAGTGACGGTGGAAACGAAGGCGCTTCAGGCAGCCTGGGTCAGCGACAGTCAGAATGGGTCAATAGCAGAAGTGGCTGCAGCTTACAGCAAACTTGACGGTAAGTGTGGTCCCAGCCTAACTCACGCTAAGTGTGCAACATAACTCTGATTTCACACAGGTTAGGTTTGTGTAAAATATGCAATATCAACGTGTATATATTTTCAACCATTATTTAAAGAGAAACCTATCGCTTTAGAGAATTTTTTCTACAAAGTTCATAAAAATGGATATGTCAGTTATTTACTTATAGGAACAGAATGCATGCCTGAAATACAAAAGGTGCCAAATATGACTTCACATCACACTAGTAGGGTGCTAGTCAGGATAAGATACTGTGCAGACAACCCAAACCTTAGTGGTTTATAACTGTTAATAAAAGTTTCTCTCTCACTCGAGCTATGTGTCCATCATGAGCAGCTGGGGCCACCACTCCATGTTTCCTCATTCTAGGGCCCAGGCTGCCGAAGCAGCTGTTATCCAAACATTGCTAGTCACTATGGCAAAGGGAAAGAGCTCTCGGAATGATCATACACTTACAATTAAATGCTTCAGAACAAGCACAGTACTCAGGACTCATGAGCTAGAACAAGTTACAGGGCTTGACCCGACCACAAGGGGGCCAGGAATGCAATTCTACTGTGTCCCAGGAAGGCAGAGAACCGGAAGTGTTTGATTAATAGTAGGAATGACCATCCTAAACTATCGGAGCTGACTGGTATTCAGACAACTGGCTACGAGCAAACCTAGCCAATCAGAGCTCGGCCCACAGCACCCCGTGCGGTCGTTGTGCCACCTCTGAGAAGTAAGCTTCTAGCCAGGGCATTGATGTAGCACAATAGGAACAATTAACTATGAGTAGAGACAAATAATAGAATAGTACGGTGGTACTCATCACAGAAGAACATCTCTAAGCAGGAGAGAACAGGACAAGAACAATCTTTTATCACATTATGTAAAAATACAAAAGCAAGTGGCAGCCTGCCTCCTACCAGCTCCAACCTAAGACCTCTAGAGGATGGCCTCTATCACCTGAATGTCTCAGGAGAGGGGACTCAGAAGAAAAACACCCATTCTGTTCTTAATGTGCCAAATTTTGAGGAAACAGCAGAATGTCTGTGGAAGGCTAGATCCATCACGTGGGTAGCAATGCACCTCAGTAAAAAAGACATGGCTTAGAGATACACCTTGAGAAGTCATCTGCATCTAGATAGGAGCCAAGCCAGGAGGAACAAGGAAAAAGTCAAGGACCAAAATTTGCCAATGCTGTTGGATGCTGAAAAAAGAGACCAGGATATCAGAGGATGAGGAGGGTGACCGTCTTAAAAGCCGAGAGAGAAGACTGCCTCCTGGAGGAAGTTTTGGAGGGGAAGGGAGCCATGTGGAGTTGGTCTCAATAGTTCAAGTGGGTACATCCAGGTAGAGGGAAAACGTGAGCAAATGGCAAGTGGCTCAGCTTAGGTATCACAGGCCTGGAAAACCTCCTCTGACTTCTCTAAACCGCATCGGCTTCCCCTCCACCCACTGTTGTGGCATGCCCTTCCCTCTTCTCTATCCCTCCCTTCGGACCGTGGGCTCCTTGGCACCCGGACAGTATTATGTTTACTGTGACCTCCCCAGTGCCTAGTGTGCCTGACACTTGGAAAGCACATGATAAATATTTGTTCAACAAACGAAGAGTTGAATGAATGGAAAGAGAAGGTATATCCAGAAACTAATGAAGACTGAAGTGAAGTGTTCAGATGGGGACAATAGAGAAAATAAGGAAACAAAGGTAGATACAATATGATTTAAAACTCAAGAAATAATGTTCTCAACCCTTATGGGGAGGGTTGGGGGAGGGGAGGACACAGGATGTCAGATGTCCTGTTTTCAAGATGCACACACAACCCAGTGGGTAGAGACCACAGGCCACACGTAACTATACTATTACAGAGTGAGGAAACCTCTAGAAGAATTGCACAAAGTGCTATGGATGTTTAAGTAGGAAGAAATGAAAAAGCAAGCTGGATGAGATGGCATTTGATATGGGCACTTGGAAATAAAGATTGGCTTTCCAGGTAATAGATGAAACAGAATGACAAAAGGCACCAGCCCAGGAAACCACAGACTCTCCAACACATGGGATATTGGCATCCAGAGTTGGGAGAAGCAGGAATCACTGAGGCATTGACCAACAGAGTGTGAATTCTTCTTCACAGGAATTATTCTGTGCGAACTCAAAAATGTTAGCACATGGGAATGACTCAGACCCAAAGCAGAGTCTCTGCTGTCCTTTGTGTGGTCACTGAGCTGCTGTTGCAGAGGAACAGATATGCTTGAAAAGATGAAAGCAGACAGAAGGTGTCAAGAGGCACCCATTTGAGAAGATCTACAGGACGGAAGCAGAAAACCACCCCATCACTGACTTCACCAGATCCCTAAAAGAAACACTTCTTTTGGCTAAATTCTTCTGGCTAATATTCTTTCAGAAAGTCTGAATGGAATTTTAGTGATTATTAGTGATTTATTTGCCACAGGCATTTATCATTTTGGGACATTGGCAAAGTAACCAGCCACCCAGATTGACCAGTAGACCTGTCCCTCTCACAAGGGCCCCTAAAATTCTCCTGACCAAATTCTGCAGGAGGAGAGGACAAAAGATGCTGACATTCGTGGCCACTTTATGCCACACTGAACTGTGGCAACTGCAGCCAGTGAGCAGGGACAGAACCTATGGGGACTTCACCTGCAGGTGGAGGACACACCTGCCGGCAGGCTTTGGCTCTTCCCTAGCAGAGCACAGGACGACAGGTGCCCAGCTCTGTCACCTGACAGTTCTGCCCCTCAGCATCCAAGAAGGGCCTTCCAGTTTTCAGCATTACTTATCTATGTGAACAAAGGCAAAACCCCCAGATTCTCCTTGTAAAACAGCCTTCTATAACTGTGGGAAGTGGCAGAATCAAAAAGTGTCTGTACCCTCTCCAAAAACAGACCAAAATTCCTCCTTGATCTAAATAAAGTGACTTAACAAGTTTTCACTTAATTTAGAGAGAGGATTTGCATCCAATTTGACAAACTACTGGCCAAAACGGGGCTTTATGGAACTAAAACAGAGTTATGAAACCTTTCAGCAAACTTGTTTATAATTGAAATTACAAATCAGCAGCTATGATATAATTATGAAGGATATTTTATAAGAAAAACAATTTCTCCTAGCATGTTTAGAGATACTTTATAACATAAAACACAAATCTTGAACTAATTGAAAACAATGACATTGTATGTAATAATGACATGTTTCTTTTTTGCTGGTGGGTCTAAGATTCCAAGTGGGCCTTAATCTTGATCTTTCTGGATAATTAGCTTAACAAATCATAAAAATCTAATGCCTTGTGCTCAGAAACAGGTGGAGGCCTCACCCAGAGGCGGGCACCAAAGCGATGGAATAAGAATGATCAAGGGCCAAGCTCCAAGGGCCGCAGAGTGCACACCTGATGGCTCTACTGGATCATCCTGAGTTGACCCCAAATAAATTCAAATTAAGTAAAACTAAAGAAGTCATTTTCCATAGGACACAGCATCTCAGCCCTTGGTAAGAGAGGACAGGGAAAAAATCAGAAATTCCCATATGCCAAGTAATTGACCAGTGAATTGGTGAGAAAAGTGCTGAATGAGAAGTGATGTTTCCCAAAGTATGGTACCCAAGATGACTTTAGGGGACACCCAAAGGAATCTTCTTTTAATTTGTAACAATATATGTGTGTGTGTATGTGTGTGTGTTAATGAATTAAGAGAAGTGATACTGACTTTTCTACTTATGATATTGATATAAAATTTCCCTTTTGACCACGTTTCAGCAAAACAGCAAATTCATGTAAATAAAACTTTTAATAAATAATAGCTAATAATTAGTAGCTTATGATAAAACAATGATTCTGATACTCCATTGTAAAGTCTGAGAAATACTGAGCAGAGACAGGTGCCTGGGCCTACTGGGCACTTCTTTCTGTCCCACAGTGGGACATTGATTCATTTAACTTTTAGCAAGTGTTTATTGGGTCCCTGTCTTGTGCCAGGCATTGTCCAAGGCCTTGGCAGCTAATGGTGAACAAGATATGTTCCTTTTCCTGAGGAGCTACACATTAGCAGGGGATAGACAATTAAAGAGACAGGGACCTTCTGACATGGTCAGTGAGTAAATCTTAAAAATTCCCATCACGAGAAAAAAAAATCTATAACTACATATGGTAATGGATGTTACCTAGACTTATTGTGATAATCTTGCTATATATGCAAATATCAAATCAGGTCATATATCTGAATGAAACTAATATGCTTTAATTTTAAAAAAGAATTTCAGCTTAAAAAAAAGAAGAAAAAAGAGCAAACTAATGTATAAGCAAGCAGAAGGAAATAAATAATGAAAATTAGAGAAGAAATAAATGAAATAGAGTATAGAAAAATAATACAGGAATTAATGACCCAAAAGTTGGTTCTTTGAAAAATATCAACAAAATTGATATTTGGCTAGAACAATCTAGAAAAAAAGAAATAATACTCAAATTATTAAAATCAGGAAAGAAAGGATATTGTTAATAATTGTATAAAAAAAATAGTCTATGAACAATTGTATGCCAACAAATCAATCTAGATGAAATCAACGAATTCCTAGAAAGAATAAATTACTAAAACTGATTCAAGAAGAAATAGAAAATCTGAATAGACCTGTAACAAGTAAAAAGACTAAGTCAGTCATCAAAAACCTCCTAACACCAACCCTTCACAAAGTTTTTCATGAAAAACTTTGAAGAGGATATATTGCTTCCCAACTCATTCTATGAGACCAAATTTACCCACATAACAAAAGCAGACCTAAAAAAACCCTACAGGCTAATATCCCTTAAGAATACAGATGTAAATATCTCAGCAAAATACTAGTAAATAAAATTTAGCAACATATCAGAAGGATCAAACTTCATAACCAAGAAGGATTTATCCTAGGAATCCAAGGTTGGTTTAACACACAAAACTCAGTCAGTGTAACTTGCCATATTTATAGAATAAAGAACAAAAAGCAAATGATGATCTCAATGGATGCAGAAAAAGCATTTGACAATATCCATAATCCTTTCATGATACAAATACTCACCAAACTAGGCACTGTCTCAACCTGATAAAGGGCATCTATGAAAAACTCACAGCTAACATCATACTTAATGGTGAAAGACTGAAAGCTCGCCCTCTTATATCAGAAACAAGATAAAGATGTCTGTTCTTCTCTCTTGTATTCAACATTTTACTGGAGGTTTTAGCCAGGGCAATTAGGCAAGAAAAGAAATAAAAGGCATCCAGATTTGGAAAGGAAGGAATGAAACTATCTATATCATAGATAACATCTTGTGTATTGAAAATCTTACAGGTGCTTGCTTTGGCAGCAATATATTAAAACTGCAATAATACAGAGATGATTTTTTTTTTTTAAAAAAAAAGAAAATCCTATGGAATTCATCAAAAAACAATTAGAACTAATAAACAAGTTCAGAAAAGTTTCAAGATACAAGAACAATATACTAAAATTAATTGTATTTCTATATACTATCATTGACCAATTAGAAAATGAACTTCAGAAAACGATTAAGTTTACAACTTACAATTTTATTCAAAGAGAAGAAAATATTTAGGAATAAATTAACAAAAGAAGTACAACCATGATACATCAAAAACTACAAAATATTATTGACTTAATAATAAAAAGACAAATAACCTAATTAAAAATGAGCAAAAAATCTGAATAGACATTTCTCCAAAGACATACAAATAGCCAATAAGCACATGAAAACATCATTAGCCATCATGCAAATGTGAATCAAAACCCACTAGGATGGCTATAATCAAAAAGACAGATAATAACAAATGTTGGCAAGAATGTGAAGAAATTGAAACTCTTGTATATTGCTGATGGGAATGTAAGTGACACAGCCACTTTAGAAAACAGTAACCATATGACACAGCCACTCATAGGCAGTTATCAAGAGAAATGAGAGCATACATTCACATAAAAAACTTGCACGAGACTTTATAACAGTATTCATCATAACCAAAAGACAGTTTATATATTTAATGCAAAAAACACTGTTCTTTACATGTAAGAACTCAGAAATGCAGGTAACATGTCTGATTTTGCTCATTATTATATGTCGTTCATGAAGCAGAAGGCTCAATTAGGGGTGGCAGTCAATAAATAGTTGTTGAATTAATAAATGAATAACATACAAAGAATGGAATACCCAAATAATATAACTAGCACTTTCTCTCCCTTAAGAAACTAAATCCTATTTGGAAAGTTGGTTGGTGGAATAGAAACAAAGGAAGCTAGTTATGTAAATCAGAGATTCTATTAAAAAATTTTAGATTGACATATAACATATATACAGGATTCTCTTTGACAGAGTGTAAACTAAAGTTGGAACAAAACAGAGATTAGCATAGTCCCTGCTAAAGTCATGGAACACATGTACATGTAAATGTAAAACTCAGAACAGTATAGCTCAATGAATTGTCACAAAGTGAACATAGCCTTATAGCTACCCAGTCAAGAAATCCAACAATCCTGTTTCCAAGAAGCCCCCTACCGTGACCCCTCCCAATGACTACCTTCTCCTTCCTCCTCAAACTAAACACTTCCATGTCTTCTAACACAGATTTGTTTTGCTGGTTTTTAACTGTATGTAAATGAAATCATATAGTAAGTATTTTTTTGGTGTCTGGCTTTTTCGGCTCAACATTTATCTGTGATGTTGTATATAGTCGAAATTAACTTATTTTCATTGCCATATAGTACTCTAACATGAATACACTGTAGTTTACGTGTCTGTCCTTCTCTCAATGGTTGTTTCCAGTTTGGCACTATTATGAATAATGCTGCTATGAATATTCTTGTACATGGCTTTTGAGGTCTTACATGTGTGTTTATTAGTTATATCCGTGGGAGTGGACTTGCTGCATCATAGGAATGATCTGTTCAGCTTTAATAATGCTGACGGATGTATGACATTGCCAATCACTTCACGTCCTCCCCAGAACTTAGCAGCCTTTAGCAGCTCAATATTTAGTAACCGATGTCTCCCTTTCAGGATAAGATGGTCTTAGCTAAAGGAACTGCAATGATTTCCCAGTGGAACAAACTCCTCTCCAGCACTTATTCATGGCCGACCTTACCTTTTTGGCTTCATTTATTTCTTTCTTCTAAAGTTACAAAATATTTCAAAGCTACAAAAAGAAAACAACAGAATTGATACCACATCTCAACTCTTAGCTTTGTCAAGTCTCAAGATTTTGTCATATTTGTTTCAGATAAATTTTTTTAAAACAAAACATTACAAATCAATTGCAATCCATCCCTCTTACCTCAAACCCAGAGATAATTACTATCTTAAATTTTTTATTCCCTTAAGTTTCATACTGTTACTACATACGTATATATTTATAAAGAATATATAGTACTGTTTCATGTCACAAAACTTTATATAGATAATATCATACCATAAATATTCTTCTGCATCACTATTTCATTGGTTAACGTGATTTTGAGATTTAGCCATGTTCATTTGTTCTTGGTGTTTGGGATACATCTGTAAACAAAGCTGACAAAAATCTCTGCTGCCTTCATGAGACTTATACTCTAGCAGGGAAAGACGGAAAGTGTGGATTATATCATGTGTTTGAAAGGCGATCATGCTAGAAAGGAAAAGCAGAGCATCAAGGAGAGAGATATTTGTGATCATGAATTGTTAATTGAGTGGTTGTGGAGGGCCTTGCACTGAAGGTGACAACTGACCTAAGACTTGATGGAGATGAAGGAGAGCATTTCAGGTAGTGTCCGAAAAATACTATGTGGGGTAGAGGATGCCAACCATGGAGGAACTTGTAGGCCATTGTGAGGATTTCATTTTCACCAGAAGGAAATGGGGAGCCATGAAGAATTTTGAGCAGAGGAGAAATGGGATCTGACTTACATTTTAAAATGTTGATACATATAATGCTGATTCATTTATTGTAACTTTTTCTTGGAGTTCTATTGTAGGATCATATATTGATTTATTTACTCTCCTACTAATGGACATTTAAATAGTCTCCACTTTTATTAAACACAATGCTGCAGTGGACATTTTTGTATTTGTCTCTTGGAGCACATGTGGGAGAATTTTTCTAGGAGAGGAATTACTGGATTGTGAGGTATTTGCCTCTTAAATGTTATTAGCTATTGCCAAATTGCTCTGCAAAGAGCATGTCCCACTTTACACTGGCACCAGTGAATATAGAAGTTTCATTTGCTGCACAGCCTCGCCAGCCCTTGAAATATCTTTTTGTGGTTTTAATTTGCATTTTCCCATTCGTGGTAAGGTTGAACACTTTTTCACGTGTTTATTTGTGGTTTGGGCTTTTCTTCTAATTGCTTATTTATGTCCTTTGATCATTATCCTGTAGAGATAGTTCTTTTTTAAAATTGATTTTTAGAAGTTCTTTATACTATACTTGAAATACTGATCTTTTGTTGATTATATGCAATCTGTTGTTGATTATACGTAATGCAAATATCTTCTCCCCTTCTGTGGCTTGTCTTCACTTTTTTTTCTTATGACATCTTTTGTTGTACAGAAGTTTTACATTTTTATATAGTTGAATATTTGAATCTTTTTCTTTTAAGGCTTGTGCTTTTGCATCTTGTTTAAGAAATGCTCCTCCATGCCAAGGTCATAACATTTTCTTCTATTTATTCTTTCTTTATTTTGCTAATACAGTCAACCCAGGTAGTGTTAAGTGGGTGGGAGAAGACAGCTCTGTCCCTTTAGAGGTCACATATCTTGCCTATATTCTTTAATATTCTTTAATTGTTTAATGCTAATTTCATGGTTTAACTCAGTGGGCAGTTGCATTCTTATTTCCAAGTTCCAGAAAGGCTTTACTAAAACATCCAAATCCTAAACAGATTTTTATTTAATGATCCTCGGGTGGGGCCCAGGAAACTGCATTTTGATATGCAACCCAGGTAATTGTGATGCAAGAGGTCACCTTTCAAACTATTAGGTAGTACTTAACTACCCTTCCAGGTGGCTGGCAACTTGGGAATGGACCTACTTTTGTTAACTGATGATTTAGCTTCACACTGCCTCTAGTTCCTTTTTGGTAAAAGTCCCTCCCTGGAAGAGTTCTTCCACAAATGGTGAGTCCCATGATGAGTCCCATGTGTAAAGGCTTAGCCCGAGCCTGGCACATGGTAGGGTTCAATAAATGGTGGATGTTCATTAACCCAGAAGGTCCCAAGCTCTGGGGAGAGCAGGCTCTCCTTGCCTCCTAAACTCGCATCTCCCCATGCCCCCTATCTTGGGCAAGTCACTTAATCCCTCAGAGCCTCAATCATCATCTATAAACTGGTATTACTATAAACAAGGTTGTTGTAAGAATTAGAAACAGCATGTAAAATGCTCAGGACAGTGCCCAGTACGCAGCGCTGTTATAGGTTCTGTGTAAGCTGAGCAGTTGTGTTTTTAATTCTGGGAAAGCTGAGACTTTAAGCCATTCTCACTGTGAAGCTACAGTCCCTGGTTAGTCCTGGGGCATCTTCTGTGTCCCCTTCTAGTGCCTAGAATAATTCTGGATGTACAGGCTTTGGTATGTAAAGTTTTGATAATTAATGTTTCTTTCCAGCATAATACACAATACTTACACTTCATTACCTCCTCCAAAGAAGCCACAAAACTGGAAAATCATTTTTTTGTCCTTTTATTTAACAGGTACTTATACAGAGCTTACAATATGTCAGGTCCTATTCTATGTTAATTTATATTAATTAACTCATTTAATCTTCATAGCAACCCTGCAAGGTAGATACTATTTTTATTCCCATTTTATAGATGGGTAAACTGATCTAAGGAGCAAAATTTTAGAGAGTGAATTGAACCCTCTGGGTGGTGTTGCATTTGGTATAGTGGAATTAGATACCTGGAAAAAAAGGTGATTCAACTGCTGGTCCTTCCCAAAGCTTTCTGCTTTATGATTGCAGTGGTTTAATATAGGTAGAAGAGAACTTTTTGAATTGACACTCATATGTCCTTGAGCAATATAAACTATAAATAAATTTTATGTTTTAAAATCCTTCCTACCACATCACACCCATTAGGATGGTTACTATAAAAACTAACAAACAAACAACATAACAGTGCTGGCAAGGATGTGGAGAAATTAGAATCCTTGTGATGAGCTGTTGGTGAGAGCCACCATGAAAAACAGAATGTCGGTTCTTCAAAAGATTAAAAATAGAATTACCATATGATCCAGCAATTCCACTTCTGAGTATATACCCAAAGATTAGAAAGCAGGGGTTCAAAAAATATTTGTACACCCATGTTCATAGCAGCATTATCACAATAGCCAAAAGGTAGAAGCAACCAAAGACAATGCAGTATATACAGATGCTCCTTGACAACACACAGACTCAACAGTCGAAAATCCGTGTATGACTTTTAATTTCAAAAACTTTACTAATAACCTAGTGATGACTAGAAGACTTACTGATAACAGTCAATTAATACATTGTTTTTATGTTATCTGTATTATATACTGTGTTCCTACAATAAAGTAAGCTAGAGAAAAAAGTTATTGATAAAAAATTATAAGGAAGAGAAAATACATTTATTATTCTGTACATATTTATTGAAAAGCATTCACATATTAGTGGACCCCTGCAGTTCAAATCTGTGTTGTTTAAGGGTCAACTGTATATACAATGGAATGTTAATTCAGCCTTAAAAAAGAAAGAAATTCTGACACATGCTACAATATAGATGAACCTCTAAAACCTTATGCTAAGTGAAATAATCCAGACACAAAAATACAAATACTGTATGACTTTACTTATATGAGGTATCTTGCATAATCAAATTTATAAAGACAGAAAGTAGAATGGTGGTTGCCAGAGACTGTGGGGAGGGATGGAATAGGAAGTTATCATTTAATAGATACAGAGTTTCAGTCTTGAAAGAAATAAATGTAATTAATGCCCCAAAACTATACACTTAAAAATGGTCAGGATGATAAATTTTGTTACACGTATGTTGTTGCCACAATAATAATAATATTTGTAAAGGAGAAAACAAACACCCGAAACTATTTATGTGATGGTGGAAGAATGAACTATAGACTCCAGGAGACCAGTGACCTGTCTATTCTATTCATTATTGTCTGTACTCAGACAATCCTGGGCTTGGTGTAGGTACTTAAAGTTACTGAATGAATAAGTAAATATTAATTTAAAAAATCCTCCTTCTAACTCCTATAGCCAAATAGGGAGCCCTACCAGAAGTGAAAAAAGGTGTTGGGTAGAAGAGAGGAAAAATAAGAAGCAAGGTAGAGGCCATTGTTCAAGCCCCACTTGAGCTAGGCAAGAGCCAGCTGAAAGGCAGCAGAGGCCGGAGGGTTCCCCAGGGGCAAGTGAATGGAATGTGGCACCTAGAACGTGGCTCTGGAATCTGATCTCTGTGTCTGTTAATGGCCACAGCCCCCTCCCAGGACCCAGATGTTACTTGGGACTCCTCTGTCATCTCCCCACTCCCCAAAGTTGTCATGACTTTTTCATACAACCTTCATCTCACTTCTAACTGACCTTTGCTTTCTTGCTACTCCACTGTAGTGCAGTGATTTGTAGTTGGTCTCCTCATTTCCATGAACAAATCTGAAAGGCTCTGAAGCCAGAAGGGACTTTATTCAGGTAACACTTTGTAAGTGGGGAGACACAGCCTTGAGCAGAAAACGAAAGTGTGCTCCACCAAGACACAGACAAGGTCACCTTTTATAGAGAATTTTCCCACACATAGTTCTCATTTTGGTCCATTTCTTGTAAATGAGGTTTCCAAATTATACAGTTCTGATTGGTCTAAATCGTGTAGTTCTAATTGGTTGGTATATATGCAAATGAGGATATAATTTGTGTAGTTCTGATTGGACAGGGCAGGTCTCAGTCCATTGGTCTAAAGATTGTTTTTGACCCCTGGGCATTTTTAATCTTTGTTTTTTGTTTCTGATTTTCAAATAATATTTCTCATAAAAATTTCAAACATCACAAATGTATAGAATAAAGAATGTGAAAGCCTCCCATAATCTCATATTACTTGTTCATAGTTTAGTGTAGATTTTCAGATTTTTTTGCTGTTCATACATTAATATAAACTAATTAATATTTTTAAAATATTAATAACCATATTTAATCTTTTAATGCAAATTGATTTTTTTCATTTAATAATATATCTTGGACATGTTCCATATTAGATCATGCAGATCTACCTGCTTTTTTGTAAGAACGGGATTGTATTACCCTTTATGCTGTGCCATACTCTATTTAACCAGCCCCTGTTGGTGGACAGTTGAGCGATCGGTTTCCATTTTTCATTGTTACAAAAAGGTTACAGTGAACACGCTTTTACATATTTCTTTCTGTTCTTCTGCAAGTATTTCTATAAGAGTCCCAGAGGTGGAATTGTTGGGTCCACAGGTAAAGAAAGGCATCTTAAATTTAAACAGATGCTGCTAAATGTAGGAAAAGTACTTCTTTTGCCACATCCCTGGGTATAGTTAATCTATCTAATCTTTATCAATCTGATAAACTGATATTTCATTATAGTTTAAATTTGTTTAATTTTCTGTGAGTTTGACCCTCTTTCCATCTATTAATCAAACATCAGAACTCCAGGTAAGGGGTGGAGACGGCTGTGTTCTGACAGAGGAACAATAGGGAGAGAGAGTCTGAGCCTGGTGAGGCAGACTGGATCTTCACGGCAAGTGCCTTGAGCATCAGGCTGATGTGGCTGGACCATACTAAAAGCTAGAAGGTTCAAACCAAGGAGTGAGTAGGTCAAATTCTCTGCATTCAGACTTGGTGTCCTCCAAAGGCAGAGCCTGAAATCCTGCCTCTGCCTTCATTTCTGGGAAGACTTCCCCCAAAGAAGCCCAGCTTTAGACCAATCCACCACCACCCCACCCTCACCCAGACTTTCCCCTTTAAATGAGCCAATACTCATGTAGGGTTTCAGTCAAAGATGGTGAACTTTGGGATCGTCAAAAGATCGAAACACTTAAATTATTAGTAAAATTAGGACACCTAAATTCCTATACTTCTCAATGTGTACAGTAATTAATAACAATCAAAATTATTTCCTATATGGAACCTGAATTCAGAAAACTCAGTGTGTAGCCCTAAAAATTCATTCACTGAGTCAACCAATGTTTTCTGAAGGCTTCCTGAGTGTTGCCAGGTACTGTTGCTAGACACAGTGATTTAAAGGAGAACAAGAGAGGCTTAGTCTGGGGGCAGGGGTGGGGAATGACTTTTTTATTTCAAAATAAACTGTCAATATCCAAATGTTATAAACGGACACATAAAAAACAAAAACAAAAACAGATCTGATAAATAGTGAGCCAGCAAGGGAAGCACCCTGATCTTTGTTCAAAAGAATAAACACTAAATGTAACCAGGTGAAATACTCAGTCTCTCTGACTCCATCTTGTTCAAGTCTGCTTTGTTCCCATGACCTTCAGGCTAATAGCATCTGCTTAGTCTTGCATATAGACATACTGATCTCTAGAGGAATTCTGCTAGTGGCTTGAGGAGATAAGGGAAGTATGACTGGACTCACATCAACTAGGATCAACAGACAAAGTACCATCTTCCTCAGACCGTGGCACCCAGATGTCTGCGGTTGTCAATCACCTCTTGTCCTTTCCATTTGACATAAAAGAAGCCTGAACTCTGTACCTCTTAAGATAGATTTGAGGAACCATTAGATTTCCCATCTTCTCGGTTGGTGCCTTCTCAATGAATTACCCTTTCCTTATCCGAATCTCTGACGATTTGAGTTTGGGCCTTTTGAAGCATCAGGCACACAGACTTTAGACAGGTAACACAAATGCAAAAAATTACCATGTTTAAAGATTACCAAAGTAGATAGTACAAAAAAGGAGAAAATAATGTATTAGAAATAAGCCGCAAATGAACATAAACTATAATGAAAAAATCCTTTAGAAATGTTACTCATCTGATAATTTAGTTATAATACACAAGAATCATGAGTAATTAGAAATATTTTTTATTAAAAATGCATAATTTGAATCTAATCATAAGGAAACATCAGACAAACCCAAACTAAAGGAAATTCTACAAAACAACTAACTTGTAATCTTTGAAAACATCAAGGTCATAAAGACTACATCGAGGAACTCTTCCAGATTAAAGGAAATTAAGAAGGCAAAACAACTAAATGCAACCATGATTAGCTCCAGGTCTGGGAAAGAAAAAGCTATAAAGGGCTTTAGTGGGACAATTAGTGAAATTTGAATACGAACTGCAGATTAGATAACAGTAATTTAACAATGTTAAATTTTCTGAATTAGATCATTGTACTATCATTATTTAAGGGGTTGTCCTTAATATTAGCAACAAAGATGGAAATATTTGGGGGTAAAAGTCTACAATTTGCTCTCAAATAGTTCATTAAAAAAGATAATAGTATATATAGTGTGATAAGGCAAATGTAGCAAAAATACAAACAATTGGTGAATCTAGGTAAGGAATATATAGGAATTCACCAAATTGCTTTTGCAACTTTTCTGTAAATCTGACATTTACAAACTAAAAAGTTAAAAGTAAAAAAAAAAAGCCTTTAAGATTTGTAAAAATATAAAGATATCTCTGATATGTCTGGTACATTTGGAGACATTGTTTAGAGTGGCTCCATCATACTTTCCAGGAAGAGAGAGCTTAACCAGGCGAGTAGAGCAGTGTTAATGCCTGAATACGGCCCTCCCGTTACACCAACTTTCCTTGCTCATGAAATGTGACTCTTAGAAAAACAATACCAGTGACCGAGCTCCAAAATGAAATCAGCTTTGGGGACAAGATTTAACTTTGTACCTAAGCCTAATTTTGCTCCTGAACAGCAAACAATATATGAGACGCTGGCAACAATGGCTAGCCTGGCCCAAATCTGTTAAAGGCTGGAAGTTGTTCTGTACTCTCTTCCTTTTCCTTTTTTAAATTTGAATTTTCTTGGCTCTTCTGGGTGAGGCCAGGAATGCTCTGAAGTTAGGCCACCATATACTTTGCTGGTATAAAGGAACTTTCCTTTTCCTTCTAGGCCTCTGAGAAGACAAATTGAAGATCTTCTGAAGCTTCCAGGCCCTATGGATGGGAGTTTGCCCTGTCAGCCTGCTCAATAGGGAGGGAGCCAGAGCGCAGTGAGTCTGTGAGGGGATGGGAGAGAGTACCAGATGTGGAGCTGGACTGGGGCTTAGTAGAATGGGAGGCTAGGGGTGGACTTACACACTCTCCCATGCCCTTGAATGTTGGAGATGCTGACCTCTGAGACTGGGGTAATATCCTGAAAATTCACTACATTTTGGTCACAAATTGAACATGATTGTTTTGTGGCAGAGGTTGACAGAATAAGAGAATGTTTTTTTCCTTGTTTACTGTGCAAATTTACCTACTAGGCCACAGGTACTTGGCATTCACTCACAAAGTGGAACTACAGTCACTGAACTATTGGGTGCCAACTTGGGGTTCAAGTGGTAAACTAGGCAGTCGTGGTCCCTGCCCTCAAGGAGCTCAGAGAGAGCAGGAAGAGTCAATAGATTAGGACGATACGGTGTGTCGCAGCGCAGAAAGAACAATTGCCTAGAACCTAGACAATATGCTGAATGGCAAAAAAAAAAAAAAAAAAGACCAAAAAGTTAAAAGTGATAAACTGGAGGAAAAAAATTTGCATATGTGTCAGCTGAAGGGCTAAATCAATGCAAAAAAAAAAAAAGACCTACCACACAATAGAAACCCATGCCAAAGGAACTCCAGCGACAATTCAATGAAAAGGAAACACAAATGGCTCTTAAACATATGAAAAGGTGCTCAACCTCACTCACAAAAAGAGAAATGCAAATTGAAATTTCAATGGGATACCACTTTCACCTTGGCCAAGAGCAAAGGTTGGTAACACTGTTATGGAGAGCTGAGGAAACAGGCTCTTGGAGATATCTCTGCAGGGAGCGTGCCTTGGAACAACCTCCCTGTAGGGCAAGTTGGCCTTAGCTGTTAGTAATTAAAATGCACATCCTTTGACCCAATGCTAGGCACTTATCCTGAAGACACACTTAAAACTTGCAAAACGTCATACTTTTACGTAAAAAGAAGCAAGATACAGAACAGTGCATGTCATCATATGCTAACAATTGAGTTTATATATAAAACAATGTGGCAGTATCATAATTTTCTTAATCTTCCCTCTAATGCTAGGTACATTATTTCCATGTTTTTATTATTATACCTAATACTGGATAGACATCTTTTGTGCGTGAATTTTGTCCATATCTCAGATTATGTCCCTGTGACAGTCCAGATTACTGGGTCAAAGAAAATTTATGGTAGCAACCACTACAGTGACTTCATGGTAGCAACCACTACAGCGACTGTCACCATTTGTTAAACAGCCTCTATTTTTTTTCTCTTCATCCTCACAACAGCCCTGTGAGGTAGGGAGGAACATTTCCATTCTCCTCATACTTGAGTAAAGGGGCTTAAAGGAGACAAAGTGACTCATCCTTGGGCACACAGCTAGAATGGTGGGGATCAGAACTTATATCTTCTTGGCTCCCAAACCCTGCTTTAGAGCTCACTCGTCTGCATGGGGTATTTTTAAGGCTCTTAATAAACATTGTTGAGCTACTTTTGTAGATAAAAAAAGAGAGTTTTGTTTTTGTTTTTTTCATCTGGAGAGTAACCTCACAGAATGATCTGATCATAAATTCCTAACTGGGCCAGTCATGGTGGGTAGTCATGCCCCAGGCAAATATATAACTTTTTAATAAAAGGTTTGTCTTTGCTTTGAGCAAGTCCTGTCCATTGTTTCTATATGTAGGTTAACACCTTTGAAATCCCCCCTTTCATGAAGCCTCCTCCATCTAATACCTGACCACCCTTTCAGACCCCTCCTAAAAGTCTTAACCATCCTGTATTTCATTCTCTGCCTTGCTTTCTACTACCTTCATGTAATCTTCCTAACAATCCCTCCTTAATCGCAAATGTATAAGAAACTGCAAAACTGTTATTCTTCAGAGCATTTGAGATTTTGCTTCCCAGCATATGTCGTCGGTTTGGCTCAAACTCTTATAAAAATTCTCTACAGGTTTGGACGTTTCTTACCTCGACACTTTCCAGAAACCTCCTATCAGTTTACACTCCCCTCTACCCCAAAGTGCCAAACTTGCTCAGTGTGGGGAAATTCCACATTTTCATTTTCCTAATTTGGAAGGGAAAAAATAGCATCTCACAGGTCTTCCATAACTAGTGAATCTGAATATTTTTTATGTTTATTAGCTATTTGTACTTTTCCTCTTTTGTTAAATGTTCATGATGAGCTGTATATATATGTTTAAATATATAAAACTTTCTTAAAAATTTAACATGTCATTTCTTATAAAGTCTCTGTAAAGCCACTAGCTCATATGGACAAAAGCAGTAGCCAAGGAAACCAGATAGGTCATCCCTGCTCTCCTGTCTTTGGCTTTATGCTGGAAATCCAAATCCAGAAAGCCTGGGACCGCCTGGGGAGAAATCAGGCACATTCAGATTGAGAAAAGATTGCAGCAAGGAACTGAGTGAGATGCTTATACAAAATCAGCACTAAGGTGTACCATCCATGTATTACTTTCTGCTAGAGTAACAAATGTCTGGGGCCATCATCACTGGAATGGCCCTTTCCTTCTGCTGGATTGTTGATCAGGCTGCTGGTTGGGACCCCTGGAGGCAGGTACATTTTTAGTGCCAGGCACAGCTCCTCCAGGAGTGAGCCTGTCAGTTCCCAGGACTTTCTGCCTGATTTCTCCTGCTTTCTTCTGCAGGCCGCTAGTGTCATGCCCCGCCAAGAGTGGGTAAGCCTGGGTGTGGGCTCCCAGAAGCCGTGCCAGGCCCAGGCCTGGGCCCTGGCTGGAAAGTGAGTGACTGGAAGGGAGCGGGAATGGGCCTAACGAGGCAGGGGAGATGGTGTCCACTCCCCCAAACCCCACCTCAGGCGCGGGGTTCCAGGAGGCAGGCCTGCAGGGAACCAGGACAGGGGGAGGATTAGCAGGAAGATGCTGTCAAAGCCTGCCGTTCACTGCATTTTGTGTGCCTGACGGTGGCCCTTCAGCAAGGTGAATTCTTTCAGAAAGGGTCTCATTCAGATACTGCCAAGACACCCACGACCTATTCTTGAATTCACACAAAAATTAAAAACAAAACAGCCTGGCTAATTTAGCAACTTGTGAGATGCAGCTGGTGCTCCTTTGCGTGCAGAACAGGTCTGTCCTTCTCGTCCTCGCCTTGGGGTGGTCTCCCCAGAATTATTTTGTATCCTGCAGCTCCAGTCCTGATTGTGACAGCTGAGTGACTTAGCTGGCACCGTGGGATGCAGAATGACAAAGGCGCAGAGCTTCGCCTGGTGGCGGGGGATGGTGAGGGCTGGCAGGGGGCAGGGCACGCCAGGCTGGGGCCAAGGAGCCCCTTCTCCAGCAGCTGCCTGGGGGAGCAGCCATGTCCCCACTCCATCCTCCTCTCTATAAAAAACATTCTTGTGACAATTAAGTAAGAGGTTTTGCAAGCCCCAAAGTGGTTATTGCAGTGTCCTCACAGCCTGAAAGTGGTTGGACCTCAGTCATCCCCAAGGCCTGGCCTGGGACAGTTCTTTTCTCTTTCACTGCCAGCAGCATCTTCTCTTTCTCTTTTCCATCAAGTGCCAGGACTCCTTCCTTCTGCCCTGGAGGCCCCTTAGCCTTCCCTGGCCTCCTGCCTTTGTGCCTTCCCAACCTCGGTGGCACTAGACTCCTCTCTTGGTGCCCGGGTGGGGTTGCTTCTGGTCTACAGACACCATCAGGGTAGCATGGGGATGGGAGGTCACCTGGACTCCTGAATGGCCCCACAGGGCCACCCTCATGGAGCAGTGACTTCAAGCCTGAGCTTTGAGTTCAGATCTCACTGAGGGACAGATAGAACGTAATGATGAAGAACTTGGGTGGAAATTCTGACCTGATCTGTGGCAAACTGCTCAATGGCTCAGGGCCACAGTTTCCTTGTCTGTAAAATGGGGGATAATAGCAGTATTTAAATTTTGTGAAGATCAAATGAGCTAATTCAGGGAAATCACTTAGCATTGTAAGTTCTGCATAAGTGGTAGCTATTAAGAATAACATTGTTACACCAAGCACTCTAAAGCCATGTTCAATAAACATGCTCCCTCAGTCCACTTCAGCATCCTGACTTCCCATGCTATTTATCCCTAGAAGATTTGAGTGGAGTCACAGAATTACACAACAACATGTACAACATGAGTCCCCTTACTCCTTTAATTGACAGGAATAGAATGTGCTTCTCCAGCCGCCTTGCAAATCAGCCCCTAAGTCATTTGTCATTTCTTAGAGCTCCCAGACAAGGCTGAGAAGCTGCTAAGACGGCACTGAATGGACTGGGGAAGAATTTCTTTCTCTCGTGAAGCAGCCATATACCCGAAAACGTCCATTATTTCCAAAAAACTAAAATTATGGTGGCGAGAAAGTTAATTATTTGGAAGCCAACGAAGTCACGCTGAAGTACTAAGGTGATTCTGATTTGCTTTTCTCCCTTTTCTGAGTAAAACAGAGTAGATTCCAGCCTGAGGATGACACTGCTGCCCCAGGCTTTGACAGCTTTTATTCACATGGAGAATCCAACCCACTCTTTAATTCTCTCCATCTCACCAATAGTTTTACTAAAGTACTATGGGGAAGGTCCAACATAATATCATATATCTGATACATCCATCACCACCAATGGGCAGTCAGCTAGAGTGCTTGGAGAAAAGGAAAATTAGTGGAGAGGGAAGTGCTTTGACCTCAATGACACAGTCACTGAAATTTATGGTATTTGTAAAATACTACAGTAAAGAAATATGTTATTTTAGGTTATACAACACTACTACCTGCTATAGTAGACAAACTTCAACATCTCTTTGGCTTAACATGACGAAAAGTTATTTCTCCTGTTACACGTCAAAGCAAGTGGCAGGTGGAAGGTGTTTGCTCCATTCAGTCACCCAGGGGTCCATTCTAATATTGGCCCTGACAACTTGTAGTTCTTCATCTGGCACACATGGGCTCCTGAGGTGCTTCGGAAAGAGAGGACCTTCCTGATTCTTAACTTCCTTGAGCCAGAAGTAATAAATATCACTTCTCATCGTCCATTGGCTGAAACTACTAGTCACATGGTTCTATTGAAAAGGAAAGCTGTGAAATGTGGGAGAGCATAGGGAATATTTGGTGAACTCTAATTTTCCTGCCATAGACTGAGATTCTATGAACTCCAAATAAACTGAACTTGGAGATGTTATTTCAGGTCATCAGTTATGATTTAGGAAACAAAATCTAGGAGCCATCATAGACTGTTTACTAAATGTTATCACTTGATGTGTGTGACATTGCAATTGAAAGATAACAGATCTCAGTCCGAGTTAGAAGATATGCTAAGATTTATATCAGCCATCAAAATGAGGCATATGAACCGGATTAACAGGCTGCAAACTCAGAAGGGGGCAGCTAAAACAGTTGTGGGAGGAGAGAGGAGCTGAATCACAGGGAGAATTTATGAATTTTAAAAAATAGGCTTTAGATAAGGAGGTAGATAACAGATCTTTAACATTTTATTTTACCCAAAAACATTCATTACTATAATATGCAAGGCAATTTAGAGAATATAAAGATGAACCAAACCCAATCCCAACCTGAAGGAGTTTTGGGTCAAGGTTGTTATGATCAAGCTCAACCATGTTCTTCCACAAGCTGTCATCGTCTTTGGTTACTACTACCAGGAAAGGTATCAAGCTAGTAAAATGGCTCAACAGGCTGATCTCCTTGGCCTTCTTTGGGATGTTTTAGACTTGCTAATTTGAATGATGAGATGTTGAGAGTATTGAGCATCTTATAGCTGGAAAGGCTAATTCACCCCTTCTGCGAATTGGAAACTTTTCAGAAATGGAATGATTATGATACATGCAAATCCTCTGAGGAAGCTCAATATTCTAGTAAATTCTAGTAAGTTACTTTTTACTATCTTAGTTTCCTTAGCTAAAAAATTTATCCTAACCTTCAGTCACAATAGAAATACTGGCAGAGATAAAAAATTAGAAGAATACATGCCAAAATATCTTTCAGTGTCAGGACCTCCACAAAGTTTTCTCTTTTTTCCTTCTTTTTCTTTATTATCCACAGTTTCTATGACAGATATGTGTAAAATTTTATAATTAAATAACATGGAGGAAAAAAACCAAAGTTATTCAGAAGTTTCACTCTTTAATCAATTCTTTAGGTACTTTACATACAAGATTGGTTTTTTTTGTGAATCACAGGGAGAAATTTGTAGTTTACTATTCAAATAAGTTGTGGGATTTGGAGCTTGTCTAAGACTTTAGAGATGGTGTAAAATAACTCCCTGGATTGAATCTATTCATTAATTTAACAAATATTTATTGTGTATCTATTATGTACCAGGCACTGTGCTAGGCTCTGAGGACACAGCTGCCTATAAGAGGCTTATTGCCTCATAGAAAACCTAAGTTTTACGACAATGTCACTCTGTTTGACCAAGGACACACATTATTAGGTGATGGCAGAAATGTATAAAAATCTGGTGTCCTACTTTTAATGGCCCTCTGAACTGTGTATTTTCTTTCTGTATTGAGGATAGAATAAGAGAAAATTATCTTTGATTAGTTGAGCACATTGAGTTGGGTATATTGGAGAAATTTATTAGTGGTTAGATTGAACATGATTTATACTTATCCCCAGAAAAGTATAAAGTAGTCAAGTGATTCCTAAATGTACTCTGGTCAAGTTGACAGATTTAGAGATAAGGTTTCACAGTCTGCGTTAAAATAAAATTTTAAAAAAATAGGAAGAAAAAAAGACACATGTTGATGTAAAGTTGCCCACTTTCCTTTCATGGGAGGAGTTATCTTTCATTCAGAGAGTATGTTCTTTTTACTATTTTGAGGGTTAAAATGTCCTTTCTTCTTGAAATAATACACATACAGTTTTTTTATCCTTTTTATTTTTTATTTTTATTAGGCGAGGCAACCCTTGGTTGACCTCACAGATTGCAAGGACCTTGTCAGCTTACGATCCCTTATTATTTTTTACTTTTTACGCCTGGTCTTCCTAATTGGTCTCATATCCAAGTATTAACCAGGCCCGACCCTGCTTACCTTCCGAGATCAGACGGGATCGGGCTTGCACAGTTCTTTTTTTAAATGTCCTTATCAAAATTAAAAGTTGACAACTCTGTCAATTTCCCCCAAATTTGGAAATCCTGATGACTCAGAATCACTAAATTAAATGTTAGGGTATTTAAGGTTTTCTTTGGGATAGCCTGGCACTAAAAACAGACTCAGCACCCTGATGATGATTAGTGAAAAGCCACAACACCCTTGAGACTCAAAACAAAAGCAAAAAGATCTTTGAGAACTCTGATCTCTCAGCAACATTTAATTGATTACATCATGTTTTACCACCCTGCTTTCTTCTTCTGAATTTCTTGCTTGATGTTGAGGCATCCTGATTTATGTAAATCAATGGTTTTTCTACTCTGCACAGAGTGCTTTCAAAAAAAGCACTGATGAGTGGGGCCCAGCCCCCAGATATTCTTATTTAAGTGGCCTCAGGTGAGACTTAAGTGCTAGGTTGGTTCAAAAGTTCCTCAGGCGATTCTAATGTGCAGCCAGGGATGGGAACCACAGGTATGGATGGTGTTTCTTTGTTAAATAGCTTCTATGTGTCAGGCATTAGGGCAGTTATACAGATGAACAAACTGGTCTATGCAGTAGAAAAGCTAATTAAGAAAACAGACAGGCAAAATGTGACAACACAGTGTAGTAAGTGCTTTTATTTATTCTGTAATTCAACAAATATTAACAGAGCACTTAACAAATGCCAGGGCTGGAGTAAAGGTATGCTTAGAGTCCTGTGGGCTATATGCAAAGACCAGAAAAACTTCCCAGAGCAAGCAGCAGCCGTGCAAGGATTTGGAGTTATTTTTCAAGGTCTTCATCAGATAAGGTAGGGAGGGCAGGCATGGCTGCAGAGGGAACAGCATGTGCTGGGCTTAGAGGAGTGTCCTCTGCTGGGAGAAGCTAGAGATGAGCTATTGGTTGGGTGTAGAGATGTGTATAGCCTTAGAAGTGGACCACGGAGTTTAGATTTGATCCAGAATGCATTTAAGACATTAAAGGTTTTTTAGCAAAAATGTGTAAGTGAGGTGTGGGTGCAGAAAACCTGTATTTAGGATAATATAGGCTGTTCATACACAGAGCTATTGCTTGGACTTGCTAGCCTTTTTAATTTTATTTTGCTAGCCTATTTTAAATGAATGGTTTGACAGATCATCCTCCACCCCCTCTGCCCTTGACTGATGTAACCAGACACTGTGACCTTGTGGGGATGCAGTGACCAGTCAAAGCTCAGAAAGGATTCTGTGTGTCAGTTGAGAAGGGGGTGTAGATTAAGGCTCTTTAAGTGACTAATTGAATGTAACAGAATTCATCATGGGCTGAGGCCTGGAAAAATCAGTTCAGGGGCCCTGCCTGCTGCCTCCCTACCCAATTTCCTTCAGAAGGACTCGTTAGTGTGTCTGTGGATATACCTCTTATCAGGTTATTTGTCTGACTTACTTCAGAGCAAGTGAAAAAAACCCAAAGAGCAAAGCTTCCAGGTTCCCTTCAACTCCTGAGGTCACTTTGCATTCTTTTTTATCCTTACTCAGGACTAAGGTCAGACCATGGAATCATCCCAGCACTAGAGACTATATAACCTTCTGGCTAAAACACAGAAGAAACATTCCTTTCCAGTTGGGAAAGAAGAGGATTCAGCTAAGGCCAGTGCTTCTTAAATTTAGTGACAATAAGCTTCAAGTCAAATCATAGGCTAAAAATGTACATTTGGGAGCCCCACTACAAAACTACTGAATCAGAATCTCTGGGGTTAGGCCAAGGAAACTGTTTTAAGCACTTATTCCCAGATCATTCTGATGCCGGTGATCTGTGAACCACACTGAACAGTAGAACTGTAGTTGTCAGTAGTTCTGGCCAGTGGTGGCCTTTGGTAATGTTTTGGGGGAGGACTGGTCAGATGAACCCTAAATTCATAATCCTTCACAGTCAGCTTGCAAATTTTGCACGATGCTTGGTTTTCAATTCAAATTATTTCTAGGTTAACTTATTAATTGACCTGTTTGGCAGAGAACGTGATGCCAGGAGTAAGCATTAAGTAGCTCTGGCTCTGGCTCTGTTATCTTTTCCAGTCCCAGTTATCTGAAGAGCCAGGATTTCTCAAAGTAATCTTAGAGGAGAATATCAATGGAAAAGCAACACATTCCCTTTCTTTGCATGTCCCTGTTAGAGAACTTTATTAAGAAAAGAACCTCCAAAAAAAAAAAAAATCAAGATATTGAATAAAAATATTTCTCTTTTCTTTTTGCCAGGTCCTGAGAACACAAGTTTAGGCAAACAAGACTTATTTCTCTTTAAGGTGTCTCTTCACTTCTTGATGCACTGGAAATCCATGTGGCTAACTCATTAGTGATAACGAGTGTTAGATGCTCATAAATCTCCCACAATTCATTGGCTGAAGACATCTTAAATGTGGACTTTTTGGCTTTTATTGTCTTTGGTTGCTTCTTTAGCATACTTTGGTTTGAGAATATATTTGGGGTTTTGAAACTTGCTTTTAATTAAGACATGGTTTATTTTTATTGCTTGAGATAAAATGCAGTCTGGGGGACTCAAACCTAAGTTACAAAATAAAGGGCATCTGGACAGACCATAGGAAAAAAAACAAAACAAAACAAAACATAAAGGCTAAAGTGTTTGCCAGGATTCTTAAGTTTACTTAGTAACTTCTTGGAAAATAAAAATTCCAGCACCTGCATTATAAAAAAAAGCACACCTTATAAATGTCTTTCTCTTTGAAATAGCTAAATGAACTAGACCAAATTATGAACTAATAGCTTGTAAAAATTCACCTTGAGCCAGCCACTGAAGATACTAAAAGAGGTAGAGAGAGACTCTGAGGGAACCCAACCTGCTGTTTGTTTTATCAGTAATGTAACTCAAAAGTAGCCAAGCCCATGGCGGATGGCAATCTTTCCCTCTGTTTTGTTTCCCTTAGCTGAGCCTGTGAATGCCAAGATTTAATCTAAAGAAGTTTGTGTTTTAAAAACCAACAACGAAGTAATAAAACACCTATAAAAGGGTTTATAATGGAACTGGTGACAGTTTTGAGTGTAGTATTACAACTCTTCTGCTCCCCCTCTCCCTTTTTCTATCCTTTCATCCAACTCTGTGCCCTTTGTCTTAGCTCCCTTCTCACCTTGCTGCCAAGAAGCATATGAGAAGGGCCAGGCAGCTCACACCCCAAAGCAGCAGACCGTATTTAAAAAGCGAAGTGTGCAGTGTGCTCTGCATTTGACAACAGGGCTGTGCTGCTTATTTTAAGATAAACTGCTCTAGCGAAGTACCTACCTAGTTTGCACAGTGGTTTCTAATGGGAAGTCCAAGATGCTGCTGCAGTGTCAGTGGTATAGGGATGCTGGAGTCAACCAGGTCAGGAAGCTTTGGACCTTCTCTTCCTGGCACCTTGCATCACCCCCTCAGGGCCTATGTCCGCCCTTACTGCAGGGACAGACTAGAGTCAACAGGTGGTTTTCCATCCAGGCCACCATGCCTGAAACTCGGTTCTTTTACAAAGCCATAGTTCTCCTCCCCCTCCCAAAGAAATGGCGCCTGGGAAAGGAAACTTAGTACTCAAACTCTGTAAAAGCCATTTCTTTTACAGAGCCCACTTTTCCTATTTTCTGAAGTTTCCTCTGTCAGCATCCCACCACCTCCGGGAAGAACTCTTCAGAGTCTGGAGGGCGCTGGGAGGCATGTGGGCAGCGTCGGAGTGGCCTCCCCTGGGCGGCCAGAGGAGCCCCCAGCCTCCCTCATATGGGCCTCAGGAACTCGGGGGGCCCAGGGGAAGCCTGGAAAACCGAACTTCACCATCAGCCTTCCTTCGAGCGCTGGCTAGAGGAGAGGGGGAAGGGCCCCCCAGCAGTCTTCGCTGACTCCCCCCGCCCCTCATCACCTCTGCCATCCGGCTGCACCGCCTTAGAAACATTCAGAACGCAGCTCAGAGCTCTCCAGCTTCTTGTAGGCCGGCAGAGTGCGTCTTGAGGGGCAGCTTCCCCCTCCAGCCCGCGTCTGACATCCCCACTCCCACCCAAGGATGCCTCCGCGGTGCCCTGTCCGCAGTGGCTGAATGTCACTGCTCCCTCTTCCTCGTGATCAGGGTAGACACAGCTCCTGAGGCATCCCCCACCCCAAAATTGCCGCGATCGCCCGAGGGTGCAAGGCCCGGGCAGAGGACGAAGTTTGGGGCCCACAGCGGCGGGAGGGGGGCGCGTTGGCGAGGACCGCACCTCTCAGTCCCAGCCCTAGCGGGCACACTCCCCGCCCCAAACGGCCCAGGCGTCCCCATCCTCCCGCGGACACCGGCATCCCCGCCCTCCCCCGAGGGCGGCGAACGGAGCCCCCCAGGGCGGAGGCAGGTACCCCCGGGGCGGGGACTGGGGCGGGCGGGGTCCAGGCTGCGCCCCCGGCCCGGCCCGGCGGGCTAGCTGGCGGCGCGGGGGGAGCGGGGCTGGGCGGCGCTGCCTCGGGCTCTGTGCGCTGCAGCCCGGAGCCGAGGAGGAGGAGGCGGAGGAGGAGAAGGAGGCGGCGGCGGTGGGTCCCGGGCGGGGGGAGCGCGGCGCTGCGGACCCGGGCGGCTGGCAAAGGACGAGGCGGAGGCTGAGGAAGGCAGCGGGGAGACCCAGGCTGCAGCACAAAGGGCAGCAAGCGATTGGCCGGGCTGCAGGCGAGGTTAGCCGGGGACCTGGGTGGCTGGAGGCAGCGGCGAACGGTGCACGTGCTTGCAGACACGGGCGAGTGTGGAGCCGGGGGGTGCACGCCCGGCGGGTAGGGGTCTTGCTTCCCCTCGGCATGGGATGGCAAGGAAGCTGCAGCGACATCGTTCAGCCTGCACCCGGCCTGGGGCTTGCAGGCTAAGGGGTGTGTGGGGGGTAAGGATGCGAGCCAGGGGGCGGGCGAGTAGTCGCCCGGGACGGGACAGGAGAGGGTGGAGGAGGGGGCGGGATGGAACGCTCCAGGCGGCGCGCCCGTCCGCGCGCTCCACTACCGGAGCTGGCGACTGAGAACCTCGAATTTTAACTTCGCGTGCCCGCCCGCGCGCGCCCGCCCGCGCCCACCCCTAAATCCTGCGGCCGCCGCCAGCGATCAGCTCTCACACAAACTTTAGCTGCGGGCTAGGGGGTTTGGGGTGAGTGGGGGAGGGGAGAGGGAAAAAAGGCCCTCTGATTGGCGTTGTCTGCAGCCAATAAGGCCAAGCACCTCTGCTGTGAGTATACCCAATCCATTTCCAGAGGCATAGCGGGCGGGTAGGTGGAAGTAGAGGTGGCGCGGTGTCTGGGAGAGAGAAAAAGGGTTGGACCAATAAGTGCCCAGAAGAGGCGGGCCCAGCGGTCTGTTGATTGGTACTGGCCGTGGACCCACCCCCAGGGTGGGGCCGGAGGGGGGATGCTGGGTCGAGGGGTGTGTCTATGCGGACGCAAGATGACCGGCAGGAACCTGCCCCAATGGGCTGCAGAGTGGTTAGTGTGTGGGTGACGGACAGACTCATAGGCCAACGGGTGGCTCTAAGTGTCTGCGGTCTTGGCCAATGGAGCAGCGGTGGGGCGGGGCCGCGGCTCGGGTTTAATGAGACTCCATTGGGCTGTAATCAGTGTCATGTCGGATTCATGTCAACGACAACAACAGGGGGACACAAAATGGCGGCGGCTTAGCTCCTACCCCTGGCGGCGGCGGCAGCGGTGGCGGAGGCGACCGCACCTCCTCCAGGCGGCAGCCACCGAGAAAGCTTACTCTTCCAGGCGGCAGCCCGGCTTTCCATGAGCAACACCATGAGTGGCAGTGGCACGCAGCTGGAGATCTATCACCCACCTCCGCACGCATTCCCAGGGAAGGGGCTGAGAAACAGGAGGAGGAAAAGAGATAGGGGGGACTGTAATTCCCTCCGAGCCTCACAGTCACCGTGGGGCCACGCTTGGGAGTCCAAGTTGCCTAGGCATGTGACAGTGAGGGGAGCCCAGGAAAGGGGAGAAGAGGACCAACTCCGCCTCTCTCAACAGGGGCCTCCAGGAGGTGAGGGCGGGGCTCGAAAAGGTGGGGGGGGCCACAGGCAGGGCGATATCAGGTGGGGTGGAATCTGGGTGGGAGGTCGGAAGGAGCCTTGAGGGCTTACACAAGAGGTTTCCTGAGTGGGGGAGTGGCCTGGTGGGGAAACAGTTGCAGGGCCAGCTAATTGTCTGGAAGGATTAGTGCTGTGAGGAGTAGAGGGGAGAGAGGAAACTGGAGTCATAAATACAAGCAAATTTGAAAAGAGAGAGTGGGGAGAGGTGCAATATCGGAGATGTGGAAGGGGGACTGAGGGGTATGTGAGGGCAAGTGAAATGATGCCGAAGTGTGAAATTGCAGTTATGGGGGTGGGGCAGAGTAAGAGTGGACTGGGTGTGGTGGATGTGAGTAGAGTTGAGAAAGCAGTGCAGAGTAGATATCGGATTGGGGGAATGTGAAGAGCAGGTACAGTTGCTGTGGTGGGAATGTGTTGGAATGAATCGGCATGTTGGAATAGAAAGGTTTGGTAGCTTTGTGGTATATGAAGCATTAAAAAGATATGGAATGATGGGATGGATATTCTTGGGAGAATCTCTGAAAGATAAGACAGCGGAACCGACATAAATGTTAAGGGAGACTACTTAGAACTTGCAAGATATATCTGTGGCAGAAAATCTCATGGGGACGTGGCATTCAGGATGGTGGGAAGAGGCGGGAGGTGTGAAGAACGATGGGTGGGGTTGGGCAATAGATTGGGTAGGGCTGGGCAATAGGCCTGAGTGAATGTGATTTGGTGCACTGCACCATGAGTGAGGATGGGGCAAAGAAATGTGTTAGTTTGAGAGAGAGGATTGTTCCATAGGCTGGATTTTTTGAGTGAAACTTGAGCTGGAGTCTTGAAGGTGGGGCAGGAGAGAAGGTGCAGGGTGTCAGTCTCTGGAACACTTTGGTATGGGCAGAGTGCAAGGAGTGGTGGGAGACTAGGGGCAAAAGTAGAGGAAGGGCTAGATTAAAAGTGCCCACGAAGGAGTTTAAGCCTTGCATGTGGGAGAGGGTATCGGGATATGATAAAACAATGAACCAAGTATGTTTGGGGGTGGAGGTACCAGGAAATTTAAGGTAAATAGCATAGGAAGACTCTTCCATATGGACAGAATGTGGAAGTAGCATGTGGGATTTAGTTATGTTGGGATAGTGTTAGGTCTATGGTGTTCAAAGGTGTGTGTGTATTTTTCGTTGTTGTTTGTTTTTTGTTTGTTTTTTGTTTTGGTATGACTGTGAGTAAAGTACATTCTTCCTTGTCTTGCTTGGATACTCTAGATTTTCTGGGATAGCCCTGAAGTAATACACTCCATTCTTTTGCTATTAATAAATTCTTCACACATATGTCAAAATGAATTGGGGACAGTCTTTTCTGTGACTTTAAGAAGGAAAGATTAGCATTGCATATTTCAGTCAAGGAGAAGATTCTTACCTGAGAACTTCTACTTAGGGTTGAAGGTTGGGGATGTGAAATGATAGTTTAAAAAAAAAAAAAAAAAAGGAAAGGAAAGATAGAGATGAGTTTTAGCGTTAAAAGAGGAACTTAAAGGAATGACTGGCAGGTAGTGATGACATGGTCAGTAGATGTTTTGCCTGCCAGTCATACCCAGGCCTCTGAGTAGAGTGGATGTTGTGTCGTTGCCATTATACCAAACTTTTCTCTCGCGCACTACTTTTGCAGATAAGGTGGAAACTGTTAGATGTAAAGCATAGTGTGGCAAATAGGATGAGTATTGGAAGATAATAAATAACTTAAACTTTCATGGACTTTCACATACCAGTTGGAAGAAAACTAATTGATTTGGGTTTGTTAAATGCCAGGATTCCTCACAGGCGACTTTTTAGTCTTTTAGAATAGTTCTCTACAAAGCACCTTCAGTTTTCCTGTATGCAGATGCCTGTATTTGCATAAAGTGAGAGAAAAGGAAATTGTTTTAGGAAAGTAGGGACGTGTGAGCTGTAGTGATCAGTCTTTGCTTCCAGAATAGTACATGGATGGGAGAAATGTGATGAAGGGAATTTTTCCCCCTATAATGCTTTAATTTGCATTTCCAAAGCACCCTTAAGCACCTTTTTATTGGACTTTCACAATTTTTGTATTATCCATTCCACTATTGCTAGATGTTTGAGTTGTTTCCGGTTTGGGGAAATCGTGAACAAAGCTGCTATGAGTGTTTCCGTATCTGTCATCTGGTGCACATGTGTATAGGTTTCTCTAAGGTGTATGCCTACGAATGGAATTGCTGTTTCATAGACAGGGTGACCATTTATCCTGGCTTATGCCTGTTGTCCCAGTGTAATTAATAAAGCACACTTAATTCTCAAAAGTGTCTGGATTTGGATGATGAATTGTATGGTCTCCCTAGTCACGGGGTTATGCTTATCTTCAGCTTTAAGGTACCAGTCAAACTGTTTTCCAAAGTGTTGTACGAGGTTACACTCTCTCTGGTTATATATGAGTTTTCCCATTGCCTCTTGTCTTTTCCAACTCTCAGTCGTGTTAGCTTTTCAAATTAGCTGATCTGGTAAACTTTGCATTTACCTGGTTAGTAACCAGGTTGAAGAGCTTTTTATATATGTGTTGGCTATTTGAATTTCTTCATTTGTAAAGCTTCTATTCAAGTCTGCCTCCTATTTTTTTTTTTTTTAATTGGGCCTTGCATCTTTTATTGCCATTTAGAAGTTCTTTATTTACTCTGGAATCAAATCCTTTGTCCTGTGTGTATGTTGCAAATGCCTTCTTCTATTCTGTGGTTTGCCTTGTCACTCTCTTTATGGTGTCTTTAAATGAACAGAAGTTCTTAATTTTAATGGAGTCAAATTTATTGGTCTTTTCTTTATGGTTAGTGCTTTTTTGTGTCTTGTTTTAAGACTCTTTTCCTACCTTCAGGTCAAGTAGATATTCTCTTATGCAGTATTATCTTCTAAAAGCTTTATTGACCTTGAAAGATAAATGATTATGAGTTAGATATACCTTTCTTGACCCTATCTTCACCATTACAGATCTGTTTTTGTTTTTGCTCACTTCCTTCTGTTCCCTGTCTTGAATTTTGACTTCTCCGTATCTGTAGCTAAGAGCCAGGTGCTAACTTCTCCTGTCTCTTAGGAGAAAATGGTTATATAGGCAGAAGTTCAGCCAGATTAGATTTTACAGGTCTCCCACTGACTGTATTGCTCTTTTTCCTTTTACGAGCTAGCATTTTATTGTGTTCCTGCTATGTGTCTGCCACCATCTTTGGATCTTTCATATTTGTTATCTAAATTATTTCTCTTTACAGTTCTGCAAAACCGGGATGTATTCTCATTTTACAGATGAAAAAACCGAGGCTTACATTTATTATGAAACATGTCCAATATTCCACAGCTCAGGAAGCTAGCAAAGTGTGGACTTGATCTCTGAACTCTGGATATATCCCACCATAGCACAACTCCTCGTTTAATGAGATTTCAGAAGCCTATTTGATAATATCCAAAACCAATGAGAATAACTTTCTTACTTTTAATGTAACATATCCTAATTAAAGTACATGTGGATACGTAGAGATAATTCATTTGAAACTGCATAAAATTATTGACCTCTCTGTGTATAAAAAAAAAATTTTAAGTAGGTAAAGTTAGAGCAGGCAGTGGGCCTTAAGGGTCCTTGGATGGGTGATAGAGGTTTTGAAAGCCCTTGAAATTGTATGCAAAAGTCTATGTAGATATATTCATTTTTAAAAATAGATCTATAAATTTTTGAGATTCTCGAAGGGGAACCCTAATTTGTTTTCAGGCTCTACTGGATATCCTGTTTGAAGACATCTGTGATAAAGTTAAATGATCTGTGTTTTCAAGATAATCTTTTACAAATGCAGATGTCAGATTTTTTTCTTAATACATTGTTCTCAGTCTTTGTCATTAAAACCTAGTTGAAGCTGATTTGTAATTAGGAAGAAATCTAGGATTGAACAGAAAAATTTTAAAGGCCAAAAAAAGACACTCTAAATTTAGTTGATTATTTCTTAAGTGAAAGTGCTTAGTTATAATATCATCATTACTAATCAGTGTATCCTGGCTCCAAAGGCCTCATGACTTCAAATGACTTTTCATCTTGTCTCTAAAATCCTCTGTTTTACAAGGGATCAAATTTCCTGTGAGGTTCCTAACAGTGTGATTAAAGTTTAGAGACCTAAACTATTGAGCACTTAAATGCAGGGATGACTTTGCAAACCTAATTCATGGGATTCACGGGGAGATTTGGAACATGTCTCTACTAATTTATGATGATGATGTTGAAACTAATCTTTGCTAGGGATTATGGAAGCCATAATAGTTTATTGATGGTTCAGTTATTGTTTGTTGAAGCAGATTTACACAATTATAGTTTAATGACATAACAAGGATATTGTCAACTAGGAGAGCATGACATGAAAAATTAAACTTCCAATTAATATAAAATGTATTAGTTGAAATGATAATTTTCATGGTGATTTAGCCTCTTAGAAATCCTTGGAAAACATTATTAGCTTATGAATTAAAAACTCTCTATGTTAATAAGTAGTGAGAAAGAACTTAGTATTATTCTAAAAAGATGGGGAATTAAATATTCAATTCAACTAACATTTATTGAGTGCCTACTCTGGGCTTGCTGCTGAGTCAGACTCATGAATATAAGTTGAACCAGATTGATGTTTGCAGAGAGGAAATACTGGTTGCTTTTGTTTGTTTCTTCAGTCATCCTTCCCTCCAACCTATACTGACTGGATGGGTACTATTGCCAGAGTGATTCAAATATTCAACAAATTTGTGTGTGTGTATGCGTGTGCATTCCACTATGCCTTATTGTTTCACTAATCTTGCAGTGGCTTCCTATTCATCTGTCATGTTCATGTGCCTCACCCTAGCTTTTGTCACAGCCAACTTTATTTTTTATTCCTCTTCAACACATACTCTCTTTAGGCATGCACATGGACTTGGTGTCCCTTTTGTCTGACAGCTCATGCTTAACTTCTGTGCCTTCTAGATTCCCTTCGTTCACTCATGGATGAATTCTTTTAACAAATAGGCATTGAACCCCTCTTATGTTCAGGTTGTAGTCCTGGGAAGTCTTGAGGGTATACATATAAAGATGAATCAAACATGAATGCTGTCCTTAAGAATTTTACAGTCTAGTAAGGGAAATGAGGTTAGTACACAAATAAGCATAATACCAAGTAGAGAATGAATACCAAAATAGTAAGAAAGCTTAAAGCTTCCTGTAAGACGAGTGGTAGGGCTCCTAAGAAGATGTCCTTTGCATTGGGCCATGAAGGATTTGAATTTGGGTGGAGAGACTGGGCAGTGATTCAAGTTCTGCTTTATCTTTCAAGGTCCAGTTTAAGTTCCATCTATCCAGGGGGTGTTCTGCCCATCCATATCCAGCAAGATATAGTCACAGTTGTTTCCAGACTTTTTCTTTCTGTAATCAGAGGAACCCTTTCTTTGAAGTGAATCTTAGGGAGAAGCCTGCTATATGTGGAACATTTGAGGTGGAGGTGTTTGGTGCAAGGAATTATGGTGGCCCTACTCTTTGACCCATAAAGGGCACCTGCAGGTGACACCCAAGATACTTTATCACAAGAGATCCAGGGAGCCTAGTTTGAAAACCAGTGGAGAGATAGGAAAAGTTTAGATTTTAGCATCTGAATTAAAATCCTTCATGATTTAGTGGTCTGAGGTCTTGACCAAGTCAGGGGTCAATTTTCTTTTTGCAAAATGGGGCAACAATGTAACCCTACAGGGTTGTTTTAAGGTTTACTGATAATCTATGTAAAGTGCCTGGCCCACAGTAGTTGTCAGAAAATAGTTGATATTATTATAGTTAAGTGCTTTGGTTCTTTTTTTAAAAAAAATTATTGAGGCAAAATTCCTATAACAAAACTAACCATTTTAAAGTGAATAATTCAGTGACATTTAGTATTTAGTACATTCACAGTGTTGTGTGACCACCACCTCTATCTAGTTCTAAAACAGTTTCATCCATTCAAAATAAAATGCACCCCCCCCACCACCCCAGCCCTACCAATTCATGTTCTGTTTATGGATTTATCTATTCTGCATGTGTCATATATAGAGAATTAAAAAATATGTTACCTTTTGTGCCTGGCTTCTTTTACAGCATGTTTTTGTGGTTCATCCACATTATAGCATCAGTACTCATTCTTTTTTATGACTGAATAATATTCAGTGTATGGCTATATACCACATTTTGTTATTCCTTTCATATTGATGGACATTTGTGCTATTTCCACTTTTTGGTTGTTGTGAATAGTGCCTTCTTGAATGTGTGTACGTGTACTTATTTGAGTACCTGTTTTCAGTTTTTTTGGGTATATACCTAGAAGTGGAATTGCAGGGTCATATGGTAATTTTCTGTTTAAGTTTTTGAGGAATCACCAAACAGTGCTTAATTGCTTCTTATACACATAGCACCTATCTTAGGGCTGCACACTCAGAACAACATCTCGCTAAATATTTGTTAGCTGTTCTTTGATTAGTATTTATAATCTCACCTCCGAATTCTCATGTTATGGACCTCAGACACTAATTTTAGGGAAAGTAGATGCATCCAGGACTTGTAAACCAACAAATATCACCACATGGATGATGTTTGATGTTGTCAGACAGCAGATATTTGTTAACCGAGAATGCTATTTTGAGCAACTATGCCAATTGTCTGTGCTGGTGGTTATGGAGGAAAAGAAGTTAATGTCCCTTTCCTTAAGCAGTTGTATGTTCTGTTTCAGAAGATACTGTTAGGGTTTGTGGATCCTCACTCAGTTACATAATAGTCCGTGAAAATATCCAGGAGGTTATAAAAGTGAGAGAGCTAAAAATAACTTATTAAAACTCAGGAAGACAAAAGAGTAAACTCTATTATTAATCTTTATTTTTTCTACCAGTTTTTGGCTCATCCATAATCTCATGACTCGTGTTATGACATTAATTTTGAAACAACACACAGCTTTAGTAAAAGCTTAGAGGAGGCTTCACATAATATTTATGATCCAGGATATTTTGACTCTTCTTATGCTGACATGAATATTTCTGAATAGTGTTGATATTTATATAATACTAATCAAGCCAAAAGCTCAGTGTTGGACTAAGCATTTCTCTAGATCTGTTTAGAATAGTTTGTAATGAGTGATGTAAATAGTGTTTTATTATAAGGCTGTATGATACAACCATATAATTGATTGATATTATTTTGTAGTTAAAAATAAAATGATTTAGAACCTCAGAAAATAGCATAATTTAATTATTCTATATGAGTCCCAGAATTAATCTGGAATGATTTATTCTCCTTTCGGTAGCCTTTTAGTCGAACTTTCAAGTTTTTAGAGAAAAAAAAGAAAAGAGAATAATGATTTTTAGGGTTGTACTGATACTGTCCTGTTTATATATGAAATAAATCCTAGTGCTCTGAAAAAGAGAAGTGGTGTGGATAATTTCGGATCAGGGGAAAAAGCATTTCTATTTGGCTTTTGAATGAATTATGCATTTTTTCCCCTTTAGATTTCTTTCTTGTTAGATACTGCTTAGACTAAAATTAAATTGGTTTTCAATCTATTCTCTTAGCGTATAGCAATTTACGGTGGGGCCAGTAGGATGTCAGAAACAAACCAGTCTAAGATTAAAAAATTTGGAGTAGATAATATACAAAGTGGGTAATATACATGTGTTAAGTTGAGAATTGGATACAGATAAGAGACTTCTGATTTCGCTCCTCTCCTAGCTGTGTATGTGTTAAAAAACACTGATTCTGCTTGTAGCAGAGAGCTGCTGAGTTACATCTGCTTCTCCCTAATTAACTGTTGGTTGGTGTCAGATGAGAGCTAATTTTGAGATTAAATTGAGGAGAGGGGTGTGTGTCTGTGACTGGGGAAGGGGAAAAGAGGATCTAAGGTTGCTTGGTTGTTTTGGATAAGATCAACATGCAGTTATTTACAGTGTTTTAAATTTATTTTTTGCCTTTGAAGTAAAAATGATCAATTTTGTTCTAAAATTTGACCTATGTCAGCACATACTTACTGTTGTAGAAACTGGTATATCCTTCTCTTAAGTACAGTTATTGACCATATCTTGATAGTCCAGTCAGTACCTAGATGCCAGGTGACCTTTGGGACAAATAGTGAATATTGCCTGGGAAAGTTAATACTGACTTTTAAATGTTTCTTTTCTTTTTTTTTTTTTTTCTTTTTTCTAGATACAGTGTTACATTTGCCTGGCTATTTGAGGAATGGCGGGATTTTTTTTTTCTCATGATATTCTTTCTTAGACTCTATCACAAACCTGAATTTTAATATTTGGAGAACAGTTTTGGCCTTAAAGAAGAACAAAGTTTAACCTCTTTAGTTACTTGCTCTGGGGCTTCAGTCCCTGTTCTTAAATACTCTTTAGTGGCATGAAAGAGTTAATATATCACCAAGTGTAATGTACTGATAAATTCATTGCAGCTGTTGTGTATTGAGTAGTTGTGGAGAGCCATAGATCGTTGCTGAATTTAAGGAAAGTCTTTATGCCTAAATTAACGTTTACTTTTTCTTTTTTTCTTTTGGCAGATTTGCCTGAAGATCTGGACAGTCTTTTTTGTCATGGACTGTTAAAATGTTTGGCGTTCCAATCCTGGTATTTTCCCTTATTTTATTTTTAATATATAAAATGTCAGTCTCACTGAAATGTGTTGGTAATGGATACGAACGATTCTTTTGATTGTGGGTAAGGATTGTGGTAATAGCTTGTCATGAAGGTATATTTTGAGTATTTATTACTTATGAAATGCATTTTGTTTTAATGCGTGTTCATTTGCTTGTGTAACCAAGATTCCTGAAAGCAACTTTGCAATATTGGATACTTTTCTGTGACTTCTTTTCTTGCTTCCTATGGTTGTATTTTGTGCAGTCAAATTAAATTAGTTGATTCATCCTGAATAAATGATGGAAGACGGAATAATTACTTGGACACAGTGAAATATCCTCTAATGAAATTTTGCCCCAAACCATTTTACTTTGGAAAGATCAGCTTCCTGTTCTAAACTTTCTAACAGAATGATTCCTGTGTTCTATCTTGAAAGTGGTTGCACTATGAAAGCCAGTGATTTCATTCCTAAACACATCATGTTCCAAGTCTAACATTTTTGTCAGTGATCTGTATAATGACAGGGGAAGTGCTTATTAGATTTGCAGATGACATAGATGACAGAATCAGAATTCAAAACAATCTTTAATAGATTGGAAGATAGACTCAAACCACCAAAATGAACTTGAACTGTAATAAAATTTAAATCTCAGCATTTAAGTTCGTATAAGAAAGGAAATAGAAAGACTCAGCTTGACATCCTTTTTGTGAGAAGATCTGGGATTTTTGGTTGGACTGCTTTGCATGAGACAGTTGTGTGGCAAGGCTGTTAAGAAAGTTCATGTAACCTTGGATTGCATTAATAATTGGATAATGCCTGGATTGCCATATTTTAAGATGAGCGTTAGCTACTAGTGAGCAACCAAAAGGAGGTGCTTGGAAACCATGTGATATACGGAAAGGTTAAGGATCTTGGATGTGAATCGTCTAAAGTGGGGCTAGAGGTAGAATGGGATTGATTGTAGTGGTTTTCAAAAGATACTTGTTTTCAAATATTTGAAGGCCTGTCATATTAAATAATAAGAATTTTTCATGATTGTTCCATAGGAGCTAGAACTAGTAGGTAGAAGTTATGAGAAGGCAAATTTTGGCTCCTGTGAGCAAGAAATATATTACAATTAGAGGTGTCCAACGATGAAATGAACTGCCTCAAAAAGGAACAAATTCTCAAACACTGGAAGTATTTTGAGACTTTATGACCCTTCTTTTGGGGATATTGAGCAAGGGATCTTTTACTGGATAACTAGAGGTTGAACTGGATGACCTCTAAGGTTCCTCAGCCCCAAGTTTCTGAATCTGAGAGAAAGAAAAATGGAGTGAACTTCTCGTTTACAGATCACAAGGAAGACAGTCTTTTTTTAAACTGTCTCTTTTAAGTTGACTGAACAAGTATAGTTCAATGGCCCAACTATTTTTCAGCAACAGAATCTTTGTGAACAAATATTAAATTCTTTAGGATATCTTGCTAAAATTTTAAGGAAAATATTATTTTCCTCATATTTAGGTAATTTAAATCTAAATAACCAGAGATAACTTTAATTTTGTATTTTATGAGATATTTTTCAGAGTGTATAGACATTTGATGGAACCAATGACTGTATATTGAATATTAGATATTGGGTTCACTTAATTCTTTCAACAATCCTGTGAAGCTTGTATTAATATTGCCTTACAGGTAAAGTTACTGAAACTTGTTACTTACCCAAGTTTCTCAGCTAGACATTGGTAGAGGTGGCATTCATACCATTAGTCTGATTGCAGAGGCAGAACTAGCTAACGCAGGCAGTTGTGTCTCAGGTGAAGATAGTGCTGGACTTAAATATTAGAATAATGGCCTTTAAGCCTTAAATCTACTGACTGTTACCTTGAATGATTTCCATCTTCCCCTGAGCCTCAGTTTACCCATAGAGTCAGCCTGCAGATTAACTGACAAGTTATATGTGAGCATGCTCTTAAACTTTAAACTATTAAAAGAGTTAAGATGTGAATATTACAGTGCAGAAGCAAGATTAGAGCCCAGATTTGACCCAACTCCCAGGCCAGGGCACTTTCTCCTGGTGTTCCTTGCAGGTGTACTCAGTACCAGATTAGAGATCCAGGGTGGTTTTTATGTATACCAAGAGGCTCTTGGAGAGCAATACTGCTGTCTACCTGGCATCAGATTTGTATGAACCTTCCTTATATCGAGCAGTTTCAGGAGCTAACTAGGTACTAAGAAACCTAGAATGCTATATTATTTAAAAGGTAAAGGGTTATGTTACTGTATTAGTTTCAGTTTTCCAGCCTGTTGATTATAGAGTGTCACAGACCCTTTTCAAAGGGATGGGAGGATATAAGTCTATAGAAGTGGCTAGATGTGAAATTTTCTTGGTGTGAGACCTTAGAAATATAGTATCTAGTTGAAACAGAAGAATCAAGATTATTCTTTTTTTTTTTTTTAAAGTTTAAGATTTCATAAAGTAAGTTTGATGTACTTCTGTTAGATTTTTTGGATTATATACTAGTTCTTTGATAATGATTTTATGTTTATGATAGACATATTTTGAACCACCTTCATGTAATCTTATTAATATCAATAAAAGGTTATTCATTAAATATAACTTAGACGTGATCTCTTAAATGCCCTATAAGTGACTTTGTATAAATAATAAATGAAAAATCCTAAAAAATTCTTTCTCAGACTGAGACCCAATTTCTGGTTGGAAAATATAGTCACTGTGGCTTTGTTACATAATACCTTCCTATCATTACTTCTGGGGTCATTTTACATCAGGAAAAGTAATATTAAAGAGTTTTTAAATTTATTTTTGGAAGTTCCATTATTAAGAGCTTTTCCCCCCTATTTATCCTTTAAGGTCTTGATTTCCTGGTTCAAGATGTTCTTCACCTAAATGCAGTCTTTCCGGTTGGTCAAAATAAGACAACTGTCAACATAGCCTGTTTGTCCTCTTTTTACTCTAAGGATGGATGTTTGTAAGATGTTGCTTAATATGGTCTGGAATACTCTTCCCATTTATTGAATTGTAAGTGACTTTTAAATGCGCAAGTTCTGTTAAATACAAGGAAAACCTCTATGGGTAACTTTTGTATTGAAGAAGTCATTTGTCAACCATGGTAAAACTTGCAAACCCACTTTACACAGAGTGGATTCTTGAAGCTATACAGAAAATAAAAAAGCAAAAGCAAAGGCCCTCTGAAGAGAGAATCTGCCATGCAGTCAGCACTTCCCATGGATTGGATAAGAAGACAGTCTCTGAACAGCTGGAACTCAGTGTTCAGGATGGCTCAGTTCTCAAAGTCACCAACAAAGGCCTTGCCTCCTATAAGGACCCAGACAACCCTGGCCGCTTTTCATCAGTTAAACCAGGCACTTTTCCTAAATCAGCCAAGGGGTCTAGAGGAACATGTAATGATCTCCGCAATGTGGATTGGAATAAACTTTTAAGGAGAGCAATTGAAGGACTTGAGGAGCCGAATGGCTCCTCCCTGAAGAACATAGAGAAGTATCTCAGAAGTCAAAATGATCTCACAAGCACCACCAACAACCCAGCCTTTCAGCAGCGGCTGCGACTGGGGGCCAAACGAGCAGTGAACAATGGGAGGTTACTGAAAGACGGACCGCAGTACAGGGTCAATTATGGAAGCTCAGATGGCAAAGGGGCTCCCAAATATCCCAGTGCTTTCCCGTCCTCTCTCCCACCTGTCAGCCTTCTACCCCATGAGAAAGACCAGGTAAGTGAAGAGAGAATGCTAATGTATTCTAAATGTTGCCCCTTTCATTGGTACAGTTTAAGTTATATTTTATGTGGACAAAAGGTTCTGAATAAAGTTTAATAAAATTAAATGTTTTGCCTTAGAGCAGGCTTTTATATTTTAAAATGTATATATTGTTATGTATATAAAGTGTTCTATATTGTTTTACAATGTATTGAGGACCGGCTTCCTTATTGGTTGACTAAGAATTTAACATGATGATTATGTGATTTGTTTTTTAAACTCTGATTAACTGGTAAGTGCTTGAAGGGACCAGGATAGAGAACTTTAATCCTCCTTAAGGGCAAGATAATATATATTTTAAAAACTCTAAAAAAGGCCACTGTATATTTTTCTCCCTTTTTATTATTTATCTTTATCTTTCAGCTTTATTGAGGTATAATTAATATTTTTTCATCTTTCTTATTATTTTTAGAGAAGAAGAATTTATAGACTGATTATTTTAATACTGGAATTGTTTTGATATGTGACCTAAATCCTGACTGTTTCAGTTTGAAATAATTTATTGTCTACTTCTCAGTGGGTGAAAGCGAATGTTTATTTTGTCTCATACCATATCTTTTCTTATACTCTTTGGTTTCCCTGGGGCTTATGTTATTTCTGTAGTATTTATACATATATGGCAGATTTCTCCTTAAGTTACTGCTACAATTTTAAGTCTTTGGTTGAGTAGGATTTTCCTTTGTTTTGTTTCAAAGCTACTGAAATTACTGCCCAAACTAAAACCAAAGTAGAGCAACAGCAAATTGTTTATAATAATCGAGGCTCTCCAGTTTTGGGCCTTATTGTCTGTCCCTTGGGCGAGTGGATACATTGATATCAGTTAACTTTACATCATGTAAAGCATTAACCATTGTTGATAGAAAAAGTGGTTGTATGTGTTAACTACATTTTTAGAAGTGATGGAAACACAAGTGTTAGGAAAAGTTGTGCTCCTGATGGTGTTTTTTCCCTCTTTGGATACTGCCAGCTCTTAAGATAGATCCTGCTTCCCTCAGTGCTTTAAGCTGAATAGGGACCCAGCTCTAGAAACTGGGTAGGACCAGGTGGTTTTCCTTTCCATGAGCTAATTGGAATGCTAGCATTTATATCTTAACTATATTTTTAGGTTATCAGTTTTCCTCAACATTTATCTTGTCCTTTGGTGGTGTTTATGTTTGTATAACCAGCCCTCAATTTTTTGAGAGAGAATGTGGGCATAAAGAAAGACGTAAGTAAACCTATGCAATTTTCTTTTTAAATAACATTTATTAAAAAAAATGCAGTGATTCAAATCCTAATACTTGTGTCTGACACAGCCACACTAAGCACTTCTGTTTCTCATTAAATAATTTTATAAATGCTTATACCATGAGCTATAATTCCTTAGGGGAATATAAAACCATTTCTTGATGGATTTGGGTATCTTTGTTTTTAAAAGTTATATACTACCTTAAGGTTTATTAAAATTTTGTAGTCATCAGGTACGTGGACTAATTCAGACAGCTTTAGGCAATTTAATAATAGTATGTTTCAGTAATTTTGTGATCCAGGGGATATTTTTACTTGTGATAGAGGAGTCACTACAAATTTTCCACAGACCCTTTCCTATCCTCTTTCACCTTGCTCGCCATTTCTTGCTAACCTTATCATATATATATATATATATATATTTTTCATACAGCATCCGTATGGAAGTATTTTTAGTCTAAAGGAAAATTCATGTCTGAAAGTGTCTAGGATTGAGAACAGTGTAATTTATTGCTTAGCATGCAATTGCTGCTGCTCTTTTTATGATGCAAATCTTTAAGTTGTCCAGTTAGCATCATCATATAACAAAGAAATCTGAGAAAACGTGTCTTAGAATTTTTACTAGATGAAATTTTGAGATCAGTTGCCTTGAGTAATCATAATCTAATTCTTAGAAAAGGACAAATAAAGATAAATGAAAATCAGGTCAACTCTGGCTACAATATATTATATTGTTTGTATTGTATATTGCAATAGCATTTTTTCCTTAAAAAAATGTAATAAAAACTACATCAAGACATATTATCCTTTGAGATTGCAAATGGTAAATAGTTTAAAACTATGTAAACTTGCTAAGTAAATGTAATAGAAATTCTTAACCTGGGTCCATGAATGGGTTTGGGGAAGGTAGGCCACAAATCCCTTGATATCAGACAGTGATATCTATTCACGTTTTTCTAGGGTGAGAGTGTATAGTTTTTATTAGATGCTCAAAGGGATCCAAAATGTCAGATAGCTAATGTGACTATTTTTTATACTGTAGAAAATATTTTGAGTTTCTTACTCTAAAACCATAATATGTTAATGATTATTCTTGCTTCAGCTGCTGAACTTGGATCTATATGTAGATTGGTTATGCTGTAGTTTCTTGTACACGGGGCTTTTTCTAACATATTTGAAAGGCAGATTATCATTGTTCTTGCGCTAGAAGTCTGTAGAGTTTGCATTGTGGGAGGACATTTATGATATAAATAGCAGCTGTTTGTACAGAGATACAGTAATCTCAATTACAATTTAGTCAACTGATGTCTTTCAAAGAAGCTGTTATTCTAGTTACTTTTGTTGAGCAGTTTCATTTAATTGTAAAAAAATAAAAATAGTAAAAATAATAACTAACATTTCTTAAGGGTTAAATGTCGGTACTATTCCAAGTACTTTACACTTATTAACTCCTTATCACAGTAACTGTGAGGGCCATAGATTATTATCTTTATTTTACAGATGAAAAACTGAGGATCAAAGCCTAAGTAATTTGTCCAAGGTTGCTTATAGAGCTGGTGAGTGGTGAAGCCAAGATCCTAACAAGATAGTCTGACTCCAGACCTCTTTACTGCTGGGCTGTATGCTGGTCAATAGTGGTGGCTTTTCATTAACAGTAAAATTATCTCTTGCAGTTCCACAAATGTTTAGAAGCAGTTTTTCCCAACAAATAGGTTTCCGGTATTTTAAATTTGGGAACTGCAATGAGCCTATTTCAGTTTTTAAAGCGTATACTATTTATAATATTAGCAATGTGGGAAAGCAGTTGGGGGAAATAGTAAATCTCTGTCTAATTAGATTTAACATCATCATCATTCCTATGCATGACTGCTAGGCGGAATACAATGCAAGTTAAAATAGAAGGGCTCCTTTCCTTTCTGAAATGTAATTGCACATCTTCTGATAGTCTAGAATTCAAATTGGATATTACCACAGTGGCTTCTTAGCATAACTTTTTTGTATTTATTTAAGAAAGCTCTCTTTGGTGAGGTGATATGGAAATGAATTAAACCATTGAAGATAAAACTTTATCTTTGACTTGGTGAGGGAACTCCTAACGGATAGTATTAGTGTTTCTTATTAAAAGTGGTAAAGCTCAATTAGGTCAGATTATGAGGACTTTGGAAAGTCAAATATTCTAAGAGGGACTTCAGTTGTCACCACAGACTTTGTGGCATTAAGATTCCATTAGAACATTTGGACTTTAGCATTTTTATAAAACCAATTTTGTTCAGTTTTAAACAGATTCCTTGGTATTTCACTTTATTGGGAATATCTTCCTAAAATTTATTAAGTGTCAAATCTTGGTATATTTCTAGTACAGTACATAATATATGGGAACTCTTACTCTAGACTACTATAGTTGGGAGACACTTTTGATTTTTTTTTTTTTTTAAGAAAGGAACTATTAGAATCTTATAAAAACATTTAAACATAAATTCAAAAACATAGATGCTGTCAAAAAAAAATAAGATGAGTTTTAAAAGGAGCACAGATGATTAGAAATGCTGCTGAGAGACAAAACTGTGTTTTGTCTCTTTTCGTGGTCTTGGCTTATTCAAATGTTTTTTCTACTTCTTCCTCATTGTTTATAGGGAGATATTTTATTAAGGTTTTTGTCAGTGTTATTGGAATGAAATATTTTCATAAATAAAAGATTAATGTACATCATATATCAGTTTCTTGTGTTGAATAAATGTTGTAAATTGAAGAACTTTATTTTTAGATTTTACTTTCTTCAGTTTTCTCCACTCTGTCCTCTAATCACCAAGCCCATTATTCCTGTCCTAGGGAGACCTTCCTCATCTCTCTGGGACTTTGCCAGTCACCTGTGTTTTGTAAAGGACCATTCACTCATCCATATTGTTCTTTGATGAGGCAGACTTCCAGAAGTCTCTCAGCCCTAGGGGATCCGTTCATAGTTTCAGACAACTCTGCATCTTTTTGGCAGAAATGTGTGTGTGTGTGTGTGTGTGTTTTTTATCTGCTAATTATGGAGAGTCCAAATGTCCTCCTCTCTGTTGGCCTTCTTAGTTTTCCTTTGAAATGGTGTCCTTTGTATTGCAGATGTCACGTTTCCCAAAGGATGCTTTGCTAAGAGTATTTAACTGAAAGTTGGATAAAGCTCTAAATATTGCAAAATATACTCTTCATATAATCTGAATTTTGGAATTGGTATAGATGAAAGTCAGTTTTAGAATGACTAAAGTCAGACAGAAGCCTATTATAATGTGAAAGAATAGGTGAATCAAATACTTGCTGTTCCAGGGTCAGAGAAGGAAAAAGATTGTAGTTCATGTTGTTAATTAAGCTTCAGAAGTTCTTCAAAATAGCAGACTACTGTCAGGACTGCTTTTGTAAGCAGACAGTACTAGTTGTTGAGGCATTGTTGAATGAGCACTTGGATTGTCTCAAATTAGTTAGTGGGGTCAAGGGAAACAAAAAATGAAAAGTGAGAGAGTCTTTCTATTGCACGCTAAGGCATGACAGCTTGTTCCACTTTTGAGCTTTTATCAAGATGGGATTTGTCTAGACTTCTAATGAAATAGGCTTTAGGTAAAGTAGAAACATGATGTCAAAGGATCTTTGACTCTTAGAATGAGTGTTAAACATTCTTTTTAACTCTTTGGATCTTAGATATATTTGATACTGTAGCTGCCTTTTCTACAACACATAATCCTGACATGAATGATACATAAACATAGATCAGCCTGTTTTCTGATTTCCTAATGGTATTTTCTTCCAAGCATTAAGGATGCTAAGGGTATGGTTTCTTGATTGATTTTGGATATTTTCAGCAGCGTTCAGGAATTTACTGTTGTATTCCATATACCTATTGGAGTATAACAGCTACGTTTGTATACTTTCAGTGCTAAGGAAATCTATATTATATTATATAGCTTTAAAGTTATTTAAATTAAGTGCTGTTTGCTGATTTATTTTGATTGTAACTTGGATGGCAAAGATTTTTATTTATCTTTTCCCTTCAAACTTTATTTAATAAATAGTACATTTTAATGTTTCTTAGAATGAAAATTTATGTTCTTTTTATGTATTTTATCTTCGTACATGATAATGAACAAAGGATACATGAGAAAATGTTATTGTTTTATCATTGCAGTAGCAAACTTTGTAAAATTTATAACTTTTTGATTTTTGTAAACTTAATTTTCTTGGTCTGTACTTAAACAACAATGGATTTGATAAAACTGTTCTCTAGTTACCCCAGCATTTCAAATGTGAATCTTTATTTTCTCAGGTACTTTGATCTTTCCAATCTTTTAATGTTTCTAAGTACATAAACATCAATTAGCTTACTAAATTGAAGTTAGCGAATGAGTCAGCCACATAATTTATGACATTTTAAGTCAGCAGGGCTACAGGAAAGTATGTTTTTATTTGTGTGTGGGTGCGCTTGTCTCACTGCCTTCAGGTGAAGGGGAGTTTATGCGTATAAGGAGGTATGGGAATGCACATCGTGAAATGCTAATCACTGTTGTTGGGCTTCTGCTGGGGACTGGACTGCTTTCCCAGAGAAGTCTCCAGGAGTTGCAAACTGTATACTGTTGTTTTTCCTTTTATAAATGAACCTTTTAATTAGCAGAATATTAATGCAGAACATAACTTTTTTGGTTTTGTTTTATGAAAGATAATATTTTGAAAAGTCTGCAAAATGAACTATACAGAGTTCTAGAGTGAATAAAATTAGATTTAAACTGTGAGGCTGGGCTCTACAAAGATATAAAATAAATACTAATCAGTGGTCTAAGCAAAATCCAGGAAGGATTTGTGTTAATTTGACAAGTAGCTTTAGAATTCTTTAGCCATTATTTTTTAGAAACCAGCTTTGTTCGTACATCCTTTCTCTAATTTGCTTCACTTTTGATCTTTGATAAAACCAGCTGCAATTTTGTTTCATTAACAAACTTAACTGGTTAACAGATGTTTGTTTTGGCTTGATTGTGTCCTTTCTATTAGAAACAGTATAAGCATACATAGAAACCATGCTGGGCCTTTTCCTGTCTGTAGTTACACAGGCGTTTCAGAAGAGCAGCTTAATTTTATTTACAAGTTCAATTTTTGTTCCTCTGTACTATTATTGTGGGTATATTGTAGGTATATATACCAATATTTTAGCTCTTTGTGCTATCAGGGAGGTCTTTTGTTCTTAATCTTCCTTCCATCTATTAGTCCAGTAACCTGCCCTCCCCTTTTTTTTAACATTGTAAAATCTTAGCATTTAGGGAAAAAGGTACTGTACAAGAGGCAGTTGAGATATCAGCGACTCTTCCACAGTTCAAGGGAAGGAATTGGACTAGCCTGGTGAATTTCGATAAATTCTTCCATCTTCTTTGATGTCAGTAAGTTGCCATATGGAATGCAATGAGGCCTACAGTAAGGAGGTGATCCTTGCCTGTGATACTCAGAGTGATGTGGGCTGGGAGCCAGAGGCAGCACTTGAATGTTTCTGTAATAGTTTCTGATGCAACTGGTCCTGCTTTTTGTCCATGGTTTACTGCCATGCTTGTGACCCTCTCAGATCATAAACGGGAATGATAAAGTTCAAGAAACAGGGGAAAGATTATATGGGGTAAGAGAAATAATAGTAAGAAACAAAGAATGCCCAAGTTAATATTCAGTATTGACTTCAAATGGTGATTACTATTTGATATTCAATCAACTTATTCCCAATGCTAGTATTTTGATATCATGTAGAAGCTTCTACCTTATATCAAAACCCAACCCTAGCTATTGAGCTTTGAAATATAAGGAAAGCAGCAGAAAACAAAATCTGCTAGTAGAAGAGAATGGGGTTGTTTGAAGAACATAAGCTATTCCGTCTAGTTAGACTGCTGGCAGGATGTGAGGAGACTTGGAAAGGTAGGCAATGGGGGCAGCCAGGAAGATAGTTCTGGCTTAACTTTATGCTTTACAAGATTGCAGATTTCAGAAAAGTTGAAAGAGTAGTACAATAAGTGCTGTCTTTCTTTTACCTAGATTCACCAATTGTTAACATTTTCCCACATTTGTTCTTTTTCTCGCTCCCTTGTATATGTGTGTCTGTTTTTATATGCGTATGTATTTATACACATACACACATTAATAATTTTTGGCTGAACTATTTAGAAATACATAGTTGACATGATATTAAAATATGGTATTAAGTTATAATGATACTTAATTACATATGGAGGAGCATTCTTCTATATAACCACAATACCGTTATCTCATGTAAGAAATTTAATAGTGAAACATGAGTGTTATCTACTAGACAGTCCATATTTCCCCAAATGGCTGCAAAATATCATTTATAACTTGTTTTTGATCTGCGAGCCAGTTAAGGATCACACATTGCATTTGGTTGTTATATCTCCTTTAATAGGGAACAGTTTTCCTTCTTTTTTTGTTTCTCCTGTCAGGCACATTTTTGAAGAGTCTAAGTCCGTTGCCTTGTAGGATGTCCCACAATTAGTGTTTGACTGTGTCCTCATGATTAGATTCAGGGTAAACATTTTTGGCAAGAATATTGCATAGGTAATATATATTTCCTGTTTTGTCATATCAGTAGATATATCCTTTTCAGGTTATCTTGTTACCGGTAGTGCTTATTTGATCTGTTAGTTAAGGTGGTGTTTGCCAGATCTCTCTTACTAAAGGCACCTTTTCCCTTTTGTAGTTAATAAGTAATCTATGCAGTGATACTTTGTAACCGTGTGAATAAACCATTCATTCAGTGGGTATTAGTTTTCTGTTACTGCTGCAACAAATTACCATAAAATAGTGGCTTAAAACAAAGCAAATTTATTGTCTTAACAGTTTTGGAGGTCACAAATCCAGCATGGGTCTCATTGAGTTAAAGTCACATTGTCAGCAGGGCAGCATTCCTCTGGAGGCTGTAGGAGAGAATGTTTCTCACCATTTCCAGCCTCTACAGGCTGTCTGCATTCCTTGGCTCATAACCCCTTCCTTCCATCTTCAAAACCAGCAACATCACATCTCTCTGACCATTTTTCCATAGTTATATTTCTCTCTGACCACAGCCTAGACAGCTTTTAAAGATTTTATGTGATTAGATTTGGGCCGCTTAGATAATCTAGGATAATCTCCCCATCTCAAAGTTCTTAACTTAATCACAGCCGTAAGGTCATTTTGACATGTAAGGTGACAGATTCACGGGTTTTTGGCACTAGGAAGTGGATATTTGTGTGTATGTTGGGGGGAGGGGGGATGGCGAGGTGAGGGCAACAATATTCTGCCTGCCATACAGTGGTTTCACCTAAATCATCTTTTGCATTGGAGGTTGCAAATCTGAAGGTTTGGGGCCTATGATGTAACATAGTCTAAGTCTGCTTAGAAAGGAATGAATCACGGTTTATGAAAGTAATGCTCAGTGAAGGCTAGGAGGCAAGAGTCCTGGGTTCTAGTTCTCATGGTATACCTTGAACTATTTCCATGGGGACAGGAGCAGGGACTGCCTTCTGCTTTCATTTAGTGTTTCTTTACTCACCAGTCGAAGAACTGAAGAACAGATTTGGCAGTGATAGCTTGAGAGTTTTTAACAATTGGAGTTTGGACATCCAAAATGTTTTCTGAGAAGTGCTCTTAAAGTTGTAGAGAAGGCTCTTTCATTTAAATGCCCACAGAGTGCATAAAAATATGACAATTTAATAAAATAGACTCTTTGATATTTTAAAGATTTACGTAACATTTGAAGAATTTTATGTCTGTTTAAATTTGAATCTTCAATTAGAGAACTTTAGATAGGCTGAAAAATAAACTGACTTATTTAAAAATAATAATATAATTCTTACAATGTTATATGTCAATTATATCTTAATAAAGTTGGGCAAAAAGGACAAATACCAGGCAGGTAGGATGTATATTATATTTTTTCAGGTCTTAGTAAGAACTCAGAAAAAATGAATAGCAAACCAAGATATTCACAAAAGCAGTTAACTTCAAGAATCTTCCATTTCCTTTCATTTTACAATATTTTAATAGAATCTTCTGCAGTAGCTGCAGTCAGTTAGAATGCTTTGGATATACTGATTATTCCAATCGTTAAAGAATAACTGTTATCAGCCTATAAATGTCCTTTCTAGAGCTTATAAAAAAAAGATGATCTTTTCATCTGATGAGCCTTGACCCTCTGTGAACCTTACAACTTATCTCATTTTCCACCAGCTACTGAAAAATAACAAGATGCCACCAATTACATCCTCATGAAGCATTTATATCAACTTATAAAATCACCTCTTTATTGGAAAATTGTGTAATATCTTGATTTCAATTTAGCGTGGCATGTTGGTTAGTAATAAATCTTGCTAGGATATGAACACAAGCCCACAGGCAGTTTGCAGAACATTGATCAGGTGCAAATTGTATGCATTTTTCTAGCTTCTAAAGATTTAAGAGCAAAATGAAATAAATATCATCAAGATCACCACTTTTTAGGTTGTTTTTAAATCTGACGTAGTAGAACATCACCATGTATCTTATGTGGTACCTTAACTCTCCTAAAATCCACGATTTGTGTTTGTGACTATTTAAGTCCTCCATTTTGTTTGTGATATACAACAAAAGCAAAAGAATGTGGTTAAAACAGGTACTTATGCCTCATACATAATAAACAGTTCATATTAGATTTGAAGGTTCTACATAAAACACGCAAGAAGAGATATCACTATCATCTTTACTTAGTGCTTCCTATATACCAGGTAATGTTCTAAGTATTTAATACATACAAAATAATTTTACATGAACCCTGAGAGATAGTACTGTTATTAATGGAATTTCACAGATGAAGAAACGGACCAGAAAATGTATCTTGCCCAGTAGTTCACAGGAAGTATTGGAGCTGATGTTTCAATCCTGGCACACAAGTTGGAGTATAGCCACTTCACCACCTTCTAGGTGTCTCATTTATTTGGATGAAATCAACACATATCTATTGAATTCTTGTAACCCATAAGGCACTGTACTGGGCATTGTAGAAGTTACAAAATAAAAATCATATTCAGATGGCAATTAAAATTATCAGTCAAAACATGCAGCTATGTGATTCTTTCTCAAATGACTAGTGGCGTGATCTTCATTTTCAGAGTGATTGAAATTTTCTTTTCTTTAGGAATGAATAACGGCCAGTGTTTATATATTGCTTACTATGAGTCAGGTACTACTTAGTGTTTTAAATATGGTAACTTGCCTGCGAGGTAGTACTTCTTTTCATTCTTGGTTTGCAAAGGAGGGAACTGAGGCACATGAGGTTAAAGGTCTTGCCCAAAGTCACATAGCTAATGTAGTAGAGCCAAGATTCAAACTCAAGCATCTTGGCTCCATAATCTGTGCACTTAACTATTACACTACATGGCCTCTTATTTTTCTCATGAAAAACTTCTTTTAAAGAAAAGGTATTGAAAAGAATTATACGTATGTTCTTATAAACCTGGACCTCTAAGTGCCTTTTTAGTGTTTATAATAGGAGTTACTGAATAAACTTGTTAAAATTCATTTAAGGTGGCTTTTCCTAAACAATATTCTGAAGTAGAAGGAAGTACAGTATTCTTTAAGATGTTAATGATGCTAATAATGTTCTGAGATTTAAAGTCCCTGAGAACTTCTGAGATTTAACTTGTTTAGCCTGCGGTTTGCTAAGATGATTTGATGATGGGCCCTCTCCTCTCCCCTTCTTGCTACAGCTGTTCTCTTGTGTAGAGATCTTTGCATTTGATTTTAAACAGTTTGGATAGCGCTGATATAAGGTTATATTGCTAATCCCTTTCCTCAGTACACATCCCAAAGGAAACCATTGATTAATTGAACTTGGAGTTTGTGCTTCCGAATAGAAAGCCAAAAGTTATCAAATTCATTCCTTGTCTCTGTTATGAATTAACAGTAAAACTGTTGGATGATAATTATTCTTGTAGAGTAACATTTTAGAGTCGCAAGCAGTCGTTGAGATCACCAAGTTCATGAGTTTTAAGCTGAGGTTCAAGCACTCCATTCAGGGGGTTTGTGAACCCCTGAAATTGTAAGCAAAATATTGGGATTGTCTATATTTACCAGCATTTTTCTGGAGCCTCTCGCCTCTCCCTTCCTTCCACAGGTCATTTGATTCAGGCCAGTGCTTCCTAGACGACTGCACATTTGAATCATCTGAAGAGCTTTTAAAAATTCCAATTCTTGGGTCACACCCCACACGCATTAAATCAGAATGTCAGGAGTTGGAGCCAGGTATTAGAAGTTTTCAAAGGTCTCTGGGTAATGCCACTGTGCAGCAAAAGTTTGGGAATCACTGCCCGAGGCTAAGTTTCTTCTTTTATGTATGAGCAAATGGAGTCTGCTTATGTGGTCCAGGAAACAGGCTAGATGTGTTAATTGGGCAGGGTCCTAGTTCTTGCTAAGGGAGATCTTAGAGGTCATTACAAAGAAGTCTTAGGAGGAAATGGCTCTGGAGCCGGAGTGCTTAGTTTCAAATCCTGACTTTTCTACTGGGCAAATACAGTCTGTGTCTTGGTTTCCTCAGCTGACACATGGAGATAATAACAGCACGGACCACATAGGGATAGTTTGCTACAACCACAGGGCCCCGAGATAGCAAGGTAGTGAGCTTTTCCTGGGCCCTGATAGAAAGGCAGCCGGGTGGAGTCCAGGGCTATGGGGGGGCAGTATCCCCTGGCACTGTCTCCCCCCCGCCCCACACTTCCTCCTCTTGAAGGAAAAATATAAATTGATGTCATTATCTCCTAATGAAGACCTCCTCTCCTATTGGAGACTTGTTCTAGTCACTGAGTCCAAGAATGGCTAAAATTCACAGTTTTTTTTTTTTCTTTTTTCTTTGTATTTAAATCGTCGGAAAAAGAGTCTGTTTTCAGAGTAACACATGCTCATTGTACAGACTGAAAAATACAGAAAGATTTAGGGGTGATATACTGTAACTGCAGATTTCACTCCAAAGATAACCACTGTTAAAAGTTTGTATTTTCTTCCAGTGTTTGTCCTACTACCCGTATGTATATTATATTTGAATAAATAGAGGAATATGTTAGTCATACAATTTTGTAGTTCACTTTCTACATTTGTGAGCCTTTCCCTGGATTCTTGATTATTGTTTGAAGTGTGACTTTTTTGCTATTGCAAATAATAACTGCTACTAAAAATTTGTGTATGCACAGATAATTACTTCTCATAAAATAGATTACTAGAGAAGATATACTGGGGCATAAACTTGAATTCTTTTTTAAGACTTTTGGAACATACTGTCAAAAAGTGTTCCAAAAGGTAGTTCCAATCTATACTCTTGGGCTGAGTATGAGTGCCTTGGGCATCTACTTGCTTCCTAACCCTTACTTTTTATCTTGCTAATGTGGTAGAGGAAAGAGTGGATCCCTGTTACTTTACTTTGCGTTTCTTGGATTGTGAATGACTTGGACATTTTAATTAATTTTTTTTAAAGTTTTAAAATCACCTGAATTTTTTTTTTTACAATTCAAGAATATGTCACACACACACACACACACACACACACACACACACACACACACACACACACTGCATTGTGTGTTCACTACCCAAAGTTTTTCTTCCCGTCACCAAATATTTGACCCTTTTTTACCTTTATCTACTCTCCCCCACACAGTAACCACTAATCCACTGTTTGTCTCTGAGTCTCTGTTGCTTTTGGTTTTATATCCTATCTGTGAGTGAAATTACATGGTTCTCAATTTTTTCTGATTTATTTTGCTTAACAAGGTAATCTTAAGATCCATCCATGTTGTTGCAAATGGCAGTATTTCATCTTTTCTTATGGCTGAGTAATATTCCATTGTATGTATGTACCACATCTTTTTTATCCAGTGACTTGAACATTTTTAATGTTTAATGGTTGTTTCTCTGTAGCTATAGTGTTGTGGTTCATTCCTATGCCCTGGAAGCAACTATCTTCATCTCTTTAAACTAGATATAGTTGTTTCTTCTGGAAGTTAGAGTTCTGTATTTTTAAACTACATGCTTATAATGCTTTTTCTTGAATTTCAATTTTAGAATATTGACTTCTTGCCAAGGAAAATAAGGTTAAAGGTCTCTTATGCACATATATCCTTCACTTTCCCATTTCCCTTCTCATCTCAATGTAATTGTCTTTATTTTTGCTTAGGTCACTATTTGTAATCAGTGTTTATATTTTTATGAGTATGCAAATATTATTCATTTGACCCATGAAGTATTCTATTATCAATTTTTTGATCTTCCTTGGTTATTTTTAGAAAGTTCTTCCCTACCCTGAGTTCAGAGAGATATTTACTAATATTTTCTTCTAGTTTTTTGTTTGTCTTTAGTGGTATTATGCCTTAATCCTTAAAATTATCTGCAGTTTTTATTTTAGTAAATGGTAAGAGGATTCTTTTTTTAATAGCTGAGTTTGTTCCAGGATTGTGTATTAAAATTCTTACTTTCTCCACTAATTTATGATGCCTTTTAAAAAAAATCACATAATTTTATGTCTACCAGAAATCTAGATCTCTCTTAATGTTCAGCTGCACTTTTGCCTTTGAAATTTTAATTCAATTAACTTTCCAACTTTTAATTCACTTAACCTCATTTAACCTGCGGAGCTGTTTCTGGTTTTGCTTTGGAATGTGCGGGAGGAGGGAGGAAGCAAATGGCTTCTATGGTACAGTATTTCCATTTCCAAGGATTTCTGGATAGATCACTTGAAATCATCTGCTCCTTAAATTCTGTGAGTCTCTAGTCAGTCCTACCTAGCTCTGTAGGTCAGCCTGTGTTTTACTAAGTCCTTAAGATCATTTTGTGAACTTGAGGATTCAGAAAGGGTTTATTTTAGCCGATTAGTTATTGGCTTTAATGACATATAAGTGCATTTGTCAGAGACCCTTCCTGTATTGAATCTGACACAGTTGGAAGAGAGTTAATTTCTTGTTGGGCATGCCTTGAGCTGTTTCCCACTAGACTTCGGCCCCTCCCTTGCCATCTCACCTCTCCAGTTTTGCCCAGGTTTACACTGGTTTTGAATTTCCTTAACTTACTTCTGTTACCAGTTTCTAATTTCATTCCATCGTGGTAAGGAAACAAAATTTGTATGATTTCAACACTTCATACAAACAAAATTTGTATGATTTCAACACTTTTACATTTACTGAGGCTTGCTTAATGATCTAACATGTGATCTAAAAAAATATTCCATGTGCACCTGAGAAGAACGCGTTATTCTGCTGTTGTTGAATGGAGAAATTTATAAATGTTAGGTCTAGTTGGTTTGTAGCGCTGTTCAGGACTTCTGTTTTCTTGCTGATCTGCTTGGCTATTCTATTATTGAAAGTGCACACTGTTGAAGACTCCAACTGTTCTGGGTGAATTATCTTTCTTTCAATATTGTCACTTTTTCTTAGTGTATTTTGAGGCTCTGTTTTTAGGTGCACATATATTTGTAATTGTTATGTTTTCTTGATGTATCGATCCTTTCATTATTATACAATGTTCCTTTTTGTTTCTAGTAACAACTTCTATGTTAAAGTCTTTTTTTCTTGACATTAACGTAGCTAATACACCTTTCTTTGGTTACTGTTTGTGTGGTTTATCTTTTCCCATTGTTTTACTTTTACTTTCACCCTATTTATGTCTTTGAATCTAAGATGCATCTCTCTTGTAGACAGCATAACAGTGTTGCTGTGAACACTCCTGTAAAAGTATTTGTTTGAATACGTGTTTTCAATTCTTTTTGGATATATACCAAAAGTAGAATTGTTAGGTATATGATAATTTTATGTTTCACTTTTTGAGGAACTCCCTAACTGGTTTCAACAGTGGCTGCACCATTTTACATTTCTACCAGCAATGTGTGAAGGTTCTAGTTTTTCTATATTCTCACTAACATCTGTTATTTTCTCCTTCCTCCCCCTTTTCTTGGTGGGGTTATGCTCCCTTATTTTCTTTTTCATAATGTTCTTGGTTAATTGTGCTTGCTTATTTTTCCTCATAGATGTTAGAACCTGCTGATTAGTACTCAAAAGATCTTGTAATTTTATTGGAGTTTTCAATGTGTAGAATGGCATTCCTTAATAGTGAGTCTTATATTGAATAGCAGGTATATCTTTCTACTTTTAAAAATCTATTCTTTTTAATTGTGGAAAATTTTAAGCATATGTGAAAAGAGCAATGCTTATACCTTTACTGGCTATGATAATAATTACCTCATAACCATTCTCTTTTCAGTTAAATCACTGCCCACTCCCCCAGCTCCTGCCACTACTGAATTATTTTGAAGCAAATTCCAAACATTATATTGTTTTATCTATAAATATTTCTGTAATATAACCATTATCATCCATTTAAAGTCTTTCGTATAAGAGCATAGGTATGTATAGAGTATGGGTAGTGTGTACCAAAGGATTTTAACGTTTTGTTAAATTAATTTCTAGATGTGATCTTTTTGGATTGCTATTGTAAATAGTATCTTCCATTACACTTTCTATCTAATTGGCTCTTTTTTTTAATATAGGAAAGTTATTGATTTTTGTATATTTTGTGCCCGGCCACCTTACTGAATTGTTTATAATAATTTTTAGTTGATTTTCTTTGATCTATGCTTTGATCTGCAAATAATGATCAATTTACATTTTATTTTTTTCCTTTCTAATTTATATATCTTAAATCTTTCTCTTGTCTGAGTTTTATAGGCTCTAGTACCTCCTTGATGATGTTAAAGAATACTGGTGATAAAGGATATGTTTTTGAGGAATTCCTCAATGTCTCCGCATTAAAAATGATGCTGGCTTATGTATTTATCATGTTAAAGAAATTTCATCATGTATGTATTTTTAATTTTATTCAGTGTATTTTCAGCATTTATGTAGATATGATCTTTCTCCTTTGATCTTTAATATGATTAATTATAATAACTGATTTCTTAATATTTAACTATTCATACTTTCTAAGTATGAATCCCACATATTCATGGTGTATTATTTGTTTAATGGGTGACATTCTTTTGAATAGCAAAATTTCCCGGTGTATTTAAAAACTTCATTCTTAATTAATGCACCCACAACATTTTAGAAACAGGTCTACTCAGTAGAGGAGTGTTCTTATTAGTAAGCTTATTTCCTGGTGCCATCCTTTTGTTATGCTCGGATTAAGGGGACTGTGTGTGTGTGTGTGATGGGATGGCGAAGAGAGGAAGGAGGGAGAAGAACACAACCTCGTGCAAGAGAGATAAAGCACAATATTAGGTTTTATAACCTAAAATGTAATATATTCTAATGCATGGTATACCAAATTATTATTGTAACAATATAATTTTTTACTAAAATAATTTAAGTGTTTTTTTTTTAATCATTAAATTAAAACCAAGTATGTCTGATGGCAGGGGGATGATAATACTTGAAACATACTGGCGGCAATATAGTATGAATGAAAGAATATGGGCATTTTAAGTTTAAAAGTTGCACTTTTTGACTTTTAAGAAGTTATAAAAGTAATACATATCTAATGTCAAAAATTTAAACGTACAAAGTAAAAAGCAAAAGTTATACTTCATTGGCCCTGCCTGTTCTTTCCTTAAAACAGCTTTCCAGAGACAGTGATTTGTATGTATTCTTCTAAGCCCTTTTAAAGCACTTGTAAATAAATTTCATACAGATGTTTGTATGCATATTTTAACAAAAACAGATTTATCCTTTTTGTATTTTTTCTTATGACTTTTTTTCCAGATATGTAAGAAATGTATAAGTACATTCTTTTTGAAAAAGTTCTAAAAGAAAACAAAGGCCTGTACAAATTCTTAGTCTTAGTCATCTCATCTGTAAAATAGGAGTAATAAAATATTCTTCTTGGGGCTGTCAATTAGGATTTAATGAGATAACGCATTTAAGACCGAGCACAGCGCCTGTTTAATAAAAGAGATGAACTAGTTATTTTGAGTACATAACAGCTCTGGAATTTTTAATGAAGCACATTTTGGTATATAACTATACAGTCTGACAGTGATCTTTGGACTTACTCTGTCCTTTTTTTAGTCCCTTTAAAAAAGAGAAGGTCTTAAATGTTTTCCTTAATAGCTTTGTGTGCTATAAATATACATTTAATTTAATAGCAGAGGGTTTTTCTTTTTCTTTATTAATTATTTAGATTACTTCCCCCCTACTCCCCTCAAACCCTTGGTTAGCTTAGTATTTTTCAAATCAAAGTGTGCCTCCATCACAATTTTTGCTGGTTTCCTATGTCTATATTAATTGTTTTCTTTTTGATTGTCTTACTAAAAAGACATAGCAACCAAATGTCATGTGTGAACCTTGGTTGGATTCTGTACCAGAAATTGGGGAAAATAATTAGACACATTTGAATTTGGATCAGATATTAGGGGAAATTAAAGCATTAATATTAATGTTCTTCATATGATGAATGCATTTTGGTTATCTAAAATTATGTCTTTATGAGTTAGCAAATGCCTCCTGAAGTATTTAATGATGGCATGTCATGCTGCTGCAGCTTACTTTCAAATAGTTAAGCAACATCCGAAACCAAAATTGTATATGTACAAATATAGATGAGTATAGATAGATACAGGTGGAGAAAGATCTGAGGCATAAATGTTAACAATTGGTGAATTCAGGTGAAGGATATACAAGCATTCATTGTACTACTTCAACTTTTCTGTAGCCTTGAAATTTTCAAAATGTAAATTTGGAAAAATAAATCATTAGAATACTCCTTAAAAATTAAATTGCCTCACTGCTTTAATAGATCTACTGAGAAGGAAACTGTATCATCACCATAGTGGAAAACAAGTATTCTTTGTGAAAAATAGAAAATAACTGTAAAGTTACTATTAAAAAAAGTTATATTAAAGTGTGACAGGATATTGTTATCTGCCAAGGTTCTGAGCCTGAGGCCTGCTCTCTCAGAAGAAGATAGCAAACATTAGTAAGGTGTTAAAGACATATTAGCATCAAACTGAGACTTTCTCCTTGACTTAATGGGAAGGTAGGAGAGAAACTGAAAAGGGAACAGCTTTCACACTCTTTTTCAGATCACCTCAAATCATCTCTGGTCTCACCACAAAACTTGAATCCCACACTTTGGGAAATACTGCACACATTGATTTAAGTGTAATGTGTTAGAAAAAAAGTCTATATTGAATTCTGTTTACAGTGCAGATGTCTTTTTTTTTAAAACCTTCAATGTTGAATTATTGTCATCATCATCATCGTCGTCGTCGTTGTCGTCATCAACATTTTGTAGTTTTGATCACTGCAGATGCACGTTTAGCTGAATGGTATCCTGGCCTAAGGCAGATGTCAGATTTTGCAATATAAATGGTTACTGGTTTCTTGCTCTGCAGTTGCTTTTGTAGTTGGGTTTTTGCTTTTTTTCCCCTTTCCTTTTTCTCTTTTCTTTCCTGCTGTATTGTTCCTGTTTTTATTTGGAAGCCAGTAGGTCGCTTTGCCTCTTGAACAATGAAAGGATCCAGATCGTGCCTGTCTTATATTTTGTTATCCGAGAACAAGACTTAATTGAATAAAACATATTACCCATCTGGCCTGGAAATCTCAGTGGTACTCAAAATAACTTACTAACAAGTTGTCGAATGATGATATCTTGAAAATTTCTGAAAGTTCAGCTTCTTTTTAGCTGTTGCTAAGAGAGAGAAATTTCATTGACATGAGGGACACGAGGACATGTCTGCATGCTGCCAGTTGTTTTATAGGCATTTGGCTCTGCCGCCTTGCAGATGGTTAGACTCTGGGTGGTGGGTAAATGTGTGCTGATTATCTTATTGAATTAAGGTAACCTTTTGTCGTTCATTGAATTCTGCAGACCAGTTGGTCAGTGAGCAGCTGCTCTGTGTGGCTTGGTTTGGGTTTTGAAGTACACAAAGACTATTAAAGGGTGGTCAGTCTAATCCAGGTATTCAACAAAGCAATAGAGAAAGCCTTCTTCCTCTTTTGACAGTTTTCTGCTCTGATAGAAGTGAATGAACAAAAACATTTTTACTTTTTACTCAATTAACTAAATGATTTTTATAGCAATGGTTTATTGAGTGTTTGGATGAATGCTTGAAATTTTTTTTACCTAATGTTTTAAGTTGAAGAAAATATCCTATCATAATATTTGATGTTAGAAGCATTCTAATTTTATGGCAGAGTCTGTGTTTGAAAATGCATGACAAATTAATGGAGTCATTGTTTTCTTAGTTTATTTTTACAAATATTCTGGAAACTAAAAGCATGCCTTAGTGCTATCATCTCTTGGCAAATTCCAACTGTATAATTTTTGTTTGTAGGGCTATTTTGTTTAGAATCTGCCATATCGTTATATGGATTCTACCTTAATTTCTGGTAATTGTTTTAGGAGGCTTCATTTTTAATAAAGGGGTTCTTAATTGTTTTCAGTAAATTGCCAAAATTGTGTGGCTCATTTCTCCCTTAGGAGAATTTTTCTTGGACTGATCTTTTTGGTTTTACTCTGTGTACATTGTAGGTGGCCTCTGAAAATGACTGTAGCCACTAGTTGATTTGCTTAATGTCAGAGAGAAGTCATTTAACAGTGATTGATGAGGAGCCATCTGATTTCTCTAGTTTGGTCATCTGTTGTACCCAGGAGACTTTTGATTCAAAGCCTACTTTTTTTTCATCCAGATTTATATGCTAGTAATAATCATGATGTCTGCCTACATTTATTAAGCACATTTATGCTGACCACTGGATTTGGCCCTTCACATATGCTCTTTCATTTTATCCTCACAACTTTATGAGGCAGGTCTTATTAGCTCCATCTCAGAGATGATAAAACTGCCTCCCAGGGCGGCTAAGTAACTCGTCCAATATCACACAGCTAATTAGTGCCTGGACCATATTGGAGTCCAGGGCTCTCGGCCTCCAAGGCTCATGCTCCATTCTGCTGTGCTGCTATTTTAATGATGATCAGACTCATTACTAAGCCACAGTCTTTTGGTCAAGCATAAGAGTAAACTAAAAGTTCTCCTTTAGGACTTCAGACTCTATGCTTGTAAAAAGAATATAACAACATTAAAGAAAAATTTTGAAGTATGAACACTTTATATATAATCTTATTATGCTAACAACTCTTTTTGTTTTTCTTTTCTAGATTTGTCTCTGTCTCTTTATACAGCTATAATCTATAAGGCATATAGATTAAAGCATATAATACATAACTATAAAGCATGTCTGCAGCTGTCTATTCTGTTTTTAAAAACATATTATTTCATAAATATTTTCCATTTTAAATGTCATTCTCTAAAAAGACTTTTCCTGATTTCTTTGAACCCCCAATGAAAATAAATCCCTTTAGTAATTCCAACAAAGCACTCTATATTTTTTATTAGAATTTATTACAGTCTATAATTATATATTTATTTGTCGGGTTATTTTTGAACTTTAGTTGTCCCCTCTAGGCGGAAAAGCTCCACAAAGACAGAGACCTTATCTTTTTGCTCACCTCTGTTGAATTAGTGCAAGTAGTTATGTTATTTATTAGCTAAAATTAAGTTTCCATTAGTTACTCTAGCTAAAATTAAGTTTCCATTTGTTACTCTATTGCAGAAACACACAATCTGTCCAGAAGCAGTTGAACAGGTTTTTACCACATTGGAGGGTTTTTGCATGATCATGTTCTGATCTTGTGTCAGAGGTAATATACAGAGATTTTAAACATGAGACCAAAGTTGAAAGTCCTAAGGGCAGGTTATTGAAATTGCAGACCTTGGTTTGCACTTTAGAGTTGAGTGGCTTGGGCTACTCCATAGCTCTGTCTAGGATGTGTGGCAACAAGAATCTAATAATGACCAGTGACTCTCCCAACCAGATATTAGCTAACTTCAGATAGATCCATTTAATCATTTCATTTTCATTTTGCTTGTTTAAACATAAATTATCTTTTGAAAAAGATCATTTTAATTGCCATTTCTCTTCTGTGAAACAATTTTGTGAGCTAATGAAACAAACAATACAAATGTCTGTAGTAACGATGTCTGAGGCTAGAATTTGGTTAAAAGAAGAGACCGTGTGTTATACATAACCCTGTGGGACATACAGCGATTATTAGGAAGGTCTAAAATTAAATACTTTAGATGTATAAGAAAGCCAACTGCCTGGTGTTATAAAAATCTTACTAAGATGTATGTAGACATCTGCAGATGGAAACAAGTAGAAAGAGTCAAATAAAAACAAAATTTGTTTTTAATCTCTGACATTTTAAAAACTAGTTTTGTATTTAGGATTAGAAGATTTGCCTTTGAGTCCTTGGAGAGCAAATGGAAACTGGAGTTAATCTCTGTAATCACTCCCCTCTTTAATTCTGCAGTCTTTGTTCTGTGTACACTCTGCTCCTGGAGTCTTGTTTCTCCTGTAAGCTCACCCCTCTCCTCCAGCTCCTATAAGGTATTCTTCGGCAGTCCTTCCTGTTTCCTTTGCACTATCCTGTGCCATCTTGCCCTGTGTAGCAAAATGTTTGCCAAGTAACCATATGCTTTTGGAGCCTGTGGTGGACATTAAAGCAATAATTAGATATGCCTCCTGTCCTGGAGATGTCATTACATGGCTGTGTGTGTCAAGTCAAGGCCAGAACCAGCAGCACAAGAGGAAAACTACCACTAACGTTAATTAGCAGAGGATACACGCCTTAAGTAGCCATATGTTACACAGCTATCACCTCCTAGCTGACTTTTCACCTCTTCTTTGATAGTCTCCTAGTCTCTAGTAATTTCTCCTCCTCTGGACCTCTATAGCATTATGATCTTTATTGTCTACCTTGCTCATTGAGTACTATCTGTAACTCTTCAATTCTGTGGGCTTTGACATTCAAGGCTGGTTGTTAAGTTCCTTGGAGATAGAGCCTGTCTTAAACTTATTTATATCATCCACACTGCCTACCATAGGGACATACTTAATTCAGTTTTAAAAATGATAGAATCTCAGAGTTGAAAGAGACCTTATGGGTCATGAAGCTGAGCTTGTGCTTGAATTCTGTCTGGAGCATCCTCACAGGTAGTTGTGCATCTTCTCCTCCAGCTGCTGCAAGGATGGTAGCCCACGTGCCTAGAACCAGCTTTTGTCTTTAAGGTTCTGTTAGCATCTACTCGCATATTTTGAGCTGCTCTCTGCTCTAAATCCAGATAGGGCTGAACAGGCGTAAGAAGGAAACTATTGAGTGCCTAGTCGGTGCCAGACACAATGCTGGGCATTTCACTTAGGTTATTGTTAGAAAAGAATAGTTTATGGTGGCTCAGTTGTGTGCCACAGTTTACTTCCTCCTCCTTCTATTCAGGAGCCTATTTTCCTTTCAGTTTTAAAGGGCCTGCCATCTACTCTTATATGGGCTAAGGGGTAGGCATTATCCTTATTAAACATAGGAGGAACTTGAGGCTCAGAGAGAGTTAGGGCCATATAGATGGCAATCAAAAGCCTTCTTTCTCTTCTTCTCAGAACCAGTCCTTTCTCTATAACACTGTGGACTTTCTCTTTCGAGATGAGAATATGTGCCTTTCTAGCACTCTTAACTACCTTGTTCTGGCATGCTAAACCATCTTGTTCTTATACATCTTGGTAACCTTCGCAGCGTTACCTTAGAGTAAGTGTTAATGTTAAATGCACCTGCCTATGCCACAATCTGTACTGTTCCATAAAAGAGGAGAAGCCTTAAGAAGACTTGTACCTCTTGGTGTGCAGGCTTACACTGATGTAATTGATATGACCACTTTTTATTTATGGTAGTTTATTTATTAATTCTTTCATTTATTTATTCAAAAATATTTACTGAGTGCCTATTCTGAGCCAGGCCCTGTTCTCAGAGACACCCCTACTTTGATGGAGTTTATATTCTACTGGCGATAATAAATAAATAAACCAACAGGGTAATTACAGACTCTTTTAAGTGACATGAAAGAAATTAAGAGTGAAGTGAGACAGAGAAAGACCAAGAAGTCAGCTGTAGATATTGTGCTCTGGAAAGTTCCTGAGAAGAGATGAAAGATTGAGAAGGGGTCAGCTGTGGGGATAGCTGAAGGGCTCAGTGAGGAAAAGTCCAGGACCTTTGAGGAAGATGAGGGCAGCTCCAGTGGCTATAGCAGAGAGAACCAGGGAAGGAGCAGCAGAGAGTTCAAAATTGTAGAACCACAGCACAGTGATTTTTTTGAAATCACTGAGAGACATGACAACTAAAGGAAATGTCTAATCCTGAATTGTGCTCTGGAAGAAATAGTTCCTATAAAGGACAGTATTGGGATAGATGGCAAAATTTGAATGTGGACTGAATATTAGATAATAGTATTATATCAATGTTAAATTTCCTGAATTTGATAACCCACCGTAGCTATGAAAGAGTGTCCTTTCCATTAAGAGGGGGTGAAGGGTCGTGATCTTTGCAGCTTCTCAAATGGTTCAGAAAAAAAGAGAAATAAAAGGTAGCAAATCATTGAGAGCATATGGGTGTTTATTGTAATATTCTTGCAACTTTTCTGTAGGTTTGAAATTTTTTCAAGGTAAAACTTTAAAAGTTACTGAGGCTACTGTGTGTGGGAGCAGTTATTGGGGGCTAGAGGAGAGTCAGGCAGGCCTGGGAGGAGGCTGTTGGGATGGTGGCGGCATGGACTGGGATAGAACAGAGACAGTGGAGAAAAGACAGATCTGAATTGTGTTTTGGAGGTAGAACTAATGGAACTTGCTGATGGATAGGATGTGGTGGCCAAAGGGAAGAGGAGATAAAAGTTGCCCTCTGCAGTACACCGATGGTTACAGACTAATTCCAATGGAATCTTCTTCCCAAGGTGTTCTCACCCCCTATCTGTTCTACTCAAGTCAGCCACTCTATGACTAGATAACACAGGGATTTATTTTATAGGTGAGATGAGGGTCAGAGATTTGAAGTGACTCATTTGAAGTTATCAGAAGTTTTACTTTCTTTATCCAGAAAACCAAATGCGTAGGCACAGGACTAGTGTTTGTTAAACTTCATTGATTCTACAATTAGTTGGTTGGAAAATCAGTGTAGTAGGTTGCTACCAGCAATAAAGAAAAAAAAAAAAAGGCAATAAAAATATCATAGCATATGCCATGTAGAAAGGTTATGTAATGCTTCATGAAATTTCTGTTTTAGTTAAATATACACATATGTATATTCTAGGTCATGATGTAAAATGTATTTTTTACTTTGAGTTACCATCAAAAGTTGGAAAGCCATGCACAGGATTATTGGAAACAGAGTCTTGCAGTCCCCCTGGGAATAAGAAAGCACAAGATAAACTCACTTGGGTGGCTACTGTGGGTTGTCCTGTGTTGTTTATTTCTCTGATAATTGATGAGCTATAAGTCAGTCTTTCTTAGTTGCCTTCATAGTCATCTATGTCCAGTCTTGAAGTCAACAAAAATTGAGTGCCTGCTGTGTGCCAGGCACTGTTCAAGGCAATAGTGAGCATCAGTGAGAAAGGAGGGAAGCCGTGTGGGAGCCTTGAGATGTTTTGTGGAGGGGTTAGGAAGGGCCCAGTATCAATTTCTGTGGAGTTGACTTTGTTTTTGAGTCTCGGAACTATTAATAAGTAGAAAGTTAAGTTACTTATCTTGTGAAGTTACTTCTCCGTGTGAGATGTATGTGCTTTTAAATTTTTTTATTTTTTATTTGATAAATTGAAGATAATAGTACTCACTTCACAGAGCTGTTTGGTAAAGTAAATTAGTTAATATACAGGGTGCTTCAAACAGTCGCTGGCACATAAGCACTCAATAACTATTAGTTTGTGGCAGTAGTGCTTATTATAAGAAATCAATTCAGGCTTAAGTTCTAGATTCCAGATTAGTATAGAAGTAAACAGTAGTAGTAGTGGCTGTTCATCTCTATGTGCTATGTGATAATAGATTTTGTTTAGCTAGTCTTCTGAGCAGCATATTAAAACTGAGAGGACCTTGTTACTAGATTATGAAATCTCCTTTCCTTCCCAGGTGAAACTTGTTAAACCAATAAAATTCAAAATCCTAATTCTCATTCCTTTCTAGTAGGCACCATTTTATTAATCTCAAATAAACGTACAACCTCAAGCATACTGCAAGGCAAATAGATTCCTTTTTAATTAGTGGTTCTATATACAGAATTTTATCATCATGAAACTTATAAACCAAGAAGGGAACAAATATTTATACTTGCAACTTCATGTCAACATTGCCCATTATTTGAAGAGCTCTGAAAATGTAAATGTATACCACATTTCTTTTTGTGATGGTGATAGAAAAATAGGCTTCGACTTCTTAGGAGCATGTCTGCTTTGTTATGTATGGAATGTGGAAGATACATCTAAGTGCTCTTTCTTTGTGGCCTGCATTACTTTTTTTCGTACAAAGACATTTTTTTAAAAGCTAGTCTCCAAGTACTAAGGCAAAATTTTATTTTGAATTATTTGCTTTGGTAGTTAGATAGAATTATTTCTCAATTTAAGTAGACCTTTATTTAGGGTAAAATTTAGCCAGCCAACAAGGGTTTCTGGGAGCAGAATAATGTCAAGCTAAGATTTTGTGTGTCACTGTGGACAATCTGATGCTTTACAAAAGAAGATTTTTAATGATGCTTGAATACGTGATGGTTTAAAGATCCTAGTTGAAATAAAAAGCTTGTTAAACTGCATCGAAATAATTTAGAAAAGGCAGATGACTTTGCCAAGATCGGGGAGACATATAGTTTTATTAAAGTCTTTACTGCAGTTTTGGTGCTGTGGAAAGTGGCTCTGTCTAATTTCAGCTATTATAGATGGTAGTTATATTAATGCCAGCATCCAAAAATGATTTTAAGTCACTTAGGTTATTAAAATATATTTAATATACTAATCTTTTTTCAAAGAATCAAAAATAATTAAGATGAAAGAACAGATAAACTCTATGTCTAGAATGAATAATTTTGTTTTAAACATTATGGAAGCCAAGGAAAAAAAAGAGAAAGTTTGGTTTATAAGATTCTCATTGTCAGGTGTGGAAGCATAGAAGTTTGAGGAAAGAGAATTTTTTTTCTTGCTTTTTCTGAATTTAAGGGTTATTTATTTTGGATTCTAATCCTGTATAATCAACAATGAGTAATGACACTGACAATCTTTTTTCTCCCACTCTTTTCTCTCTTCTCCCCCTAAAGGGAAATAAATACCTGGTGTAAAAATAATGCATGCTGGTTATAGAAAAAGAAAATTAAAAATAAATCAGAAACTTTGACTGGTATGGGCAAAATTAGTTAACTGAAAATGCCCCTACCCTCAAAAATCTTCAAGGTGGAGGCATATGAATTCCCATCTAGGGACAGATGCTACGCATGCCCCAGCTTGGAGTAGGAGGGCCTGGGGAAAGAGCAGGGAATTCGTGCCATTCGAGATGGGAGTGACAGAAGGAGAACAAAGAAATCCTATAGCCCATATAAAAACCCCAACCCTCAACTTCTCGGGGTCCTCAGTTCTCTATTGAGGTGTCCACTTGGACTTTCTTCCAAGTTACTTTACTCTGCCTACTTAATAAAATCGCTTCTCTTTGCTAAAACAAAAGCAAAAAGCAAACCAAAAAAATCAGAAATACTTGTATCGAAATGAAGTTTTTCTGAATGATATTAAACCCCTGTCCAAATATGTCCAAGAGACGTTTCTCATTTCTCAGTTCACCGAAAGGAATGGCATTAAATCGCAACTCAATGGAGACATTTTTGTAAGGAGTTGTGATGATATTGAGCTTAGCAAACATTTTTAGGGCAGCTCAGATTTGCTGGTGTTCGGAATACAGAAATAAGTAATACATCACTCTTTCCCTTATGAAACTCAAGAATTAATGGGGTTCACTCATCAAATATTTCATACTCATTCATTTACTGAGTACCTATTATGGGTATAGTACATGGAGACTCTAGTGGGGTGCATCAGTAACCATACAACTAATGCTAACATTATATGCTGAGTAATTGGCCTTGAGAGCTCAAAGGAGGAGACATTTGTTTTCCTGGGGAAGGCTTTGCAGAGGGAAGAACTTTAGGTCGAGATAGTGTCATTGTATACCAGACAGCCCCAAAGTGGAGAAGGCATTATAGAAAGAGTGAATAGTGAGCCCAGAGTGTCGGAGGTGTGATCCAGATTGCATGTTTGGGCAGTGGGTAAGTAGCAGATGGCCAGAGCGTATGGCTCAGAGTAGAGGAAGTGTGATGGAAGATGAAGCTGTGAAGATGGTAGAGTTGTGTCCAGTAAAGAAATTTGGACTTAGTCTGTAGGTAGGCTTTTGAGCAGAGGAGGAAAGATTTATATTTTAAATACACAACAGGTGAAAGTGTGAAACGTAGATTGTGGGATAAAGAGACTGGATGCAGAGAGTGATGCGCTAATAGAAGTAAGGAAGAACCGTGGTCTTGGGTGTAGAGCAGTGTCCACGAGGGCTGAGAGGTCCGATTGAAGCATTGAGGCATTTCTAAACGAAGTTGTGTGGGATGAGAGAGAGAAGTCTGAGGGACAGTATGGCAGAGAAGAGGACAGGCTTCTCGGAATACTGACTTTCACAGATTAACCCAGAAAGTGGGCCTGTTCTTCATATTACTGGGTATTCTGAGCAATTTTACTTCTCATTTTATTCCCTGTAAGTGGTAGTTGTATAAAAAAGTTTATTTAAAGAAATTACGATGAAGTTTTATGTGCCATTATGAAGAGCCTCAACTTGTCTTCTCATTTAGACAAAGTGGTGCATTTATCAAGGTACCCTAGTCCATTCCCCACATCCCTGGGGCAGAGGCAGAGAGAGCCTTTGAGCTGGTGCTGGGTTTGAATACGGGCTCCTCTACCTTTTAACTATGTGCCTTTGGGCTTTTTATTTCATCTCTAAGCCTTAGTTTTCTCATCTCTGAAGTGGAAAGATTACTATCTATTGAAACTTTAAAAGAAAAAGCATTTATTAATTGAAAACAGACTATCTCCAAGAAAGCTGCATGACATTTTGAAGAGGTTATTCTGATGTTGTAAACTTGACATTTACACCTATTTCCCAGTCTGGAAAACTAACTATTAACCTTTCAGCTTTAAAAAAATAACCTAGTTATATACCCAACAACATCCCTATCCTGTGTCTGACCCAAGCCTTACACCATCCTTGAACTTTTTTTTTGTAAAACATATATACCTGCTATAAAAAAATGAGAACAATTTACTCTTTTTAAGTTGTTTCCCATGACTGCTTTTAACCCTGGAGTGGCCTGCTGGCTGTTTCTTAAGAAGTTTCACAGATAATAGAAGTTAGGGATATGTTCAACTCAAACAATGGAGAACTTCAGTGGTACGGTTCTTTGTCTCTGGCAGCAGTCAGGGGCAGGCAGTCCAAGGCTGATACAGCCAGCTACCCTTGATGTCACAACACCATCAGCACTCAGGGTCTCTACATCTTTTTCTTCACCATCCTTAGCACAGAGGCCTTCGTCATTTTCTTCTCAATTTCTCATAAAATCGCTTCTTCATGTCTAGGCATCACTTCTTTGTTCCAGTAGGTAAAAGAGGGAAAGGGCCAAGAGTAACAGCAAAAGCTTTCTCCTGGTGAGCCTTTGTCTTTTTATTCAGGAAATGAGGCAGCCCTATACCTACCCTCCAGGGGTTTCTGCTTATGTTTCATTGCCTTGAGATGAGTCACATGGTCACTAGCTGCCAGTAGTGTGAGAAGTCAAGAATTTAGCTTTCCATTCTCTTTGGTTAGAAGGTAAAGGAAGAGGTGGTGGGAATAAGTTTGCATTTCGTCAATCTACATAATATCTCCCCTTGTTAGGGCATCATTATCTTGATATAGTTACCAACTTGGAGGTCTTATCTAGAGTGACTAACTGTTCTGGTTTGCCTGAGACTGAGAGATTTCCCAGGACATAGGGCTGTCAGTGCTATAATCTGGACAGTCTTAGGAAAACTAGAATGGTTGTTACCCTAGATTTGCCATATTCTCATTGGTCTAAAAATATGGAAGTGAGTCATCTCTTGAGAATGGGGCTACCTTGACTGGGCTTAGAAAGATTGAACGGTGGCTAATTTAATTTTAATAGTAATTTAATAATAGCGAATAGTAATTTATTTAATTATAAATTGTACAAAATAATTATTAAACTATTGATGATTTAGAATGAGAAATAAGTGACATCGGATCAGTGGCGCATACTGAAAGCAGAACTCCGTGGAGCTGCTTAGTGTGTGGGATTTTGACAGGGGATCTTAGGTCTACAGTGTTAACCAGCTCTAGGGACTCTGTCTACAGCAGCCCGGGGTTAATTCTGTAGTGTTCACGCTGCTCAGAAAACTAGGAGGACTGAGCCCAGTGTTCCTATCCCTCTGCCAATGAAGCTTCTTCTCATCTAGACAGTGCCATTTTTGTTTTTTCCCCCTTTCTGAGCTTTTGTTGCTGACAATTCTCCCTTTCCAAAAGACAGTCTTTGGATGGATATATCATTGTCTTCAGGAAAAAAATTTTTTTAAATTGACGTATAATACGCATATCATAAAATTCACCTATTTAAGGTGTACAATTCATTTGTTCTCATTTCAGTATATTCACAAACTCATGCATTCTTTACCACTACCTCATTCTAGAATATTTTCATTACCCCCAAATGAAACGCTATACATATTAGTACTTACTGCCCATTCCCTGATGCCCTTAGCCGGTAGCAGCCACTAGACTACTTTCTGTTTCTATGGAGTTGTCTATTCTGGATATTTCATTTAAATGGAATCATATAGTATATGGCCTTTTTTGTGTGTCTGGCTTCCTTTACTTAGGATAATGTTTTCAAGTTCATTCAAGTATCAGTACTTCATTTTTTTAAATTTGCCAAGTAATGTACCAGTTTATGGATATACCATATTTTGTTTATCCATTTATAAGTTGGTGGACATTGTTTGTTCTTTCTGATTATTTGGAATAATGCTGCTGTGAACATTTGTGTAAGTTTTTGGGTAGATACAGGTTTTTCATATCTCTTGCAATATACCTATATTCTCCTAGAACATACCTAGGAGTAGAATTGCTGAGTCTTCAGGCAAATCTAACTCGGATTTTTTAAAGAGACTGTGTATCTCTGATTTCACTTGTTTTATAATTTGACTCACTGGCCAGTGTTAGTTTTCCAAATTTTGGGGTATGTACGCATCAGAGCTGCTCTCAATTGACTTGTTCCATTTCAGCCATTGGGTTATCGTGAGGATTAACTAAGATAAACCAGTATAAAATGAGGTGCTGGCTGGCCTGTAGCTGTGTATCACTTAATAGAGGCCTTTCCACTGCCCTTAGCTTCCTGCTTTTGCCTTCTGAAACACCCCACATGTTTTTTCTCTGCCTTTTTTCCTTCTACACAAACATGAGCATCTGACATTATTCACTGATACTTTTGATTAATTGACTATGCCCAAAACAATTGTATGTTAGGCAGAATTTACATGTTAAACCCTATGTTGCCAGCATATTCTAGGTAGCACACAGGTAGAGGTAGAGTTTTAGACACCAGAGGCCCTCCTGTCACACCAGGCTTCCTGCTGTGAGGTTGACCTGGAAAGCAGTCTTAATATAGACCCTTGGTGGGTGACATGGGATGGGAGAATAGGGTCAGAAAGAACCTTCACTCCCCTCCCTGCCCCCTTTGCCTGAGGTTGAGCTCTGTACTGGATGTGTCTGCCGGAGCTGCAGGAGTCAGGATCCTCCTCTTCACTTCACTTAGAGCCTGGAGCTCTGTCCCTTCTCTGTATGAACCAAAATTCTTATTTCTCATCTTACTGTTGAGTTACTCTGGCTCACTGCCTGTTTTCCTTAACCTCATCCTAAATCTATCTGATGCATATTTTATATTTCCTTGCATGTTTCACTTTTAGTTAATATTTAATGATAATCTCATTCTGCACCCATCATCTTATCTGATTTCCCTATGCCTCTCAATTCTAGTCTCTGATAATTACGTTTTGTAAAAAAAGAAGTGTGATATTCGGATATATTCTCTTGTTAGTAAAGGTATTACTGAATGAGACTAATGCTGTGCATCTATAACAAGTTGTTCCACTTTGTGAATACTAATTTAGAAAGAAGCCTTTCTTTGTTAAAGACTTTTTCTACATAGGCCACATGTTTTCAGACCTATTTCATAGTAATTTGCGGGTTTTTAGGTATGTCAGTAGAGATGCTGTAACCAGCATGCCTGGATTCTGTTAGATAAACATTTTGTAACAATGCTTACTTTTAAAAATTGTCTTTGTTTAAAAAGTTAATTTCTTCCCTAATGTTTCATTAAGGAAGTTTTTTAGTAAATCTGATAAATTCTAGTTAAAACATTTTGTTTTTAATGTTTTAAACCCTTTAAACCTTTTTTCTGTTAATGCTTTCTTGGTCTACATACTTTCTTCTGAATTTTAAGAAATCTGTACCAGAATCTGTAATATGCTTATAATATACTTTTGATGATCATAAGGGTTTTCGTTATTAAAAACAGCTAAATGAAAATTTCAATGAATGATAGTGTGCATATGGTAATGTGTTCTTCATCATTTATATGCTACTGGGAGAGTGACTCATGCACTGTTTTCTCTTGAGGTCCTGAGAGTTTATAAAAAAGATTATAAACAGTTGGCAATGGAATTGAAATAGTGGATGCGTAAAATGGAAGTGAAAAGTTTTCTCATTTGTTCCTCTCTTGCTTTGATGAAATTTTTACCACTTAAAATTTTCCAGTAAAGTCAAGGTTGGTATGTGAGCCCACTATGGGTCTACCCACCACGGTCTAAAATTTCTTGTCACAGAACATGTATGTTCTCAAAGGAGAAAATACAGTTTGATTTCATGATGATAAATAGCTCTTCAGGACACTGGAGTCAGGTATAAAAGGACGTTCGCCATTTTAGGACTGCGAGATGGTGTGGAGGGGGAAAGGGTGACATCACTGAGCTCCTGATTGTTGGCTGCCCTACCTAATATTTCCAGCTGCCCTCCTGGCAGTATTTAGGGATGTATTTCCTTTGACCTTTCTATTAGTAGGAAGTCTTAGGCCTTAGGATCCAGCAGACAGTTGAGCCTAAACAAAGTCGAGTTGTTTGTGACCCAGTTGTTTCTGACCTGTTTGATTGGAGACAACTTAAGGTAGGGCACATGTCAGTACGAAACTAGGAATGACCGTAGGTAATTAAAGCTCCATTTATAAGACAGTGTGGTGGACAGCCCGATGAGAAAAGAACATCACAAACATTTAATAAAAATGAGTGAAATTCAGACTCTAATATACTACTTTACACCTTGACACTCCTGGGTAAGTTATTATCTTTGTCTTTTACCTCCAGGCTTCCCCTTCTCTCTATCATTATCCACCTAGGTTTTTGAGTTATTTCTCATTGTGTGTTTATTATCCCTCTCATTGATTCACTGTGGGGGGAAAACTTTTCTATTGCTGTGCTATAACTTTACTATCTGGGACTTTTACCTTGAAGTCTCAATGTTCTTAGAAATGTATAATAGAAATGGAAGATCCCTTTTCTCTTAACTCCTCATGTGTGTATTTTATCTGTTAAGGAATGTTGGCATTTAATGGGGAGTGAGAGGGGGGTATGCCCCACACAGAGGCTTCTTTTGTTCTAATTTACTTACTTAACATATTCATTGCAGCCATTCTCCTAGCTTCAAATTCTGAACTCTTAGAGGATGTAGATATTTTGGTTTTGTATGCATACATTTTGAAATCCCTGGGTTGAAAATTTTCTAGTTGTTTACATACTCTACTCAAGAGTTATATAAAAATTAGTTTCCTGCATGACAATTAACCAGAAATTTTATTTGTCCAGAGAGAGGATTGATTCATGCAGCTCCAAGTATGCATTGCCTTCTGCATAGCATATTAATTTTGGTGATCAGAGATAGATGAGATATGCCACATTAAAAATTTTTCATTGTGGTGAGATAAATATATTATTATAAAAGCTCTACTTATCTGTGAGAGTGTTTCTTTTTGTTGTTTTAATTAAAAGAGCGGTGTATTTTTCAATTTAATTATGGCACTTTGATAATCTGATACTTAACTGGCTACAAGCTAAGAATTTTTGTAGTTTTCAAGGTTTATAATGAACCTTGAGCAATGCCGACCAAAAGAATGATGGAAATTTGCCACATCTGCACTGTCCAATTATGTAGCCACGTGTGGCTGTTGAATACTTCAGTGTGGCTAGTGAGACTGAGGAAATAAATTTTAAATTTTCTTTAAAATTTAAATAGCCACATGTGGTTAGTGGTTAGTATTGGATAGCACAGATCTCAAGCATATAGAAAATTTCCATTTAGTATAATGGCATCCTGGGCTCTCAACCTTCCTTGTTTTGGTTGGGAAGTTGAGGCTGGTTAAATTTGAAGTATATGGTGGATAATATTGCTATTAGCTATAGGGAGAGACAGACTTCTTTAACAAATGTGTAAGTTTATCATAATTAAATATATTAGAAATGAACTTCTTTGAGAAGGCAAGTATTCATCCCCCAAATAATTCCAATATAATTAATTGAACAAATATTTAGAAAATATTTCCTATTTTTAAAGAACTGTACTAGATGTGGAGGCCAACGGTGAATGGAACTTAGGTCATCTTGCCAAGGAACTTTCTATTTGAGTCTTCCTTGGGAGGCTTTGATAGGCCAAGGGACGAGCTCTGCCTGAGAGGGTACCTCTTAAGCACAGAATGCGAAGTCCGGCATTGTCTTCAGGCTGTTAAGGATTTGGCTTCAGTGTTTTGCAGGAAGGTTGGGGCTGTTATAGCACGAGGAGGAACTGTTTACATCCAGAAACATAAAGTTGCCGATCAACTCTGACATGCAAGATAATTTTGGGTGAGAGAGGATTGAGTTGGGAGTGGGATTTCCCCGGGTATTCACAGCGAATTCTGCTGAGTGCCAGATGTGTTTGAGCAGACCCCTCAGGTCTTCACCACTTCTGGGAGATGGACTTTTCCAAGACCCTGGAAAGCTAGAAGCAGAGATCTTGAACATGGACCCTTCCCCACACACATTCCCCCACACTTAGGTGGGGAGGAATTCTCGATAATGCTGCATTTAGTTCGACAACTAGGGATGTCTAACATATATAAATATTCTCTTTAAACAGAGTTTGTTAGATAAGCCAGGATTTTACAAAGTCACGGCAAGAATTCAGCTTTATTTTTACCCCCAAACTGGCGAGACCCCACCGGAGTTCAGTTGGCTGTGCTCTTAGTTAGAAACCCAGGGGCAAAGGAAAAGTCACAGAAAAAGAGGCTGCATTTGCCCCTACTCCGTACAACCACCTTACTTGCCCACTAAGTTCTGTGTTGTTTGCTAAGTAGATCATGAGCTAACAGCAGTGGAGAGTGTGTTCTTACCAGTCTACGACCATCTACAGCTCCATGTCGATGGAGCCACTAACCAGAGCTCACTTAGCACTGCGTGAAGTCAGGGAACTTGGAACCTAACTGTCCTGGGCCCTCTTTCTGGCAGTTGGGTGAGTCATGAGGGCCTGAAGGGCGAAGCTTAGACAGGCGGAGAGCAGTAGGTTATAGAGTAAGTGAGGGAGATCCTGTAAGCACCGGAGAGCTGGACACAGAGGAATGAATGATCTGATCTCATGGTGCAAATGTGGAGGGAGAAGAGCCAGCCTTTTCCCCTTGGCTCCCTGGGGATAGGAGACTGTGTCTCATGGACTGTGTTTTGGCAGCTGGGCCTGTCACAATCTATTCTCCAGAGTTATCCAGTGCTCTGGGGTTTGCTTTTACCAGGTCAGGGATGCAGTTACACAAACACTCTGTTACATCCCCCAACTGAGGGAGGCTGGGGGATGGGTTGGCAGTTTCCACACAAGGCGTCCAGACTCTTCCCAGGGGCTCAGCCATAAACAGTGGGATGCTTGCCTCTCTGTGGCCTGGTCCTTGGTCTCTGGTCTTCAGCCACGACGTCAGGCAGACCAGGTCAGCACACATAGCCTGGAATGGGTTAGGCTTCTGCCTCAGAGATTAAGGAAGGGAACTAGCTAGTCCTTCCTGAAATAGTGCCCACAGGCTGGCAGAGCACTGACTGGCACCTGCTCTTTTCAGAGGTGGGCTGTGTGGAAATTCTCCAGTGTGTGGCCTGTGGGAGTACATCTCATGTTCCTCCCAGCACTGCCAGGCCAGAACCCAGTGGAGTTCGCAAAGAATGGGTCAACTGTTAGAAGAAAATATTACCTGCATGTGAGTAATCTTGGGTATAGATGGGAAATGATGAGTAAATTTGACTTTTAAAGATCTGAAATGTCTAGGTCATCAAAGACAAAACCACAAATATAATTAAAAGACAAATAGGTGACTAGGAGAAGACAGGCCATGTGTGGTAGACAAAGGGTAAATATAGAGAACATAAGGAACCTTCTGCAGAACCATCAGATAGGATTTTCTCCCATTGGATTGGCAGATATTAAAAAAATTAGTAATATTGTTTTGGCAACAGTGAGGAAAACTAGGTATACATTACATATAGTGAGTGTATAAATTGTTCACACCTTTTTGGAGTGTAGTTTGGCAGTATCTGTGAAAATGAAGTCACATACCTTTGATTAAGGAATTTTGTGCTGAGCAAAATACACACAGGCACACGCTTATTCCATCGCCGTTAGTAATGGTGAAATATTGGAATATTGCACAATGGTACAGCCAGTATATGGAATATTGTGCATATTCCTAAAAAGAGTGTGGTAAATTTATATGCGGCTGATGTGGGAAACTCTCCCAGATCCCTTTTTAGAAAGAAAAAGAAATTACAAAATTATCACATTTATGCGAAAAAGCTACTCAGAAGTAGATGTTTTTTTATATATGTAGTACATTTTATAGATTCTTTATGTATTGTACATATGAAATCTATGTAAAATCTATGTAAAATAAATTCATTTCTCTTCTAGATATATTGTATTTCATGGATTCTAAAACATGTTTTTCACATTTTAACATTTCTGAAGTCAGTGTATTTAATAAATGGTGGCGTAGTGAAGCATTATGCATATTATAAGTGATAAGATATTAGCTTTAATGAAAGGCGATATATAAATGGATTTAGTCCTTTATAAGGAACATAAAGGACTATAAGAAAAGGAATAGGATGGGATTGAGGAGGTGTCAGTAGAGACTTCATCTGTATCACTCGTGTTTTGAAATTTTATCAATAAAATTGTATTCACTCACTGTGTAATGAAAAATTATAATTTGGAGATAGCGTTGCCTGGACATCTGTGTCATCTGAGCCATTTCTCCACCTCTACCATTATACTTGATATGCAGCTTCACCTGAGAACTTTTTAAGGCCTGGATGGTGGAGAGACTGTTCAGCGCCTTGAAGAAGTTAAGTAGCTGTGGAGGTTCAGTGAGAGAGAATTGAGTGCTGAGAGCCAAGAAAAGAGGGAGCAGGACTCTAGAGCCGAAGGCCGGTTGCTCCATTATATCCTTTACTGTTTGTGTGAAGAGTTTGAAGGTCTCAGTCTACAAGATGGTACCGGATCAGCCAGGAGTAATTACTGCAGGGTTATTCATCCACCAACTGAGAGTACCCTAGGGCAAGCCTGGTCTGTGGTGTCCTTCCCACTGTTTGGTTAAGGGAATTGTATGGCGAGGCAGAAAATAGGTCCAACCAAGGAGCATTACCCAAGGCTATTAAGAGGAAAATGCATTGTCTGGGTAGAGAACTAAGCCCTAGTGGGAGAGAGCCAAAAGAGTAAATAGGCTTTTAAATCTGATGGGGTTAACAAGGCAAGTTAGAGGCTTGTCCTGCTCTGCTCTGGAGGCCTGACCAGGGGATCCTTGTATGAAAACCGGGCACAGAGTGGGTGTGTCTCCATGAGTAAGAGTGCAAGATAAACACAGAGAGTTTATAGTGACACTGTAAATAAAGATGACTATTAAAAAGGTACAGAGTGTAGCTTATTGTAAGAGGACAGCCAGGTCTGTTGGAGCCAGAGGAAGGAGAGAACATTCCCTGGGAAATCCAGGAAGACTTCTTGGCCAAGATGTCATTTGGGGTAGTAGAATTTGGACCTGTGATTTTAAGGAGGCGAAAGGGAGAGAAGAAGGGCTCACCACTGTGAACAAAGGCACAAAGGAGAATATGAGGGATTGTGAATAGTACAGACATATATATATATATAGGTATGTAGAACAGGTATGGAAAAGGGAAGCAAAGCAGTAGGAAGTATGATTTAAAAAGGTGGGTTATGGTCAGACCATGCAAAGCTGAGAATGTCAGGCTTAGGAGTTTGACCTTGATTCAGTAGGCTTATGTTTTATGTTTAATAGTTTGGTTATCAAGTATTTTTGTACCATCATTAGTTTGATTTTTTTAAAATTTGATCGCTTCATTTATTTTCTTAGGGTTTTATGATATATATTCAAATCTTGTGTTAAAAGTATATAGAGCACAAGTTTTTTTGGGTGGGGGGCATATAAATGTTTGAATTTCAAAATTACATTTGTGCTATATACTTTGTTTTTACTATCTGCCTGCCAGCATTTGCAAATAACCACTTCTTTTTCAAAGGAGATCATAGTATTTATCCCCATTTGATGAACGTAAAGAACTGAGCCCTGTATGAAGAGATGAAATTGAACACAAAAGATTTACCGAATAAGATTAGTGGGAGTTGAAAATGGGCGAACATCGTTTAGGGAGAGCTGTGATCCTTGTTAGGTTTGCTACAGTAGATTTGGAACAGCTTCTCCTGTGCTGGCAATTCCTTACAGCCTTTCTTTTAAACCTGGCCACCTTTCCATTGCCAGCTCAACCTTGATGTTAGCTGGTGCTGTTTTTGGCAGGAAGCCTCCAGTCAACTTTCTGGGTTCTGGTTTTGGCTCCCAGGTGCCTTCCTGAGCTGAGCCGACTTTAGGAATTTGAAATGTGTAGGGTCAGTTTGGGATAAGGAAATGCTGTAGCAATTCTTGCCTTTTCTGTCATGATGTAACTTATCAGGTCCTCTTGTTTTTCCCTAAATGGTAGAAGGTGTTACACTGAAATGGTCATTAATATGTGTCTGTGATGCTTTAAAAAATAATTTCACTAATATGTCACATGTATTATTTATTTTAGTAAATGAATTTTTAAACAAGGAACAATTTATAAATTTAAATGTGACAATTAACATGATTTGACATAAAAAATTAAATAATCTCCTGGTGTCTTTGTCATCAGCATTGCATTAATGATTTTAGCACTTCTGGGAGCCTTCATTTTTTTGTTGACTGACTAATGATGGCATATTGTGGTAGTGATATGCTTTTATAAATTATTTTTCAGTCAGGCTGATATTGGCACTTAATGTGGACTGGCAGAAATAACATTGTTGATCATTGCCAGTGTTGTTTTGACTTATATTCCGAGTTCTTTAAGGAAGCTGGTCGGGACTGTCTAATGGATATTTGCTGTCCACTGTAGGTTGCCCATTGGCGGGCCGTGGAGGAATCTCTTCTGTTTGGGAGCTGGTGCGGGTCAAATGGGCATCTCCCGCTCTTGCCTCCTAGGAGTTACAGGGGTGGACACACTACTTTCACCCTGAATCTGAATCTGGAGAGACTGTTGAAGACAGGGACAATTAGTAGTGGCAGTAGAGTTACCAGAATTATCAAGCTTTCCTTCCTGGATTGTCCTATATGCATGCACCAATATTAATATAGGTGGGATTAGCATTTACTTTTGTACATTTTACCCTGATACCTATGACCACCTTTTGTGCATGTCATCAGAACTTTAAGCATTGGGTGACAGACATTTCAAGCTTTTGGATGGTGATGCTGCCAGCCAACCAACAGTTTGGGTTCAGCAACGTTGACATCTCTTTCTGTGCAGCAGTTTTAGCTATGCAGTTATTTAAATATTTAATAGAATTGAATTTCAAATTGTCCTCTGAGGAATTTTAGACTTGATGGAGGTACCTCGGGCACCTGATAACAGAGTACCTCAGTTGGATGTAGCCCTTATTATTTTTCTACCCTATTACTATGCAAATATATGCAACAAGTTACGTGGGAGTTTTCCTGTTGTCTAAAATTTTGACCAAAGTCCCAAAGCCAGTAGGTGGAAGCATCCATTGCAGGGCTTGTCAAGAGGTGGCCAGATGGGTCTAGCAACGATTACACCTTTCCCCTAATAACTAATCTGTGTCAGAAAAACTAGAAATGGGTTCCATGCAGGAAACTCTTAGGAGTAGAGAGCGCTCTTCCCTTAGGGAATTGAGAGTTTCTCCTCTCTCTCCTCTCCCCAGTCATTTGAGAAAGGATCCAAGAGAATAACACAGAGGTTGGGGTTGATTGCAAGAGAGGAGAATAACGTCTTTTTGAACAGGAGTCGCCAGCCAGGTGCTGCTATGAGATTAGAGTGGAATCCTGAGAAAGTTTTTGGAGTGTGATGTGTCTCTCCTGGAGTTTGGAGACGTCTGTGAACACAGAGACTGGTGTCTTTCTCTCACTCTAAAGCAGCTAGTGTGGCTGGAGCTGCTGGGGGGTAGGAGGCATATTGCATGGAGCGGGGGGTCATTTCCTGCTGGCCAGCAAGTCTGCCTGGAGGGCAGCAACTGTGAGTCATCTTGAGAGCCCTTCTCTACCTACAAAGACTGACAGCCAAGTGTAGGACTCCAGCAGAAGGAGGCTGTGGGTGAACCATACGGGCAGGAGCTGAGAGGAGGCTGTGAGAGATGAGCCAAAGAGCCCCCATTGCCTGCCTGTACCAGGCAGTGTAGCAGTCCCAATGAAGGGGGTCTCACTACAGAAATCTGGCATTTGGAATCCTGTAGTTGGCAGATGTTTTACAGGCCAGAGGACCACAGACAAGTGGATAGACTTTTTGAATGTCCGTTTCAATCATATTTGCCTCTTCACTCTCTGGCCCCACACCCTTTCCTCACTGCTGGTCTCAGGGGAAAAGTTTTACATTGTATAAATTAGTTTTTATTTGGATTTTGTAATACTTGCTTTTATGAATTTAAGATAATGATTATTTTAAAACTCTAGCTACATATCAGTAGTTCAGATTACTGAGTCCTGAAAAATCCTTCCGTGGTGGCACAATCAAAAATCTCAGCACCAGTAGACCAGAGCTGGGTTTTATAATTAAGTGCAGTTTCACTTGTTTTATATCCCGCTAATTTCAAGCATCCAACTTACCAGCAATTCCTGTGTCATCTCAGAAAGCTAAAATTTCACTGTAAGCTGAACGCGGTAAATTTGCTAACTCCGTACACAGCCAATACAGGTCCAGGTCATGTCTCCATGTTGGCATTAGAGACTCCTTGTTGTCGTTTGTTTATTTTTTTTGTTGTCATGAAAAACTTAATAAAATTTACCATCTTAGCCATTTTAAAGTGAAAAGTACACAGTACAGTACATTTTAAAGTGTATAGTACAATAGTGTTAACTATGTGCAGTATGCACATTGTTGTCCCCCCAAGCCCACTCCCCACCCCCAGACTCTCGGCAACCACCTGTTTCTAAGAGTTTGATTACTTTAGATACCTCATATAAATGGAATCATGTAATATTTGTCTTTTTGTGACTGGCTTATTTTACTTAGCATAATATCCTCAAAGTTTATCCATATGGTACCATATAGTAGGATTCCTTCTTTTTTCAAGGCTGAATAATATTCCATTGTATGTATATACCACATTTTCTTTACTTTTTTATCTATTGATGGACATTTGGGTTGCTCATACATCTTGACTATCGTCAGTAATGCTGTAGTCAACAAGTGTGTACAAATATCTCTTTGAGATCTTTTTAAAAATTCTTTTAGATATATTCTCAGAAGTGGCATTGTTGGATCATATGGTAATTCTATTTTTAATTTTTTGAGGAACCTCCATACTGTTTTCCTAGAGGCTGCACCCTTTTAAATTCCCACCAAAGTGTACAAGGGTTCTGATTTCTCCACATCCTTACCAACATTTGTTATTTTCTGTTGTATTGATAGTGGTCACCCAGATGGGTGATTTTTCATTGTGTTTTTGATTAGCATTTTTCTTAAGATTAGTGGTGTTAAGCATCTTTTTATATGCTTGTTGGCCGTATATATATCTTCTTTGAAGAACTGTCTATTCAAGTCCTTTGCCCATTTTTTATTTGGATTTTTTGTGGTTGTTGAGTAGTGGCAGTTCTTTATATATTCTGGTTATTAACCCATTATCGGATATATGGTTTAAAAATACATTCTTTCACTTGTAGTTTGCCTGTTCACTCTGTCAGTTTATAATTATTTTTTGTAGTTAAAACATGAATTATAATTATTAAATACTTTAGAATACGGAAAAGTTTAGAAAATAATATGACAGATTTGCTAAGGTTTACACTTTCTTCCCAATAAGCTCTATTGTATAAGGCATAATGCTTGAATTAATTCCATAGGCTGACTGAAATGTTCTTCTTCCATGATCTTATTCTCATCAACCTTTCCAGCTTTATGTACCCTATCATTCCTCCCCTTCTCTCACTCCTCTTCTGTACAGAGATTCCTTAAAACTATTTTGTTTCATCCTTTTATACCCTTTCACACACTGTTGTGTTTTTTCCCTCTATGGAATATGAAATGTTTTACTTTCCCTCTTGCTTTATCTAGTTTTTCAGGCTCATTCTCCTTTTTCTTTAAGACAGCTCAGATGTGAATATTTTCCAGTCAACCAGTCAGCTAGCAGCTTTCTTCTCTCATAGCTTCTTACCTCCAGGCCAAGTTAGAGCACTTGTCTGGAGGTATTGTGAGGATATTTATAACCTCCCTCTCCTTCACCCCACCAGCACTGTAAGCTTCTGGAGCACCCAGCTTCGTTTTATCTTTTTATCCCTTCATTCCTGTAGACCTACCACAATATCTGTCTCAATGATTTGTCTACTTTAAATGATTATGGGTAGATAGAAAGACCAAATGCCTTTTTAGAAATAACAGAACTTTTTACCAGTTGTGCTTCTAAATATCCTTTCTCTTTTAATTTTATCTGGTAAGATTTTGGCAGCTAATTGTAGATTTTATGAACTTACATTGAGTTGCCTTTGTCTTCTGTTATAAAAGCAATAATTAGAGGAAATGATCCTTTTGAGAGGTTGTTTAATGAATTCTGCTTCTTTTAAATGTGCTGCTTTAAATCTTATTTCAAGTAAACTGTACTAATGCCCACATTATTTCACCGTAGATCAGTATTGAACCAAAGTATTATGATGATTAATTTCTTTCTGTTAAATTTCTTATAATCTTTTCTTTGGTGGTGGTTGTGGGGCTCAGTAATCAAAAAAGAATTTATTGACTTTACATTTAGTATGGTTTACTCTACTTAATTATATTGTTCAAGTGAGAATTTGTGTAGTATAAGATTATGCAGTATTGGAATTCTATTTTCTGTTAAACAAATTGCTTTGTGTTTTATTAACTACTGGTGTTTAAATTTAATGGTTTAAGATTTTAAAAGACTTTTTTTCATAAGTACTCAAATGCTTTTATTATAATCCTACAGCCTAACCTTCTGGTTCCACTGCATCCTTCTCTGCCCTTGAAACAAGCCCAGGCAGACACACACTCTGTCACATATCCCAGCAAGCCTTTTCTTCCTCCTCCCCTCCTCTTCACCCCAACATGACATGTAACATTTTTCCCAGAAATAATCTGTTGTGTACCTAGAGTAGTGTACCTGCCGTGGTGGCCCAAGCCTAGTAGCTCCCCTTCGCACTGTGGTGGCCCACAGGCATGCGTCTTATCCCTTAGTTCCACTACATTGATTAGTTACTTTTACTTACATTTAGCCTTGTGGGCAAGGGAAGTCATGTTGCTTGCATCCTACAGAATCTAAAAGATGGGGTTAGCATCTAATTTGTGTCTTAGTAGTTAGTGATCTTCATCCAAATGGACTTGATTTTTCAGTGATTTCATCTCGCATCATGTTTTAAATCACAAGTCAGGAAGTTTCAGCTCTTCTATTAAAAAACTATTAAAAATTTAAATGTATTCACCATGGTTTACATTCAGTAAGTGAATACTGTGAACCTATAAGCAGGGATCTATGTTGTTGTTTGACACCAAAAATTGAAAATTTGGGGCTATTTTGTTTCTTGGAACTTGAAAACGCCATGGGAAATGCATTATGATTTAGTCACAGATATTTTTGCCATGTTCAATTAGGATTTTAACCATACCAAGAATAGCAGACAGATACTTTGAAATTATTTTGCTCAACAAAGCACAATGGCTCCTTGTGTATATTTGCTGTACTTTTTTTTGGTCAATATAAATCTGTATGTTTGTTTAATAAAAAAGAACAACAATGAAGTGCTTATTATAGAACTTTTATCTTCTCAATAAATGTGAAATGTATCTTTCACCAAATGCAAAGCCACCTGCAATTTGGAGCCTCAGGAATCAAGTTGTGTAGCTTGCTTGTTCTGCGGTCACTGGAGGCAGGGCTGTGACGGGAAAACTGTGGGCTGTGGACTGACCTGCTTCTTGTACCCAATTTGTGACTTTGTGCAAGTTAGGATTAACCCCTTTGAGGTTTGTTTACTCATTTATAACATTGGAAGAAGATTAAGATCATATTTGCACATAGCACCTGATATTAACTATTTTCTTTTCTCTAGGCAGCAACTTATATATGTTTATGTACCACACAGCTAAAATTTATCATCCTTTCTCTAGTGTATATCGAATTAATTTGAAATATCTTAGACTTCAACAACCTTTATATTCTTTTTAACATATAGATAGCAAGAAGAGACTTAAAACTTTAAATCATTTACACATATGAAACAGTAAGAAAGCAGGAGAAGATAAAATCTCTAGGTAACGTTGTAGAAGTTGATATTCTGTAGAACTTCAGAAATGGGAGATAAGTAGGATCCTTAGAGGAAGTGTGAGGTTAGCTACACCTATATCTTATTGCTAATATCTAACCACAGGTAATTCTGACATTAAATAATGTTAATATTATCTAGAAATATATAATGTTCAAAAGAGGTAGATTAGGCTCACTTGGCTTTATCTGATCAGAGGTTCTGGTCAGGGCTGTGTCTCTGCATCTTGAGCTCTGCCTCCTCTGTATATGAGCTCGTTTTGCCTGTTGGCTCTCTCTTTGGGGATGGGAGAATGGCTCCTTATACATCTGGCAGGTGAGCACTTCCAGCCCCCAAAGAATTTTCTCTCCCAACACGCATATAGAAATAGCCCTCCTGAGGTATGTGTCCACCCCTTAGATCAGACACTGTCACCAGAGATCTAGGGAGTATGGTTTAGAGAATGAGCCCATGCATGTGGCTAGGAGGCGAGGGCCCTGTTAACAGTTCTCCAGGACCAAGAGTGGAAGTGAGGTTCTCCAGAAGACAGGGGCTGATGTACCAGAGGAAAAGGAGAAATGTGCCAGCAGCCATAACTAATAGCTATCACAGTCTATGATATAGATAGTACTACAAAACAGTTTTTAAATTGTTCACTGGGTTCAGGTTATGGAGGCATTAAGCACAAAGAAATACTCTAATTCTAGACTGTCCAGGTGTCATTCCCTGTTATAGGAGTTTTTAAAGTACCAAATCTTCAACTACTCTTTTACCTAATACACCGTGAAAATATATACTCTGAGTGTCCCAAGTGTTTGTGCTTTGAAATATTTATATGTGCCTTTTATATTTGTGCTTTTGTAAGTAAAAAATGTAATCACTATGGTCATCTATTTGGATGTGACAGCCCTCCATTTTATAAGATAATTACTGTTGAATCAAAATTTTTGCTCAACGTGTGCTATCCAGTTACTTATCAAAGGCAACCGAATGAATGATTAAAAGGTACAGATCAAAAGCAACTGGCTCAACTTCATGGAGGTTTTCATCCTTTAATTTAAAAGGTGTCTGTGTCTAACTGATTATCTCTCACATTTTATAAAGAAATATTGACGTCCTGTAAAGTGTACAGTGACCTCACTTCTGGCTGTGTGGACAGGTTTCACTGCGGGCCTCTGAAGCATTGATATTCCTGTAACCTTTGAGGCAAGATATGTGTATAGTGTATTAATGAGCTGGTTGAAGTGATGTACAGTAATTTCATCCTTGGGTAAAAACAGATGTGAAAGATTCTGTTTTAATATTTAATCAGCCTCCAAGCCTCTGTTGGCTTGTTTAAGTTGACCTGACAGCATTATACCTGGAAACACTTTGAATTAAACTCTGAGTGCTTGACCTTGTTCAAACAGTTGTAATTTAATAAGGCTGCTGTCTTGGTGGAGATAGCGTGGCTAATAGGCAAATCCTTTTCTGGCTGGGGTTGTTCGGTGTGAGTGCTGGGGGTGGGGAGAGTCCAAGATTCCCAGATTCCCACCAGCTTTGGGGAGGAACTAGTTTGAAAGAAATTTCAAAAAAAAAAAAAAAATCAAAATTACTAGTCTTTTAGAAGAACATTAAAAACTTGTCTTTTGTTTTAATTTTTAGGCTTGTGAAAGTAATGTTTTTAATGCCATTTTAATTGGGGCTCCTTTTGGTTGAAAGGAATGAAAAATCATTTATTAAAAAACGGGGCTGGAAAATTCTTGGTTATCAGAAGAGCCCTAGGAGAACTGGATGTGCTAGCTCTGGCTCTCTCTCTGTCAGTTTGTCTGTCTGTCCATTCCTTTGTCCGCTCGTCTGCCTGCCCACCCACCCATCCACTCACCTATTGTCCCCTTTGGTCTCTCTGTCTTTGCTGCTCCGCTCACTGCCTGCTCCGTTATCGGCTCTCATGTGTGGCTTCCTCACTCTCTTTCCCCTATCTTCTTTTCTCCCCCATAGCTTCTGTGTAGTCATCGTTTCTGTTCTCTCACGCCATCAGTTTGTTTTGGCCCGTATTAGTTTCACCTCTCTTGTTGCTGCAGTTAACAAGTTCGTTTCCTTGTTCAGATTCCAGATAGCAGGGGCTCTACTAATCTTTTTTTGCGTCATGTCAACACTCCCTGTGTTTTCTAGAGCAAGGGGCTGTGCACAGGTCAGGATTTGACTTGAAGGAATGGTTGGTTGGACCAAATACCATGTCTTGCCCAATTTAAGTTCCTATATATGTATATGTATATATATTTCTGGTTATAAAAGTGCTACATGCTTATTGGAAAAATGAGAAAATTTGAAAATTAATAAAGAGGCAATTAAAATAATCCTGTGATCTCGCTATTCAAATCGCTAACCACTTGGATATATATCATCTTATATATTTTCTTGTTTACATGTAAATATATACACATTAAACACCCTCAAAATTTAGAATTATTTCAGTAAATTTTAAAGATCTTCATATCTACTTTTCATCAGTGACATTTATAGGAATAGTCAGGCTTTGAGACTTGTATTAAAAGCTGTGCAGATTGCTGTGGATATTTTATTCATTCTTGGCCTTCTGACTAATATTAAGTGTGGCATCATTACTTATTTTATATCACCTTCTCTTTGACTTGCATTATTTATCAATCCCTTTGAGAGAAGTTAACTTGTATATATTTCCATCTTTTATAGTGCTTAACATAGTGCCTCATACTAAGTAGATGTCCAGTAAATATTTGGTCTGTTCTTTTTAATTTTCATGAAACTTAAAATACAGTGATAAGGTTCCAGCTCAGAAGAAATAAAAAGGAACAGTATGTATCTCTAAGGATATGGAAAAGAAATAGGGAGATATCCTAATTGCTTAAAACTAATGGGAATTTTGGCAGTCCATGTTGTATATGATGTATCTCGTGTAGGAAGCTGGCTGGTTCTTCTCTTTCAGGAGCCATTACCTTGTTGGATTTGCCATGGTCCAGTGTGGTAGGCAGAATTCTAAGAATTAGCTCCAGTGATCCTTGCCCTTTGTACAATACCTCCCCTTTGGGTATGAGCGGAACCTGTGAGTGTGTTGAGACATCATTCACTTCCCATGATGATACTACTTGCATGGCAAAACGGAGACTATCTAGGTGGGCTAATCTAATCCCACGAGCCCATTAAAAATTTTTTTATTCATTGCTAAAGAGAAGAACGAGATTCGAAGCATGAATAGGATTCAATTCAGTGCATTATTGCTAGCTTTAAAGATGGAGAGAACCATGTGCCAAGGAATGTAGGTAGCCTCTAGAAGCTGAGTGTGGTCCCCAGGTGACAACCAGCCAAGAAATGGAGACCTCAGTTCTACAACTACTAGGAACTGAATTCTGCTGACAATCTAAGCTTGGAAGTGGATTCTTCCCAAGAACCTCCAGGTAAGGGCCCAGCCTGGCCAACACTTTCATTTTGGCTCTGTGAGACCTAAAACAGAGAACCCAGTTGAAGTTGCCTGAACTTCTAACCTACAGAACTGTGAGCTAATAAATAGGTGTTTTTTGTTTTGGTTTGTTTTTAAACACACTGTTTATGGTGATAGAAAATGAATACAGTCCAGGCTCTGGATGATTCTTAGCTTTATTAAGTTTTGTCCTGATTGCCTCTGGATATCAAGGGCAGAACTCTCTTGAAGGGACAAATTCACATTAGCCTAGATAAAGAAACTGATTTATGAAAGTCAAGGGACCAGTAAATTTATTTGTTTATTTGCCTGAGAAGTAATTGTCCCAGGGACTGAGAAAATCAGTTTGAATGTTTAGTATATTATCTCCCTGAAGGCAGACCTTTGTAGAAGGCAAGCTTATGTTAGTGAGCATGGCATCTTAACCAAAAGAGTTAGGTGATTACAGTTTTTCTGACTCACAACAAGAATGGCCTTCCCTGGACAGTGTTTGGAAGGGCACTGCCAACTTAATCTGGAGACTCACAGATTAATTTTCAATTGCTGTGTTAACCACCACAATTGTCTCACAGTTTAAAACAACACATTGTCTCACTGTTTCTGTGGGTCAGTGGTCCAGTGCAGGACTGCTGGATTAGTTGGGTCCTCTGCCCAGGGTCTTACCAGGCTGAAACTGAAATCAAGATGTTGGCTGTGATTTCATCTGAGAGTTGGGGTCCTCTTCCAAGCTCATTGAGTGTGGCTAGAGTTCAATTCCTTGTGATTATAGGACGGAGGCTCTTTGCTCTTAGAGGCCACCCAGCCACATGGCCCTTTTCACAACATAGCTTTTTGCTTCTTCAGGTCAGTTTGAGAATCTCTCATACATTTGCCATCTTTCCAATCTCTGATCCTTTTAAAAGCTTCCATCTGATTAAGTTAGGCCCACCCTGGATGATTGATCTCCCTTTTGATAAGCTCAAAAGCAATGAGTTTGGGACCTTAATTACATCAATAAAATCCCCATCTTTGACATATAACATAACCTAATCATAAGAGTGAAATCCATCATATTCAAGGTCCTGCCCATGTTCTAAAGGAGTGAATTATACAGGATTTACATATTAGGAGGCCGTATTAGGATTCTGCCTGCCAGATTTACCTTAGTCTCTCTATCAATTGCTGACTGACTACCTTGCTGTCAGACACCTTCTTTCTTTATCTGTGTTAATCCATCCAGTGTTTTGGAAGTCCAGGCTTGAAAGCGGTTTTGCATCTCTTAAAGTGGCTACATAGTTCTGCTCATATTCAGGATGTGTTGATTTTAAAGTTTACATTTTTGAAGGCAATTTTGTTTCTCTTACCTTTTCTCCCATTAGCAGTTGGGGGAGGGAATGAGGGGGAGTATCTTCCCTGTAGTTTCCAAGGTCTTGACAGCAGTTGTCTCTGTTTATAGTTTTATGGTCTAAAGATTTTAGATTATTAAAGAAATTTTACCTTCACTGAATTTCTGAGAATTGTAACTTAACATTCTACTTAATAGATGGAGAAAGTGCGGAGAGGAAATGAGTTGTCTGCACAGCTAAATTATTAACCATTGAAGAAATGCACTTGTTTCTGACTTATTTATATCCTGCATTTTCTCAATATGATGACTTCCAGTAAAAGGCATAGTCTAAAATTAAAGCAATTAAGAAAAAGTTTCTATTAGGGGGATTTTGACAGTCTATAAACATAGATGTCCTTGCCCATTAAAATGAATGCTAAGGAGTCCAGAATGTTTTCATGAGGTAGATTTTTATCATTGCCCATCTGTTGTGAGAGAGCCTTGCCTCAGGCCACACTGGCCAGGGATGTGGCAGTTAACCTACCTCACTCCCTAGGGAAACTGTCAAGAAAATGGGCAATGAGTTAATAAGTAAAAGGTGTTCTCTGAGCTATAGGCAGTCAGTTGTTGATTGACTGTTAGAAAATATAGGAGGCAGGCTAATGGAAGATGACATTCAAATTCAGCTGTTGACTTGGCTGAGCTGAACTAGGAGTTTCTGCTGCCTTTTGCTCATTTTCCCTGAGTGGTAGTAGTAGCTTGTAGGTTAAACATGCACACCTCAGAATCAGGCTGTCTGGGGTAAATCCTCATTCTCTCATTTACCTCAGTCTCTCTTGCCTCTCTTTTCCTGTCTGTAAAATGAGAGTTAAAAGAGAGTCTCTGTAAAATACTTAAGATGATGCTGAGCACTAGTACTAATGGTGGACCAAGGAGAGGTAGCTGTGATAGGAGCCATCAGCCCCAGCAGGGAGAATTTTTAGAATTGCCAGTGCGAGGCGATAATAAAAAAGCAGACTGATGTTTAGTCAGTTTATTACCGTTTTTAAATTCTCTGTAAACAAGGTACTCCCTTATTGCCTGTACCCTGGGTGGACCACTCCTTCCATCTACCCATTGAAATGCCACTGCCTTGCACGCTAGTGCTCAAAAATGTATGCTGCTTTTGCTCCTCTCAAGTCTGAGCTGAGGTGTGTGTTTCCATTAGAGAGGAAATGCTAGGTGAACATGGTCTAATGATGTTTGTGATAGAAATGTAGAAAAAAATGATATAATAAAAATAACGACATTTTTAGTATGGTTTGTAAGCCATTAAGAGTAAAATGTAGCAAAATCTGAACTGAAAACTAGAAAAATGAAGTAAACAACTGATTAATCAAAATACGTTTTTGCTTTTTTCTTTGTCTGGATCCTGAACATCGTGATATTTCAAACATGTACATGAACATATGAAATATCCTCTTCACTTAACTTCAGTCTTCCATTTTGTCCGTAACTATACTGAAAAAACTATAGCGAACAAACTTACAGTGTAAATCTGAGCTTGGTAATCAAGAGGATTCTCAGCCTTAGCCTCAGCCCAGTTTCCCTGACTCATCACCCAGACTCTCCCTTCCAGCTAAATTCGTCTCCTACTCCTGCTGGGCTTTGTCTTGAGCTTCAGCCCCTGAAATTCTCTCTACTCTGCCTGCCTCAAACTACCCATCCCCAACCTACCTGGTCACAGTTTTGCAGTCTAAGTCCCATTAGCTCAGTGAAGCCTTCCATTTCAGACCACTTTACTATATTTTGGTGATGCTAAATCCTTCCTTTAACTTACAGCACTTAACATTCTTTTTCCTGCCTGCAGATCTTGGTTGAGATTGCACAGTGAATAAAGCAGGATGATCTCTAGTTTTTGCAGAGGTGGGCTGAAGATGGTGGAAATGGTCATTTTCTTGCCTTCTGAATTTCTCTTGTCCCATTCTCTTTTTAGGATACATTCCTTTCACCTCTGCCTATCTTTTCCACTCTTACTACCAGCAGAACGCGCACCCACCAGAATTTGCTTAGACTTAAGTGAGCAAGAACTTTTAGAATATTTCAGAAGAGATCTTAGAGACCACCCAATACAGAAGTCTCTTGAGAGGGAGTTACCCTGTTTAATTTGCACACCTATATTTCCTGTCCTGGCTGCTGTTTGTCAGAGGTGCATCCTTCAAATTGAGCCTAAAACTTCTCTTCGTTCTAGTTCCCTCTAGTGCAGTTACACTGAATAAGTCAGTGTGTTCCAGTGCAGAACACTGGAATAGTTATTCATTTGAACCTTATAAAACTGCTCATATTCAACTGTTTTTGACCTATAAAAATGACAATTTTATATGGGCCAGCCTAATATATTCCTCCTGATTCTTTGCTTTTCTTGTTTATATATTCTTCTAATTTAAATAACCTCTTATCACTGAACTTGTTAATATAAGTATTTAGTTTCTTTTTTCCTTTTATATATTTTTTATTATTTTATGTTTATCTTTATTCCAGTAGGCCCCAGGGACTTGGTCCACTGCAACTCAAGTTCTGCCTTGACTCCTCTTCCCCAAATCAACTGTGAATTCTTCCCCAATGTCTCTCTTTTTTGGATTCTAAACCAAGGTTTCTGAATCACAGTATCACCGTGTATATATACACAGTGAGGCTGGTGGGGGCAGTAAATAATGGGGACATGAGATGTGAAAAGTACTAGTAAAAGATAGTTACTTGGTCTTATTAAAAATGTAAATGAGGTCAGGCCTGTTCCCTAAAATCAGTTTTAGAGTTTATATTCTTGATTGTGCAGAAGAATTGTTCCTTGTCTAGCTCTTTATCGGCTGGATACCAGGCTGAACTACTCAGATTTGGGTTCACCTTAACCAAAACTGGATTCCCACATTTCTCCTGGATAATCTCCCCAGTTAGTGTCAGAGCTCCCCTATATCACCTCCTCGCACTTGTGGCTGTGTGCTTTTTCCTCTCAGCTCTCTTGGGTTCTGTATGGATAATGGCTTTCTGGATGAGGAGGTTCTGTGGCCAGAGGTGCTTTTTAACTTGAGTTTAGACCAGCTTGGGTTCTGCATCAGACCATATTTCTTTCCCCAAGTTCTTTGTGCATATTTCATGGAGTACTTACTGCTTTTCTTCTGTTCTTTGTTCATAGGAAATTTTGTGGAGCAGTTGTATTTATAGGCTGAGAAGAGTGCCCAGCTTCTAAGCCCCACCTCAAACAAATCTCAAACTACTTGAAGGGAAGGAGGTTAATATGCTTTTATATTCAGCTGTCTCTTCTTTCCCCTAACTTTCTCACTGTTTCACTCTCTTTTATCAAGGTCATGTACCTACCTATTGAGTAGGATGGGGCAAAGGAAAGACCTCCCATTGTTATTGCTCTGTTAATCCTTCTGCTTTGGTTTTACTATAGTTTTTAAATCAATTCGTGAATTTACCAGCCTTTAAACTAATTTTTTCTCTTCTCCATACTTATAGTATGAGAAGAATTTGTTACCTGCCTTTTTTGTCTGTGGCATTTTCTGTGACTAAGTGTCCAACAACTTTATCAAGGGGAGAAATGAACTGGCTTTGGAGGTTTAGTGCTTCGTGACGCCATCTTGGCTTCTAAAGATAATTCACTTGTGGGTACTCAGAAGAAGTAAATCTGTTTAATTTTTTTCCTAAAGTTTTTGCTGAGGGTAAGTGTGGTATTTCTTGTCTGATTTTTCTTCTTTTGCTTTTTTTTTTCGGTGGCATTTGCTCATATTCAGACTTCTGAGCCAGTATCCCTTACTTTTCAAACTTAACGATCTATAGTATAGATCTGCAGCCTCTCTGTTAAGTCCTGGTAGACTTAAGAGGAAGTTTGTCTAGGCCTGGAAATTTGAGTTGTACAAAACAGATATCACCACTCATCTTTTATGGACAAAGGCAGGGAGTAAATACAGATACACCCAGAAGCCATGTCCTCTCTGACCATTTCTCCCCAATCTTGGGCTTGAGTTGTTTTTGTCATCTGGCCTACCCCTGGCCATTTCCAAGATCTTTTTCTTTGACTCTTGATAGCAGATCTTGTGTATTTTTCTTCATTCTTGAAAGGATATATTTTTAAAATATATTTTGAGATTGGGTATTTTATTTTATAAAACATCTTTCCTCTAAAATCTTCCAAATAACTTTATTTTTCTTTGATATCTATGAAGTAGTTAACAGTATATGCATGAGGATATTTGATAAACACTGTTCTCAATCTTCTGGAATTTGTGCTCTTAAATGTTAGAATAGATGTGTATGTGACTGTGTATATGTGTGAGCATATTTTTTAAATTGAACATAATTTTTAACTGTTTTCACTTAGTTTAGACTTTAGTCTGCCCACTGTTCCATGCTGTTTTGATAGAACCATATTATTGATTTCTCCTGATACTGTCCCTGTCTTTCTTCTCATCATGACGATTTTTATTATTATTTTGTAATATTTGGGATTCTTATATCCATTTTAAATTATCTTTAAAAACATTTTCTAGAATGACTATACAGGTATTATGACTATAACCTGGGGCGGGGGGGGAACATATTAAGTGTTTGTGATTACTTTTTAAAAGCAGATTCTGTTTTCCGAAGTTATATTCCCATTTATATTACAAAGGATTCTAAGCATATCTTTAATAGCTATTTAGTTCAGCCTATAAGTCTTCTAATTTCTACACTGTTTGGGCATGTTACTCAACTGTCTTGCATACATATGAGTGATAGTTAAAAGTTGAAGGGGATAGAGTTAGAGGAGGAATTCCAAGTTTTAATAGATTTTTTTTATTAAATCATCATTCAAAGATATATAACTCCTATATTGTGAATCTATGCAAAAGTTTATCCATGAGTCTTATATATGCCTCTCTGCCTGTATTGTAGAAAGATTATTTATGTAAACACTTTGCTTTCTTCTGTTTCTCTTTAACAGAGTTATAACAGCTGTGAATGCAATTTGTAACATGGGCAACCATATCCAATTTTTAGGCTTTCAAAATTCCAAGTACAAAGGAGGCTATGATAAATTGTCCTGTATTTTTGCATATACTAGGGTACTTTCCTTCATTTCTTATTCTGTAGTATTGCCTAATTACAGTCAAGTTTATTAGTGATCAATGTGATTTAGTGCTCTACCTGAGGATGGGTCTCTGTGATGGAGCAGAGTGATCTTGTCACATTGTGTGGATCTGGCAGGTCTTTCTGATATGGTTCCCCAACATGGGCCCCAGGGGTGCCAGTAGCTGGGCAGCTCCCTGCTTTTGAAGTAGAGTGTCCTTGTTGCTATTGATTGGGTTGTTCACTCAATTGTGAAAAAATAGGTCTAACCAAAAATGGTAGTTATATGATAATCTGGGAGATAAGTGTCATGTGAAGCATTACTTGTATTTGGATTGTGATGAGAGGGAAAAGGGGTAGGCCAGTAGTTTGAAGGAGAGATTTGGCGTAACAGGCTATCCAATGTAGTTATTGTCTGTAAGGGAACCCTGCAGATATCTTTTGTTAATGGAAATCTGAAGTTAAGCACCTCCCTGGTAAACTTTGAAATAGATTTTTAAATGCTCTCATAAATATTAATTGCTTCTAGAATTCACAAGGATTGAATTGGACTTGGATCTTGCTAAAGGAGCACATTACCTGACATTAGTCAAGCAACAGCTCATATTTTTGAAATTTACCCTTTGAGGAGTGAGTGCACAAAGGTGAAAGAAAACGTGTATGCCCAAGGCCTGCTAATAGATCTGCTTCCAGAAACATGAAGCGACCTGACCTGTGAGGATCACTTAGGGCTCCCCCAGCCGAGAACTATACCCAGTGCCTGCATCTCCTGCTTATCCAGTTCTCTTAGGCAAGTACTGTAGACCTGTCTTCAAGCCAGGCAAGAGTGTGTTTATTTAGCAAGTCTGTAGCATTTTCTTCATATAATGGATCACTGTACTTCCTCAAAGTATAATTAGTTAATTCAGAAACTACAAGTCCTGTGACAGAAAACAGATGTTGTTCTCACAAAAAATGAGAAATAAAATTCAATCAGATTTATTATTTAAATGATTTTTTTTTTTAATTGTAGAATTGTTGTGTGGGTAGCTTTCAACATAATTTTCTTAGTATTAGGTGCTTAGAACTAATTTGGATTTAGTTAATTCCATATTTATCACATTTAGTTCTTATTTGCTGCAAATGTTAAAGTAATTTATTTCTTCTGGAAAATTTTAGGATCTTATGAGTAATGGACTTCAGCCAAAAACTGGCAACTTTTTCAAGCAGCTGGATCAAGAAATTAGGAATTTCTTTAATAATGAACCATCTTTTTAAATTCAGCAATTTAAAAGGCCTGCATAGTTAGATTATAATTCCTGTGTATACTCAGTGCAAATTAATTTTTTTCTGTTGACACATTCTACTTTGTTTTCAAAGTCTACTTTATACAATTTCCTTAAAAGCAAAGAAAACCTCTTTAAAAATATAACTTTTCACATAGGGAATGTGGTCATTCATACAGTAGTAACTATGTATAGTGCCAAGTGGGTACTAGACTAGTGAGGATGATCACTTCATAAATTATATAACTATCTAACCACTATTCTGTATACTAATATGAAATAATATTGAATGTCAACTGTAATTGAAAAATCAAAAAAGTAGAAGGGAGGTGAAGGGTAATAAGAGTTCAGACTTCCAGGTATAAAACAAATAAGTCATGGGGCTGTGGTATACAGCATAGGGAATATAGTCAATAATATTGTGATGGTGTTGTGCAGTGTCAGGTGGTCGCTGAACTTATCATGGTGATCACTTCTTTAGGTTTAATAAATGTTGAATAACTATGGTATATACCTGAAACTAATATTGTATGTTAGCTATATTTTAATAAAAATCTTTAAAAAATATAGCTTTTCATTTAAACATGTTCTTTGGCAAAAGTAGTGATAATCATGATAAAATATTATTACATGTAGTCTAAGAGAATCATTTGTTTAAATCATCCAAGTGAGTCTTTATGTGTTTTTGAGAATCATGCTACAGGCTGATAAAGGCATATTCTACCCATCTCATTCTTTTTTTTTAATGCCTACAGCACCTGGTATTCCTAGGAGGTCTCCTATTCAAGTACTAACCAAGCCTGACCCTGCTTAGCATTTAAGATCAGACAAGATTGGGCATGTTCAGGGTGGCATGGCCGTAGGCAACCCTATCCCATTCTGAATTTTCCTCACTTCCTTGAATATGCCATGCTCCATATGCTTTCAGATCTTCCTTCACATGAGGTGTCTCACCAAACATGGACCCCGTTGTATACCTGCACACTTAGTGAGTCAGTCTCACTAACTCTCCCTCATCCTTTTGATCTCAGTGTAAATGGAACTGAACTCTGGGAGGCCTTCCCTGACTAAATTTTGAGCTTCTGTTGCCTCCTGTTTTTCACTAACATAACATCACGGTTATTAGTATTGTCTCATGTAAACTCAACCCCAGTAAGTCACTATATCTTTCTGTATCACCAGCATTACCACAGCGCCTGACACATAAGTTGTGGTGAATATCTGTAGAATGAGTGTTTCCTTCTTCATCAGCCTTTCAGATAAGGAATTACCTAGTTACCTTTGTCTTAAATTGAAACAGTTAACAAAAGGTTACATGTACTGAGGGATGAATTAAAATCCACTGCTCCAGTATTGCTGCCCATTGCCACTGTTATTCAGGTTCCAAAGATGATTTAAAATTTTTTTTATATTGCTTATGATAGTGGTACTTAAAATCTATAATTTTTATACAGGTGTTGTCATTGTAGTGACCCCATGAAACATCGTAATGCCCTGATGGTAACTTGTTTTGTAGATCACTTTTGCACTTTACTTATATCTATCGTTCTAAATTTTTTATTGAATTGTTGCTGTCTTTGATAATTTGATATTTTTTTCCCAAGTTAACTGATCTCTCACATTTGTATTTTTACAGTCTTAACAATTTTATCAGGAACATATTTTTCTATTCTATTCTATAACATGTCATGGTGCTTTATATAGAGCTTGGTTTCACGTGCAGCGTTGTGTCAGAATGAAATATCTGCCCAGTAGTACTGGATTTCATGTATTATGATTTACGTGTTCATGTGTATATCACTGAGTTTCATATTATCCAGAGAGTGCTTACAATGGTGGCTCAGAGTTGAGTTTCTTTATTGACTGCTCTGGCCATAGACATATTTGCAGTTATGTTAAATTTGCTTTGTACTTCTTACATAATTTATTTGCTTGGCTTTATTTTTAATTTTATTTGATATGTGCATACATAAATTCATTCTTAGTAAAATTAAGTTTGTATAGATATGGCAAGGAATCCTTTGCCCCATTATTTATTTGCATTGTATATCTTAGCATTTTATATGAAACTGAACATTTCTTTGTGACATTTCTACAATTTGATAAAATAATTCAATCTAAATAGTTTTTAAAAACTGATTTTGAAAATAATACAGAAAAGTTACAAAAATAGTACCATTTATATATGCCCTTTACCTAGTTATCTCTAACATTAATCACTTACGTAACCATAGCACAATAATTAGAAACCAGAAATCCATTTGTCCGATACTATTTACTAAACTACAGTCCTTACTTGAATTTCACCAGTTTTTCACCCAAGCATTTTTTTTTTGTCCCAGGATCCCACATTACCTTTAGTTGTTGTTTCTTCTTTGTCTCCCCTAATCTGTTATTGGTCCTCATTCTTTCTTTGTCTTTTATCACCTTAGCAAACAGGTTTGGGTATTTACTATTTTCTAGTCACTAAGATTGGTGCTTGGGGGTAGGGAGATGAAAGAAGACATGGCCCTTACCTTCTAGCTCTAATGAAGTAGACAGCACATATACAAGGAATGTCCCTACAATGTAGTAGCTTCTATAAAAGTCCTTTGCACTATTTGAATAGAGAGGAGACAGTTACTAACTCACTGGGTAACAGTGTTGAGGCAGCCTTTTCAGAACTTTTCAGAAGAAATGACATTTGATCTAAGTCTTAAAGAATGACAACTTTTTTTTTTTGAAAATGGGTGGAAGAGAAGTACATTGGACAGAGGCAACAATATTTTGCATGAAGACATAAAAGACTTCAGTAAATTTGTAGAGTAACAAATCACTTAATAGGGATGATGCATAGTGGTGGAGAGCACAGTGAGAGATGAAACTGGAAATGTACTTAGGAACCACCTGTTTTCATTGATTTTTAATAAATTCATCCTCATACTTATGCGGAAGTTTGGGCTCTCCCCGGCCCATTCAAGTTAATCATACTTGTGAACATGTAATGAGTATTTCTAATTTTAAAATGCACAACATTAAAATTTCATTATCTTTTTTGGAGAAACAAAGGGACCAAATAATTATATTCAACTATTATAGTAGAATCTAATACCTTTTTAATTCTGTTAGTAAGAATATGAATTCATTTTATAACATTTATTGAGCATCTATTATATAACAAACTGTTTTGGATAAGGGACATACCAGCAAAGAAAACAGAAAAATTCCTGCTCTCTTGTGCAAATGCATTCTATTGGTTTTAGTTGTACTATATTTGCGCTAATATTCCAAATAAGTTCAGCAAGCATTGTATCTAGGTGCTCGGAGGATACAAAATGAATAAATATATGATTGTGTCTTGAAGGAGAAAATGAATATCATTGAGTACAGATTTTCTGACACAAATAATTATATATTTTTCATATTCATGCTTGAAGATTATTTTCTAGGTATAGACTTCTGGGTGGTCATTTTAACACACTGAAGATATTTCATTATCTTCTGACTTCATTTGTCAGTCTAAGGCAGCTACTTGTGACTGCTTTTTAAATTATTTTCTTTGGTTTTTATTTTTCAAGTTTTGCTATGATGTCTAAAAATTGATATCTTTTATTTATTCTGCCATGGATCTGAGGATTGGTATCTTCATTAGTTCAGGAAAATCCTGAACTCTTATTTCTTCACCTTTTGTTTCCACTTTATTCTCTTTTTTCTTTCTTTTTGGGTTTCAAAAAAAAAAAAACATGTCAGAATGTCTCACTGTATGCCCTATGCCTCTTACCTTCTCTTCTGTGTTTTTCATCATTTTCTCTCTCTGAGTTGTACTTAGAATTTCTTCTCATTTGCAATTTACTAATTCTCTTCAACTATATCTAATCTGCCATTAAACTCATTCATTGAGTTCCTAATTTCAGTTATTGAATTTTTATTAGGGTATTTTTCAAATTTGTCACATTTTATAGTTGACCATTTCTTGCCATATCTTTAAGCTTGGTTTTTATCTCTTTGAATATGGTAAACATAATTTTTAAAAATCTTTGCCTGTATTTTCCATATCTGAAATTTCTGTGAGTCTGATTCTGTTGTTTCTTATTTCTGCTAGTTCTGTGTTAAATATTGTTTTTGAAAAACTGTTTATAGAAATAATCTGAGGTCTAGAATTTTCATGTGCTTCTGCTTTCTGCATAGTTGAGCGGTTTAAGGACTCCTCAAGCCAGCTTCATGATGCAGGTATTGTGAGTTGGGCTACAAATCCATGTGTAGGCTGGTTACTTCCTCCCTTATATGAGGCCCAGCTTACAGTAGGGGTTGGCCTACCAGAGACCCCAACTTATTAGGCCCTAGAGGCTACCAGGATTTCATCTCTGCTTCTCCTGGAGGATCAGTAAATAACCTCGGGACAGATGTGACTCTGCATGTTGGGCCTATCTTTTTGGCCTCCTGTCCTACCAGTCTTGGACAGATAATTCATTTCTGTCTCAATAGCTCTTTGGTGCTTGTTTGAAGACACATTATCCAACGTTTTACATTGTCTCAGCAGGAGGATTGCTATGAATTGCTTATTTTGTCATCACTAGAAGAGTGCCTCCAGCATTTACTGTCTAAACTAGATAGTTCAGTATTTTAGTTGTATTATTATTTTTTTAACGTTTGTTAATCTTAGGTTTTCAACCAGATCATATGTAAGCTTTGTGGATAGGCCTTGATATTTCTTATCCATCTCACATAGCATTTAATATAATGGTAGTGGATAGTTGGTTCTCTACAAGTATCTCTTGGTCGATTGACTGGTTAAATCAACCTATGGCGATTTCTCCTCTTTGTTCATAAGGCTGCTTTTGTCTCTCAAAGAGAGATTTGTTATACTTTAAAAGTTGCCATGGCCATTTTTCTCTTCTCTGTTGCTGTCTAACACAAGATGAGATAACTTCAATTAAACTGACCACTAAAAATCTGGCATAAAATGGTATCCAGGGAGCTTTTCTTAATATTAATGTATGTGTATTCTAAAAGGAATGATTATTTGGATATTTTGGAAATCCAAAATTTTGGTAATAAAGATATTCATATGATGATTTATTCTGAGCTTAATTTGCTGTGCGTTTAGTTTTTCTTTTCTTGTGCCTTAAGATTAAATGGTTTTCTAATGTAGATACTGTAACCTATTTTTAGACTATATTTTTTAAAGGTTTTTTGAAAGCAGATTTTTAAAAGAATTTCCAAGTGCAAACTGCCCCTTGTTCTTTTTTGTGCATCTAGGAAGTATATTCTAACCAGCGAATAAAAAGAGTATCACTTAGGATGTTGTATTTTTGCTTTTCTTCTTTTATCTTTTGTTAATGCACTGAATACCTGGTATTTTTAAAACGTACTTGTCCGTTATATTCTCACTTCCCTTCCAAATTCATTCTTGCACTGCTGTGAAAGAGTGAGGGTCCCCAAAAGCAGGACTGTAAGACCCTTATAATTCCTCCTCACCACTGGTTCTTCTGTATTTTTGGCAATTCTCTAGTGGCTGGTTGAACTATCGGTTGTCAGACTGACCTGATTTGTTTCACTTGTAAACAAAATGGCTTAAGCCACTGTTGATTTTTGTGGCAGCTCAGTTGCTTAGAGCAAGGTGCTAATGAGACACAGGTCATAGGTCCAGGCTCTGAGTGGGTTAGTAAGCTTTGCTCTGGCCCATGGCCACAGACTCTGCCTCCCCCTTGCCAGCTGTCATGCACATGTATGCCATGGCTCATTATGGGGACAGCGCAGGGGGTATAGATAAGACAAGGCAAATCTATCATCTCTGCCAGAAAAGACAGTTCTTACTGATGGGTCAGTAACCTTTTTGTTGGAAGAACAGCGCATTAGTATTAGCTTCCATAGATATGTCCATCTGAGTCTTTTTCTTAAAATAACTCTTGTGATTGTATGGGTTGTCTGCAGCAAGTTTAGAATACTGCTCGCATTTTAAAACATGTTTGAATGTAAGGATGGCTTTTTAGTTTGTAAAAGATCATTGTTCTCAGTTAGAGAGTCTTAATATTATTTTCTAAAATAGAAAAGTAAGTTTTAGAATTCAGATTTGATAAAGCACTAAAAAACTGTAAAAGTTATTGTAAAGAAATCTATCAAGTTTAGAAAATGGCTTCCAGGTTCCTTCACCCCGACCAACTCCCTCCTAAAAGAAAAGAAAGAGGGGAGGGAGGGAGGGAGGAAGAAAGGGTAAATAGATCGAAAGACAGAATGGTGCTCAAAAAAAAACTTTTCTAGAAAAGCATACGTTTCCTTTTTACCAGAACATTTTAGTAGACATTGTCTTGCAAAAGGACCCAAAGGTAATTATTAAACAGATTTTTTTTTTCCTTTAATAGCTTAGTTTTGGTGGCCTAAATTAATCTGACCAGGAATTTAGGCATTTCTTCATCATATATTTTAAGTCTATAGATGATCTGATTCTGTTGTGACTTAAATTCTTAACATGGCATAAAGCAAAGTGGGGAGGAGGGTGGTTTGTGGGTGTGTGTGTGTGTGTGTGTGTGTGTGTATTATTACTTCCTAAAGGTATTGTAGGCTCCGCGGTAAACTTTTTGGCTTAAATCAGTGAATCCTAGAGTATGATCTTGTACCAGTGGTGGTGGACTATGGACAAACACTTTATTTCTGTAATCACCTTTTAATACCTATTTGGGAGAAAAAAATCTGCTTCAGACCTTCCATTTCTTGGATATTATTGCTTAAAAGGAATTTCTTTTTACATACATTTTAAAAAGAATAAAAGTGAGCCAAGTTTAAAAATTATTTAAAAAATAATAGCACAGATGAAGCAGAATTACTGAGGATGGTCTGGAAATGATTGAGGATTGTGAAACACTGTCTTAATTGTACACTGTGGCAGGAGAAACTTCACACTCTCAGAAGCAGACTGTTGGGATGATTCAAGTCCCTAATGTTTAGCTAGAAGTTAAGTGAGTTGGTTTCTTAAGTTCTTGTCTATTTATGGATACGGGCTCAGGTAGGATATGAGTTAAGTTTAAAATCTTTGAGAAATAAACTCAAGACAATTTTATTGATGAGTAATGGGCAAATAATACTATATTCAGAATTAGTATGGAGGAGAGGGAGAAGTCTGACATTTATTCATTTACTTATTCATTGATTCAACCAATATTTCCTGAGCACCTGCCGTATGTCAAGCATTTTTGTACGAGTTGGGGATATAAGAAAGAACAAAACAGACAGATCTCTGCTATCATGAAATTAATTTACATTTTAATAGGAAGAGACAGGTAATAAACAATTAAATATATAGCACGTTAGCTGGTAATAAATGCTACGGAGTAAAATAAAGAAGTTAGGGAGTGATAGGGTTGGAGAAGCAAGATTGCTATTTTAAATAGTTCGATTAGGAAAGGCCTTCTTAAGAAAGCGACATTTGATTCTGAAGGAAGTGAGGGTGCATACCATGCATGGGGAAGGAGTGTTCCAGATAGAGAAAATAGTTAAGTACACACCTGATGGATGAGAGTGTGTTCTGACGTGTTTGAGAAACACAAAGGAGGACAGTGTGGCTGGAGTGGAGTGAGAGGTGAGGGCAGAGAGGGGAAGGAAAACTCCAACTTCATGCCAGCCCTCAGGAGCCAGTTTAAGGCCTCTGGCTTTGCTGGGAGTAAAAGAGAAGTCTTTTCAAGGTTTTGGGCAGATGAGGGACCTGAGCTGACTGACTTATGTTTTAACAAGGTGTTCTGGCTGCCCTGTTGAAAATCAACTGTGGGATAGCACCAAGGAGGCCAACAAGGAGGGTATTGCTATAAATCAAGCAAGAGATATGATGACTTACACTAGAGTTGATGGCAGAAAGAGTGGTGACAAGTGGACAGATTCTGGATATATCTTGAAGTGTAGCCAGTAGTATTTATAAATAGACTTTGATGTACAGTGTTAGAAGAGAAGACTTCAAGGTAATTAATTGGCCTAAGTAACTGGTAGAATGAAGTTGTGTACTGAGATGAACAGAGATAGTAGCAGGAGAGCAAAGGGGAAAGATGGCACATGGCAGAAGGTGAACTATACCTTTAAATTTTTAAAACTTATTTTTATTTCAAATAGCCCCATTCCCTGCTCCAGTGCACACAAAGGACCTATACTGGCTTTTATTCTGAATTTGTTACTGTAGATTTTTCTGGAATACTTTTTAAAACTATAAATAAAGTATCCATAGTATAGGCTATTTTACTCAGATTTTAACTTTAAACATCCTTCAGAAGCCATTTGCATCCAATAGCAATGCATTCTGCCAATGTGGTGACTAATTGGGTTAGAGGTTAATAACAAGACATTCTTATAAACATCATTGGGAGTGGTATATCCAAATGAAAGCTTGTATTAGGCAAAGATTCAAAGAACGGGAATGTTAAAAAACATGTTCCAAGCCAAGTGAATATTAAGAGTTTTAACTTTGAAAGGAACGGACGTTATCCTTGGAAATAACTATCTTAGTTTGGATGTTCTTTTTTTTAATTCTCATGTTTGGTTTTTTTTTTAATGAAAAAGTATTCATTCCTATCAGAATATCACTTCTTAACCATGAAATTAACTTTTTTAAAGTTGGAAATTCTGTGACTTGCTTCCTACTCTGCTGACTGGGCATTCCTCCTTTTGCAAAAAAATAGGAAGTTGGATTTTGTGCTTTCCAGCCAAGAGAACCACTTTTCTCTTTCTCCATAGGCCAGCTGAATACCTCCCCCTGCTCTGTGATGAAATCAGATGATGGAATCTCAGTTTGCTTTATTGAAGTTTTTTGTTTTTTTTTAACCTTTGTTTTAATTGAGCCTTTGGGATGTAAACTGTTTCTTAACATCTGAAAGTTAAAGGTCTAATATTGAAATTTATAGGATGCTAGAGGAGATCTTTTAGCCTCTGTATCCAAACCAAAATGTAAAATCTCTTTTTATTGTGGGAGAATCATTCCATACTTCCCTTCTCTCTTAGCCTCTCCACTCCCTCCATCCACAAAAATTTCAGTAAAGTAGGTTTCTTAAGTTTAGGGTCAGTCTTGTTCCAGTCTTTCTTTATAGTAAAATTTCTTTTTTATAATCTTCACAAAGGCACTGGTAATCACAGTGGTTGGCAGAGAATAAAGCATTTTGTAAAATCTATACCTGGAAATTGAGTCACTCTTATTGCTTAAATTTCCTTTACAGAATAACAGAGGTACTGTTGGATGAGTATTTTTGTTATAAAAGCAAATTAGTAAGAGGCAGAAACTGTCTATACAAGGTGATATGTAGGAGGATATCTGAAGTGGATTATTTCTCTTCTCTCTGTGTTTTCAAAGCTCTTTAACAATAACTCATATTACACTCATTACATAGTATTATCATTAATTTTTAGGTGTTATTTTATTCTGTAGAGTGGGAATTCTTTTATAACGCAGTGCCTGATATAGTACATTCATTCATCGAAAGAATGTATCGAGTGTTCATTATGTGCCGGACACAGACGTGGCATATGCGCGCAGGAGACAGAGCAGCAAGCAGAACAGATGCAGTTCTTACCACATGGAGCCTATAGCCCAAGGCAGGGTGAACAATCGCACAGATAACCATGCAGTTACAATGAGATAGTTGCAGGCAGAGTGAGGAACTAGTATCTAATATGTATATTAGTATATATCTTGTGAATACTCAATAAATGATTATTGAATTCGATTTTGAATTTGGATAGACACTTAAGGTTTTAGACTAGTCAAAAATGGAATTAAAAAAAAAAGAAAACACCATCGTATCTATATTGCCTATAAGAGGAAAATGTAGAATACTTTTTAAGTTTTATGTGTTTTTTAAATAACCTGACCCAGATCGTCTCTTGGGTCCATGCCTTTGTACATGTTGCACTATTCCTAGTCTTCTTCACCTAGCAATGCCTACTCACCCTTCAAAACCCAGACTAAATGCCACCTTGTTCCTTCCATGCCATCTCACAACTCCATTAGCACAGAGGACAGTGTTATATTTATCTGTGAAATCCTAGAACTTGGGTCTACCACTTCACATGGCGGCGGCGGCGCACAGAGGTGTGTTTAATGAGTGAATGTATCTGTTTGCATGCCTTTCTCAGTGCACACCGGAGACCTCTATGTGGCTCTCCCAGAAAGAAGTGACCTGTAGTCTGTATCCCATTCTTTCATTTAGAGAGATTTGTTCTGCCTCTTCTCATACAGGGTGGTAAAGGTTAAATGTAATAAAAAAGTAAGAGTTAAGCATTTTCAATAAATGTAAGGTAGTGGAAGCATCCTAATCAATATTAATTATTATTGCACTACTATTGTTTCTTAGAATACACACTTCAGAAATACAGAATCTTACTGAGGACACCAGTGTTCTTGGGTTTGACCTAGATGTTGAGGTAATAAACAATTCTCTACCAATTAGTGTGTTGGCCCAGTACAGGTGCTTGACAAGGCCCCTTTCAGGCTTCTGTACATCACTTCGACCCCCCACTCCAACAGTACAGTCTGCTAATGAATTAGCAGTCATATTTCTCTACTGGTAAAGGACTGCCTAGAGCAGATCCCTGTGGAGCGAGACCTCGCTGTTTCTGTGGATATAAAGAAAACCTCTTAAGAGAGCCTGAATGATTCAGGAAATCTGAACTTAAGAGCCAGGGACTCAGCAGGAGGTACCACTTCTTGGCTGACTGGAGCCTGCTGTAAGAAACCCTATTTTTTGGCTTTGACAGACTTGTTGGAGAAATTGAAAATCTCCTTTTTAAAAAACAGATAATTTAAAATTCTTTGTGATTCACAATCTCAGCAAATAGTGATGAGCTGTGTTATTCCCTGGTGGGATGGGGGAAGGGAGAAACCTCAGGGAGCTCTGAGTTCTCTCAGTAGCTCATCTCCCTAGCCTTTCACCCCTCACCCTTACTCAGGCGTCTTTCTCCTACTGGCTTGGCGTGAACCCTGTTTTTCCCAATCAGTTGCCTTTGTTGATGTCCTTTGCCATTTACAAGCACCCAGCACCACTTCGGTGCTGTCGAGAGACTGTTTGGCAGCTCCCACAGTGAGCTCTGCCCTTGGCCCCTATGCTGTCCAGCCTAGGAAGTGTGCGGACCAAGTGGTCATGTGCTGATTTCCAATGCTGGTAGATAGAGGAGACCCTTTTAGCTGCTCTAAATTTGAGAAGACTCCACTGGCTTATACAAGCTAACCTGGATCACAAGTCAAATATCTGAACACGCCAATAAAGAGTGCTCTAAGGAAAAAGAAATGGCCTGCCTGGCCTTTCATTATTTGGAAATTTCTTTTAACTCACAGCCCTCCGTTTCATCAAGGGTGAGGGCATGCAGTACAAAATTCAAGGAAAAGTAAATTGTGTTTTGTATAGCCGTAATATCAAAATTTTTACTCTGCTCACAATTTGTGAAATTGTTAATCCTGCCTATGAACCAGGATATTTGAATAAAGCAAAGTATTCCGTTGTTTTTTGTAAGAAGCAAGAGTTTACTTTCTCTTTCCCTGGTTAAATGATCACTTACTTCATAGATATGTAATTTTTTTTGAAAGTCTGTCATATCCGGGTTGTTGGTACATTAATCCCTGAAGAGGATATAAAAAGTGTAAGACCCTCTTCTCAAGAAACTAATGGTGTGATTGAATGATTGAGATTTATGTATGTGAAACACAGAATGCTAGATATTTTGAGTAGTAATCGAGTGCAATAGTGTATGATTTCAATTTTAAGTGCCATGCATGCAGGAAGGGAGATGAAGAACAAAAATTAATTAGTAAAATCCAGTACTACAGAAGGAATATATATTTGTAATATTTTCTATTCTGTCAAGAACAACTTGAATCGCTGATTTAATTACGGGTGGAGAGCCAGATTTTTATTCTGTACCTGAAAATTCTTAGCTCCTTTATGTCATTTGACATATGAACTTAACCTTTTTGGAGAAAGAAAACAAAGTTGTTAAAATTTTAAAGGTTTCATAGCCCTTTTCATGAAAAATTAAGACATCAACTCAACAAGTATTTATTGAGCACTGACCTTGGGCCAATGCATGTACATTTTTTAGTTTTTAGACAGCAGCAAAGTAACCCTGGAATAATGCCTCTCAAGATGACTTTGATAAGTACAAGATGGTGAGCTGAGCTGTTAGCCAACAACCTTTGTTTTTCTTTGCTGAATATTTTTCTCTTTTCTTGTGTAGTAGAACTTAAGAGTTAGAAATGTTCAGACTGTTTCTGTCCAAGCTGCATTCTCATCACTGTCAGGATTTGTTTAGTGATTTATAATTAATTAGATAAAAATTTGCAAAGCTTTTGGGGCTCTATAATGGGGAATGTAATATAATTTGGGGTGGTAGTGGTTTGGGCCTCATCTCTTAAATTTGATTTGTCTTTCACGATTTTATGCTTATATCTACCAAACAGAGATTCTTTTTTCTTCATGGAATTCGAAAGTGCTCATTTATCTTGGATGAAATTGGTTTCTTCTACCTATTGCTGGAGAATTTAGTTTTCTAACCAGAATGTCTGATTTGTTTTATGTGCTTGCCAAAAAGTTCCCAAATACTGGCCGCCTGAGTTCTGGCTAATGTTTCCAGGCGCTCTGTTTTGAAAACATTCCGTTTCTACCCTGTGTTACAGATGCTCTTGCATACAGTGAAATCCTGTGATAAATATTTTTCAATGAGCATAAAGTATTTGAAAAATAAACGAATGGCAGTGTTATCATTAGTCATACATTGACTGAGTGCCACCAGTGTATTCATCATCATGTTCAGGACATAGTCCAAGACACAATCCCTGTTTAGTGGTTTTATAGTCTAATTATCTGTGAAATGGTCATGTCAAAAAAGAGCCATGAGTTGGGCAAATTATTTGCAATTATGATTAATAACCTGCTCTGAGTAATTAATGGGAAAATACATGTGGCTTCTCCTAGGCTGCTAGTTTCAGATATTTAAGCAGTAAGTGTGTATTCCAAATAATTCCCAGTAAATAAAATAATTCTTGTTAATGCATTCTAAGTTTAGTTCTTACCTATGTTTTAACCCACTCAAGAAAAGTGTGAGCACAAGTAAATTTTCAAATTTGGTCAATAGTAAATTGTATTATTTAGAAAATTACTGCTTTTTACAGACTGATTGTCTTTGCAATATTTGTTCTTTCTTGATTATTTGAAGATACTTTGAGAATACTCAATATCTAGACATTTGTGCTTGATATAAAGTATTCATTTTGCATTAGATAAAATGAAAATGAAAATGTATTAAGGTTGGGCCTACACAATTCAAATATTGATTTCAATTTGATAGATGGAGTTCGTGGGCAAAATATTTTGCAAAGTTTTTATTTAATTTACTTGTTATTTTGACTCACATAGATTTAGTTGAAGTGAGACATAGTAAGTATAGACTTTAAAATTTATGTATTTGAATAGGTTTTTTCCCACCCGTATGCAGATGCAGTTTTTAGGTAATTTTCTTTCAAGAATGATCATATGACCTACTTGAATTCATTATGGTAGATTTTTTAATTTGATGTGATAAGAATTTGTTGGTTCATTTAAAAAGTTGGTTAAAAGTAAGGAATAAAAATGATATAAACATTTTATTAATATTTAACTTATAAGATATGGCATATATACGTGTGTGTGTGCGCGCGTGTGTGTGCGTGTGTGCATGTGTGCATGTGTGCATGCGCCAGTTTGGTGGAAGCTCCAGTCTTTTCTTTGAGCATGGGTTGGAGTTTCTCATCTTTTTACGCAACGGTTTTTAGTCAGTTTCTTTAAAGGCACTTGTGAAGCAGTCTGAATGCAGAACCCTTCTAGGCTGTAAATTATTCCAAACTTGGTACAGCTTTTTTCACATTAGTCAGGTCTGTCTAAAAACATTCAACTAAGTGTCCATAGAGACTACAACTCTTTTTGTACACATATTTTATTGGATGTTGGATAACAGTACAGTATTTAATTAAAGTACTTAATTATAGTAACAGGCATAACTGATATAAACAGATTTGAAAACAAACACAATTAAGCACAGAACTCAGCAGGTGGAAGCAGAAGTACATGGGTGTCCTAGACAATAATAGCTTATTAGCTCCCAGCCGTGAGCATTTTGTGGGGAAATAAAGAGCTCTGGATTGGTGAGGCTGTTACATGGTGGTCAGTTAGGAGAGCTTTTTTTTTTTTCTTTTTGATTCGAGGTTGCCAGGTCGACTCTCCATCTAAAGGACCTCCTTTCTTTTCCTGTTCCTGCATGAATACTTGCTTAAGTCCATTTATTTTAATGGTGATGGCTGCCAATCCGCCCCTTTCCAACCATGTCTACTTCCCTTAACTTTGGCTGTTTTTTTCTACCTGTCTCTCCTACCTTTCATTGTGAAATTTGCATCAAAATTTACCTCCTTATGGAAGTTGCATCAAAATTTACCTCCTTATGGAAGCCCTATGGATTGACTCTACTCATCTTTTATATTCCTATTAATAATTTATGTTCTATCTCTACAGCTTTAATAAAGTAAAACTTTGGAAATCTGAATTTTAGTATCAAATATAGGATCCTGTATATAAATGTTCAAATATTTCTTTAGCCATATGAACTCATAAAACAGGACAATTCTTATTTTTTCCAGTTTTATTCAGTTATAATTGACATGTGACAGTTCTTGTTTTTTAATTTATATATTATGGTGCCATTGGTTAATGAAATCCAATAAGTTTCAAATATACAATTCAACAGTAAGTCATATATATATATTGCTTTGTGTGTTTACCACCTATAGTTAGATTTCTTTCTGTCACCGCATATTTAATGCCTTTTGTCCCATTTAGCTTCCCCCTCCCCGACATGCAACAATTCTTGAGATGCTTAATTTTCAAGACTTTTCACCATACTGTTTAAAAGAGATAGAGAAATTGGCCTTTTAGAATGTGACTTGCTACCTTTTCACAGAATATACTATTGAAGAAAGCAAGAAACAAGTTCTTATATTATGTTGTTTGAAATCATGTTCTTGAATTGTATATGTATATTTTCTCCCCAAGTAGTTTGTAAACTCTTCAAAGCATGGGTCATATGTTTTCATTCTTTGAATCTTCTGTGGCGTAGTGGATAGTGAGTCTGAGCTCTTGTACAGTTGAAGTGAGTAGCAGGTGCTCAAAAAATGTTAACTGGCAAAAATTCTCAGTGAAATACAATAACAGCTCATAGCCACTAACATCTTTTGAGCAGTTACCACATGCTATACACTGCCTTAAGTGCTTTATGTATGTGATCATGCAATTCGCACAACTATTGTTATTCCCATTTTACAGATGTAAAGGAGGAGTCAAATACTTGGCTGAGGCGACACAACTAGAAAGTGGTAGAGCTAGGAATCAAACCCAAGGAGTCCGATTCCAGATTTTGTCCCTTAATTCCTTTACTACAGTATGGGTCAATAATCTTTCAGAAACTTTCCGTAAGAAGTTCTGAAAACTTAGATGAAATATGAATTTTCTTTTAACCAAACTAAATAGAAAACTAAAAAGTAATCCTTAGATGAAGTAATTTATACTAAATAGGAAGCCTTGGGAAGGCCTCATTAGAAAATGAGAGAATAGGAAACTAAGCATGGTATTGTCTGCTGACCAGTGAGAAGAATATCTACTTATGCTGTGAATTCTTTATTTTATACATGTAACACCTGAATGAGGATGGTGTATTTCTCAAGCTCTCACATCTCATTGCTGGGCGACATCAAGGAGCTCTTTTTTTGGATAGCTGTCCATCTGTTCTTCTCCAAGAACTCCTGGATCTGTGCCACCGCCACTTGGCTTGCTGGCTCCAAGAGAGCCTAAATCAGTGAGTTGCTCACACCAGGGAGAACAAACAGGCTCTTCTCCTTAAAGTGTCTGTAATTGTATGACCATAATTAGAAATAAACCTTCTTTATATAATTTGCAGCTCACAAGGAAAGACTTTCTGCTTACACACTATTTTCCCCCTATTGTTTCACATGCTGTTGGGGAAATGGGTTACTTGGCCTAACAATACACCATTGAATTGAATAGCGAGATCCAGAGTCCCACCCTCCTAATTCTGCTGTTTGGCCTTGGATTTATCTCCTGTCCTTTCTCAGTTTTTGGGTTGTAGTGTTACATGATGTGGCTAATACAGCCATATAGGAAATGTTGCATGTGACAATCTTAATTGTTTAGTTCCTTAGAAATAAGAGAACCTAGAAATAAATAACTCTCGAGTAGAGACACTAGTTTTGGTGCTTGCAGTTAGGGTTTGAGTTTGTTGTCATCATCATAAATGATAATATTGTTTGGGTGGTACTACCATGTTCAAAGAGATGTAGGTCACTGTTGATTTTTGCCTAATGGTTTGAGTTTGAGTAGATATTGATTAATTCATGAGCCCCAACTGCAAGGAAGATGTTCAGTATTGATTAGACATATGCCTCTGGTTGTATGCTATTAAAAAGGACTCAGTTGTGAAATACTCCTAAAGCTAAATCAATAAGCCAGTAAAGTTGTTTTCCTCCTATACATGTTTGTATCCCTTTAACTAAATGGGAAGGACTTAGGAATTTCTGTGATCTGGACTGTAAGAAAACTAGCTGTATCCTTGGAACAGTATACTTTTATGTTAACCATTCCAGGTGAGTATAAATTATTCATATGTACATTTTAGTGGAGGATAACCCTGGCTTAATCAGGAAGACAGCATAGTTATTTTCTTGGGAAAATCATCACCTTTATTCTGATGATATGGATAGAGAAGTTTGTTTAGAACATGGCCAAACACTAATAAAAATTGAAGGGTTTTGAGATATAGTTCCTCACAGTGTAAGAGTTTAAAAATATCAATTTCTGTTATGATCATGGCCAGTGATTGTTAAGCAATTAGCTGTACTGACAGAGTCACTATGAAGTTTTCTGTCTTGGCAGTTTTTCTGAAGACTTAATTGACTTTAGTGCAATTTCTGGTGCACTTTTTTTCTCTCAGTATACAGACTTGTCCGGAATAACATTAGTCTTCATGAAATCCACTAAACTCAGTAACTTCTGGGCCTGTTATTCTCTCCTTGCCTTCTCTTCCAAGTTCCTAGAATGGTCTGTTACCTCCTGCTGTGTGGACTTCCTGGCCATGCCAACCCCTTCCTTAAATCTTTATGGTGGTTTCTCATTTCCTTTTGCATCTACTCTAGCTGTTTGCCCCATACATCAAAGCCAGTCACCAGCAGGCTCTGGATTATCTCATTTCCCTCATCTGCTGCTTAGGTCCCTGGCCTTCTCTTTCTTTCTCTCTGTTCATTTTAAGTTCCTCTAGGTAGCACCTTCCTCGTGAACTCATGACATTAGTATTTTGAACCCTTCCACGCACTATCATTTTTTTTAGACTTTCTTTTAACAAACTGTCCTTTTTCTTCTATTCTAAATAACTCCTGAAATCCTATCTTCTGTAAAAGTCATTTTGAATTAAGTAGAGAATTGCTGATGGTCTCCTCTTCATGTGCTCTGACAATAATAGACCTCCCATGGCTTCTTCCTCTAATATCCACCCCCATTATAAACTCACCTTTACTTCCCATTCCCAAATGGCCCTTGCCCTTGACTTATGTGTAATAACAGCATCTCCCATCCCTGTTCTGGTTACTGCTCCTAATTTAGAGACTCACACAGGGGCAAAGGAAGCAGATTCTGAGGTCAGCCACCTGACTTGGAATCTGAGCTCTGCCACTTGCAGCTGTGATCCTTTGGGCCCATTATTTAGCCTTTCTGTGTCACAGTTTCCTCCTTAATAAGACTGGGACAGTAATAACAAGTACCTGAAATTGCTGAAATAATTTAAGCACTTCATATAGTACCTAGCACATAGTAAGCATGCAATAAATATTAGTGTTATTACTTATTAACTGGAGGGAGAGAATGAAGAACACACCTATATTATATATATGTATATATACATGTGCACACATACACATATACACACATGCACACACATCTACATACACATACATAGTTACATAGTTTGGAAAAACATTTAGAATTGTGATATTTCTTTTTTAGAAAGTGAAAAAAATGCATATTTTTAAATGTAAACCACACAGAGTAAAGTTGAACAAAATTCTGGCTGGAGAGACAAGGGTTTAAACACCAGTGAGGAGGAACTGTTCCAGCTACTTCTGCCCACCTACTAAAGGTCTGGCATCAGCGGACTCGGCTCTGTTTGAAGGCACGGGGCCCCATGTGTGTGTGTCTGGGCACTTGGTGCTATGGTGTGACAATGATTAGGGCAATACGTTTTCCTTATGGAAGTTTAAGAAGCAGGCAGTAATCCACCTAATTTTAAGTAAATGAAAGAGAAAGTAATGTTTTTAAAGGTTATGATGGAGAATACCCTTTTTAAATTGACTCTAGAAGACTGCTTAGATAAATCTGTCATGAGTTTATGCCATACCACCTTTAAACTTTGATATAGCTTCAGGACAGCCATTATTTAGCATGAGGATAATTAATTGCTTTTGTTTTTCTAGTTTTGTTCCTAGTAAATATTCTGTTAAGGAATTTTATAAACATACCGAAGGTAATTCAAGTCCAATGGGTATATTTTCTAAATAGAACACTTACCAGGCTTACGTTGATTATTTATATTTGAAAATGTTAACTGTAGATATTGGTGGATTGGCTTCAGATTAATCACTTATTCCTGATTTTCCAGGGATGGATCAGTGAAATATTTGTTTGGAAAACAAATAATTTTAGATAGGCAAATGGAATCTTTTAAAAATAATAAATGATTTAATATACCAGTGTTTTTTGTGTGTGTAGTATCGGAGGACACAGAAGTATGCAGTGTGTGTATGACTTTATATATTTTTTAGTTCCACTAATCATATCTTAGGGGTTGCTACTTGTAGATGTAAAAGTTACTTGAATTTTTCTGTTTTCATCTATTTATGTAATTTTTCAGCTTATATCATTTTAGGTTGTTTTATTAATGCTGGTTTTATAACATAAAATTATTAGAAATTATAAGGAAGGGTGGCATGAAAGAGGTGACCAGATTTATACTGTTTTATGTTTCTGACTTTCATTTCTTTTCAAGTGTAGATTTATTCCTAGTGATACAAATTACTGTTTTCTTTGGCAGGCATTAGAAGCAAGTCTATGTGAAATTATGTAATGTCTGAAAAGTTTTATTCATGATTAATTGGCCTATCCTAGAATGGTATTTGTATGTGTGGAATAAGGCGATCATGCTTTTTATTTGGCAGTGAGTTAAAGTGCCCCTGCTCAGATCAGGTTACTCTACAGGGCTTTTTGAGTGAGAACTGTATATTTAGCTTGATCTCTAAAAAGCATAAAATGTAGCTTCAAAGCCAAATATGCTGGAATTAATATTGTAACCAAAATTAGTCTTCAAATACCTTCAAAAGCAAGCTATTCTACTCTAACACACCTTAACAAATAAAGTTAACAAATAAAGCCAAGAGATTTATTAACAACAACATTATCATCTCTATGGCCTCTGAAGCACAGCAGGTCTTGATTATCCAAGGGTAGATGATTGTCTGTAGTGTCAAAAAATAGTTTTAAATTCTTCCTGACCTTGACCCAGGCCGATCAGTTATAATAGTCTTTCTATTTATTTATCTAAGCTGGATTTTATAGGAGCTAGAAAATAAGGCCTTTAAACGATTGTCCCTTCTTGTGTGTACTTGAGAAATGATGATATCCATTACAAACAATACAGTGATAATGAACTTGATAATCGAGGAAAGGGTACTGCAGTGGTTCTGGAGCCTAATGTCTTGAGAAAATTAACTTCAGTTTTCTCATCTGTTATATGAAGATAATAGTATCTAACTTTTGGCATTTTAATGATTAAGTAAGAGTTTATCTGAATCTCTGCTCATAATAAGTGCTCTTCCAGTGTTTGCTGCTGCTACTCACTACTGCAACTGCCACCACACCAACTACTACTCCTACTATTATATAAATAGCTCTTCTTGCAGAGCACTGACTCCAAGGTTTTGCTCTTTGGTGAATTATCATATTGAAATGATAAAACATAGCCCAAAGTTGGATATGGGTAATTGTGGTGTTACTTTTAAAAAGTATCTATATTCTTATTACTCAAAGGCGTAGTAGACCAGAGATCAGCAAGCAGTATATCAGTATCACCTGGAAGCTTATTAGAAATGCAGACTCTCAGGTTCCTGTCTCAGAACTACTAAATCAGTTTGCATTTTACCAACATCTCCAGGTGTTTTGTTTGTGTATTAAAGTTTGAGAAACACTAATTAATCTGCATCATTTTCTGATCACCTCCCCCACCCCCATACCTATCCTCAGAATCATCTGAATAATTTAGAGATGACTACCAGCAGTGGACTACTAGCAGTACCACCTGAGCCAGGCCTCAGAACAGACATGTGGTAGGTAATTGGAAAGAAGGGAAGGTGGAAAGAGGAAGGAGGAAGGAGGAAGGGAGGAAGAAAAACCGTAACTGACAATACTGATATTATAACTCTGTACATAGGTCTGTGCTTACTGATTTCAGGTTGTCCTTTGTTTGACACTGAATATAGAAAGGAGTACTGAAATTTCGTGGGCTGGTATAAAATTCCTGTGACATTGTAAGTTCCAGCATTACTTTGATACCAAAACCAACCAAAGACATTGTTTAAAAAAAAAAAAAAAAGGAAACTATGGAACAATAGTTCTCATAAACATAAGCATAAAAATCTTTATAAAATAATAGCAGATCAAACCCAGAAACATATAAAAAGGATAATATATTGTGAGGTTTATCCAGAAATGCAAAGTTGGTTTAATATTCTAAAATTAAGACAACTTATGATTATCACAATAGATATAGGAAAAGGAATGAACAAAACTAAAAATCCATTCATAATAAAAACTCTCAGCAAACTAGGAATAGAAAGAAGTTTGTCAGCCTGCAAAAGACATCTAAAAACAAAAAGTATAGCTAACATTAATAATGGTGAGGGATCAAATACTTTCTTGCTAAGGTCAGGAATAAGACAGGTATGTCCACTTTCATTGTTTCTATTCATCATTGTACTAGAGTTTCTAGCCGGTGCAGTAAAGCAGGAAAAAGAAATGCAAATCACATATTCGGAGGAAGAACTAAAACTGTCTCTAGTTTCAGACCACATGATTATCTAGATGGCAACTATTAAGACGTCTTTAAGAAAGCTACTAAATAAAACTGGAGTGAATTTAGGAAGGATACAAGGTTGATACACAAAACCCAGTTATATTTCTACATAGTAGCAATGAACAATTCAGAAGTTGAAATGCCACTTATAATAGCATCAAACAATATGAAATATGTAAGGCTAAATTTAACAAAATATGAACAAAATGTGTGCTCTGAAAACTATAAAGCATTGTTGAAAGAAATTAAAGAAGACCCAAATAAGTGGAGAAATGTCCATTTCATGGATTGGAAGATTCAATAATGTTACAAAGTCAGCACTCCCTAACCTGATCTATACAGGCAGCATAATCCCAATAAAGATCCCAGCTTGGAGGTGATCACTTTGTAGATATGTAAATGTTGAATTATAGTGTCATACACTTAAATTTATATAATTAAAAAAAAAAAAAGATTCTCAGTGGGGGTTTTTCTAGAAATTGACAAGCTGATTAAAAAATTTATGTGGCAATGCAAAGGATAGCTAAAAATAATTTCAAAAAAAGAAGACCAAAGTTGAAGGACTAATTCAATGAAAAGAAGAAAATCTTTTCAACAAATGGTCCTGGATAACTAGATATACATATGGGAAAAAGTGAATCTTAATCCATTCCTCATTTCATACACAAAAATTAACTAAAAATGGATCATAGACTTAATTTAAAAACTAAAACCATGAAACTAGAAGAAAATGTAGAATAAAAGCCTTCCCAACTTTGGAATAGGCAAAGATTTCTTGGATTGCATAAACAATGAAAAAACTGATAAACGAGACCTTATAAAAATTAAAACCTGATTTTTTCAAAATAAATTGTTAGGAAAATGGAGAGACAAGCCACAGAATGAGAGAAAATATTCATAATACATATATCTTATGTGTAATATATATTTTAAAACTCAATAAGACAACTTAGTTTCTAAAAATGGGTTATGTTCCTCAGGAAGCAGGCACTGAGACAAAGTTTCACACGTAGAGTGGTTTTAAGGGACGCCCTTACCATTACCAACTCTTATGGGAGGAAAGGCAACAAATCAACATTGGGCAAAGGGAAGAGTTGAGCAGTGATACAGCTTAATAACCGTTATCACTGACTTCATGCATAGCTTTGTAGCTGGATTGGCCTTCAGAGTTGGGATAAGAGTTGGGCCAAGATAACCAGGCCTTTATTTTCTGCATCAACCAGTACCACTTAGATGTGGGCCACCCCAGGAAGGTGCACGTCCTTGGGGGACATGACTTTGTGCAGCTGAAGCAATCTCTGAAGTGAGTGACAACTGAAAACTGACTGCCTGTAGCATTCTCAGTATGTGGGGCAACAGGTTTTACACTCAGAGAGGGTCTGGCAATATATTGCAGTAGACCATAATGATGGGCAGAAGAGTCTAACAGGAGCTGTACAAATGAGGTGCATGAATGGCCATTAAGCACATGAAAATATATACAAAATCATTAGCCATCAAGGGTGTGCAAATTAAAACCACAATGAGACTTTAGTTAAAATTTTTTTAAAAAAATTTAGGAATAGTACATCTTGTATGAGTTTATATATGAAATTCTAGAACAAAACATATTGATAGAAAACAGATTTGTAGTTGGTTGGACTGCAGAAGGGCTAGAGAGAACTTTTGAGGAGGTAAAAGCGTTCTATTTTTTAATTGTTATGATAATTATATAGGTGTATATATGTGTCCAAACTTTAAAAGGGTACATTTTAAAATAAATAAATTATTACACCTCAGTAGATTTTTTTTTAAAGTCAGATTTAAGAAGAAAAACAAATGGGAGTTTATGTTCATGAGGGATTTGGTTGTTCTTTTAACTTTCTTTTTTTGTAATGTTTTTATTTGATTTTGGCATCAGAATTATGCTGACCTCATGAAATTAGGTGAGAAATATTTTTCTCTGTTTTTTTGGTTTTTTTTGTTTGTTCGTTTTTTGGGTTTTTTTTTTGAAATAGGTCATATAAGATTGGTGTTGTATTCTTCACAAATTCACCAGTAGAGTTATCTAGGCCTGGGATTCTTTGTATTGCGGTTTTAAGAATCATTTTCTTTAATGGATTTAGAGTTATTCAGAATTTCTGTTGCCTCTGGTGTTAGTTTTGTTAATTTGGTTTAACAGTGAAGTCCTTTGTTTTATCTAAGATGCCTAATTTATTGGTATAAAGCTGTTCATAATATTTGCCATCGTTTTAATGTCTTTAAGATCTGTAGTGATATCCCCTTCTTACTTCCTGATATTGGTAATTAGCATTTTTCTTTTTCTTGATTAATCTAGCTAGAGGTTTCTAATAAAGTTAAGCATCTACCTACCTTATGACTTAGCAGTTCCATTTCTAAGTGATTTTCTCAAGAGGGATGAAAAGACATATCCACAAAAATACTTATACAAGAATGTTCATAAAAATCTTATTTCTTTTAGCCTTAAACCGAAAATAAATTTAAATGTTGATCAGCTGTAGAAAGAATAAACAAATGTTTGTGTATTTTACAATCAAATAATACTCAGTCATAAAAAGAAATGAATTATTGATATATGCGACAGCATGAATGATCTGGCAATTCAGTGAGTGAAAGAAGCCCTACTCAAAAGAATTCAGTGTCTGTCCCATTTATGAAATTTTAGGACAGACCAATCCAAACTGTTGTGGTAGAGATCAGAATAGTGGTTGCTTGGGAAGGAGAGTGGGAAGAGACTGACCAGGAAGGAGCAAGAGAGAACTTTTTGGTTATGGAATGTTCTGTATCTTAATAGAGATGTGTGTTACATGAGTCTATGCATTTATTCAAAACTTTGAACTCTACATTTCCTTATATATAAAATATACCTTAATTTAGTTGTACAACAATGTGAATGTACTTAGCGCCAATTAAAAATGATTTAAATAGTACATTTTATGTTATGTATGTTTTATCTTTAAAAAATGTTAGTGGGTGGATGTGAAGGTTCTAAATGGGCAAACATTTAAAGTACTTATTTTCTCCCAACAATGTGCCGTTCTATTGTTTCTTTATCATTTATATAATAAAGACTGTAATTTAGAAAATGATGAGAAAGTAACAAGTATGAGAAATAGCATTACATTTATATATTCAATAAAAATTTATCGTTTACAGCGTGTATAGTTCTTCATTATGTGTGGTAAAGATAAACCAAACAAGTATCTCCAAAGAGCTTACAGGGTCCTGAGCTTTGAGTTAAAATACGCAAAAAGAAAATTGATTTCACAAAAATAAAGAGCTTTCTTTCTCCTACTATATACCCTTTAGTAGGCTTCTATGGACTGTTAAAGCTCTAGGAAATTGAGTTTAAAAATCCTTGCCCTGTGGGGAAAGCCTATCACATCTGGTGTTTCTCCTGGCCTTGCTGTAGCTTGCATTAGTAGGGGAGGGACTTACTTTTTTTTTTTTTTTTTACGGTTCCAACACAGCCTGCAGTAATGCTGGAGCATCAGAGATCAGAGTGTCACTGATAATGTTCACTTAAGTGCTGGGATGGTGCCTGGCCTAAAGCATTCATAGATATAGAATCTCCACCACGAAGAGTTTTAGGGCAGAGTCCAAAAAACAAGGTCAGAGCTCCTGACATTCAGGTAGTAATTATCTAAGCAATCCTCTTTGCCTACTGCTTATGGCTATTGTAATTGAGAGGGTCAAAGGTAGTCTGAAAGTGAGGAAAACAAAAGCAGAAATGTCAAGGGCATGGAAATTCTGTATACCAGATGGTTCATGTGTCCACAGGGCAATTGAGAATTAAGTGTGGTAATGGAATTACACTACTTTTATTGATTCTGTGAGGATAAGCACTTGTAGTATCAATTATATTCTTCTTGGCATATTTGGGTGCTGAGTAAATATTAGTAACTCATTGTAGTACATAGCATCTCAACTGCCATGTAAATCTCTATGAATGCAGAATATTGTTGGGTTGTGGTGGTGATGATAATATTCTTGAGAAAGCGACTAATGTGACTTTTCTAGCTTGTTAATATCCACCTACCTATGTCTCATCTCTCATACTTCCCTGTTTGGCTCTAATTGTAGTCAAGTCGGTTGCCTCTGCCTCCTGAGCAGTTAATGCAGGTTTCTCTTGGTGGAATTGGTAATGAGAATGTTTGCATTCACATCATGCCTAGGTGGGGTTATAGGTACCATATCTAGATTAAAACAGATGCCTTGGGCCAACTGAGGAAGCCAGCTATATGATTCCAACTGTGATATTCTGGAGAAGGTAAAACTATGGATACAGTAAAAGAAAAGATCAGTGGTTGCCAGGGTTAGGGGAGGGAGAGGTGAATAGGCGGAGCAGTCGGCTTTTTTAGGACAGAGAGAATGCTCTATATGATAAAGATGCTATAATGGTAAATACATGTCACCATAAATTTGTTCAGACCCATCACATGGACAATGTCAAGAGAGAACCCTAATGTAAATTATAGACTTTGGATGATAATGATGTGTCAATGTAGGTTCTTCAATTCCAACAAATGTCTGGTGAGGGATGTAGATAATGGGGGAGGCTATGCATGTGTGGGGGCAAGGGCATGTGGGAAATTTCTATACCTTTCAATTTTGCTGTGAACCTAACACTACTCTAAAAAAAAGATAAAGTAAAAAAAGAAAAACATTACAGAATTGTGACACGTGAATATGAATTGATTTTAAAATTCCATTTTTCAAAATCTAGAGTAAAGTTTATATTATGTGCTAATATTGTGACATACTTGCCAAAAAGAATAGTTTGTAAATCCTAAGCAGACCTCCTGTAACCACGTGTTGAACTTCCAGCTGTGTTAAATCAGACTTTGATCCCTTTTAAGAAGATAAATGCAATATCTGCAGTCTCTAATGGTAGAGGTAGAGGAGAGACTTTCAGATGAAACCTTAAAAGCCAAGTCCCTGTCCACATAAGAAATTAAAGATCCTGGAGAAAGCAGTTTTTTATTGCCCCTCCTCAACTCCCCAAAATGAATAAATGAAATGCTATTGTTAAATGCAGTGTACAGGATTAGATTTGTTTTATTCCAATAGAATGACTTTCCTTAATCAGCACCCTTATAAATGGCACACCTGCCTAATGGAACAAGTTCTAGGCTACAGGATACAGTGTGAGCATTTCAGTTAGCTCCACGCAATTGATAACTGTTGTGGCTGATGTTCTTAGAAAGTCTTCTTTCTTTCTCTCTTATTCCTTTGTGGCTAAGCTTTTATTATTTTATACTTCTGAATCAGCCTTTGATTGTGGGAATTTCCCAGTATGTGGTCATTGATACTGTTTTTGTTTCTAAGTGATTCTTTAAATGAAAAAAGTAATGTATTTATGGATACATGTATGGATGCTTTTAAATATTTTTATTATATTAGATTTAATTTACTTGTTGTCACTCTTAAAATACAGAGAGCCCTCTTCACTGTGACAAGGAGGTAAAATACAGCAGTCGCATTCAAGATCTCCATACATTAGCAATAATAAATCCTTTTGCCCAGAGTAACACAGAAACTCAATCCAGAGCCAGTGGGAATGATATAGCACTCCTTCACAGAACCAATTACCCACAGAGAAGTATAATGAGCAGGGGAGGTGATACAATAAAAATCTATATGGCGAGAATAAAATTACGGTAAAATTGTTGCCTGTGAAATGTCTTATAATAAGTATGTCTCCAATTATCTTCTGGAAAAATTTAGGCCAAAATTCATGAGAGAATTGCAAGAATAGCGTTAGAATAAAACAAAAGTGTGCACGAGTGTAGAGAAAATGGCAATAGACACGTTGTAAACAGAGTCCTGTTGTGCCCTGAAGGATCTGAAGTAGCCCCAGGTGCTGCTGTAAGGAAGCACCGGTCCAGCCTGCCCACGGAGGAACGACTGATGACTGACCTCACTGCAGTTTCAGTAAAAGCCAATGGGAGCAAGATAGCGCTCTTAAAAAATAAGACAGTTTAGACCATCGTAGGAAGTCTCTACTTTATGAGTTAGTGTATTTCCAAAGACCACATCTTAAACTGATTGCTGTAAAGGAAAATTCTGAGTGCGTATGCTCTGTATCCTAATTAGGAGTGGGCTTGATCTGTTCAGACAGATATCAGTTTTGAATAAGTGGATTAAGTGGCAAGAAATGAAGTCTGGTTCTTTATTAGATAAGTGTCCTGCAGAGTGGTGAAGTGGCAAAAATAAAAAAAAGTATGTTACCCTTAAAACAACACAAACAATTTTCAACCTCTGTTGTCCCAGTGCTACCAATTGCCCCAGGGCTATTAGTTGTGCAGTTTGTGGAAAATAATTCATTACTAATAATAAAGCATCAAAGTTCATAAAATATTTTTTTAAAAATAGATTGAACAGATTCACGTTCTTAATTTTGTTACTCTCACTGCAGTGTATTTATCTTCCTTGACTACTTTTACTAATTTTTTTTACTTGTATTCTTTCCTGAGTAGGATATAAGAGGGTGGGGGGTCACAATTAGTTATGGCAACTGGGCGTGTCCCCAAATGTCTTGCATACAACCTATAGAGACTATTACTGAATGAGTCCTAATAGTTAATACTTGTGATAGTAGTGGTGAGATAATTTTCCTCTTAGCTGATTTTAAAATTTTCATTCTGTCTTGTCAGATTATATCCAGAGAAGAACAATTATGTCCAAACATAAGTATCATTCACATAAATAGTCAGAGGAGAACAAAAGCTTTCGGATTAGAGAGAGATGGAACCCACCTTGCTATCCATGGTTGCTTCACATGTCATCTTGTAGTCATTAAGGACATAACATTAAAGTAAAGAAAGTAGTCACTGTTTGAGGACCTGTTGAACTGGAAGAACCAGTTCCTAACCTGAAAGCAGTTTGTTCATTCATTTATTCAACAGATGTACTTTGAGACTGCAGCTACAGCAATGAACAAAGTCTCTGCCCTACTGATGGAGCTTTTATAGTTTCATTAAGTGAAATAAAATAGACAAATAAATGATACACAATATGTCAGATAGTGACTGCTGCTGGGCAGAAAAATAAAGCATGGTGCTAGTGGAATGCAATTTCAGAGAGAATGGTCAGGGATAGCCTCTCTGATAAGGTGATATCTGAATCAAGCTCCAAATGAAATGAGGGACCAACCATGAGAAAAGTGAAAGAGCAAAGAGCTTGGAGTCACCTGACTGGGGTCCCTCTGACTTAATAGCTTTGTGACCCTGTGGAGGCGTTTAAATAACTTACCTGTAAAACGGAGACACACAAAGCCACCAGGCCTGTCTTACAGGATTTGTATGACACAGGTGAGACACTTGAGAAAAGCATTTTGATAAATAGGCAAAACATTACTTAAACTTCAAATTTCAGTACAAAATGATAAAAGCGTATGAATTAAAGAGAGACATACAGAAGAGTCTTAAAACAGCCCTTTCATTAATTTGTTTTGGAGTTATTGAATTAAGTTTTCTGAGCTAAAATGTAGAGAACACTCTCCAAAGATGAACTGTTTGATACTTGGTGTCAAGGATTTATATTCTTCTTTGTTCACTTTATGGTATTATTCATTTATGATTTCGTATTTGTGCTTTTCATTCTGACATCTTTTTGTTTTACATTGAGCTTTCTTTTTATTAAGTCAGTTACAGTCCTCTTGAATTCTCATTGAGGCATTTTCTACCTTGTTCCTGTACTCCCTAATTAATTCATTTTAAAAAACCTGTAAGATTAATATTTATCATGAGGAGGGTTCACAGAATCAGTCTTTTATAGAATAATCCTAAACTTCAGAACAGTTCATTTGTGCTGATATTTATTAAGAACTTGAAGTTTGTTGCTGTTTTTATTTTTACAGCCAAAGTGAATTTTGCAGTAATCCTTACAATGAATAGGACTTGTATAAAGTACTTCAAACACTCACTCACACTTGAACTTTTGCAGCCCTGGAGCTAGATATCATGGACATTATTGTGCCCTTTTACAAATGAGCAAACCCGAGGCTCAGAGTACAAAATTTAAATCTAGGACTTTTCATTATACAAGTATGAATTAATGAATGAAAAATGCTGAATTACTTTTAACACAATTACTAAAATGGCATATTTTATAAGTAGATTTGAGGAAGTTGTTGATGACTCGAGAAGATGAATCCATAGGAGAATATGAGAAAGAGGGCTATACACCTGATTATTGTGAATGGAGACAAAACCTCTTTTTTGTGTGTCATTTTAAGAAAGAGAATGGAGAATGTGAGCCTGGATACCCCTGGTTCTGATCTAGTTCATGAGCTTTCATTTATTTTTGTCCAGTTATTTAGACTAACAGGACTAATAGACGTGTTGTTTCCTTCAAGGCAGAAACAAAAGCAATCATAAGCAAATATAAAACTTCTTAAAAATGCATCGTTTTGGATTTAAAGAATGGTTCCTCAGAAAAGGCTATTTTATTTCGAGGTCAAGAGTCCTGAAAACTCTTGAAAGGTCTTTTTAAGCATAATAGAATCAATAGAAAAATTATACCTGAGCTAGGAAGGGCCTTAGAGATTATCCAGCCATGGAACTATTAAAATAGTTGATCTGGAAAGGACCTTTGAAAGGTCCCAGATCCCCAACTTGTGCGTGGCTTCTTTGTCTGCTATGGTGTCCTCACCATTTTGATGGGACCATTCAGCCTCTCCATGGTCTCTTCTGATTACTAGGGCCTCTAGCTGCTTCAAGGATAATCCATTCCATGAAGACTATGTGATTCCACTTACATGAGCCTGAGACTGGGGTAGAGGGGAGCGGAAATGGGGAGATAGTGCTTAATGGGGACATTTGGGAGGATGAAAAAGTACTAGAGATGGATGGTGATGATTGTTGAACAAGAATGTGAATATACTTAATACCACCGAACTGTACACTTAAAAATGGTTAAGATGGTAAATTTTTTGTTATGTATATTTGGCCACAATTTTTAAAATGAAATAAATATATAAAGGAAGCAGGGGGAAAAAATCCGTTCTATTGCTGAATAGCTCTGTTGGAAAGTTTAACTCTAAATAACCCCTATTGGTTTAAGTTTTGTACTCTGGAGCCATGGAAAACATATCTGATCCTTTCCCCTGAGTGAAGACACCTAGCTTGTCTCCTCCTAACAGCCCCTTCAGGGCTAACTAGCCCCAGTTCCTTCAGTAGGTAATGCAATTTTGTTTTATAGTTTATTTGTATCATGATCAAGATAAGGACCATACATTGTGATGGGCCGATAAGCCTTGCTCACTCACCCTGTCTCCCTTTAAATTTGTTTGTCGATGAAACTGGGTCATTTGTCCCCCAAAGTTTTGGTACTTGCATCCCTCTGCTATACAGATCGACACCTTCCTCCGTCCTCTGTATTTCTTGTGAGTTGATAATTGGATTGAGTTATTTTATTTTATAAATGCTTGTAATCTAACTATACAATAATTCATTTTAGATTTTTTTTTTTTTTTTTTTTGAGTGAAGGAAGTACTATTTTCTTTCCTCCTCAACTTTTTGTTTGGAAAATTGTAAACATGCAGAAAAATGGAAAGAATGATTTAATAAAGATACCCAAGTACCCTTTACGTAGATTCACCAAGTTAATGTTTTGCCACATTTGCTTTCTCTCTCCCTGTCTGCACGCACACAAACAAATAAACATAGGTTTCCCACTTCCTTCATCACTTAAGCTTAAGTTACAGACATCATGGCATTTATTCCAAAATATTTTTTGCACATAACTCCTAAGAACAAGGACATTCTCCTGTATAATCACAATTACATTGACTCAAGAAATTTACGATATATCTTGTTTCTATATTATCTGCTATTTAGTTTATATTTCCATAATTATCCAAATAATGTCTTTTACAGCTAAGGGTTTTTATGTGTTTTTTAAATTCAGAATCCAAGCAAGGATCACAGATTGTATTTCGTTTTCATGCTACTTCAGTTGCCTAAATTGGTTCTGTCCTTCTTTGAGTCTTGCATGACATTGATGTTTTTTGAAGAGTCCAGGCTAGTTTTACAGAATGTCCCTAAATTTGGATTTACCTGATTATTTTCTTATGATTAAACTCAGCATAAATGTTTCCATCAAGAATGCTGCATAGGTAGTGCTGAGTCCTTCAGAGCAATGCTCATGAAGTACATCATGTCAGTTTGTCCCATATTGGTGACAGGTCTGATCACTGAGTTAAGGAGGCATCTACCAGATTTCTCCATTATAAAGGTACCTTTTCTCTATTGTAATGAATAATCTATAGCTTATTAGTGGTTGCTTTTTAAATAGTTTTAAAAACGTGCCATTGGTAATGGGAGAAATTGGATGGAATAGATTATGAGAACATTAGTAAAGAGTTATTGCCGCTGATGGAAAGATAATTTTTAAATACTTGTTTTCCTGAGAGTGGAGAGATGAGGAGAGAGACAGTGCAGGTAAGGAATGGACTTTAGACTTGAATTCCAATCCCAGCTCCATAGTTGAACCTGTGCAACTTTAGAAAAATTATCTAACTTCTCAGGTCCTCAATTTCCTGCCTAAAATGGGCATAATAATATATATTCATGGCAAGATTGTTAAGATGATTAACTGAGATAGTGTATCAGTGGCCTGTAACCTAGCAGCACCCCAGGACCGTTTCGTGGGTAATGAGAGCTGCTTCCTAAGCAGTTTGTAGAGTTTAAATCTGTGGGTGTTAATTCTCAGGATTAGCTTGAAATATTCAAGCATGTTGATAAGAAAATGTGATCAACAGGTTAGGTGACTTTGTGACATTTTAAGGAACAGAATTAAGAATTTTTTCCGACCTCTTAAATACGATTTGTCTGTAGTAGACTTGTGTAAAACTGAGTTGCCATTTATTCAGACCTCTTTCTGACTGCAATCCATTTTAATCTATTACCAGGGATTATTTTTGAAACAGTTTATATGTAGTCTGATTGAGAATAGTGAATCATAATAATTCTGTGACCTATTTACATGCATTACTGTAAAAATTTCATTTTATACAAGTGATGATTTTTTAAAGTTAATTAGACTCGGCTATACTGAGGTTAGCAAAAAGTGCTTTGAATTATCAATAATTCAGTAGGGTGGACATTTCTGTATAATGCAGTGGTTTTATAGAGTATTGTAAGATAGTTATCCCTAAAATAAATGATTGTGAGCATTCATCAACGTGGTGGGGTTCACTTGAATGTAGCGTGAAGTGATAGCATCTATGCTTTCTATTATTGGGCAGAGTGTGAGACATTAGTCTTTCTGGCCATGAACTACTCGCAACCTTTGTCCTTTGTGTTACCTTTAGTTAAAAACGAAAAATGAGCATGAATGCTGGCTGATGGCCATGTCTTTCTTATAGCTAAAAATTCATCTGGGAAAGAAAAATGGGATCGCAGATTTGGATTTGTTTCATTGAATGAATGATATGTGACATTTTGTAAATTATTTATCACTGCAAGGATGGCAGCAATGGCTTGAGCATTGTTTTATCAAATGAAAGCAGGAATCCCATTAGTACAAGAACTGGATTTTAGCTAGAATCTATCAGGGGAATGTTGTCATTTTAAAACCAGATTGTTCTTTTAATTGCTATTTAAAGGAACAAAAGCGTTCCCAAGGTACTGCAGTTGAGCAGTTGCAAGTAATAACTATGGATCCATAATTATGCAGTGCTGATTATCTGGCATTTAAAAAATTGTGACTGGAGTCAGTGACCAAATTGTTGTAGCTTGTCTTTTTTGGTTTTTCTAGTACAGTTTTATACTGTTTTGTAACTTAGGTCTCAAAAATATATTTGCGTAGTTACCTCAGGAAGTAAAGCCTGCACATATTAAATGAACAAATTAAACTGAAAATAAGGGTAAGATAACAAGCACTTACATTGTAAGATAAAATTAACAGTCATATTGGACAGTTTTACAAATGCTTGGTCATAGATGAATTGTTTTTTGATGACATGTCACAGCAAACTAAGACATTCGTTGGAATCATTATAACCATTTGAAATATTATCTTTGAGATGAGGGTTTTTTTTTTAACTAGCTTATGTTTCTTTCATTTACTCATTTAGCAAATATATTTTGAGTGCCTACCGTACATCAGGCAATGTGTTAGGCATCTGAAATAGAGTTAGCCGAACAAATGCTGTTTATTCTGTGCTGATGTATATTTAGAAAAACCTAGCAAAATCTTGTTTTTAATTTGCATTAAAATTTTGTGATTATACTAAGTTTCTTGCCCTTAATTTTTGATTCATGGGATTCAAATATAAATATGTTGCATTCAGATGACTAGCAGACAACATGTGTGAAGGCTTGGAATATGTGGTAAAATTTTAGTTTTCATACAGTTTTGGTGTTCAAAATAAATGTGACCAGATCTGGAGGCACAGCTATTCATATGGATGGGAATACATATGGGGACTACTAGCATTGCTGGTAGTCATAAATAACAGTGGAGACATGAAATGTATGCAGATTTATACATTGTTCAAAGCAGTTTCCTTAGTGAGAGTTAAAGGGTGCTAGGAGGTTAGACAAATGTTTTATTATTTCTTTTATTAAAGTGAGAATGTCAGAGATTGAAAGTTTATCTCCTTTGTGTGTCATGGTGTGGTTTACTGTTGAAGATCTCTGGTGCCAGAAAGGCCTTGATCTTCTCAAGTGATCCTACAGAACTTTAACGTTCTTGTTTAGTTCTAACTCTGTTACTATGTCACCTAAAAACATATCAATATTTTATGCCAAATGCTTAATACATGAATAATATAGTAACCTGTACTGAAACATTTGATAAAGTTTAGTTGAATAATCTGACCTGACTAGATGATATTTATAATCTATAATACTGAATACATAGATGAATCAATATTATATGCATGTAGATTATGGGAACAATTGAGATTTCAGTTGAATCCTTAAATATTCATTTATGGGAGATTGTCTAATATATAAAGGTCTTAGATTTTATTGGTTTAATAAAATTAGTTCTGAATCTTATATATTACACCTAAAAACATTCTTTAGGTAATATTTTAGAATAAAATAATTTAAGAGATTTTTTAATTAGCAGAAAATATTGATTCGAATATCTTATTCAACAGTTTTTCTTTGTTAGAGACATATGTAAGAAACTTGACTTCAATGTTTTGGTTTTAATTTTGAAATGGAAAACTAACAATATGTTTTCATTTTAATTGTCCTAGCCCCGTGCCGATCCCATTCCAATATGTAGCTTCTGTTTGGGGACTAAAGAATCGAATCGTGACAAGAAACCTGAAGAACTCCTCTCTTGTGCAGACTGTGGCAGCAGTGGTAAGTTGGTGTTTGTTGTACGTTGTGTGCGACTACTCCCTATTACAGCTACACGCTATTTATCAGAACTGTATTTGTTATTTAAAGCAATTATTTGGTAATAGCATAGGTTTGAAATTTTAAAAACTAAGGGCAAGTAGAAGGGGAAAAAAGTGTGAGTATATTAGCACTGACATAAAGATATAGGTTTATATAATACTATATATCAATACTTATAATTAACTTTGATTTCATACTGGTAATTCAGTGTGGAGTATTCTGTATTGCAGGCAAATTCAATGTAGGGAATTCTGAGTTTTCAGAATTCCTGAATACAACTAGAATCACATATTTTCTATAACCTGAAGTCTCAATTAAGAGATGCGTGACTCCAAAAGAAAGGGACAGTATATTGGAAACTGCAGTGATAGAATCAAAAAATCATCAGGCATGAAAGAAATTCAAATTGCCTAGGATAAGATAGGAAAAGAGTGGTCTGTGTAAAAAATGATGTTGAAATCAAGGAATGCTGGGTAGGGACGCTGGACCTTTGGCAAATTACAAATCCAGAAATGCTTTCAAGATAGCTATCATTTCTACTTTTTTCCCAACATAAGATTTGAAGGCCATACTTCCAGTTTTATAATGGAAATTAAAAGTCAAATTGTGCTTACGTTAAAAGAATTGTCTTAACAAGCTAGTCTTCCTTCTTGTTAAGCTGGTGATAGTTGCCTAGCTGATATATATACACATATGTAACACATACATACAGGCACATATGTCAACAGATTGAGTGGCATTTGTTGATTTTTTTAAAAAATTAATCTTTTTGTGTTAATCTTTAAATTTTTTTCCAGCCTACTGAAACTTTTCCCTCCAAAGTGTTATTTTAAAATTCATGACGAAGTAATATTTCTGTAGTTATAGTTATCTTTAAAAAGAACAACAAACCAGCAAAACGCTGTAGCATACTCTCATTGAGGAAGTCGTTGTCACATAGTGGTTAAGCAAACTCGAGAGCAAGCCATAGCCCAGCTCCTCTATCTTGAGATAGTTACTTAACCATTCTGAGCCTCATGAGAAAATTAGATAATGGTAGCACCTACTTCTTAGGTTTTGTTGGAGTTAGATGAGAGGACACAAGTACATAGCCTAGCACAGGGTCTGTAACAACTATAAATGCCAGCCATTGCTGTTTGGCATGTTTGATGTTGTAAGTTAAAATCTTATCACCACTTTTGACAGTTGCTTGATAGTTGGATAGAGGAAATATTTCACACTGAGGCATGACGTTGTTGTGTAATCATTCTTCTTCCTCTTATGAAGGTTGAACTTGATGGGCTCTGTGTGATTCCACAGCTTCAGGACCTGACTAAGAGGGAAGAGCCCCGGAAATAAGACATTGCAAACTCTGCTTGAGAAATGCATTCTGACAGTCTTGTTGATGGGCTTTACAGATCCATTAAAATTATTTTACCTGCCCACGGTATCATGGATCGTGACAAAAGGGCATGGAAACATTATCTGTATGTTCAGTTTAATAAATTTCAACCCTACAATCTCCCTGTTTTATCCTGGTGAGGTAGTGCCTCACTCATCAGTTCTGACTCTAGTTATCTTCTAGGTTTTCTCACGAGGCTCATTCTGAATGAATTATTCTTTTGTTTAACTGCCTGATCAATTCAGTGGCGTTCACTTGTCTAGGTACCCTTTGTGATTTTTAAGGTGGTACTTTAAAAACACTCTCCACTGTTTTATTTCATGAGTATATATTTGTCTGGGTGCCTAGACAGATTAAAGACGCATTTAAGTGTGGGAAGAAAAGTTCCCTTCATATATTTCCTTACCTCTGGTGATACGCTTACTTGAGTTGATAAGGAATTTGAGATCATTATCTTCTAGATCATAACTTCAAGGCCTCCTTCACAGGGTATAAAGGCGTAATTCTAAACAGGTAGATCTTAGATTTTCTGATGTAATCAATCTCCCTTCGTTTTCCCCAGATTGAAGACCTGCCAAGGGAGAGGTTTGATCTCCTTTATACTTTGAGGTCACCGAAATTTTTTTCCCTTAAAGCTTCTTACTTTTCTAGGGTATGTAGGTATAGTGTTATGTTTTCTCTTTTCAAGAACACTGCTTTCTCTTTTAACAAATAGAGAAGAATGGATTGAGGATATTGTCTAGATCTAGAAAGTTTGTATAGAGTCGTTTTGTAAGCCAGTCTTTTCCTCTCCCTTCAGGTGGATAGAGCCAGGGACTTTGGAGTCCAGGTATGGGTCATGGCAGAAATTCAAGCCCTGGGGTCATCATGTCCCTTTGTTTAGGATAGAGGATGGCTCAGAGTGCTTCTCTGGACTCTGTAATGGGATCCAGCTCTTGTGTTGGGGTTCACTTAATCTTCCCTTGATTGTACTGTGCCACTCTGGATTTAGCTACATTAGTCAAAAAAAAAAAAAAAAAAAACCAAACCATTGTTCCTAGTTCAGGGAGATGCATCGTAGACAGTTTTTCATCTAGTAGATCAGGTGAGGGGACTTTGTTATTTGCTAGTCTTTAAATGGAAGGATCAAACTAAAATGTAGTTCTTAGAGAGCATGGTTATAGTTATAATGCTTTGTTGTTGTGATCCCTTGGTAATTATAGGGAAAAAAGAATAAAATAAGCTGGCATGGCTCAACAGTGCCCTCTAATAATGGTGAGAGCCCCATTGTCACGGTCCCGTCCAGTTTCTCAAGTGGGAATTACAGAGTGGTTCATTCCTCTAATTGGCCTTGTGGAAATGGCCATTGTCTGACACTCGCAAGAGTCTGTTGGTTCTAGGATTGAATTGAGACCCTTTGTAATGATCAAAGGAACCCCTAATGTAAGATGTTTATGTGAAAAAAAAAAAAAAATACCCATAGCAGTGTAAAATCAAAAAAAGGAAATATAGATGGCAGCCCATAAGGAGGATCATTCTTAAATGTGTTTCCCATATGTGCCTGTTGTTTTTCAGTCACCTCTATCTGAAGTACCATTTGAATGATGTCATGTATAAACTCTGCTTAGATTTCATAGTCATGAGTAATAAATGTTTCTTTCTGCTTACATCATAAAGTAAAGCCAATTAGAATTTTTTCTATTTTTAAGATGGCTCAGTGCTGCAAAGGGGCAGTATTTTCTTTAACTATGTTTTGCCTGCTGAAAGTTCTTTTGAAAAAATGATTCAAGTTTGCAGGCAGTAAAAATGTGAGTGAAGTACATGGAGCCCCACATGTCGTGTTCCAGTTCTCTCCTGCTTGCTGACTGTAACTGCAGCTTTCCATATCTGTAAAATGCAGAGGGTGATGTCTGTACCCTGCCTCACAGGGCTGTTGTGAGGATCTGGTGAGATAATGATATGAAGATTATCAGTAACTATAAAACTTTTCACCAACGTGAAGAATTATTCTAACCACTGATATGAATGTGGGAATCATCAGATAGTCTTCAGGTCTGTGGAAATGTTGGGACTAGGAAGTGATTTTACTTGACTTTCATGGATCGGTCTCCTTCAAAATTAACACTGCTATATTCTCTGTGCCTCATTAAGACCAAATTATCTTTAATTAGCTTCACATAAGTATTAGATATTATACCAAATGAAATTTTGTGTCTGCTGCTCAGATTGCTGGGTGGTTAAATCTTACTTACAGATGAGTTGTGTGCATGTGTGTTTTCAAATTAGCAAATCTAAGATAAGTGTACAGTTCAAAATTACAGCATCATTCTAAGTGGAAGCTCATTGAAACTGGAGACAGAGAAAGGCTGCTGTGATGTAGCTGGAAGAGTAAGAAAACTCACCTTTGTACAGTAAAGGGAATAAGAGCCATCGGGTTAAGTATCAGCCATCCTCAGGAGACCTGACATCTCTCCTGGGTTTGTCTTTATTTGTGTGTTAACCCAGAACAAAATGTGCCTGCCCTCTGTTCCCACAGGGAGCTGGTAGGTACAGTATACAGATATTCAGACACATAAAAAAGATCACTAGTTTCCTCATGTCGCTGAGAGAAAACTCCCCCTGGGATTGGTTGGTTAGTCACCCATTTTACACTGACTAGGCACAGATTGAATTAGTTTAGGAAGGAGACAGACCCTTGACTAGAAAGAAACCTAAAGATGGAATCCAAAGAGAAATAGATAGGGATGGTGAGGAGGAAGGATAGGTGAGCCCTACCATCCATAGCCCAAAGCGGGGTCCACCATCCAAGTGGAGAAACTGGAAACAGAAACCTGGCTCCTGGCCTGTTATTTCACTACAATCATGCCTCTTGGGATTAACGGCGGCCTCTATGTAGCAAAATCTAAAGGTCACTTTTCAGTCTTTTTCAAATTTTAATGGGCAGCTTTCAGTCCATACCAAATATTCCTCTCAGCCACGTTTGACCTGCGGAGAATTGTTTTCCTTGAAATGTTCTCTTCCTTTGGTTTCTGTGATATCATAGTCTCTGTGTGTTCTTTCTATCACTTCCCTCCACATCTTTGTTGGTTCCGTGGCCTCTCTCCATCCCTGCAGTGTTTCTTCAGACTTCTGTCCTTGGCCCTGTGTCTTTACTTTGCTTCCTAGCTTCTCCTGAGCTCCAGATCCTTAAATTTAAGTGCTTCCAGAACTTCTCCACTTGGACACCTCATAGGCTCCTCAGAGTTAATATCCAAAGCAGCTTATCAACCTTACACTGCTCCCGCTACCCAGAAACAACAATAACATCAGAAATCTCAGCAAACAAACAACATCTTGCTTCTCCTCAGGGATTTCCCATTTCAGCAAATGGCACACCACTGGCTACTCATTTACTTCCACAGCTGGAAATTTGGAGCCATCCTCTGTTTTCTCTCACCCCAAATCCACTGATTCTTTGTCCTAATATATACCTTATATCCTCAATATATTCACACACCTCCACCAAACCCACTCAGATCTGCTATTATAATAACCTAAATCTAATCTTGACCTTCTTTCCCCTCATCCATATTTTATACTGCAGCCTAAGTTACTTTTTTAAATTGTAAATCTGATCACAGAATTTTTTAGTGACTACCAGTTACCCTTAGGAAAAAATCCAAATTATTTAATATAGCCTGCAGAACTCCTCTGGATGGGGCTTTTAACTGTATTCCACGTCACTATCCCCTTCATATTATGTACACTAATTATATTGAGCTTCTCCTCTCCATGAATGTACCGTGTTCTCCTCTCCCTCTGCACATTTCTAGCTTTTCCCACCCTGCCCCTTCTCTGTCCCATCTAATCCCACTCGTCCTTTTTTTTGTCTCTTCTTTAGAAAGATTGTCCTCTAACCATCTGCTAGATTCTTCCATATCTCTCATCATCATGTGTTAATCCTAATTCTTATTTAATGTCTGTCTTTTTCTGCTAAACGTTATGATCTGAAATGTTCTTCCTTTTCCTCACTGTGTCTCAGATGGACACATGGTTGGTCAGATAACCAGTTTGAGGGACCTAGTGTCTAAGTTTTTATTCGTTTTCCATTGCTGCTGTGGCAAATTACCACAGAGTTGTTGACAAAATTTAGTTCCTTATGTTCGTAGGACTGAGATCTCCATTTTCTTGCTATGTGAATGGCATTCCCTGCTTCTGGAGGCCACCCATATTCCTCAGTTTGTGCCCCCACCCTCCTTCTCTTATCTTCAAAGTTGAGCAGAGTTTTGTGTAGTCCTTCTCCTGCTTTAAACCTTTCCTTCTTTCTTCTCATCTTATTAACCCAGCTGGAAAAGATTCTCTGCTTTTAAGTACTTGCGATTAGATTGGGCCTACCCAGATAATCCAGGATAATCTCCCTATCTTGAGGCCTGTGTCCTTAGCCATGTCTGCAAAGTCCCTTTTGCCATGTCAGCTAATGTATTTACAAGTTAAAGGGATTATGGCATAGACATCTTTGGGGAGCATTAGTCTGTCTACTACTTGGCCCATGGTTTTTCCTCCCACAATAATTCCTCCAAAAGTCATTTCTACTGACTGGTTTGTGGTCTCACTGGTACTTGTTTAAGCAGTATTCCTTTGGCTTTGCTAGATAAAACTATTATAAGCTACTAGTGCTTAATATGTGTTTGTAATAAGAATGAGTGAGTGAATATGTTACATTATGATCTCAAATCTGGCAAATTGCAAACCGCAAAAGTAAACTAAACTCTAGAAAGGCAAACCACCATGAATTATGTCAACAGACAGAACCCAGATTTTACAGGAAATTGTTGAGAGGAATGGCTAAATGGGAGATAAGGAATTACATTATCAATAGCATTGTTCTTTAACTCATTACTATAGACTGTGTAGTAGTATATATCAAGACTCAGTTACAGTCTTTTGTGTTATTTTAAAGTTGGTCATGAGAAAATAAAAATAGAAATGTTTCTTCGTCCCTCAGCATCCTTTACTAACTCAGACATTTAGAGTGTAAGGGAGCTATGGTCAGTTCTCCTGAGCTAAACGAAGGTAAGATTGCTGCCTAAAGGAAAAGCAGGCTGAAGGTTTTAGTGTTTGATAGGATAGCTTAAATGGTAGCAGTGGAGATATAATATTGCTTAAAGTGAGCGAAAGCAGTAAGAGGAAGACCATTCCTTGCTCTTGACTGACAGTGGCTGAAATCCATTAATTTCAAAAATATAATTATCAAAAAGTATTTTCCATAGGATATCTGTGAGAATAGCAAGCTATAAAATGATGTGAATTACCTTAGTTACTGAATATTAAGCTACAAAGTACAAAAGCAGATTTTAATGTAGAGAAAAATTTAGTGCATGAAATTGAGGTCATATGTGCTAGTGATGTATGACTTACAGGAAGTAATAAAAAGGGGGAAAAAGAGAAGTAAATGCTATACTTTTAAGCTGATGGGACCCATTTTAAGGGTGGAATTTAAATTACTGTTCTTTAAAACTTGAGTTTTTACCCCCCTCACTATGTAAGGGGGTGGGGAGACCCTGATCAAAGTAGACCTCCCCCCTCCCTCAGAGTATACTTCTTAAAGTTGATGAGCAGCAAGCTGTCTTTGTTTGCTGTTTCTGAGCAGAAAGAGGTGATTGATACCATTTTTATATATTTAAACTTTTCCCCCACATTTATTTGAATGAGAGGAGCCCTTGTGAAAGAATGATGGCACAGGTTAAACGCATCTGCCTGGGTGTCTCTCCTGCCTGGGGTCATACTCCTGTGACCACATTTTATTTGCTTAACATCTTAAATACAGATGTTTAGGGTTTTTTTTCTTTTCCTTTTTTAAACTCAGGAATAGTGTGCTTTTATTAACGATATTGATGATTGATTTTGAATGTTTTTACTTCAAAAAGCCAAATCTCCTGGTGGGTGGAATTTTATGAAGCACCTGTTAAGCTTTAGGGAGGAGGACCTTTTTGGCAGCAACCCAAAATACATATTTAAACAATGAGCCTGCCAAAGTCAGGAAATTATAAAACAGTTTTGAAATTGCAGAATCTGCTTTTTTTTATTACCCCTCAGGTTTCTTTTGCAGCTTGGTTATAAGTTCTTTCACATGGGATTTACTAATGTTCTTACTATTTTAAGAGCAGATTTAGAAAAATAAAATCAAGTTCGGAGATCTCAGGTTTATGTGATAAAAGACCATCAGATTTTAAAGTGAATTGCCGTCCAAAGAATCTAGGCTCACACTCCCCAGACCTCTTGGAGGAATCTATTATTCAGTGCAGCCTGGCTGACTTCCTTGAATGACATTGCCCCTCGGGGTCTCCAGTTTTCCTGTGTGAAGTGAGAGCTGCTTGATGAAAAGTGCGTCTAAAACAGTGTGGAAAAGCTGAACACTCATAAAAATGGGGGAAACCTGCTGAGGGTATGCTTCTTGGCATATTCCATTTGACCTGGATCTTACAACCTCTTAACTCAAATTCACTGTTTCTGCTCTTACTTCTAGAATTTAAATTCAGGGACCCCGGCAGGGACCCCGGGGCAGGATGGCAACAGTATCTTCTTTGTATATCCCTGAATGGGATATTCTTTATTTACTATTGGATTTGGGGAATGGAATCTATACTTGTTTTATGTTAAGCAGCTCCAGTTTATTTATTTAGCTAACTGTTGTTTTTTAAGTTTTATGATTTCGTCACAGACAACAGGAATTGTTCGGACTGCAGCACTCCCGCACACTAGAAATCGTTGGGTAAATAAATGGAGGTTGATGATGATGGTGAGGGCAGGAGTTCTAACAGAAGGCACAGGCGCGAGAACCTGATCTGGGCATCTGTTATCTTCAGATTCTCCAAGACTTGTGATTAGAATTGATGTAAATGTTCCAAATTTCACTTAGGGAAAATATTTGTACAGACACTGTTATATATAAGCGAAAGGTGGGGGTGGAGCAGAATGGGAAGTATAATTTGGATTCTCTGATCTTTTTGTATTTTCAAGTTCTTAAGATTCTTTGGCCGGCATCATCACTGTCTATTGAATATTAGGGAATGGGAGTTTAAAAAAAATCTAATGCACCATTCCCATAAAGCAATTTCTTTTATATTCTTATAGGACACCCATCCTGCTTGAAATTCTGTCCTGAGTTAACAACAAATGTAAAGGCCTTAAGGTGGCAGTGCATCGAATGCAAGACATGCAGTGCATGTAGAATCCAAGGAAAAAATGCAGTAAGTATGGCTCTCAATAGTCCATCTCCAGGTAAATTGTTAGCTTTCAGTGTTAAGTTGTTTTTTTGTTTTCTTGTTTTTTTGTGTTTTTTTGGTAGACTTGCTATTTTCAAAGTTTTAAATATACAACTGTCATATTTCAACAGGGCTCGTGGTGCTTCATTATATTTTTTTACTGTTAATCGGATAACATAAGGATTTGTGTCATCAATTGAGACAGTTGATTTCAGTCTCAATTAGTCTCAATATGTTATATTACAGGATAATATGCTTTTTTGTGATTCCTGTGATAGAGGATTCCATATGGAGTGCTGTGACCCCCCACTTTCCAGAATGCCAAAAGGTGAACTTTTAAACTATATTTAAAATGGTTTTATTGCATACTTGTTAGCCTTGTCCTGATGTCTGATAGCTCAGAGGTATATAGATTCCTTAAGCATTTTTTCATCTTTCCCACCTTCCTTATACTTGTGGATTTGGCACGGTTTATGAACAGAGGAGTGTAAAAGCATTTAGTTTGAGGGTAATGTTCATAATAAAGACTCTAATTCAGATACAGGGATAAAAAAGACCATTTCTTCCTGAAACTACTTCCTTATTGGAATAAGTTTAGATTAGGTAGGTCAAAAGTTTAGAACACTCTTCATATTACTTAGTGTACCATGTTCAGAGGTAAGAAATTACCTATTTTCGATGATGGTGATGATGACTCCAAAGTCCTGTGGCAGGAGCCATGACTCACCATTTTCTTGGCCGTCAGTTGAACATGACCATGTGAACTGTCTTATATGGCTACATCCATATGGGATAAGGATTTTTGTCTCTATTTATTGTGGAAGTAAGCTTAGCTCAGTCTCCTTTTTCTCATCTCATATTACACATTAACAATAACTTGGCATTCTTATTACAAAATTTGTACATTTTCCTTGTGAAAGATTCAGAAAACACAGATTGACAAAAACGAATAAAAAAAAAAAACCAGTCAGTTAGAAATTCCTTCTCTGCTCCCACCCTTTTAAAAAGAAATGAAACATTCTATACATGTTTTTGTAATCTTATATTTTTCTCCCTCTTAACAATAGATTCTAGCATTCCCACATCATTAAATGTTCTCTTAAACATAGTTTTTAATGAGTGTATAGAACTCCATAATAGAGAGCAGGGGTTACAAACCTGGTGACTGTGGGCCACAGGTTATGCTTTGTTGGAGATATATATATATATATAATTTTTAAAGACCTCTCTAAATGTGTTACAGAAGAGCTGGTACAATATTTTTTAAATTTTGAATTTGAATCCTTTAAGTAGAGTATGTGTGCTCCAGTTTGACCCAATCTGTTTCCGGTTGTCTTATATTTTAGCTTGCTTCAGTCACATATATTATACCTGGGTGGTTCCTGAACATATTCAGTTTTGCAACCCCATGTGTAAAAAAACCCCATAACTTATTTAACCAATCCCCTATGGTAGACATTACAAATGTTTCCAATTTTTTCCCATCTACAATTACTGCCTTAAGATAAATTCCTAGGGGAGAAATTGCCGGATCAAAGCTATGTGCATGAAAGGTTGTATCAGTTTTCAGACCCACCACCAGTGTATGAGAATAACCTGTTTCCCTATATTATGACCAACATTCACCATTACTTTATGACATTGAGTCTAAGACACACTTTTGTTTTTATCATTATAACATCTTTGAAATCGGATGTATCTTATAGTCAATAGTGTCTTACGTTTAGTGAAATGTTATCATTTTAAATTTTTGCCAATTTGATAGTAGAAAAAAACATGTCTAATAATTTTTTTCTTTAAGTAGTAAGATTGAACGTTTTTGTGTTTGATTATTGGCTCTTTGTATATCATCTTTGTGAAGTGCCTGCTTCATCCATTAATTATTTTTCTATTGAGCTTTTCACTTTTTTCTCTGATTTGCAGAAGCTCTTTTTTTTTTATTTTTTATTTTTTTAGCTTATAAACAACAGAAAAAGCTCTTATATTTTTATTCAGGCAAACCCATGAATCTTTTTCTTTATGGCTTCAGTCTTAAATGTCAGTCATGCTTCGACTATATAAATATCCACATATTTTTCCTGGTACTTGTAACATTTAATTTTGTCATATTATAATATTCATCTGCCTAGAATTTATTTTTGTAAAGAATAGGAAATAATCCTTTCTCTACCAACCAGATAGATAGCTGTTTGTTCCATTACCACTTACTGAATTATTTCATCCTTTTACCACAGATTTGAAATAAGACCTTTTTGATATGCTAAACTCTTCTGTAGGCTTCAGTGGTTCTGGTCTCTCAATTCTTATCCACTGACCTATTTCCTTATGCCAGATGTATAGTTTTAATTATTGTAGCTCCATAGTCCTGAAAATTTTTGAGTTTTAATTTAAAAATTATATTTTATACTGAGAGCTTTTTTTAGTGTGGAAAATTTCCTGAAAGAGATGATAAAACAAATATTTTTTCCAGACGTTCCAAAATCTGATTGACTTGAAAATGTCTTCCTCAGAGTTATCATGTGTATTTATGCATGGAAGGAGGCTTTAGTGACATGTTGGGAAAAGCCTTATGGAAAGGTTCTGAGGCGGGCAGCTCTCTGTTCTCTCTACCTTGACAGGGGAAATTGACCTTTAATGACGGCTTCCTGAAGAGAATGACAGAAGGGAATGATCCACCTTTTGGTGTTAAGTTCTGCATACAAGCTCCTTGGACAGCTTATTACAGCTACAGTTTATGTTTAATATCTCTCCTAAGATGAAACATTAAAAATATTTTTCTCATATATATATTAATTCAGGGATGTGGATTTGCCAAGTCTGCAGACCAAAGAAAAAGGGAAGAAAACTACTTCATGAGAAAGCCGCACAAATAAAACGACGATATGCAAAACCCATTGGACGACCGAAAAATAAATTAAAGCAACGATTGTTGTAGGTTGAGATCTTATCAAAAGAAATCTTTTATGTTGTGCTTTAAAGTATAGGTGATTGTAACCCCCTTAGATACCATTAACTATTTACATCATTTTTACAAACTCAAGGGATGAGAAATATTTCTCCTTTTGCATAAGCTATGGAAATTTTTTGAAAACAACATTTTTAATTGTAGTTGGCATTTCGGGGTCTTCCATTGGCAGTATCTGTGACGCTAAGTGACATTTTTCAAGCAGCGGAATGGAAGCAGAATGTAGGAACTGGAAACAATCATTCAGCCTACTTTATTACCGGCTGAGCATTAGAAAAGCTTAATTGTATAAATATTTATATGGAAAATTTAAAACTAGAGAGGGATTTGTTCACATCTTTAGTGAATCTCTTTTGTTGCTCCAGATAACTATGTTTTAGAAAAATACTTCTCTCTTCTGGTGCTAATTTAGTATTACAACTTTTTAAGATCCCTTTTATGAAATAGGAGCTTCTGAGAAATCTGCAAATGACTGTCCTCATGTTTGCCTCCAGAGAGTTAGGCAGGACCATTTGGCGTGTGCATATGTGTGCAGACACACAGTACATGCAAAATATATTTGCTGTGGCCTGCCGTTCTACTCTGATAACCCCATTTCTACTAGCTTTTGCCATATACTTTCCTTAAAGCCCACAGAACATTTAGCAGGAGTTACTTGGAAAATCGGAGAAAAAGATAAGAAGTAAAGTGCATGTATTTTTTTAAACCTGTACAGAGTACAGATTTGACTGTCAGCATTAAATAAGTAAAGCGTGTACAAATGAAATCAGTAGACTTGCATATCTGAAGCTGTCCTATGGATAAGACCGTTGCCCTCTCCCTGTAGACTTAGTGGAAGGGTCATTGTGATGGAGAATGAAATGAGGAGGTGCTCTACACACACCCTGAACAGACACCACAGGTATCACTTACTTACTCTTGTCTCCCTAATTTTATCTAAAGCAATTCACTATATTACTTGCTCTCAGAAAAACTGTATCCTCCTGCACCTTTATCCCTCAAAGGAGAAATAGAAAATGCATGATCCTTTGTAGAGTTTTCTATGAAACTTTATGAAAACCCTTTTAACTGGTGGACATTTTTAAATGGAATTTTTGCTAATTTCTGGAGGCAAACATGAAACATTTATGAATAAAATCCTTCATATTAACATCATTTGAAGTAGAAATTATATGTTTTTGCACTCGTCCTGTGTAAGCATTGTTCTCGAAATGGGACTGTATCCTCAGGGCCCAATTAAAAAAACCAAATTAGGATATAAACTTTCTAAACAAAGGACACAGCTGAAAATTGCGTCTGGCACCAATCCTAACTTTTTGTTTGTCCAAAATTGTCCTTTGAGCTTAGGAATTTTTAAGACAGTCTAGGGAGTTTTCCTTTGTACATGCTTTATAAGCGTATTATCCTTTCTGGGCAATCGATTCCAGATACAGTCCAAATGCCGCATTCTAATAAGAAAGATTTTAGCCTGGATGAGATGTTTATTGGTAACCCTCACTGTGACACTAGAGATCTGCAGTGTTAACCTGATTTGGCTGGATCAGTGGCATCAGGCAAAGCTCCTGGTGGTTGAGCCGCCCCATATGAGCCTAGTAGTTGGTCTGCACCAGCTTCCCCTTCTGCGAACTGCAATCGTTCATTAAATCTTTATGTACAAGATGACCACTAAAATGTGCTCTTCTGTTTGTAATTACTTAAGATATTTTTGTAATTTGATATCATTATCATTTTCAGGCTTCCATTTCTTCATTATTAGCCTTCAGCTAAAGTGATAATTTTTAAAGTGCATTCTTGGGCCCCAGCACAGCCATAATTCACATGCAAATATTTCTATTGTATAAATTCTGCTGCAAAATGAGTAGCTTTCCAAGCACTAGCCTGAGGTGAAGGCAAGCAGCTGCTGTTCCTGTAAGCAGCTGTGTTAGTGGAGTGACCTCCAGTCTCTGTTGGCCACACAGCTGTATGGGCAGAACCAGCAACAAATGAACTGAAATAGCAGTCAAAACCACCACTGTATAAAGATTCTGACGCCAAGTGTCTGATAATGACCATGGTAAATGTGCTGCTTCTTCACCAGACTTTTCATGTCATGTCTGACCCGCTGTAGCTTTTCTTTAATCATTTCTTCAGTTTTTTGCTATTGTTGTCCTTTTTCCAGCAATATTTTATGCTGTAATTAATTGTCTTCTTTACTTAGAGAGTATTATTGGTTATCTTATCATCTTAAGCATAAACTGCTGAGAGGAAGAGGGTATCGTTTAATATTTTCTTTAAAAATCTTATTTATAGACATACCCAAATTCTATATATAAATTTTCAAATTGAGTTAAAATTGCTTCTAACTAGAGATTAGATAAGCTTATTCTTTCACTTCTAGATAATAAATACGACTTATTTCCCTTAATACTTTTAAAAAGACTTCAAGAAATCATAATTACTTGTGACAACACAAGGGGTAACATTTTTATTTAATTAAAATGAAAGCCTTGGATGTTCTTTTAGTCTCTTCAAAAATTTTCTTACTTATATTGATTGCCCTTGGATCCACCTGGATTCTTTTAGTACCTGTTGGATGGGCCCTGGAAGGATCATGACGTGCAAATATAGTTGCTGCTGACTGTTTCAACAGAGAAACGTCTAGGTGGAGTCACACACACACACAAACAGTCCTTAGGGTTGCAGTTCAGGTCCTTAAGTTTAAGCACATTGAATGCATCTAGTTGCTATAAATTTGTTTTAGGTACCTTTATAATTCTATTATTAAATTCTGATACTATTCTCTAAATTTTTGCCTAGGTCTGTAACCAGTGATGAAGGATCCATGAATGCATTCACAGGAAGGGGGTCACCTGGTAGGGGTCAAAAGACTAAAGTCTGTACCACACCTTCATCTGGTCATGCTGCATCTGGGAAGGACTCAAGCAGCAGATTGGCTGTTACAGACCCCACTCGGCCTGGTGCCACCACCAAAATCACCACCACCTCCACCTACATTTCTGCCTCTACACTTAAAGTTAACAAGAAAACCAAAGGGCTCATTGATGGCCTTACTAAGTTTTTTACACCATCACCTGATGGTCGCAGATCACGAGGTGAAATAATAGACTTTTCAAAGCACTATCGTCCAAGGAAAAAGGTCTCTCAGAAACAGTCATGCACTTCTCATGTGTTGGCTACAGGTACCACACAAAAGCTAAAACCTCCACCTTCTTCACTTCCACCCCCAACTCCCATCTCTGGTCAGAGCCCCAGTTCACAAAAGTCCAGCACTTCCACTTCTTCTACCTCTCCCCAGAGTTCTTCCAGCCAGTCCAGTGTGCCCTCCTTTAGCAGTCTTACTAATAACAGCCAGCTGAAGGCACTCTTTGATGGACTCTCTCATATCTATACTACTCAGGGACAGTCTCGAAAAAAGGGACACCCAAGTTATGCACCACCCAAACGTATGCGTCGTAAAACTGAATTATCTTCCACAGCAAAATCTAAAGCCCATTTCTTTGGAAAAAGAGATATTAGAAGTAGGTTTATTTCTCACTCCTCCTCCTCTAGTTGGGGGATGGCTAGAGGACGTATTTTTAAAGCAATTGCTCACTTCAAGCGAACAACTTTCCTTAAAAAGCACAGGATGCTAGGCAGATTAAAATATAAAGTGACCCCTCAGATGGGGACCCCCTCACCAGGGAAGGGGAGCTTGACAGACGGAAGGATTAAACCTGATCAGGATGATGGTAAGCAAAAGGTCAAAGCTCCAACCAAACCTGCGTCCCGTCCCTTTCTCCCCAACCCCGAAAAAAATAAATCAATCAATTCCTATTTGTCACATAGGTCTTAGCTATTTCTCTTGTTCTCACTTCACTTTCATACAGAAACAGTGAAACTTTGACCTTTTTCTAATGCTGACTAAACCTCCAAAATGTTGTTTTTCCAACTAATACTCTCCCACCTATTATTATTTATTTCCATTCGTAGTGACACTAGGACCCCCAGATGCCTTCATAGCGTTGCTTATGGCTTTGTAGTCCCGCATGAGTAGCCACTGTCACGCTTCTGCCATGTCCTTTCCCATGCTGCCTCTTCAGCCACAGCGCTGTTTGGGCGTGCGCTGTCAGTGCTTCCAACGGGGGATTTCAGCTCCTCGTTTCCCTCTGCTCCATTGCTTTCTCATGACAAAGTCCATCCTGCTTCCTTCTCAACAAAGCCTGATCTGTGATTCTGTGAGGTGTGCTTTTGGATGTGAGTGTGTCTGTGTGTGTATTCACCTTAGGGAGAAAACTGATTTCATAATTTCATTTAACAAATTGACCCGTTACATTTGCTACCCTTTATAAAACAAAAGAAAAAAACAAAAATGTGTCATTTGGACCAAGTGGTAGATTTTGTTTTCTCAAAAGTGATAATGGGAATTCTGTAACTAGACATTGATATCGTGGTTGAAAAATATGATTTCACTTTGTGTTGCTCTTACTTTCCCTCATTTATTTATTGGAGCCATAAGAAGATGACAGTGATCATTCAAATAAAAATTTGGGTACTGCAGGGAAAGGGTACTGCTGGATCTTTGAGCAGTGCTTAGATGTAAAAGCTTATATAGCTTTTTTTTTTTTTTTTTAAAAAAAGATCCCTATTTGCCCACTATGCTAATTTGGTACCGTTTTGGTAATATACGGTGGTTACTCATGATTCAAGTCAGTGAATACACTTTCTGCTGGTTTTAAATGACAGATACTGAAATCAAAATAAGCATCAAACAAGAAAGTACAGATATAAATGTGATCGGAAACAAGGATACCGTTACAGAAGAGGATTTGGACGTTTTTAAGCAGGCCCAGGAACTTTCTTGGGAGGTAAGGCTAGGATACCACATTATAGTAACAAGGATAATATTTGATTGTTTTTCGTGTATGATTATTATGAAATGACTGCTTTGATTTTGTAGAGAATCCCCCTCAAAATTCTTCGTGGTTCTTTAACTGTTATCACGATCATTTTTGTTGACTGTGCATTCAAAAGCAGTGACTTTCTGTTGTTTTTCCTAAGATCAAAATTTCCCCCAGATTTGAGATTTGAAGTCTTTAAGTATTACCTTTTTTTTTTCTTTCCAGCCTACTTCTGGCATTTATAGATAGACATGATAAACAGCAGGCCATTATCTGAAAGAGACTGTTAAGTGTAAAGCTCTTTCTTTCCAACACGCTAACACTTTTTCATTTAAGAGCATTTCTTGTCTGTGTCAGGCACTGTGCTAGATCCTGGTGTTCTACAGTGAAGCAGGCAGAGTTCTTAAACTTGTGTTGCTTATTGCACAGGAGTAGGGGGAGTAAGAGGAAACAGGTATTAACTGCAGACATCACAATCGATTATTTAATTATAATTCAGATAAATATTGTTTTGTAGAGGACTAGGTGACTGTAAGAGTATATAATGGCCTCCCCATCTTATAATTTCCTCAGTTTTAATACATTGCAGCAGATAGACATTTTTATGTATTTACATACTCACTTCCTAACTTGGCGATATTGTTTTTTTAGTTTCTTTATATATGAATATCATACAAACATTCATATATTATTTCAGAAGGCCTGTAATATTTTTTCAACAACATGAAAATTCACAATTAAGATTAATGTTCTGGTCTTGATGGTTTTTCATATCCACTGGTGGCAGAACTAAAACGTGAGTGAAGAAATCCTCTTCTAATACTTTAATTTTGTCTTTTCTTTTTCTCTGACAGAAAATAGAGTGTGAAAGTGGAGTGGAAGACTGTGGCCGGTACCCTTCTGTAATAGAATTTGGGAAATACGAAATTCAAACCTGGTACTCCTCGCCTTACCCACAGGAATATGCAAGGTAATGGAATAAGCCTGGCAGGTATATAAACATATACCTTTAATTTTGTACCTGGGAGGAAGGAAAATTCTCCATTCTCAAGCAGGAATTAGATGATTTTTAGGACATAAATTTCAATAGTGGATTCTAAGTACTTCCAAAACTATTACTTTTGCCAATATCTTTTATTAGTATTCACAGTTCTATGTAAACTCCTAACACTCCATAGTTATACAGGCATTGTAAATTTTGCCTTTTAGCTGCTAGACAGACCATGCTTTCTTCCTTTGGTTAATTAGGAAAATGTTGTTTGTATATGAAACCAAGTCAGGAAAAAAAATTAGCCGTTATAAAATATTTGGTAGTTTCTCTCTATTGCCTTTTCATTTTCCTAGTTAGTTTAGGAAACTAGTTAATCTTATCTCTGATTTCTGGCATTTTATTTTCAAAATTTTTACTGAAATATAGCAGAAGAAAGAAAAATGGGAGAATAGGTGGGAATGGGAATCCTTAAGAGACCCTTCCCCAAATCTTTACTTTGAAGCCAATTGTGACTAACTTGTTAAAAGTGAAGAGAAAATAATGATACTAGAGTTTTCTCTTGCATTGAACTAAGATTAGCTGTGAGATTGTCTTGCACTAATAATATATTTTAAAGTATTAAGTATCTTGTGAACAGATTTTTTTATTTTTTGTACATCAGGGTACACTTTATTAGTATCTTCTCAAATTTTTTAGCCTACAGAGTTGATGGTAATCACACACTTCCTTTGTGTCTAGAATAAATATTTTCCTATTCCATACTGTGTGGATGTCTGGTCAGTCATCTCACTAGAGAGAATGAGGAAGGTGTTAGAAGTAAACTGTCAGGAGTCTTGGTTTCTCTTCCCAGCTTATATCGCTTGGCTCTGTGTTCCTGTACAATTTTTTAAAACACACCTATGAGCTTTAATTTGTATGGGTAATCATAAGTTGTGTGTTCTTAGAGCTTTGAGTAAATTTACATGTAAGTCCAAGATTTGAAGTTATTATTACGAGTCTGTATCTAACTCTCTCCAAAATCTTTCTCCCCATTATTATACCCCAAAAACCTTGAAAGTGCTTCTGAACATTTTTTGGTAAATACTAGCAATATCCATTGAAGCATGATAGGGTACAAGTAAAAACTGTTATAAAGTTACCTCATCCGTAGATACAATTGGAAACAACTAAATTCTAGAACTCTTCCGCCTTATAAGTACACAGAGCATTTTATTTTTTCTATTTATTTATTTATTTATTTTACACCTACAGCACCTGGAATTGTCCTAACCAGGCCCGACCCTGCTTAGCTTCCGAGATCAGACGGGATTGGGCTTGTTCGGGGTGGCATGGCCGTAGACCAGAGCAATTTTAAATATAATGAATTCACTTCTTTCTGGGTAAAATATTATTATAGGTTCACCACTGACCATACATACTTTGAAACTATGACGTTAAATCTGAAATTCGAAAAATATACGTGATTACTTGAGAGGATGCCATCCTCATTGTTGGTTTTTAGAGTAGTAGTTCCGAGTCTGAAAACCTTTCTTTCTGTAGGGCATTTCTAAGGAAACAAATGACTTGTTCACAAAGTAAAGGGCGCAAATATCATTATGTTAAAAAATAGTGTAAAATTTGTACATTCTCTTTACTGCTGGCTTTTCTCTCTCTCTCTCTTTTTTTTTTTGAAATTAATTCTTTCAAATGCTATTATACAGCCTTTCCATGACTTAGAAAATATCTAATAATATTTAATATTTTTCGCCTAAACAGTATAATCAATCTGAAATATTCTATATTTTAAAATTTTAACAGGTTACCAAAGCTTTACCTGTGCGAATTCTGTCTTAAATATATGAAAAGTAAAAATATTTTGTTAAGACACTCAAAGAAATGTGGATGGTTTCATCCTCCTGCAAATGAAATTTACCGAAGGAAAGACCTTTCAGTATTTGAGGTAAGCATGTATAAACAAACAAACAAACAAAATCCAGCTTTGAAACCTAGAATTTCTAAGTGTTGATTATGTACTGAATTGTTTCTAGAAGGTGCAAAGTATATTCAATTTCGGCATTGAAAATTCAGACTGCTCTTTAAAATATCTCCATGTTTTGGAATGTTTATCTAACCATATTAAGCAACCATTTAGATTGATAATGAATTCCTATTTCATCATGTTAACTTTTTTGTCTTCCCCAAACCCCTGTCTGCACCAGATATATTCACCAGTGAATTTATGATCTCCTCAGCTCTTTGTAAATTCTACTTTCTTTGGCAGGAGAAATTAGCTTTGTTCAGCAGCTCCAGCCAGTGTCTGGCAGGTGCTCACTCTTCCAGGGAATTGAGCAGCTGCACATATCTCCTCAGTACACAACCACCTGTGTTTCCATCCATTTCTTGGCAGAGTTGATAATCCTTTTGGTGAGACCCCAGCAGATGTTGGGACTCTCCCCCCATGCGGGTGGGTGGCCACCCCTGGAGAACTCTGCTGTTCACAGGAACCCCTTGTCTGTCATATGTCTGTCATTGTGGGTTCTTGAAGACATTTTGTGTTTTCAGAATTAATTTAGTTGCAGAAGGTCATTGTCTCTATATCACTTTATTGTTTAATCATATTCTGCTATCAGTTTCAGGGATCCAGTTTAGCTGAGTCAGTTTTACCTTGAGGAGACCATACCCTCCTTTCACGTTATTGCCTGTGCACAGGGCTTCTTAACTCTCTCCTTTATTCTCTTCACTCACTCCAGTTGAGTACTTCCATTGCCCTCCCTTGTTTTCTTTTCTGATACCCATCTTGGTGCATTATTTTTCATTCCTGGGTACTGTACTGTCTTTGTACAGTAGACATGATAATTTCTTTCTCTGAAGTACAGTTTTACTTTAGGATTCTCTTTTTCTGAATCGTTCAGACTCAAATTTATTATTACTCTGCCCCACATTTCTCTTTAGTTCTGATCTATAATGTCTTGCATTGTATTTATGATAGAGGGAGAGGCTTTAAAAATTACTAAATTTTTAGTAATTTAAATAATTGGTTATAATCAGGCTCTTTTGGCAAGCTAGAAGGAAGAAGGTTGTTGCTGGGAAGTTTGGATGATATGTTAGTTCTTACTAAAGGGTAAGCAGAGGGTTTCTCAACTTGGGCAATATTCACATTTCAAGCTGGGTAATTCTTTATTGCAGGGGGCCATCCTGTGCATTATAGATTGTTTAGCAGCATCCCTGACCTCTGTCCACTTACATACCAAAAATACCACTACCCCCTCCAGTTGTAACAACCAAAGATGAGTTCAGGTTGCACATGTCCTTTCCACGGCAAAATCACACCCAGTGTGGACAACTGGTCTAGGGGGAAAGCCAAATGCAAGTTGCTTGTCCTTCCTGTTGTTAGTCTTGGGATGTTCCCCAGCCAGCCCCAACCAGTTGAGACGACAGAGCTGTTCTCAGTTGAGGCTTACCTAATGTCACAAGTTCAGCTTTCCTTTTGGCTTCTTCCTTGATGCCTTGGATCCTTTCTTCTAACCAAAATAAAATGAAATCACTGGTTCATTGTTTCCCAAAGGACAGAACAAATTGTTGGCTTTAAGTAAGTTTTAATAGATAGCATGAATCTGCTTGTGGGGTTGAAGCTCTCATAAATGCAGGAGCATCTTCTCAAGAGTAAGAGAAGTATTCTTGTTAGGCTTGTAAGAATAGTCTGCTATTTCAGGGCAGGTGCTTTTAGACCATACAGAGATGAAAGGGAGAAAGAATCAGAAGCAGATTTGTAAAATTTATTTATAAAAATAATTGAAGGAATTGGACTGGATAAGTGCCATTGGTCCCTATTTTATAATCTAAGTTAATACTTTGAGTACAGCATATAGGAAACTTCTCTTAGTAGTTCCCTAAGTATCTTATAAAATAAATGAAGAATAATCACAGATTACTACTTTCGTATCTTCTCTCTATCTATTGCTCTTGAAAGCATGCCTCTTAGACCTTTCAAAACTAGTAAGAATTTTGCTTTGGCATTGCGGTCTCTATTTTTCTGGTTTACAGATACATCTTCGTCTTTTCTTTTTGTAATGCACTACCATTTCCAAAAGGACCGTACTCCCAAGTACATAAAAATTTCCTTTAATTAAAGAGAGAATTGTATGTATCCTCTGTGCCCGTTGCCCATATTTGATTTTGTTGCTATGTGTGGGACCTAGGTTTCATCCAAGGGAAATAGTTATATGAAGTCTAAAAATAATTTGTGCAATATGAGAACCTGTATGGTCCACAGGAGACTCAAGAACAGTCAAGTTTATTGTTAAAGAGCTCTGGTTAGCAAATATCCATTTCCCCTAAGAAAAGTGCTGGGGAAATTCTTCTTGAATCTGCTGTGATTTTTGTTTTCAACAAGTAACTACATTTGATCAAAGAAATTGGCATCTGTACTTAGCCTCTTGTCTGTAACCATCAGTATCACAGCTTGATTCTTTTATTTTGAAGAAAAGTAGACTGTAATCATGGTACTTATTGTAGGTTGAAATTCATCTCACTTTCTCTGTAAGTATTCCCAACACAGAAATTTTATCTTTTCCAATTATATTTAAAATGATGCTTGGGATAAAACCAAAATGGAAGCCTCTTTTGCTGATCCTCACTTCTGAAAAATCAGAATAATATAGTTCATTTATTTTATTTTTACGTGAAGCCCTTTTGAAAACAACATAAAGTTTAACTTACTTGAACAATATTTTGATTTGTTTACGCTTCTTTAATTCAGGTTTGCTTAGTTCAGACAGAGAGGACATGCCTGATCATTTTTTACTCGTAATAAATTGGAAATCAAAGTTACTCCTTTGTTAGTGGTTTGGCCTTTCTTCAGGTAGCTTAAAGAGAAATTTAAGCTATCTTAAATTTACCATAATTTAAGAGAAAAGGTAGAATTCTGATTTGCCAAGTGACAGCTATTTTCTGGTTAACTTTATACTTGATTAATGGAGTGTTTTAATCTCTCAGTTTTGGGATTTGGAAACAAAATGATATGCTTTTCAAATACCATCTAAAAGAACAATTTTATACTGAGTGGTATTTTTATGTTAAATAATGTTGTCTGTTTCTCTTTGCTAGGTTGATGGGAATATGAGCAAAATTTATTGCCAAAACCTTTGCTTGTTAGCCAAGCTCTTCCTGGACCACAAAACGTTGTATTATGATGTCGAGCCATTCCTTTTTTATGTACTTACAAAAAATGATGAAAAGGGCTGTCATCTGGTTGGATACTTCTCTAAGGTAAAACAAGAGCCAGTATGACGTTCATTTTCTTTTTCAGAATGTTTTTGGTAGAGCCCAATTTTTTGAACAGGGCTTTTTTATGACTATAATTTGAATAAGTGACACATGTTTCTGAAAAGCTCAGATTCTTGTTCAGAGCTCATTAAAAACAAACAAACATCGTGCCTAGGAAGTGTGTAAAGACCTCAGCACTGTTTGCTCTTTTGATTGCCAGCATCCACATAATGTTGTAATTGCTGCCTTGCAGACCACCTAGCATATGTGATTTTCTAAATGTTAAGCTTATTTCCCTTTTCCCCTAAGTGGTGTCAACATGAAGGTTTCAGTGTAATGTAGCATTTAAGCGATAATTCTCATTTCTCCTCGTTGCATTCCCTCTGTGGTTATCAGTATCTCGGTGAATTGGAATGTTGGCATTTGGACAGTCAAGCTGATATAATGACTGGTTTTACTCTTTCATCCTTTATTCTCTGTGCTATTGTTTTAAGATCTAAAGCAGCCTCACCTTTAAAAGGCCTAAGTATCTCCAGCTGTTAACATAGGGCAGCCTTTGCTATATTGAGTGGATATATTCTGTCTTTTTCATTGGTTCAGAGCGATTATCTGCTCAAAGGCTTCTGAGAAACAATAACTTATATGTAATAAAGGAAAACCGAGTTTGGATATATTTACAGAGTAGTGACCTTAACTTTTCTTAGGCACCTAGGGAATAAATAGATTAATGTGCCAGGGTGATAATTATGAGACTTGCAGGCAGAAGGTAAATGATCCAAACTTTGTATTTTATTTCTTTTATGAAACATTTTTTTTCATATTAAGTGATAAGTGAATTTTAATGAATAAACTCTTACATATTATAAATGGAATATATTATAGAAATGCCATTTTCATGAAAGATCAAAGGATAGAATATATATGAAGGTCAAACTGGTTTTTCTAAATTTAATAATCAACCCAAAGACCATAAACAAAAATTCTAGTAAGTAACAGCCCTCATGGGAAACCGTCTCAGTGTTTTAATCCACAAGTTTGGTAAAGCTTTAAAATGAAAAAAAGAAAATTAATTTGCACATTGCAGAATCAGAAGATGACAGAGCATCAACACAAAACAATAAATAGGAAATCTACTTATATAATTTATAATTTATAAACCATCTTACCTTTTCTATAGGTATGTAAAGACCTTTTTTTTTTTAACCGAAGAGTTAAAAAGAATAGTGGTCATGATTGTCCTTCCTGTTAGAAAATGATGTTTCTTTACATGTATGTGAGTTTAAATGTTGATGCTTACTGGTGCCTGCTGTCCCTGCCCTGCCTTGTCCTGAGTTGGCCTCTGGATCTAACAGTTGGTGATGACCCTTGCAGTTTGCATCTCTGCCTCTTCCTTGCAGCAGGTCCACGTTCTACTCAGGACAAGCTAAACTTTTCTCATTTTTGTCACAGTTTCTTTTATAGTACGACAGCAAGTATTATCATTTCTTACTGTACTCTGAATACTAATATTGCTTGGCAGCGTGGTAAAACAAAAATTAATCTAAAAAATAACCATGTTAAAAAGACTAGATGCAAATACCATATTCTAATATGTCAGTTGTATGTGAAGGACTATGGCCCTTTGGAATTTATACTTAAACCAAATTCTATAGGCTATAGCCAGAGAATGGTCAAGATGATCTAGAAAAATTCTGTGTAAATTATTACATTCATATGACTTTCCAAGTATATAATAGATGACTCTAAATAGGAAAGAAAGGCAGAGCAGTTATTTTAGCCAAAGATTAGGATTTAGCTATAATAACATGTGTTAAGGTGGGGGAGATGAGGAGAAAGAGGATCACTGTCGGGTTGGATTTCAAAAAATCTAGGAATAGATAGGAATAGATCAAGGATAAAGAAAAGAATGGCATCAAGGATGAATCCTTTTAACCCAGGGTACATTTCTTTTTAGATAGAATGACCCATTTGTCTAACTTTGCAAAATAGGCTAATAATTTGAATCTTTGCCATCGATATGCACACTCAGTGATAGACAATCCTGTTTCTTAGGAAAACTGACACGTTATTTTTTCCTCCTCATTTCTTAGAGACTCCATAGACAGCTACAAATGTGCAAAAGTTGGAAGCACATCTTTTTCACAAAGAAATCTTTAATTCTGCCCTATAGGGTTTTTTCCACAACCATTTCCTATGATCTTTCAAATAGGTTCATTAAAGATCTGGGTGTTCTGAAGTAATTCTTTGATGTGGTTATTGCCATTTATGGTCAGTCGTATTTGTGGTTTATATTTGGCCAGGGCATTCCCAACCTTAAAAGACTTTTTCAGATCCTCTCTGTGTAGGTTTTGGCGACTTTTGTGTACTCTGAATAAAATATTGCTGCTCTAATGCCACATCCCCCCCAAATTGCAAATTCTTCTTTAAGAACTGTTTCCCACCGTATTCTTCCAATCTTTCTCTTGGTTTCAGGGTGTTGGTAATATCTGGCCTCACTTTTGTTTGTAGGCTTTGGGGTTTCTTGCCACTGTTGTCTCTTTTGTTTTGTTTTGTTTTGTATTCCTGGTTCGAAATGCAGATTAATTATTTCTCTAGCTTTTTACTTTGACTTTTTGTTCATAGGAGAAATGTATTTGTGCAAATCTACCCACACACGTACTATTTTAGTTTCACTTGGGTGGTTGCTCAAAGGCAATAGACAGATTGCTGTTGCAGAGTTGTAAGTTACTTAGCAAGGTAGCTGGCTAAGTCCTAACTTACCCCACTGGAAGACTCCCTGGATGGCTTTTTTTTAATTTTTCGCTCTGAAGTTGTTTGAACAAGGAAAGCATTTCTTACATACTGTCTGTGTTCTGTTTCATTTGGCTCATATTTCTTCCGATTTTTTATTCATATTTTATGGCACTGGCTTTCAAGAATAAAGGCATAATTGCGAGGCATGCCTGGGGTTGATGGTTTCTCGTTAGCTAATGGTTTTGATTGATTAACAGTAGAATTATTCTGCTTGATCCTCACCTAATACTGGCTCACCTTAGTGGACTATTGTACAAAGACAGTGGCAGGTGCAGGGAATTGCCCACTTCAGCAGAGCTCTGACATACTTGATCTGTTTCTCCTTCCCTCAGGAAAAGCTTTGCCAGCAGAAGTATAATGTCTCCTGCATAATGATCATGCCCCAGCACCAAAGGCAAGGATTTGGACGGTTTCTCATTGATTTCAGTAAGTGAAGCGCTTTATTTACTTTCATGATCCAGCAGGCCGATGGCTGTTAAAGGAAAGAATAACACGTAAAACTTTATTTAACCTACTTTGTTGTTTTTATCAATAGATAATGCGTTTTCTATTTATATTTACATAGCTTAGAAAATCTTTCTCAAGTGAAAAATTTACTGCTGCTCACTTACTGTACTCTAGGAAATTGAGACTAGATCTCTCAGCAGTATCACTAGCTCACAAAGCCATTACCTTGAATGAACCGGCAGAATTGCATTCCATTCCATGCTGTTCATGCTCATTAGCACCAAAAGAGGCAATTATTTGCGATTAAAGCTGAAGAAAGTGTTATTTAAAAGGATTTTCAGCTTTCTAAAATTCTGCCTATAATCATACAGTACAGAGCAGAAAAGGAATATTTCTCTTTAGAAAAACCATTCTGTAGGTAGCCAATCCTTTGAGCCTCTCCGGGAGAAATAACTATCTCATTTTGTTAATTTCCCTTTTCTGTTATGGAAGTTATTATAATGTTTGTGTCTAGAGGTGGCCTAAGAAATATTTTTATACACACTTGTATCTTCTGAGTCTCCTCAGTTAAAATCGCAATACTATATAAAAGTATGCACAGGACAGTGTAAGAAAAATGGTTGTGTTTTTCTCTTTGTTTATATTGTATTGGATATGTTAAGGCTACACTTGGAGAATTGATTCAAAATATCCAGATAACACAAAAGCCAGGTATCCATTGAGAATAGTCATTTCTGACCATGTAAAGATCTGTCACTAGGAATAGTGTGTTTCTTCATTACCAGACTGTAGTTTGTCTGATTTTAAACTGAAAGAAGGAAAATTTAGGAAATTTTGTCATCTTCATAAGGTATACCAAATGCAAGAAAACACAATGTAATCATGCTCAAGGAAAATCATGAAGAAATATGTTAAGTCTAAATCTTTATTGTTAGATATTGGAATGTTAAAGTCTGGTTATAAAATAACTATAGCAGTTTCGAACTGATTGGCGTGATCCATTGACATTGAAGGACATTCAGATAACATTTCTAGTTATCAACTCATTACCCTAGTCTTATGTGTTCTTTCCCGATCTAGGTATCCCATGGAGGGCCATCATACCAGGAGTTCACCATTTTTATTTTACAGAGCCCTAGTAGTAATCACTTCTAAGGGCAAATCCAGTTGTCTTATTCTGGAGCTTTTTGTGGCCACCACTCATAAGTTGTTTATAAGTATTATAATTTCTGGTTATGCATAGCAGACATTCAAGACGTAAACTTTTGATAGTATCCACATACCTATAGAATAAGGCAAACTCCTTATTCAGTGTTCAAGATCTTCCATCATCTAGTTCCAGCCTATTTTATAGGCTTTTTCATCTACTAATCTGTTTCTTCAAATATTCTGAAAATGTTCCCATACTTCCATTCTTCGTCTCTGCAATCCCTTCCCTGAAATGACCTTCCTCCTTCCCCAGCCTCTGTCTTCTCAGAATCCTACCCATCATTAAGAGCCAGCTCACGAGCCTCTTCTTTTTGACCCCACCTCCGAGAATTTCATCTCATTCCCTTCTTGGCTCCATATCTCTGTAGCATGGCACTTAGACATAATTCACCCTTTCGTGGTAATTATTGAGGTGTCATACTTCAATTTACTGTAAACTCCTTGAATACCTTCTTTGTATTCAGTAGGACAGTGCACCCAATAATCTGCATTTGAAGTATTTTCGTTAATTTGAATTGAATCTCCGACGTGATGTGATCACTGCCCACGATAATTTTCTACCTAAAATTAAAAAGGTACTGATACTTACCAGGTAAAAATGCAAAGTCTCCAAATTCAGTAGTATCTTATTCATACAGCACGATCTGATTTTGTAAGAGAACAACCCAGGAACGAAGACATTTCACTTCAAATGTTAACTCTTTATGTCAGCCATTTTTGTGAAAACTATTAGAGTCTACCCTATATTTTTAGATGTGAACTATGGAACACAGTAGAACCTTTCTGGGTGGCTCAGGGACATCATGATGTATGCCATCCATGAGAGTGTGTCCAGGCAGTACAGTGCAGAAGATGTAATTTTAGGTTTTCTCTGTCCTGTATCCTTGGCATTACCCCTATACTGTACTGGCTTAAGGAATGTGTTGAATGTTTTGAATAAAGTTGAAAAGGGATTGGTGTTATTCCTTTAGAGGAGACCAGGGGAAGAATTTTATAATAATCAAAGAAAATTGAAAGTGGTCTAAAGCCAATAGAAATTCAATTTAAAGCCAAAAAAAAAATCCTTAGCTACAAAGGTTTTAAAGAAGATAGAGTATGAAGCTAAAAAAATTGATAGCATCTTCTTTGGAGTTACCTAAAATAATAATAGATAAATATCTTTCTAGAACGATTTAGATCCAGTCTGTTGCCACAAGAGGAGTTAAACTCCAGACCTCTTATAATCCTTGTCAGCCTCATGATTCAGAAGTCGGGGCAAAACAGATAACCAGGATTATGGGTTTTCTAAAATCTGTTTTTTTAAGGGACATTTAAATGGTTATGTTAATTTTATTTCTATTTTGTACATGAGCCTGAAGGACTTTTGGTCAGGGAATGTATTTTCAGTATTTCGATAAAAGTTGTAAGGCAGGAAAATCTTTTTTGGGAGGGGGCGTCTATAATATTGCTAGTTTAGGAAGCTGAAGATACTTGCCCACTTGCACAGTGGATCATAGATGTGGGTGAAGTAGAATGTATCTTGTGCATTTAAAGACCTGTGAATTTAAGGCTTTGAACACTGTTCAAAAGAGGCAGCCAGTCAAAAGAGGTAGAATGGTCTTCCACCTGACCAAATGCTACCCTTATAGTAAAGTTGTCTCTCTCTTCCTGGGACAGCTTGTCTGGATTTGTCAGAGCAGGGCTCTCTAGGAGGTCATTTGCAGAGTTTAGCCAGAGTGTCTAAAGGGTACCAACGCCTAGCCTGCTCATAAAGCACTTCATGGGTTTTGTGACCCTTTGCCCAAAACTTAAGTGGGTAGAGGAAAATGTGACTGTCACACATTGAAGCTGATAGATATCATATATTTCTTCCGGATTCTGAGATTCCCTTTCTTCCTCAATCAGAAAATTTCAAAGTCTTCCCCACCTCTGTCACACACACACACACACACACACACACACACACTGCCTTGCATGCGCATGGCGTGCTTTTCTCTCTCTCTCCCCCCCCTCTCTTTCTCTCTCTCTCTCTCCTCTCCCCTCCCCTCCCCTCTCTCCTCCCTCTCCCTCTCCCCATGTTATCAAGATTACATGATAATGTATTTGTTCCTTTACTGGCTTGGGATAGTGCATGCTAGGTTTCCTCATTGTAAAATAACCTTTTCCTCTTTATAATCGATAAATATCTGCTAAGAAGATACTTTGGGGTTATCTAAGTATCCTGTTTCTCATCCAGTTTTCACCTGTTTTTAGTTTTCATTTATGATTCTTATCTAAAACAGTTATTTTAGATAACTATTAGAAACTGTAGTTCAAATTTTGAATTTTGATCTTTTCTCAGGCTAGCAATATGTGGTATGATACTCTCTCATGATATAGGGCAGCAGCAGAAAGCCACAGCTCCCAGTCAGGCACGCAATCACAAGTACTGATAATCCACAGTGTTCTGTATTGTCAACATTTTTTTGGATATTGTATTCTGAGTACATGTAAGGTAGGCTAGGCTAAGAAAGATGTGTATTTTCTAATTTCCTTTCTTACATAAAAGGGTAGCATACTATAGATGGTCTTTTACATTTTGCTTTCTTCCACTTAATGATATATCCTGGAAATCATTCCATACTACTTTATAGAGATCTTCTTATTTTCTTCTACAGCTGCAGTATACATTGAGAGCTCACAAGAAGTTGAAGTGGAGACATTCCAGTGTGAGGGAACCAGTATATTCAAAAGCATGACCATGTGAGGAAACATGTTAGACGTTTGGGTAACTACAAAAGAAACTCCAAGTAGATTAAACACTTAGATGGTTAACAACACACACACACACACACACACTCACATTTAGAAAGTAGAAGAAAGGATATATAATTATTTATCTGATCTTTGGATGGTCAAGGACATCCTAAGCATTAAAGCAATGAAAGAAATCACAAAAGAATATACAGATGGGTTTGCCTATTTAAAAATGTAAGACTTCTACATAATAAAAAGTATTAATATTTAAAAGCAAACATAATGGGAAAGATGTTTGCAACAAATAAGCTAGGCAGAGGTTTGACATCTCTAGTATTTACACAAATATATAAGGAAAAGTTTGATAGTGTTAAAACATAAACCCTGATAGAAAAATGAGCAGAGGGCATGGACGCAGAATACGCAGAAAAAATCCCTGATGGTAACAACACTGCTGATGTTTCCTGAGTGCTTGCTTAATATGTGCCAGCCACTTTGCAAAGAATACTGACTCACTCAGTCTTCACAGTGGTTGAAATGTGTGCTTTTAACTTCATTCATTCTATGGATGAGGAAACTGAGGCACAGTTACATAAATAGGTAGCATAGCTACAACTCGAGTCCAAGCACTTTGACTCTTAGTACAATACTGCAAAGTCTGTCAAGTACAAATGGCTAACTAAAATGCAAAAAAAAAAAAATTGTTGGTGATTTAAAAATGCAAATTCAAATAACAAGAGTACAATTTTTTGCCTACCAAGTTAGCAAAGACTTTAAAATGTACCCACGTCTAACTAAGTTGACATAGACAGGCACCGTTATATTTACACTGGAGAAAGTATAAATCAGACATTTTTCAGAATTTTGACAGTGTCAAAAACACCTAACACTTATTTTTGAAAGGAGTTAATTCTAAGGAAATCAACATACTTTAATTAATATGCATTAATTTATACTTAATATAACATCATTTTTTGTTGTGCAATTTAATTTTTTAAATAGTGGTCTTCCCTTTCCCCTTCATCCCCTCCCCCCAATTATAGCAATATAAACTCATAGTAGAAAGTCAGAAAAGCATAGACACAATACCAAGAGAAAATGAAATCTCCTACAGTCCAGTCACTCGGAGAGTTAATGTTTTGTCCTTCAGTGTCATTATTTACATAGAAAAATAAAATAAAAGCCTCAGTATTCAAAGGTAAGAGAGAACCACTCCCCCAAGAAAATTATGTTATCTCCATATAATGGAATATTATTAGCCATTAAGAATTCTATTTTGAAGAATTTTTAATAAAAAGTGGCTTTCAAAATTATATATATAATGTTCTCAATTACGTAAAAAGTATATGCAAAGAAAAGAAGGAAATACATTTCCAAATTATCTCTAGAATTAGAATTACAGGCAATTTTTGTTTTCTTCTTATTCATACTTTTTGCTGTAACTAAAAAGAATTTAAGAAGCAAGACTTGATGAAGGCCTGACCTACGGCGGTGGCAGTGGGAATGCATGGAAATGAGTTCTGCGGCAGGGAGAACTCTGCCTGGTACCTTGTGGTGCTCAGTAAATACTGGTTGAAGGATTGAATTAATGAACTGAGTTTGGAAAAATAGTGCAGCTGTGTCCCTGTTGCCTTCACTGTGATTTTGGACATCCCCATTAAGCTTTCCATGGAGTTCAGGGCCTAGAAAGGGTCTGGATTAGAGGGAGCTGCTGGGAGTCATGGGCAGGCAGTAGTGGTTAAAACCACAGGCGGATGAAGACAACCCAGGGAAATGTTAGGGAAAGGGCTGAGGATAGAGTGCTTGGAATTCCAACATTTAAGGGGGTAATAGAGGATGAGGAAGTCATCAAGGAAATTGGAAAGTATCCAAAAGTAGGAAAAGAATTGAGAGAATTGTGTCAGGGAAGCCAAAAGAGGTCAACATTTCAACAACAACAATAGTCATAATCATAGCTGACATTTCTAGAGTACTTGCTATGTGTCGGGCACTGTCACCTGAATTATACACATTAACTTGCTTGGGAGGTAGGTTACTATTATCGTCTCACTTTGGGGGACACAGAGACACTAAGAAACGGCTAAGATCAGCCCCCCAGCCAGTACCTCAGAGAAGGTTAAGATAAGATGTAAGAAGTATACCGTGGAGGAACAATGGTTTAAGTGAAATTTAAAGAATTGAATTCAAAAAGCTCTACCATCCAGCTAGAGAGACAGGGGCATTGGTGGAGAGAAAAGAGGGGAGCACTGACAGAGAAAGATTAAGGAGAAAACAAAAAGTGATATTTACATGGGTTATTTATTCCAAATTCAGAAAAACCATTTGATGAAATTCAGCATTCTTTCCTAATTTAAAGTAATCAAACATACTATCTAAATTTATAAGAGTTCTGTCTTATATTAACTCTTTGTTTCAGCTTTGGCTCTAAAGGGTAGATGACAGTCGGGTTCAAAAGTCTACAAACTTACATCTATGGTTTTTTGAGACTAGTATACAAGTGACAAGCTTATCAATTACATAAAATATTAGTTCACTGTTCATTCAGGTATTTTTTAAATTAGTGCCTACTTATTTGTAAACTAATCACAAAAGTTTGTAAGTGGGTTTAATTCTTTTTTTGTTTTTAATTTTAGAATTTCCAATTATACTTGATATTCAGTATTATATTAGTTGAGATATACAGCATGGCAGTTAGACACTTATATAATTTAGGAAATGATCCCCCCAATAAGTCTTGCACCTCCCTGACACTATACATAAGTACTGCAATATTATTGACTATATTCCCGATGCTGTATCTTACATCCCCATGACTGTTTTCTGACGGCCAATTTGTACTTATGAATCCCTTCACCTTTTTCACCCAGCCTTTCAACTCCCCTCCCATCTGTTGACCATCAGTTTGTTCTCTGTACCTGTAAGTTTGTTTCTGTTTTGTTTGTTAGTGTACTTTGTTTTTTAGATTCCACATATAAGTGAGATTATATGGCATTTGTCTTTCCTCTGACCTCTTTCACTTAGCAAAATACCTCTACGTCCATCCACGTTGTCGCAAATGTAAGATTTCTTTTTTATGGCCAAATAATATTCGATTGTGCATATGTACCACATCTTTATCCGTTTATATTTTGATTGGAACATTTAATTCATTTACATTTAAAATTACTGATAGGTATGTAGTTATTGCCATTTTATCGTTTTCTGACAGCTTTTATAGTCTGTTCCTTATTCTCTTGCTCTCTTGTATGTTGATGACTTTCTGTAGTGTATTGTCATGTTTGGATTCCTTTCTCTTTGTTTCTTGTATATCTCTGGTAGCTTTTTGGTTTCTGGTTACCATGTGCTTCATGTATACCAAGCTACATTTATAGCAGTATATTTTAAGTAGTCTATTTTAAGTTTAAGTTGGCCTGTAAAGTTTCTGTTGAGAAATTAGCTGACAGTCTTATGGGAGCTCCTTTGTAGGTAACTAGCTTCTTTTCTCTTGCTGCTTTGAGATTCTCTTTGTCTCTAATGTTTGGCATTTTAATTATAATGTGTCTTGGTGTGGGCCACTTTGGGTTAATCTTGTCTGGGACTCTCTGCACTTCCTAGACTTGTATGTCTGTTTTCTGCAGCTGGCTAGGGAAGTTTTCAGTCATTATTTCTTCAAATAGGTTTTCAATTCCTTGGTGTTTCTCTTCTTCTGGTATCCCTATGATGCAAATGCTTGAAGTTTCCCAGAGGTCCCTTAAACTACCTTCCTTCTTTCCTTTCTTCCTTCCTTCTTATTGGATGTTTTCTGCTACTTTGGCTTCAAATCTCATTGGATCCTCTGCTTCATTTAATCTGCTGTTGAGGCCTTCAAATGTATTCTTTATTTCAGTTATTATATTCTTCATTTCTGACTGGTTCTTTTCTAAGCAACTTTAATTCTTGGCTTTCTTTATGCAATGTTAAAATATTGTGCAGTGTCTCAGGGTTGTCCTTCATGGAACAGAACTGTACCTAGAGGAAGTAGGAGTGATTGAATGAATTAGGCATTCATTTCAGGCAATTTTTTGTAGACATTTTCTGTGATCTTATATGTTGAGGGTTTTCACCTTGGCTTTTATGAGGTCTCTATACTGTTTGAAAACTGAGTCTGTAATTAGTGCCTGCTGATAGAAGATGGGTGCAGATGACCTAGTTTCGTGTCTTCAAGTTATGAACTTGGTCATAAGTGTGGTTAGCTGTGTCCTGTCATTTGTCCTCTTTTCTTAAAAATGACTCACATACACACACATCTGGATTTAAGAAAAATAAGAAATACAATAAACTTTTAAGGAAATTTGCTTTTGAGTATAATTTAATATCTTAATTTCTTTATCACTGAGAGTTAACTGGTATAGTTTCCCACACTTATTCTTTCTCTTTCTGGTTCTGATAATGAATTTAATGTCTTTCCTATAGCCTCTTTATAGCTCTTGGCTGATTTCTCGAGGAAGCACCACTTAGAAAGAGTAAGCATCTTCTCTCTGGTTTCTTGCTCCCTACTTCTCTGTCCTTTTGGATCCATCAAGCAGAATTAGAAAGAAAGCCATGTACTTCACCTCTACCTAGAAGGGTATGATTTTGAGAGGCTAATCAACTCTCTCAAAGAGAAAACAACTTCTTCCCCCATGTCTTAGATGTTAGCTACTGGCTAAAATGATATCTATGCTATCTAAATACAAGAATATACTTTACAGTAGTTCAGGTTGCCAGCTAGCAACTTCTAGTTTTAACAGTCTCCTTTCAATAGACTACTTTAAAAGAGCTTCCATTTACAAACTTTTTAAAACACAAATAAAACTTAAGACTATTTTTAAGCAAAGATTTAGAGTGGTTTCATGCTACCTGAAAATTGTTTTTTTGTTGTTGTTTTTCGAATAAATTTTTAATACTAACTGGCCTATCTGCTATAGAAAGTAGGATTTTTAATTTAGAAATTCAGTTAATTGGGTTCTAGTAAGTCTGACTGTTTTTCCTGACTGTTGGTAAATACTAAGGAACCAAGACTAAGGGGTCACTAGCTTTTCTCAGAGGGCAGGTTGAGCATATTGTCAGAGTAAGCAGATTCTCCCCAGGAGCTGGGTCCTATCCTGGCAGGCCCTGGTGAGACACACCATTTCTCTAGCAGGGGCATCTGGGCATCTGTGCACTGTTGTGGTTGACTTAGGGCTGCACTTCCCAACGGGTGACTCGAGAATGGATACTAGTGTTGCTACCTCCAGTCCCAGGGTGGCCAGAACTCTGGTGCCTAGCACCTTGAGCAGCCTCATCCTTTTACCCCAGCAAGACATATGAATTCTTTCTTAACCATGACAAGGTTGAGGTCATGAAGTGCTCATTTAGGGCATAACTTCTTTCTTGGGTGGGCTGCAGGATAAATATGTCCCTCACTTATGAGCCCTATGAGCTAAGCATCAAAGGTGGGTTTCGAGGGACCGTGACTGTTAGGGACATGCTGTATGACTGAAACACTCTGACTCCCCGTGAAGACTTAAGCAATTTGAATGAAGGAACTATAAATTCATCTTGTGGTATTGACCTACGTATGCAATTTCTATTTAATAATTTTCTCTTTTCAGTGGTACAGACCACAAAAAATAATGCTCTAGGCTAAGTAAGTACAAAATCATTTAGAAGGTTGCATATGTCTTTTATATATTTATTGCTTATTGTCCATCTCCTCCACCAAAAGTGAGCTTCATGGGATGGAGACTTTGTTCTCTGTTTCAGTCTCCCTTCCCAGAAGAGTTGGCACTTAGTAGGTTCGTACTGTTTGTTGAACAGATGTTAAATGAATTGCCATGGAAAGAGCTTTTTTAATGTACTTTCTCTTCTCACGTACGATTCTTAGGGAAAAGGATTTTTTTTCTGAACATCATCAGCTGTGGTTTACTTACTTCCAAATGATATTGGGTGTGCCTGCCTGCCTTTTTTTAAGGTCTGGCATTTTTGTTCAAGTGCAGCCTCTGTCTTAAGATCATTTAAGTTGCATCAGAAAGAAGATTGTCATTATCTACTACAAACCTTGGGCAGAGAAAGGAGAGCTGTGACAGAATTCACATTTATACACAGTTGGTTGAAGAGACACTTATCTTTTCCTTTCTTTTATCAGGTAATTCATTTCTTCATGCATTTATTTTAGAAGGAAAATTCTAACTTTAGTCTTAAGAAACTGTCAGGAAAGCTTCTCTCTTTGCATAGCTTTCTCAGCAGCTGTTCTCCCTGGGCGAGCTCAGTCAAGGCGATCATTAAAGAATAATAAGTTACGCTTTTGAAATGGCACTTGAGTCCTTCGGAGCCTTTTCTAAGATAGGAACCCCTCCTCCCAGCTCCATCATGACACTTGTTGGAAGATAGGACTAGCAGTGTATGCTCAGATTTTTTGCTGGGTTTTGGAAGACATGTTTTGACCCGTGTAATCGAGTATAATGATGACATGTTTTAATAGAATTCTAGTTTATAATATAATAAGGAAAATGGCTATTTTTCCTTGTTTTCTCATTTTACTATGTTGTACTAAAAGCCTTTGTCATGACTGTTTTATTACATTGGGCTGAAATACAATATATTTTAATATGATAAAGATAACATCAAGGTTGAAAATTGAGCTCTCAGTGATTTATTCAGAGGTTGACTGTTACTGAATGCATTGAAATGAATTGCATGAAGCAGTGCAGCTAACAATTTATTTATGTATCTTTATTTTAACTAAGCTTGTCATAAATAAGAACAAATAAATAACTCATAGAATGGTTTGTATTCATTGCTTCAAAGAAAACATTGCAAATATGAAACATACGGTCTGTAGCTACCGTTTCGCCTTACGCAGCTCAAAATTTTTTCAAGTTTTGGCATGCAGGGGGATTTTGTTTTTTACACATCTTTTGTCTGTTTAGATTTCTAACACTGACCAGCATTTGCAGCGATTTTGAAACCCGCTATTGGGCAAATTCCATGCACTTAATTAGTATGATTTAGCAGCAAATGGAACCTTAGCGATGCCATCATGAGGGCCAGGACTGTTCACTGCTAAATTCCAAGCCATGAGCACTGTGCCCAGCACATAGTGGGTGTGCTCCAGAAAGGCGTGCTGAGGGAATAAATGAATAAATGAATGCCCAGATCTAGTCAGTCTTATTTGTGTCCTGGACAACACCTGCCAGATTCATCCCACCTTGCTCATGGCAGAATTGGTGCTAGATTTCAGATCTCTGCTCAGTCTTTGTTTTTTCACTTATTCCTTCATCCCTTCCTTCAGCAAACATACTTTACATCGACTGTGCCAGGGTCAGCCTAGGGGATGAAACCATATGGGTAAATGATCCAGTGCTTGCCCATAGAGTCTTGGTCAGAACCCAGAGGGTTCATCCCAGCGAAGTGAGGCCGTGTGTGAGTGAGAGGTGCACATGGGGCTCTGCCAGTGAAGAGGAGGAAATGCTTCCCTCTTTTCTATTTCTCAGATATATGCAAGGGAAGCATCTTCTCATCATCAAAACAAGATCAAGAAAGGTTTTGTTCTCATTGGTTGAAATTAGTGCTATACTTGGTTTTGGTTTCAAAAGAACTATTCCCCTTAAAGTCATTTTCCAGCTTATTATAGAGACATTATGTTTGAAGTAGAATATTCTAAGGTAAAAACCTCCTCTCATGATGATATTTCTGAACAACACAATTAAAATTTCAGCTAGTTTCAGGGTAGTAATTTTTTTTACATTAATTTGTTTGGATAAAGCAAAAGATTTCCTTTCATTTGTTTAGAATTCTGTTAGGAAAATACTAGTTAGGAACTTGATTTTTTTTTCCCTCCCATAGGTTTGTGGTTAAGATGTTTTTACTCTAATATTAGTGCTATATTTTCATGTTTACCAATATAAAAACCTCTGTTTTCTAATTATATTGAACCCTGCTTTGGCTTAACAACATAAAGGAGCTCCTTTTTTCGCCAAAATTGTTTTAAATTAATGTTTATAAAGTACTTAAAATAGTTGAGTGGATTAAAGGTAATTCTGTTATACATGTAACCATTTGTCCATATTGAAAAAAATATGCAGTGTGATTATACAGTAGAAGGTTTTGAAAAAAGTGTTACTAAAATTTTGAGAAAATGTAATACAGATAGACCTTACTTTACACAATATTTTGCATATTTCCTTTTTGAGGGGGGAAATTGAATCATTTAAAATGAAGTAGATAATTTGTTCTGTAAAAAGGAGTGTTTCTTTTCATACTAGAAAGCAAAGAGGCAAAAATTATTAGGGTATTGATTGTCAAAAGGACTTGGAGTCAACTTGAAGAGGCTCCCACTGGACAATAAATATAATAATAAGATAATTGCAATTGATTGAAACTCATCAAATGTTTAAACTCACATGTTCATAATGATATTTAAAGACAAATTTAGAGGATAATAGGAACCAATTCATTATCTTGAAAACTAGTAAATGAATCACTTAACCTGCCTTTCCTTCATGGATTGTACCAATGGGTAACCAAATAATAAATGAGAGGAAGTATCTTTTTATAAATATATCCCAGCTAACAAATGAAATTAAAATGGTAGACCTAAAACATCAGCATTTTGCAATTCCGTGAATAAATTAATGGACGTAGACATTGAACAGCAACAGCAGCAAATATTGCAAAAAGGGGAACAACCTAAAATTATGTGCTTCCTGATGAAGGAACATACCGCCACTTACAGTCTTGCCAAAGGATCCAAGCCAAGTCTGATGAAGCCTCTGGATCCAGCTGCCATTTTGTAGGAATACAGAGGAAAAAGGAACAAATTGTACTGCATTGCTAGTATGCAATTAGCAAAATTCAAACTGTGGAGATCCTATAGGTCCAGTGGCCCCCAGTCCATCAACAGATAAATTATAAGAAAAAGGAGTGGTGGAGGGGAGACTAAAAGAGACTTAATTGATACATACTGTGGTGCCTGGAGATAATTTAGTGATAAAAATCAGGATGGTGGTTACTTACGAGGGAGAAAGGAAAGATTATTGGGATGGGACAAATAGAAGGGTTTGGGATAGCTGACAAACTTCTGTGTGTTGATCCTGGGTGATAGTTATAGGATAGTTGCCTTATAATAATCCATTAAGCTATATATTTGTTTAGTGTAGTGTTCAATATCCGTGTTTTACTTTTGTTGTTTTTTTGAAGACAGAAATGGTCTTAGAATGAGAGGTCACACTCTATGGTATCTGACGTAGAACTTAGATTTTTGTAACTTTTAAAACTGGAAAACTTTTTTGATTTATTGGTGGCATAATATTAGTGATTTTTTTTTTTTGAAAAAAAGAAATACAGCATTTCACCTTTACTGTTTTAAGATCAAACAAAATGAGGGTACATGGGTATTTGGTGTATTGGCATCAACTCTATATCAGACTTTGCAGAATCAACTTCATGTGAAAGAGGTGTACTGAAATTTATAGAATCATATCCTCTTAAGTGTTGAGTCTAATCCATTAAAGAACAGCATTCCTATAAATTATGCTTCTATTCCTAAATCTAGAAAAACATAATTGAAGGGTTGTATGTTCACAGCATGGTGATAAAAATAGAGGATTTGGATAAGGGATGGTTTTGCAGAATAGGGATAGACTGACTAAAGAGAAAATACGGAACAGAGAGGCCAAAGAGATAAAGAAGAGACACTGCAGTATTAGAACTTTTCTTGGTCATTGGCTTCCTTCCTTCCGTCCGTCTATCCGTCCGTCCCTCTGTCCTTCCTCCCTCCCTCCCTCCTCTTTCTCCTCTCCACCTTCCCTCTCTCTCTCTCTCTTCTCTCCCCGCTCCCTCCCTCTTCCTCCTTCCCCCCTTTCCTCCCTCCTCTCTTTTAGCCAAAATGAGGAAAAGCAATGCTGGCAGATACTGTAAGTATGGGAAATTGCTCTTCCGTTCTCCTAGAATTCTGGGTGTTCAGCAGTTCTGATATTAGGGGTAGATCTTTAGGAACTAGAAACCATGCTTCTTACAGAAGAAAAAAATATGTTAAAAGTTAGATTTTAAGAAAGAAAGAAAAAGGCTAGAATGTCCGAAGAATGTGCTGAAACGAGGTTCTGCTGATTATTTACTGGAAAACTGGCTTTCTTCTTAAGAAGATGATTCTCTGTTCATAGATTAGAAGTCCTGCCCTGTGGTTTGCCCAGTTTTGGAACTTTCCCCCATGAATTTAAGGAAGTTAATGAGATCTCTTTTCCTACCAAAGCAGAAGATGTATCTGAGAACTCTGACAGCCTTCTACCTCTGCAGCTTTTCAGTTGTATCCAGTTAAAAACTTGCAGACCATAATGAATGTTTTTAGAGAGGAAATAAAATGAATGACACTTGTGAATTTGTTTTAAATGTTGTTTATTTTACCAAATAATTTAGATAAATCTTTCTTGAAGAGGAAGAGAACTCATTAGGTTTCATTAATAATCTGGAGCCTCTCAGAGGATTACTTTGAAATAGCTCCCTGCCAACTTTTCATAAATTAAGCATAAACTTTCTTTGACCTCATCACACATAATTAAATAGCTATTGAAGGGTTAAAACCAACTAAAAAGCGATTCTGTATCTCTGTCCTCATTCTGCAAAATTATACAGGAAGTTCCTTTTGGTTCCCAAGCAGGGTAATTACAAGAGACAGTTACATAATTTACAGTTTCAATCTGCTTGTCCATAATCACACACTTCCACCTAGTTGTATGTACCCCCGTGAGTATCTGCATTATACTTTGATTTGTAAATGATGATTGCAGCATGATTGATTGTTTGCATGTAGCATATTGAATTGATTCTTAAAAAATGAACTTTAGCTGTTAACATGTCAATTTGAGTTCCTATTATTTACATAAGTTTAGGGTTCTTGCCTTCAGCAGTTGTATACTGGTTAACAAATTAAACTCTCAGAGCTTTTTTCCTTATTAAATTTGGAAAATGGAGTGCCTTGTATACAACCTAACTAGAAAAGGGCCTAGAACGCAGTAGGTACTCAACTGGTGAACACACTACTAAACCATTCCAATCCTTTGAAAATTGAATAGAGATTCTTTGGTTAACACTGACCATATAGTGTAAAAGCTCGTGGGGATAGTTTTAGTATATTGTGGCAAAAGCTATACTAATATTAACACATTGTTACTGATGTCTCAACTCTTAAATACTGCCAATATTAAGGGGCCTATCTAAAAAGCAGACTTCAAGAACGGTGTCACCTACTAACTGAAGGAGTAGTAATTGATATTTTTTAATATTGCCAGTGTTGATATTTCGTATGTTTTTGTTTTTCCAACAGTTAACATCTAACTGTAGCCAATTTGGACTTTAACTATAGGATTAAAGGCTAGATACCTACATGACACCAGTTCCACTGGCAAACCAGCTAGTCACTTAATTGAACACATCATTTCACCTCGGCCTGCACCCCCAGCCTCCATGCGTGCTTGCACATCTGTCAAAATGTGCTCATCAGTAACCCTGTGGGGACACCATCATTTATTGCCAGAGGCTTTTTTACCTCAAATCCTGCCTGAAAGCTTATGAGAGATAAATTAAAAATAAATGAAAAGAGAAGCTTTCGATTTCTGTATACCAGTGACATAGGACTGTTTGTCTAGATGACCTGAGGACAACTAGAGATAGTTTTCCTACCTTATATTTTCAGCATTAGTTGATCAATCAGATTGAGTGATGGGGCTGTGCTTTGATTTTAGGAAGTGATCTCGAAGACTGACAAATTTTCTTTAGAAGTGTACTTCGAAAACAAAGAAAAATTTTAGAGAGATTTTTATTCTCACTTTTTTTTCTTCAGTCTTGCTATATGAAAGCTCATCACCCAGAATTGGAATTATAACATACTTTGTCCTGGTTTTGAAAATTATAGCTGGTGCGCGGACGCGTGCGCACACACACACACACACGCACGCACGCACGCACGCTATTTTCGGGGGTTGTGGGAATGCAAATAGAAAGGCCAGTTGCTCTTACAACTCCCCACCTCCCAAAGCTTGGTTCTGAAATCAGTGGCAGTGTCCACACTGCTATAAACATGCCCACTCAGACCGCTGGGTAGGATCGGACCAGACAACTAGGCCTTTTCTAATGGATTATCTCAGCTGCCCCCACAGAACCTCAAATTTATAAAAGTGGCCAAAAGAAACGCCAGTTTTTGCTTTTAGTAATTTACTTAAGGAAAAGGTCAACTGTAATATTTTAATAACAGAAGAATGGTCTTACAGGTGAAGCATTATAAGAACACGCAGTTAACTCCTTGGAGCAGATGCTTTACTTGTTTAATGCAGTGTTTAAAATCTTAACAACTTTTCATGGTAAATTACCAGGAATTTGTAATTTAAATGTTTATACAGGTTTATACTTGGAAGAATTAAATTAAGTTTCTGGAATAGTTTTTCAGATTGAATCTATGATCTTTTGCTTAATTATAAGAGAGGAAGTAATTGTAAAATGCCAAATAACTTTCACCTTAAAATTTTTTTCTTTATAAATTTGTTTTTCATAAAGCTTTCTAGAATTTAAAACTGGTTTGAACTGTGCAAAATTTTAAAAGGTCAAAGAGGAGGACATTATTCTGACATGTCTTTCTAACTTCTGTCACTTCAAAGGCCACGGTACTGGTACTTTACCATTACCTAACTAGAAGTGCCTCTGTGTGACGAATCAAAGCTTTACTTAGATTTTTAATAGTCAGTGGTCTTCATGAAGAATCTGGTTACTTCCCAAATATATTTAAGGAAAGATATTCTTTAAAATTCCTGCCTCCCCCAAATGATTTTAGTTTGGGAATAAGTGCTATTGACCAAATATTACGTCTCTTGTTCCATGATCATTTTATTCTTGTCAGAGGTAGCTCATTTTTCTAACAAGAAAATTGAGAGACCAAACCTATTTCATACATGGTCATCTTCTTAGAAATAAAAATTATATATTCTTTGAATACACTAGACCAGGACCTTGCCGATATGGTGACACGCCACACATAAACAAATATTTCTCAGTTAAATGTTTAAATAAATGAAACTTCTGTGAAGTCTGTCACAGAGCTCTCTTCACCGAGTGACCGTCTCCTCCCTAGCCTCAACTCTTAGATATTGCCATTTCTTCCAAGATTCACCTTTTACTTGGATCTCTCATTAGGCACCACTGCTGCTACCACAACCCTTGGGGTGGCAGAAGTGGAGGAGTGAGATTGATATTGCACCCCCATTTAACATTCTGGCCAAGGTATAGTCCCCATGACCCTTTGCTTATTATAACCCATAATACATCTGAGCCCATACTGGCCTGAGGTAGGCAAGAGTTGAGATTGGGTGGGATTCAGACATTCAAAGTTTTTAAAAGCCCCTGAGTGATTCTAATATGCAGCCAGGGTTGAGAACCATTAGGCTAGACTAGAGGATAGAAAAAGGAAAAATAAAGAGGCATTCTCACCGAATTACATTATCAATTATAAAAATACCATTGACTCATCTTCGGCCTGTGGCTGTCTCACAGGGTCTGTCTTTGGCCCTGGTCACCACCAGCCCAGGAGGAGCTCATTCACAGGTGTCTACCCTCCTCAACACAAGGGTGCCACAGAGGGAAGAGGGTCCCCTTTTCTGCCACCTGATGCCCTATTTGTGAATTCATTTTTGGCGGTTCATATAAACACCTACCTTTTCTCTGGATGGCTAACTCACAGAATGACCACTCCTTTCAAGGGAGTCCCCACCCACTCACGAAATCATGGTGAATTCCTGCATGGCCTGTAGGTTTATGTGCACACACTTCCCACAGCAGCAGGGAAGTCATGCCCCCACCATACATTTTCTACTTAGCAGAGTTGAGGGAACCCCAATTCTCTCCTGAGTAGACTTGGGGAGGAGGTTCAGTAAGAAAGATCAGTGGCCCCTGTGCATAATTGAGGAGGAGCTCAGCACTGGAGCAGTCTGCTGAGGGGCTCATGGGATCTTTGAGAAGGAAGATATTAAAAAGGAGCTTACTTAGGAAAAGCTTGGTATGTGACCCAGGGCAGCCAGCCTTTCTTCCCCAAAGACCCGCTGTCTCCATTCTCTGGGTTTCACTGGCTTGGGCCATTTTCCCAGGGACACACTTGGGTCTTGTAGGATATTTAGGTCTTTGTTTCATCTGCCGTGGGACTGTCTCTGGGTTCTGCTGAAGCCCTCAAGCAGTCATTGTTCCTGTGGTTTAACCGGCTTGCTATTTCTTGAGAGTGGTCCTTGAAGTTAAGGACTTAAGAGCCAAAGGGAATTTGAGAGGCACAGAACTGTGCTTGCTGGAAACTTTCAGTCGCCAGTTTCTTAGGATCATTCCTTTAATTTTCATGGCTTCTTCCTTTAATTAAATTTATATTTGGGTGGTTAGCTTAGGGGTGGGGCAAGGATGGGGGGAACTTGTCTCTGAGGCAGTGGAGTGAATAGAGTGGTTTTTAGGTACCTTAGGCAAAAGTCGGAAAATAAAAGTACCCCTTCTCGGTCTGACTCTATAGAGCAGTCTATCTCCTTCCTGCTGTCCAAATAACTGTTTCTTCCCCCTACATAAAGATACCTAGTCACCCAAATGATCACCTGGAGATTTTGTTCATTCACTGTGTTGAATAATAATACCTAACACTTACATGAGTTTGCTATAATAGGCCAAGGACTGCTCATGCTTTTTATTAATTCATTTAACTCTTACAGCAACCTTATGTGATAGGTGTGATTATTCTCCACATTTTACGGATGAGGGATCTGAAGCTCAGAGGGGTTAAATAACTTGCCCAGGGTCACACAGCTGGTGTATGGTAGACCCCGGATTCCATTCCAGGTAGCCTGTCTCTAGAACCAGCATTGCTTTTAACCAATGTATAGTGCCTATTATGATCTGTCTTACTGTATTCAGTAAATCCCATATTGTTTTAAAGTACCTGTGGCCTTGTTGCCCGACTTTTAAAAATTCTTCTCATCTTTTATTTAATGCAGATGATCTCAAAGTTGGGTCCAGAAACTCCTGGGGAATCCCTATGGCCCTTTCAGGTAGTCTCCAAGGTCACAGCTGTTTTCAAAGTAATGCCAAGATACTATTTGTCCTTTTTAGTTTAATTCTCTCATGAGAGTGCAGTGGAATTTTCAGGAACTTTCATGACCTGTGATACCACAGTAGACTAAATACCAAAGCAGATACGAGAATCTACCTGTTTTCTGTTAAGCCAGATATTGAAGAGATTTGCAAAAATGTGAACCAGTGCCACTCTTCTCACTATTTTTTTGTATTTTAGAAAATGTATTTTTTTCATAAAAATTATGTTGACACAGAATGGGTTATTGGGGTTTTTAATGAATTAAATGAATATTTGCCTCATTTCTCTATAAAATTAATAGATATATAGCCCTTACATACAGAAACTCTTGAGTAAATTTTTTTTTAACGTAAAGAGATCCTGAGACCAAAACTTTTGAGAACCACTGATTTAATGTATAAACCTTTGCTCTTCAAGTGAGGTCCATAGTATAGGAATTTGTTAGAAATGGAGAGTCTCAGGCCCCACCCAGACCTGCCGAATCAGAGTCCAGTTGTAACAAGAGGTGAAGGTTGAGAAGCACGGGCGTGGAACTTGTGGACAAAGCCTCTCAGCAACTCAGTGACCTCTACTAAATTTCAGTCTGGTGGGGCTTTAGAGATTCTTGTTCCCGGTTCTCTACCACAAGGAACTGGGCGTGGTCTCCTCACCTGTCTGAGATTCTTCAGCTGTATTGTCTGTTGAGCAGCTCTCCTACTGTACAAGGCAATTTCCACATCCTCATCAAAACTAACAAACAGCTCCATAGCAAAGATTATAGCAGTGGTCCTAAAACTCGTATAAATCAGAATCACTTGGAAGTCCTGTTAAAGCATAAGTGCTGGGTCCCGCTCCCAAAGTTTCTGATTCATAGGTCTGAGAATTTGCAAGTCTACCAAGTTCCCAGGTGTTGCTGATACTGCTGGTCAAAACCCCTGGTTTATAAGAAGTGGACTGAGAGGTCTGTTGAGAAATCAAGCAATATTTACTCAAGTTGTGATATACTTACTTCAAGCCCATAGAATTATGGGAGAGATGTCTTAAACTTACAAATTTTCAAAACCAATCTCTTAAAATAGAAACTATCTCCCTCATTTTTGCTAGGAGGCATCTATATCTTTTAATGAACAGCAAGCAGTTAAGAATTCAGGCAGGTTACAGGTAACTTAGAACAGTAGTCACCAACCTTTTTGGCACCAGGGACCTGGTGCTCCTATGAGAATCTAATGTGTGGTGATCTGAGGTGGACCTGAGGCGGTGATGCTAGTGCTGGGGAGCAGCTGCAAACACAGATGAAGCTTCACTCCCTCACCTCCTGCTGCGCAGCCCTGTTCCTAACAGGCCATGGACCAGTACTGGTCCACAACCCAGGAGCTGGGGACCCCTGACTTAGAACATTCCTATTCTCTTAAAACAATGGACAAGGCTAAGGTCCAGCTTCCTTCTTTAATTGCAAAATCACAAAATTTCTACAGGGAGACATAAATAGCCTGTCAAGTTCATTTATCATTATTTAAATTGATAACATGCCATTTACCCACTTGGTCACAGAGCTGTTTAACCCCAGAAACCAGTAATTGATGAGTGTAAACCAGTGAATTTCTGTCCCCAGTCACCAGATACATGGTTAGAGTTATCAGATCTCCTCTGCTCAAGAGCCGCCATAAATCCCTGGCCTGGTATCTGTTCCCAGGCTTGCAAACCTAGTGCTGTCTACTGATAACAAACCTTTTAGTAGGGTTTGCTGAGATAAACAGGTGTCTGATGAGAGGTGTGTAATCATTGAAGATTATCTTCCCCCCAAAAGCAGCTAGTTACCCTAAAGTCACATAATCCAGACAGATGGGAGTTGTGAGTAGCTTGCCAAAGTTTATACTTTTGTATGGTTTGATTCCAGGTGGTAGAAGACGAAGGTCTGCAAGGGTGAAGGGTGGCTGCCTTTGTGGTGGTAAATTCTTGCCTAAGAACATTATTCCCCTTCCGGTCCAGTCTACAATCTTGAAATATTACTAGCTTAAGAGGAAGGAATGTGTCATATTTTAAAAGGGCTAACCTCGCAATTAATATGCTGGGAGTTCAGTTAATTTGAGAATTTACGACTGCAAAAACAAGTCTTACCTTGTCTAGATAGGTCCTTCTAACAGATCTGTCTACAGGAAAGCAACTCTCTACCACTTTTTTTCCCTCCCTCTAGGAGGGAGTTAACCATTTCAAACGCAAGGATTCAGAGCTAGTTAACATGACAGTTGATTCTCTTCAAGTAGTTCAGCCTTAAAAGAGGTGGAGTCAATTTGGGTCTCTTGCAGTACAGCTTAGAAATGGTTACTTTCTGCAGACATCACTTTGTGCCTTCTTAACTTTTCAGCAAACACCTTGGTAATCTTTTGAATTAAGTATGTGCTCCATACCCTGAAATTCAGACCTCACCTTCTCCTGGGTTAGTAGTTCAAGTGAAGCAAATGAGGGAGCCAGCTTTCACAAGTATCAAGATAGTGATGTGGATAGGGGTTTCCAGGCCAGTTAGCTTTCAATTACAAGTCTCTTGATTTGCAGAATGCTGTTCACCAGCACCTCTGGCTCACAGACAATTTAAAGGGAATAATTTCACCAGCGATTAATTATACTGCAGCTACTGGGATTTAGCCTTCAAACATCACTTTGTTTTTAGTCTGAACAGCCAGGTTTCCCCAGGGATAGTTCAGGTTTTCTGATTGAAAGTATCCTGAGTTAGGGAAAGTGTTAGAGCACCATGGGAATCTATTCACCAGGGGTGTATTGTACTTGTTTCAGATGCTTCAGGATAATACATCGGCTTCCAAGATAAGTGCTTTTTATTTCCCTGCATCTTAGATCAATTATTTGGAATCTTTTTGGTAAGTTAAATTTAAAAAGCTGTAACTACCACATCTCTCTAATTACTCAATAAGTAAACATTCTTACCAAAAATTAGTCTGTTACTGGGATATATAGTAATTATTATTTGAGGAGCCTAGAAAAAGTAAAAGGAAACAAAAGATGGCAAGAAATTCATTCTTTAAAACATTCCAAGTTATGAAGCTCAGAGTAGTGAAATGCCACCAGCTACAGCTTTTTGAGGGAGAGTGCCTGCTGCAGGTAAAATTTAAATTATACATTACATCGGCCTCATGTGCAAATGGATTAGAATTGACATGACACAGCTTTTTCTTCTCAGCTATATATTTTAACATATGACAAGTGATTTCACTTAACTAGTAAGGAATCATAAATTTATCCTTGGTTATTTTGATTATTGAAATTTATTCTTTTTAAACCAAAAATGTCTCCAGAAGGAGACTTTGTAGACTTATAGATGGCTGTTAGTATAAGTGTAAGTTCCTTTCATTGTTATAATAGCCTCCTGGAGGGTCAAAGTGGAGAAGGAAAAACTAACACCTTTGGACAGTGGCATTGTGTGGTCTGTAATGTTGGTACATATCATCCCAGAAAACCGGCTTGATGTTTTCTGGTTGGAATTTTGGTTTGCAGTTTTTTCTCACCAGCACCCAGGAAAAATATCACTTCCTGGCAGATGTTGGTAGCCTCCCTGCTTCGTAGCATTTGCTAGCACAGTTGCTGTGAAAGTCCAGTGGGCTCGGTGTATGCATGCTCGTCGGGGCTCATTGCCCAACTGCTCACTCCCTTGCCCCCATCAGGTCCCAGTACTCTTCCATGACAGTGTCATTCATAGACTGCAGACTGTGTCCAAGGGAGTGTCCCCGGAGACAGCCATTTAACATAATGGGAGTAGCCGATGCTGAAAGGTTTGTGCCTAAATGCTCTCCACAGACCCAAAGTTGCCTGATGGTTCCAGTGGCCTAATCACTTTTGGCTCAGACTCTTCAATAAGGTGTATTTGTACTACCTCTGGATGTAAAAACATGAACAGCTGTGTAAAATATGTTTTGGGGGGATTCTGACTGCTTCCTCTTAGCCCAGAGTAGAGGTTGTGGGAAGAGAAGATGGAACAAAGAAATACATGTGCTTGCTGGATAAGGTTGCTCATCGTAGTGGGGGACGTAAGGTAGGGAGGGCACATGCCATCTTCTGACCATTTTGGTTATATAGAAATCTTTCTGCTAAGCTGGGGGAGCGGGGGGCGCTTTCTGTCCCCAACTGTGGGGCTCAGATAAGAACCAGTGAAGGGGTAGGGAATTTTATAGTCACTGCAGGGGACTTTTAATTGTGGGATCTCATGGACAAAAAGGGGGCTAGTTCCACATCCACGGTACTATGGTTCTCTTCCCCCCAGGAGTACAGAGCTGGGACCTCCAGCCGACTGCGTAAATTTCTCAGCATGCTCCAAGCACTTAGAAGGCAGGTGACGGATGTGCCAATTATCTGTGTTCTGAGGTTTGGGCACCCTTTGTACTCTGGCGGCAGAGAGTTTTTCTCCATATCGACAGGGCACTACATAGGCTGGATTCGGCACAGTAGCCATCACTGTTAGCATTCCTGACACACTGCTCTTGAAAGCCTCTGTGTGCAGCCGAATGATGTGTGTATAATGGTTTGACTGTAAAATTTTGTGGTGCTTGTTTGCATTCAATCAAATTCTTTGCACTTAAACAGGAGTTAAAGAGACAAATAAGTCAAAAGATTTCAGCAAAACCTAAAGTTAAATGTATGCCTATTCTTTATAATGGCATTCAGATTAAAACCGTCAAAATGCAAAATGCTGTGTTATACCTCTCTGAGGTCAGGTTGGATTTTTTATTCTGTATTTCTGCATTATTTACAGTGATTTTGAGAGGCAGGAAAATGCATCAGAAGCATTTCTCTTTCTGACAAAAAAAAAAATCAAAATTGAGAAAATTCTTGAGAATGCAGCCATTTTGGAAATGTAGATAAAAAAGAAAAATGCTGAAGATTTGGGTGGTTTACAGAGCAGCATGATTTTGTAATTGCTGCCACCTACTGTATGTGGTTGATGTTTGTTTAAATTTAGGAAGTTCATGAAGGCGAGGCTGTTGAAATAGATAATTAGAGCAAGGTAGACACCATTAGTTTATAGCATTTCTTCTCTGCTCCATAAGTGGCTCTTAATTACTCAGACAGCCGCTAGCTTTCATTCATTACCTTCAAGTGGATTTAAAGTTTCTCTCATTTTAAAGTTCCTTTGCCAAAGAACCTTCACAGGAATGCTGTAAAATGCACGTTCTAAAGCTTCCGTGCTCAGGGACTCTCTGAGTATACATAAAACAGTGTGCTTTAAGGAGGTCGTTTTGTTTTGTTTTAATTTGTAGGAACAACATTCTGGGGTTGGATTATAAATTAATTTCCATGAAAGAGATGAAAATAGAGCTAGTGGAGCTGATGCGAGTTGCAGCAGGACTTAAAAGACATTCCTTCATTAGTCCTAAAACAAAGCTTCAGATCAGCCTGCTAGTTAAATGTAACAAGCAATATAGAATCCGAGTCAACAGAGGCCCTTCTCTTTATTAAGACCCAGCTGTCAAAGGGTCATTAGGTCTTTCCTGTGGAAAACAACTTGCCCATTAATGTTTGGGGTGGTCCCTCAACAGGATTTCTGAGTAAGTGCCTGACATTTACTTTTTGAAAGAATCTAAAGCTGATGGGAAACTCGGATGTTGAGACTCATCAGAAGTAATATCTTCACTTGGTTTTGTTAAGCATGTCACCATGTATGTTTGGAATACTGCCGCTAGTTGCATGAATTGACTTACAGTGCCACCGTAAAAGATTCGGAAGCACAAACTTCATGGAGATCTAATCACTGTAAGTGAGAAGAGACTACATACATAAACTTTGTGCTCTTCTCTGATGCGATGTTTTTACCTTGATGCTACCTGTGTTATTTTGAGGGGCCCCTGTTCCAGTGTCTGAAAACACCACAGCAAGGTTGACTTTGCTTTTTCTGCCCTAGGCTATCTGCTTTCTAGAAGAGAAGGCCAAGCAGGATCTCCTGAAAAGCCCCTCTCTGATCTGGGCCGTCTCTCCTACCTGGCCTATTGGAAGAGTGTCATCTTAGAATATCTCTACCACCACCATGAGAGGCACATCAGCATCAAGGCGATCAGCAGAGCTACAGGCATGTGCCCACATGACATCGCCACCACTCTGCAGCACCTTCACATGATCGACAAGAGGGATGGCAGGTGAGTACTGGTGCCCTGGGCAACCCGGCTGCCTCTCAAGCATCTTACAGCGGAAAGGATCCCTGGAGTCAGGCAGATTTATTCCAGTTAAAGATAAGAGGTTTCCCAATGGCATTATTAAAAACTTTTCTCCTAAAAGAAAACAGGAAATGACACTTTTTTTGCTGGTCAAATTTCAGTTTGCTGTACTTCTTCATTGACGAGCTTTCTGATTTTTCCTAACCCAGGTAATATTAGTGCTAGCATATGTCATTATGTGAAGGTGAAATGAAACTTCAGCTTTTGATTGCACTTTGTTCTGCCTCATCACATTACAGATTTGTTATCATTAGAAGGGAAAAGTTGATATTGGGCCACATGGAAAAGCTGAAAACCTGTTCCCGCTCCAATGAACTTGATCCAGAGAGTCTGAGGTGGACGCCAATTCTAATTTCTAATGCTGCAGTTTCTGAAGAAGAGCGAGAAGCTGAAAAAGAGGTAATGAACAGCTTCCTCAGCCTAACTTGTGTGACTTCAATCTTGTAGTATTCTTAAGCTAAGAAAGTCATTTAACATCATTGTCAAAAGCTTGGTTATGTCGAGAGAGTTTGTGAAATGATATGGCACTAATTTATCTAACTGAGGTTGCATGGTAAGACATGATAATTTTATTGAATTGAGTATGAAAAATGAAACATTTATTATTGATCACAAAGCAGCATTTTTCACTACTGACAGCATGTAATCAGATCAAATTTGGTGCTGAGCTCCAAGGCTGCAGTGTCAATTGATTCTTTGTGTTTATGAACTTGCTTAAAATGCTCCATGCCACTGAGCATGTAATGTAGTGATAAAGGACTCAAATCAATTCGCTGCATCATTAATACTGCTAAATATCCCATGAAACGCAATCTTCTTTGATTTGTTATCCTAACTGATGTCAAGGAGTCCTAAGATGATGCTGCCGGAATATTGCTTGGCTGGCTGTTCTGATCAGAAGTGACTTAGAGATCCTCTGCCTTTGCTCCCTAGAGGCTCTGGCTGCATAACTGCTCCTCTCACTGGCTCTGCCGTTTTACCTCTCCCCCTCACCCCCCCACCCCCCCCTTTAGGCTGAGCGGCTAATGGAACAAGCGAGCTGCTGGGAAAAGGAGGAGCAAGAAATCCTGTCATCTAGAGCTAACAGTAGGCAATCACCTGCAAAAGTACAATCGAAGAATAAATATTTGCATTCCCCGGAGAGCCGGCCAGTGGCTGGGGAGCGAGGGCAACTGGTCGAGCTGTCTAAGGAGAGCAGTGAAGAAGAGGAGGAAGAGGAAGAGGAGGAGGAGGAGGAAGAGGAGGAGGAAGAAGAGGAAGAGGAGGAAGAGGAGGAGGAAAGAAGAGGAAGAGGAAGAAAACATACAAAGCTCTCCTCCAAGACTGACCAAACCACAGTCGGTTGCCATAAAGAGAAAGGTATGTCTGTTTAGAGTTTCGGTCTTTGAGTCGGTTTCAATCAAATCTTATTTGTCATTACAAACATTCTATTAGTATTTGTTTCACTCCTTATTCTTTAGATATAGTTTATTTGTATCCAATTTCGCAGATCATGTATCATCATCGTTTATCTTATGGTCATGATTGTGTTTACTTCTCGAGGTTTGTTAGTGCCAGCAACAGGAAACCAGGGACAGGCTGGCTTTCTAGTCTGGTAGTTACTGCCACCTGCTGGTTTGTGGTACCTGAGTAAGTCAGGCTCTGGGAACAGAAAAGGGCCCTGGAGAGCATGTAAACCACCCTTTGAGGAATTTTGATGAAAATAAGGCTAGAGAAGCTAGGAGACTTGTCCAATAACACAACTCATTGGAAATGGAGCCAGAACCAGATGAGTGTTCAGACTGTAATGTAAGCCCAGGGCTCCTAATTCTATTTCTTTTTCTTGTTCTCAACATAGAATTGTTAGAAAGTATTTGAGGCCCTTCATTTGGATGCTGATATTTTGTATTTGCAGCCAAGTACACATTACTGAAATTTCTCATGTCTTAGTAGCCTGGTGGTTTCTCTACATGCACCCTGTGCAGAAGGTAAAGAATTGATAATGTCTTTAGGTAATTGCTCAACCCAGATCTTCTATCTTTGTCTTCAGTCTCTGTCCGTGACATAGGGAGGGAGGGGACAGATAGTGTTAGTGTAGCCAAGACTAATAGAGATAACACAGAGTAAGTTAAGACTCTACCCAAGGCCATCCTCTGTGATGTCTGTCAAAGATCCTGCTGTCCTGACTCCCAGCTTGGTGCACTTTCTTCAAAGCCTGGACCCTCTTAATGGAAGGGCAGCTGTGGGGCGGTGCTAGAAAGGAGCATCCCATAAAGTGGACTTCAGGCTTATGAATAATGTTTCGACTTCTCACAAGGCAAATGTATTCGTGTTTTACGTATATAACAAAAAGAAATTTGTTTTAAAAACATGAAAAATCAGGATCATCCAAGGCATGATATGGAATACCACCATATAAATGGACCTAGCCCAAAGAAAACCAGCTCTTTATATTGGCTGTACTCATGTTTGGGAAAATTCTTGTGTATTAGGGAGGGCAGGCCAATTGAGAGATTAATATCCATAAATATTAAATTATAGGATGTGATTTTTCAGGCTTATATGTGCACTTTAGTGAACATTCAGAGAGTTAAAAAAATGTGAGACACAATAATTCTTGGGTACAGTTTACCTGGAGTTTGAGTTTTCCCCATGCATTTCATGCATTTCAAACCCTTCTTTGCAATGTATTTTCAGTAACTTTGGGGGCCCATTATTGACAGATTTATATTTTAGCAGCAAATCTTCCTGTTATTCTTCTTTTTGAATTTTGTATCATTAAATACTTTTCACTTGTGAAAACATGTTTCATAATTGAAATTATGGGGAGTCATTTGTGTCAAACTTCAGTGCAGTTAGAAAAAAACTTTACATTTTATATAAATAAGATCGACCTCGCATATCTTTTAATTTATGTGCCTTCTAATCGAAATGTTTTGTAAAATTTGCTGACATCTCTGCAGCCACCAATAAATGACTCTGTTAACATTTGAACAGTAGAGTAATCTTTTCTCCAGTACTCTTTCCTCTTCTCTTTTCATCATTCCTGAAGTCTTATGAAATGGGAACAAGGAGGCTAGTCTTATATGCCATCGTATTTCCTAGAGTGCTTTGCATGTAGTAGGTGCTCCTTGAACAGTTATCAAGTATTAAATGGGTTACCCAGTAGCTAGTTAATTATTGCAATATTTATAGAAACATCGGAGTCCGTGATGACTTAATAGCTATAATATACAGGACATCAAAGCTAACAAGTACCACTGGAAAATACATGCTAGAAAAAGCAAACCTTAGCTTTTAAAATCTACAGTTAAGCTGCTAGGATGTTCCCTCTCAAAGCATCTGCTTGAGTAAACAACTGTTTTATTTGGAAAATATTTACCTGTGTAGTTGGAGCCCAAGAGGGATGTTAAACATCAAATGGAAGGTTAAGTACAAAGACAATACTGAAATCTTTGATTCTGTATTCTCAGACACATGTTCTCATACACATGTTCAGTACATGTTTGCTGCATATCAACTCAACCGTTTAATTTCTCATGAGCTCTTAAGTATTATGTTTGGAATTAATTTCAGAGGCCTTTTGTACTAAAGAAGAAGAGGGGTCGTAAACGCAGGAGGATCAACAGCAGTGTAACCACTGAGACCATTTCTGAGACAACAGAAGTACTGAACGAGCCCTTTGACAATTCAGATGAAGAGAGGCCAATGCCACAGCTGGAGCCTACCTGTGAGATTGAAGTGGAGGAAGATGGTGGGAAGCCAGTCCTGAGAAAAGCATTCCAACATCAGCCTGGGAAGAAAAGACAAGCAGAGGAAGAGGAAGGAAAAGACAATCATTGCTTTAAGAATGCTGACCCTTGTAGAAGTAAGTGGAGGAATTATAAAAATCTTACCCTTCTGAATCTCTGTACATTACTGCCAAAAAGCAGGCACCTGGAGTCATGCCCAAAGGCATCTCTGAGGATGTACGGACCCACCAGAAATAAGTGCTCATCTGTCCTTTCTCATTCATAAAAGGTTCTATCCCTTCTTCCTGGAATTGGATTTTATGTTAAACAACTTCTAAGGCCAGAACATTCCTCTAGGTGGGTTCATCTTACTTTCCACAAATTGGCTTATCCTCACAAACTTTGAAGTCTGTCAATAAGAAACACACTGCATTTCTTGATTCTAATATGTACTTTTTCCCACATTTAATATTTCTGAAATCAGGATATATATTATTATCAATGTGAGCATTGAATGCAATATTTTTTTCCTTGAAAAACAAATATTAGTAAATGAATGGTACATCTTATAGTCAGTAGTGTCTTAAGATATATGATTATCGGGAATCATCTAAACTTACACCGTCACTATTAGCTTTGTTAATACAGATTAATGTAGAAATCAGGAAATTGTCCTTTCTTTTAAGGTGATATTTTATAGTTGCTGCTGGTGTTTCCCTATTTTAAAAAAATAGGGAAACACCAGTGAATGGTCTTCGATGCCCTGTTTAAAAGCAGCCAGCCCTTGCCTGCTGGTCTGGAAGCTTGTACTCCTGGCTGAATCATGAGGATGTGTGGGGCAGGCTCTCTACTGCTGAAATGACTCTATTCATAAACTTACTTCATTCCCATCTAGAGAACAGGCCATCTCATCTCTCTGGGCACCAGAGGTTATCACTCTCAGTTTGTGAAAAGCCACAATTTTAAGAACATGAGCAAACATCTTCTTGACTTTCTTAATTAACAGGAATACTATTGCTGCATACGATGTTTTGCTGAGGGAATGGTACCTTACCCTGGGTATAGAGAAACCAGGCTTTGTTCTTTAGTTTTTTTAAACAAACATATGAACAAACAACAACAGCAAACTTCAGCAAAAGATCTTTTTTTTATGGAAATTGAGCCTTATTTCCACTTCTTAGCTGTCTTCTCAGGAGCCTGTAAATGAGTCATCACTGCCTTCATTCTCCACTTTGTGCCATTTGCCTTTAAAAATTCTAAGTGATATTAAACCTGATTCCTTTCAGAACCTTCTTTTTTTAAAAAAAATAATTATGAGAAAACTCATCTTTTGATTTAGAGAGGTCTTCCTACAAAAGATGGTAGGTCCAGTAGCATGTGGAAATTAAGAATGTGGAATCCAAGGGCATTGGCATGGCTATTACCTGCCCGTGGGACTAGAAATGAAACCATTTGTGAACATCTCGAGATGTCTGTTAACTGGGTATTGTACTTTGCACTTCGGAAGGAATTCGTCTACATCGCATATGTGTTCTTTTCAGCTAGCCAGTTTGCATGCAATACTTGCAGGTAAGTTTATGTATAATCTTTTCATTACATATATGAGCTAAAAGCTCACACTGCTTTGTACTGATTGGATTAGAGATCACTCCACTCTGGCACAGGGATCTCTGTTCCACATTGATTATTAGATCTCATTTTTGTTTTCCAAAATAAGTTCTCCAAATTTTGTTCTCCTAATGAGGCTGTTTCTCTTGGTAAAGCTTCTCCTTTAAATTGACCCTTCCAGAAGATCAGTATGATCTTTAATTTTCTAAAGATCTTAAGAAAATTTGGATGTTTTTTATTTATATTTATTTATATATTCATTTGTTTGCTTTATATATTGTACTCCTGGCTGAATCATGAGGATGTGTGTGTGGGGCAGGCTCTCTGCTCTACTGCTGAAATGACTATTCAGAAACTTACTTTATTCCTATCTCAGGAACATAGTGCCATATGTTTGCTTATATTTATATAAATATATTTACATATTTATTTATATTCATATGCGTATACATATACAGTAAAAATAGTATTAGATGAACTAAAATTAACTTGACAGTTATGGTTTGTTTCTTATTTACTGTAATATTCAAACCATACATTTGAGCAGCAAATCGATCCAAAATACAGTCTGGACGGAATTAGTGAAAAAAGGAATACCTGTGTTTTAATGTTCAATAATTTCATGCTAAATACATTATATTTTGTGTCATGATGGTCCCGTAGTGGATCACAGATGCATTTGTGTTTTGGCTATTTAGTTATTTATTCATTTGTTTCAGAGGTACACAGTTTATTTTTATGCCAGAGAGAACATTCAAATCAAAGTAAATAATGTCATCTGAGATCATTTCAATCCAGTAATTGTCCATGAACTGAAGTTCACTTTCTTAGGATAGATACATGAGTTAGGCCTCTATTCACTTCTCTAGTACAGAGGCGATTAGATATGAGCTAGTATTAACCTTTTCCCCTGTATTTTCTAATTTGTAAATGTTCAAATGTTTTTTGTTTGTTTGTTTGTTTTTTACATTGTAGTATTCTGGGCTTTTGCATCAGAGAATGTCTTGTTTTTTAAACTCAAATAATTTGCCCCTATACATGTGCTTTCTATAAAAAGCACAACTTTCTGTTGAGACTGTCTGTGTGCGTGTGTATGTGTGTGTGTAGCATACATTATTTCCCCAGGCCTAGGTTATTTACTCAGTTTATACCACAATATTATTCTGCATTAGTCTTGATTATGTCTTTACCATCAACTCTTAAAATGCTAAATTGAAAGCAGAGCTTGCTAATTAATTTAGAGGAATGAATTCAAGTTATTCATGGTTATGCTTTCTAAGACTTTGTTTTTCTTCCTCCCCTTTCTCTCTGTCTCCTCGCTAAGACAATATGGATCATAATGCAAATAACTTGAAAGAAGGCAGTAGAGACAATCCTGAACCTCTAAAGTGCAAGCAAGTGTGGCCTAAAGGCTCAAAGCGCGGTCTTTCTAAGTGGAGGCCAAACAAAGAAAGGAAGACTGGATTTAAACTGAACTTGTACACCCCGCCAGAAACACCCATGGAACCTGACGACCAGGTAACAGTGGAAGAGCAGAAGGAGACTCTGGAAGACAAAAGCAGCCCCACTCCCACCAGGAGTGAGGAGGAGACCAAGGAAGCTGTGGAACCCCTGCTGCCTCGGGATGAAAACAGAAAGGAGGAAACATGTTCACCTAGAAGTCCAAATAAGTCACCGGGTGAAAAACTGGAAGACGATCCAGTCAAACGTGAGGAGGAAGAGGAGGAGGAGGAGGAGGAGGAGGAGGAAGAAGAGGAGGAAGAGGAAGGAGATGTAGAGAAGGCCCCCGGTGGTGCTAAAAGTCAGGAAAAGGCGGAACCAGAAGTCTGCACGGAGAGAGAAGACACTGCGCGTTTGGAGGAGCATGAGGAGGAGGAGGAAGAGGATGAGGAGCCATCTCACAACGAGGGTCACGATGCCGACGATGAAGACGACAGTCACATGGAATCTGTGGGAGCGGAGAAGGAGGAATGCCCCAGAGAAGCCTTCAAAGAAGTACTGGAAAACCAGGAGGCTTTTTTAGACCTTAGTGTCCAGCATAGTCATTCGAAACCAGAGGTCTTAATGGACTGTGGCATTGACCTTGCAGCTTCCTGTAACAGTGAACCCAGGGAGCTTGCTGGAGACCCTGAAGCAGCACCTGAATCTGATGAGGAGCCCCCTGAAGAACAGGCGCAGAAACAGGACAAAAAGAACAGTGAAGAAGTAGATTCTGAGTTCAAAGAGGGACATACAGCAGCCATGGAAATCGACTCTGAGACCGTCCAGGCAGTTCAGTCTTTGACCCAGGAGAACAGTGAACAGGACGACACCTTCCAGGACTGTGCCGAGACTCAAGAGGCCTGTAGAAGCCTACAGAACTACACCCATGCAGACCAAAGTCCACAGATTGCTGCCACTCTGGACGATTGCCAGCAGTCGGACCACAGTAGCCCAGTTTCATCCGTCCATTCCCATCCTGGCCAGTCAGTACGTTCCGTCAGCAGTCCAAGTGTCCCTGCCTTGGAAAACAGCTATGCCCAAATCAGCCCAGATCAAAGTGCCATCTCAGTGCCATCATTGCAGAACATGGAAACCAGTCCAATGATGGATGTCCCATCAGTTTCAGATCATTCACAACAAGTCGTAGACAGCGGATTTAGTGACCTGGGCAGTATCGAGAGCACAACTGAGAACTACGAAAACCCAAGTAGCTATGATTCCACTATGGGTGGCAGCATTTGTGGGAATGGCTCTTCACAGAACAGCTGCTCCTATAGCAACCTCACCTCTAGCAATCTGACACAGAGCAGCTGTGCTGTCACCCAGCAGATGTCCAACATCAGCGGGAGCTGCAGCATGCTGCAGCAAACCAGTATCAGTTCCCCCCCAACCTGTAGCGTCAAGTCTCCACAAGGCTGTGTGGTGGAGCGGCCTCCGAGCAGCAGCCAGCAGCTGGCTCAGTGTAGCATGGCTGCTAACTTCACCCCGCCAATGCAGCTGGCTGAGATCCCCGAGACCGGCAACGCCAACATTGGCTTATATGAACGAATGGGTCAAAGTGATTTTGGGGCTGGGCACTACCCACAGCCGTCAGCCACCTTCAGCCTTGCCAAACTACAGCAGTTAACTAATACACTTATTGATCATTCATTGCCTTACAGCCATTCTGCTGCTGTAACTTCCTATGCAAACAGTGCCTCTTTGTCCACACCATTAAGTAACACAGGGCTTGTTCAGCTTTCTCAGTCTCCACACTCCGTCCCTGGGGGACCCCAAGCACAAGCTACCATGACCCCACCCCCCAACCTGACTCCTCCTCCAATGAATCTGCCACCGCCTCTTTTGCAACGGAACATGGCTGCATCAAATATTGGCATCTCCCACAGCCAAAGACTGCAAACCCAGATAGCCAGCAAGGGCCACGTCTCCATGAGAACCAAATCGGCATCTCTGTCACCAGCTGCTGCCACCCATCAGTCGCAAATCTATGGGCGCTCTCAGACTGTAGCCATGCAGGGTCCTGCACGGACTTTAACCATGCAAAGAGGCATGAACATGAGTGTGAACCTGATGCCAGCCCCAGCCTACAATGTCAACTCTGTGAACATGAACATGAACACTCTCAATGCCATGAATGGGTATAGCATGTCCCAGCCGATGATGAACAGCGGCTACCACAGCAATCACGGCTACATGAATCAAACGCCCCAATACCCTATGCAGATGCAGATGGGCATGATGGGGACCCAGCCATATGCCCAGCAGCCAATGCAGACCCCACCCCACGGTAACATGATGTACACAGCCCCCGGACATCACGGCTACATGAACACGGGCATGTCCAAACAATCTCTCAATGGGTCCTACATGAGAAGGTAGGCAACATGGGCAGTCACAAAAACCCCTGGGCATCACTATTGGATCGACCTGCACAAATACCTTCGAAGAGTACGATTTCAAAACCAGCAATTGGTGTGAATGCAAAAACATTTGTTGGCACCTGAGATGAAAAAAAAAAAAAAAAAAAGCCGCTGCAGCAGAAGTTTTATACGTTGTTTTTTTTTTTTTTTTCTTTTTTGGTACCTTTGTTTCTGTTACTTTTATATGAATTTCTCTGCTATGGAAGGCCTCTCTTTGGACTACAGTTGGAGGCAGCCACTTGTTGTGCCTGCTTCCATTAAACAATGTGGATATCAAGTCCCCCGCCCCCGATTATCTGTTTTAATACTGAACCTAGAGCTTTTTTTTTTTCCCTGCCCTGTCCACTCCATGTAAATGCCTTTAGCATTTCAGTTATTGTATATTTTGTTTAAGGTGACACTTCAGCATGCCGCTAATGTCTTTGTTAGTGACAGTGCATTTTGTAGTACTGTACAAGTGTTGTGCTAACAGTAAGCCATTTCTTAAGTTTTTTGCCTTGATTAGGGTGCCCTAATTTGAGGGTTTAAAAAAAACTATATTTTTGTTAATTATAAAACTGTAAAGAGCTATAAAAGCTATTCCCATTTGGTTAGTCAAAAGGGTTTTATTGCTAAATGTTTGGTGTAAAGTTGAGACCCTTTTCCATTTTGGTGACAGATTTCTTTGGGGAAAAAAGGCAGCTTTCTGTTTTATAAATGCAGACTTCTGTTTATTGAATGAAGCATATCTCAGTGTTTATCTGTCAGGTTTTGAAACATTTCATATATGTCCAAATACTTGGCAGGATTTAAAAAAAATAGTGAATTTGGTGTAAAGTTGCTATTTTATGGAAATGCCTCTAACTTTACATTTTCATTCCATCTGTAGATTTTTCTATCTTTATAAAATATTGGAGTTATTTTTTAAGGAAAAATAGAGAAGTAGCTTGTGAATAGCTCAAACTAAGCTTACAAATCGCATGTAAAAAAGCAAAAAAGTTATTTGTGTCTGTTTATATTGCTTCCTTTTTTGTAGCCTTTGTACCTGTCCAGGGTGACTGTAAGGGCCACGCAGGAGAGGCGTAACCCTTGTATAAAATAGGAGCCAGCAACACTCTTGTATTTATCTGTTCTCTTTTTAGTCAGTCACTTCAAAAAAAAAAACAAAAAACAAAAAACAAAACAAAAAAAAACAAAAACAAAAAAAAGCTGTACATTTTAACATAAAATAAATTATGATGAGCCATTTTTAGCCTCTTGTGTCCTGTCATATTATGATTGATAGAGAATGACCAATTGAACTGTATCATGTGTCACATCTCAGAACACATACACATTTTGGGAAAATAAATTATTTAGTGTAAATTGGAGTTAAGAGATTTTCTGATTTGTTTTGACTTTGGGGGAGGGGGTTGGCAATAAATAAGAGTAATATCTAATAAAACCATCACATATACCAAATACCTATTTAATAAATTAATTTATAATGGATTTTAATGCTTTTCATGAAAGTTTATTTTATGCTAGTGCATACCTTCTGTATGCCAATCATTGTCTTTAAAATAAAGTGAATTTGTTTTTTTCTTTTTGACTTTGATCTTCATTTGCAAAGGGATCCTGCACAAATATCCAGTTGTCTCATTTGTACAGTCTGTGTAAACTCCCCTCAGGACCTAGTACAGTGGTAGCAAGCTTCATTTTTCTAAAGATTAATACAAAAAAAAAATTGGGAATTGTATATTTGAAAAATCATTTTCTTATAAAAGGTGTGAAAGTTTTGCTCTGTTGTGAATGAGTGCTTGGATGTTTTCTTCAGCATCTAAAGTTTAGACCCCCACCCCACCCCACCCCACCCCCAAAAAGTCAATGACCTCAAACATTATTGTATGGAATTCAGAGACAGTTTTGTCTCACTTTTAAAACAGTTGATTTTATTCAAGCAACAAGCCGAGAAATGAATGCTCGACTTGGCACCCACGTGAAACTGGCCTGTTACGCTCTAAACATGGGTGCTCACAACCCTCCCGTGAAGCCAGTCAGGACGTTGCTTTTCCACCAGTGGTTTAACACACACAAAAAATCAAGTGTTGTACAGATCACAGACACAAACCTTAAAGAAGACAGAATAAAAAGGCAGGATTGTGCATACACCCCAGAATCACGGGCATACAGAGAGGGAAGCTGCCTGGCGGGCTTTGCCTTGTGTTTCACCCTTATTCTTTTTCTCTTATAAAGCGTTCTGGGCTCAGTGTCAAGAATTTATCTTTTGTTCCTTTCCTTCAACAACTGGACAGTCAGTGGGGGGAAATCTGTAGTAGCTGAGGGAGGGCTTCTAAGAAGACACTTCTGCAGGGGCTGCCGTCGCCAGGAGAGGAGAACGTCTCAGGTGCTATGCTGACAGCAAAGGAAACCTCTAATCCACCTTCAGAGTGGGACGTGATGGTGTGCCGATGGCTTGCATCAACTGTTGTGTCAGTTCCGGAGCAGCCAAGAGTCTTAGCAGCCCAGTGGGTCCCACACATCAGGCAAGAGGCTGTTTGAGCCTGGGAGATGGGATAGGGGTCTGCTAACAATCTGATCAGAAGCTTCGTGGAACTTCCCACAGGCCTCACTTTGAAACCTTTACATATCTGGTCTCTTTGCTCTTGTGTTAAGATTCTTTGGAGACTGAGATTTCCCTCTGTGTTCCCTTTGCCAGTGGCTTGCTAATCGCACCTTATGATCTGTGTGATGCCTGAGCTCTATCACCCCCACATCCTGCCTGCCTCCCAGTCCTCCAGAGTGCCTACCCAGGGGTGAAAGCATTCGCCTTCCCTGCCAACATTCTGTTTTATGAATATTGACTCATAATATTGTTACAGAGCTTTAGCAAGCAGACCTCCCTCGTTATCTACACACCTGCCCCGTGCAGCGAATGGGTTAGTTGTCTCCAGTTCACAGATGAGGAGATTGAGGCTCAAAGAAGCTAAATTGCCCAAACTTACTGAGCTAAAATTCGTGAGCTGAAACAAACTCGTATCTCTCCAAATCCCAGCTCTTTTTTCCTAGAAAAAAGTTTTACTCTGTGAAAAGGCCATAACTTGCCATCTCTCTGATTTAAAGGCTTAGCTAATAAATACATAATGTTTTTAAAACTGTTAGGTAGGTGCTGTATAAATACAGGTTATTTTGTTGTTACAAGCAAGTGTTGGTCTACAGTCAGTACTCAGAGTACAAGTACTATTACATTATGAAACGATACCTTCAATTTCTTTGTAACAGGCTTCCATAATTCCACACTCCTGTTTTTTCTTCTCCCTTCTCTATCCCCTTTCCTGGGACTAACTCAATTTTCTCTCACCTCAGTATGATGACTTAAAATTCCTCCTCTAAAAAGACAACACCAAGATTTATACCTCCAGTCTGAACTCTCTCTAGATTCAAGGTCAAATGACTTGACACCTTTTGTATGTCTTACAGATGTGACATAACTGGCGATCTCCAGCCCTTCTCCCCGCCCTTTTCTGCCCTGGTCAACCCAGAAACCAAATTGATATCTTCCATTTCTCACTCCTCTCTTCAGCAGGGTCTGTCAATAATCCAGAATAATTCTGAAACAATCTTGAGTACTAGTCCCTTGGTGCTGTGTTAGTCCAGGTCACCTTCCGCTTTCCTATTAACAATTCCAGCAGCCTCCTAACTGGTCTTGCTTCCCTTCTTAACCCCCTACAGTCTGTTCACCATACTGCAGCCACAGTGAGTTTTTCTTTCCAGAGTGATCTCCTTAGAACATAGGTAATACCATTCCCCTGCTGAAAAAAACTTCAGTGGTTTTTCTTTGCACTGGGAGTAAAATCCAGTCTCTCTACCCATCACCTTCCACTCCCTGCCTGTGCCTTCCACCCCCTCCCCGCATGAACTCTAGCTTCACTGATTGGCCGGTCCTCAAACACACCTTAGGGTGCGTTTCCTCAGAAATACACTTCTTTGCCACTTCGGGGCCTTCGCCTACGCTGTTTCTCAGCCTAGAACGTTCCCTCCGTATTTGGAAAGTGTGCTCCTTCAAGTCTCGGCTCACCCCATCTCCTCGGGTCTTCAACCACAACGTCTAAAGTGGGTTTCTCCCCCATCCTGTCCCCAGTTGTTCGGCACCTCACTACCTGTTTCCCTCATTGCGCTTTGTCACAACATGGGTTTTGGGTTTTACTTTTGGCCTCCTAACCCAGTTTTTGGTGTGTAGTAGGTTTCCAGTAAATATTTGTTGACCAAATGAATACTTCTGAAGACTTGAAACAGCTCTGCAAAAACTTCTGTTCCTCTTTTATCCTACCTCTGGCTCCCAGGAGCCATCTTGGAGACCAGACCTCCAACTTCAAAGATCTGTGCTTCTGTGCTCCTCGGCAGGACTCGTAGCCCTACGAAGAGGTGGGAGCATGTTGGAAGGTGTAGGGACTCGAGAACACCAGCAGTGGACATTCCATCCTTTCCACATACGGATTCATGTAAATGTAATTTTTTTTTAAACTGGAAATACTGATTTCTCTCTGGACAAGGAATAGATCAGACCTAGGAGATAAATGAGTTTCGAGGGAATTATTAGGATCCTGTGATGAGCAAGTCTAGGTAGGGCCCACTATGACCCTAGAATCCCTTTTGGTCTGTATCTCTTTTCCGAGAGCCTGTGTATGGCTCCCTTCGCACCCAAATCTGAGTCATTACGAGGACTCAATTCCAAGGTGAGTCACCCAGAGCAGATTCTGGGCAGTTCCAGGAAGCCAGACCAGCCACGGGGCCCAGGCCACAAGTCCTCCCCTCTGACACAAAAGCAGGGCAGCCCGCCAGCGGTCTCAGGGTTACTCTTGGGTGGCTTTGCTGAGCCCCTGGACACCATCCTCCCTTCATCAAGAACTTCCTTTTTCATTCTGCAGAAAACCACAACCAAATTGGAGGACTGGGGCCCCTTTTCACGTTTCCCCCAAAGACCTTCATCACACTCTGCTTTCCCTAGGCAGTTTTGGTTTCTGGTCTTTGCCACACCTCCACAACATCCCTCTTTGGGTTCTTTCCAGTTTATGATTCCTGGTTCTAGAAGCCATCTCTACCTGCTCAGTGCCTGCTGCTGCTCTTTCCTCAAGAATGAAAATGACAGTCATGGTGACTGGCATAACTCTCAGAGGTGGGGGAACTCCACACCTGGGCTCACCTGCTGCCTCGTTCTCCCATTCCAGAGTAAATGCATTTGCAAATACTTTCTGGTATGACCGAAAACGAGAATCTAAATGAAAGGAGCTTCCCTGAGTTCCGGTCCCCTACAGAACTTTTTTCCGAAATTATAGTCAAACTCTTGTCTGAATTTACCACAATTTATTGAATTTTTCTGGGTAGTGGCAGCTCTGGCTAAGATTCTGAAGAGCCCTGGCTCCTTGAGGAAGGTAGGGGAGTCCAAAGCAGGGGCCTCTGTGCAGGGGCTCAGGGCCCTCACTCCCCACCCCTACCAATACCCGAGGCTGGGGATCTCATCAAAAAGAGGATGTGGGAGACAGTAAGGAAATGAGGCTGCCCCAGAAAGCGATGCACTAATAAACCGTGCAAGCTCTCCTCTAACATAGCTCTCCCAGGCACTTTTCTACACATTTGCAAATCCTTTTCTGCTCCCATCTTACCAATGGGGGAAAAAAGGCGCCTTTATGCAGAACTGTGTGTTCATTTGTAAACGACTCTGCTGGGAAGCCCGTCTATCCCATTTTGCTGTGAAGCCAAGTTCCGGACTAGTCCAAAATGCAGCCTTGAATCCTCCCTGTTCATCAGCACACACCCCAGAAGTTTAAGATTATTTGGAAGAAGTCAAGCTTTGGTTTCACTGTCCTTTCTCCATGACAAATGAAGTCACAGGTCAGAGCTATTTCAGTCTTCCCTCCAAATTCCCAAGCGTCTCTGCGGGCCCATGCGGGGCCCTACAGCTCTTTCTCACCGGCCTCACCGTTGTCACTGAGCTGTGTCTGTCTCCTCTGCTGCACCAGCTGCTTGTCTAGTTCCCGGAGCTGCTTCAGAAAGCCCCGGTTGGGTAAGACACAGCGGTTCTTGGCCACCTGTTGAATGGCGTCCACCAGGGTCATGTTCCTGTGGATCATCAGGTAGGCCAGGACTAGTGTTGCCGACCTGCTGCGGCCCATGACGCAGTGAACCAGGATCTTATCTGAAATGGAATGGGGAGAAGAGGCACCAAACTGTGCTAGTAATCATTGCATTCTTCACCACCATGCACTCTCGGGGGTCGGGGTGAGGGGAAATACCAATTTCCCTTAAGAATATCTTTGATGAAGCAGTAAAAATTAATTTATCAAATTTCAGCCCTTGGTCGCACTTCTTAATATTCTCTGTGATGAAATGGGATATTTGCATGAAGCACTTGAGCTGCATATCAGAGTACGATGATTATCTCAAGGAAAAGCACATGAGAGACTGAGTTGCAAGCTGAATTAGCCACTGTTTCAGGAAAACATCATTTTTACATAAAAGAATGAATGACGGAAAAGCCATGGTAATTCAAACTTGGGTATTTGGCAGACTTTTTCTCAAAAGTGAACAAAGTGGGCCTGTCATGTCAAAGAAAACAACTGACAGTATTTATTGCCAGTGATAAAGTGCAAGCTTTTGAACAAAAATTAGAATCTTGGAAAACTTGTATCTGTCACTGTCAAGTCGACAGTTTTCCAATACTTTTAATATTTTTCTGTTAAGAGCAGTGGTGATATTAAAAATGTGGGATTTTTAAAAAAAATAATGTACAATGAAACGCGTCAACATTTAGAGAATCTACATGACTTAGTAAATCAGTATTTTCCAAATGACCAATGAGGGACATTACAAAATAAAGAATGGGTAAAAAAAATCCATTCGAAGTGCAAGACAGGCAAATGAATTCTCCTGTGAAAGAGTATGAAGTTTATTGATAACAGCTTCAGATTCTACATCACAAATAGCCTTTAAGAAGCTGCCATTTGTCAAGTTTTTTGTGTAGTATCAAGAAAAATATCCACAATTATCTGAAAAGGCTATTAAAGTATCCCTCCTTCCACTAGTAACATATCTGAGTGAGGCTACATTTTCTTAATATATATCAACCAAAACAATATATCACAAGAGATTGACTGCAGAAGCTGATAAGAGGTGGGGGAACTCCACACCTGGGCTCTGTGTGGAGTTCTAATAAGCCTAACACTGAAGAGATTTGCAAACATGTAAGTTAATGCCACTCTTCTCCCTAACCTTCTTTTGGAAAATATAATTTTTCATAAAAATGTTAATATGTAATAGTTCAGTTCATTATTTTTGAATGAATAAATATTTTTTAATTTTTCAGTTTTTCTAATAGGGTAAATATTGACAGATATAACCTACATAAACAAAAGCTCTTTGAGGTCTTCAATAATTTTTAAGAGCATAGAAGGGATCTGAGACCAAGACGTTTGAGAACCGAAGATCTAGAAGTCTTTTTCTACGAGGGAGAAAAACTCCCTTTGGCCACTACCACAGCAACAGCTGGGCTCAGCTGAGAAGCTGTGATGTGGAGCAGTTTCCTGATCCTTTGAGCCTCCATTTGGTGGCGATCTAGAGCTCACATAGTGAGCATCGACACACTTTATCTCATTTCATCTTTAATACAACCTTCAAGGTTTCATTGTCATCATCCCTGCTTTGCAGAGAAGGAAGCATGCCCAGAGAGGTGGAAAGACTTGCCAGAGGTCACCCAGAAAGCTGATGCCAGCACTAGAAATCATTCAAGGCAACATGTTATTAAGGCCCTACTGTGTGCTGGCCACTGGCCACTGTGCTCTGGGGACAAAGTAATGTGATTAGGCTCTCTGGCTGTCCCCACCACTGCCAACCCAGGAGCTACTCTCTCCTGATGGGATCTGTCTCCTGGAGTTGAGCTGACTGGGGCACCTTGAGCTATGTGAACCCCCCGGTTGTCTCTATTCCTGAGTCTCAGGCCTGAGGTCTTTAGGATGACCAAAAGACACTCATGGACATCCTTGGGTTTATGGAACATCACAGGATACAATAACAGCTTGGAAAGAGCACTTGCGAATGAATGTGATTCTCCTATGTTCCTCTCACCTTCGTCGGGAGACCATGTCCAGGGCAGTGGTGATGGTCGGCAGCCAAGGCAATGAAAAATCCAAAAGGCCCTGAACACTGGGCACCAGGATTCTCTCTCTTTACCCACCTTGGCTGGAGAGGCCTGCGCACAATTCTCAACAGTAAGGACTCTACTGATGGCCTCTTCGCACACAGGGCTGGCACAGAGAAGTGCTCCATGAAGAGTTTTTAATTTTATCACAATTCATTTTCACAAAATTCCACAAGGTAACTAGACGGCCCTCCAATCCCTACCTTCATGTTACTGAGCTACAAGAGTGTGGCCACACGCCTTTTTCTTGTGCACTTTGGCCAGAAAGGAAGGCAACAAGCAGGGCCGGCTTCTTTATTGGGTTTGGGGGAAGTTGGCCCGGCATGACTGTGCTCTTGGAGTGGAATGTCTACCTCTGGCATTCTAATCCCTACAGACTGTTCCAGAGGCTGCCTGGCCCCTTGCCAGCTCTGCTGATAACTAAAGCGTTTCTTCCTCTCCTGGAATAAAGGGTAATTCTTTCTGTCATGACTAAATGCTTGAAACAGACGAAAGCTGTAGTTCATTAAGTCTTTCAGGAGCCTGAAGTCTGTTAAGTGGGAGGAGTGGGGTGGGGAGAATGAAGGGGAGGGGGAGAAAGGGGAAGGGAGAGGAAGGAAGAGGGAGAGAAAGCGGGAGAAAAGAGAGGGGTCCGGGTCGGGGTAAGGGGATTGCTGAGCTCCAACAGGAGTTCCTGGAACTAAATTTTGTTTTTATGACAGTGGCATCAATGCCATCAGCCACGTGAGCTTGGTAGGTCTCTCTTGGGTAAAGGACCTGTCCCCAGGCTCTCAGGGCACTTCTCCCTCTTTGCTCTGTGGCTCTGCTAAGTTCCACCCTTGTAGGCCCAGCTTCAGGTGGTTAGAAACTGCTCTCAGGAGAGTTCAGAAGCAAAGGCAAGAAAAACTGCATTTAGCTTTTTTCCAGCATGGTGCACACCAGAGAGACTAAGAGGCTCCCTGTGAGTGAGACACCAGCTGGGTTAGGGCCCTGATCGAAGGCAGCATTATCAAGGGTGGCATTTTCTAGATCAGTGGCTTTTAAACTTTTCTGTAGGGCCCTCAAAAAACACTATATAAAATTCACAGCTAACACGTACATAGACTCACCTGGCCCCCATATCTTCCCGATATGTTTTTGTGTATTTTATCATAGTCAGTCCTCACGACAATCTGGTGAGGTAGATAAAATTAATATCTCCATTTTACAGGGGAGATAGCTGAAGTGCAGAAAAGTGACTCATCCAAGTCGCGCAGCTAGAAAGTGGCAGAACCATGATTCAAGCCCAGGCCACCTGATGCCAGAGCAAAGCTCTTAGGTGCTGTGTGGTATCACAGGTGTGTTTGTATCAAACAAAAATGTCACAGAATAAGATGTACTTCTATTACATGCAATGCAAGGTGATGTTTTCTATTCTTTTCTAATCTATTCAATTTTTTTTAAACATGCTGTTTGCACCCATTAGATTGTTTTTATGACCCAGTATTGATCATAAGCTATGTTTGAAAAATGGTGATTTCAAGGAACTATTTTCCCTTAGATCTTTACCAAACAGTGACTTCTCATAATCTTATGAAGAAAACCCAAATCCAGAATCCCTTCTGTTCCTCAACTGCATACTTTCACATCTCACCAGAAAGTAGGCCTCTCTCACTCAAATCAGACATACAGGCCCAGTCCCCCATTCCACCCCGCTAACTCTAACCTCCCACCCCCGCTAGGTGTGCACTCTCTAAGCAACCTCCTTCCTTGGTTTCGGAGATGCCCTTTGCCCCTTTGCCCATCTCTCATTCACTACCTTGGAACTTGCCTTCCTCTCCCCAAACCGTTCTGGGTATGTGGAAGTCCTCAGGGAAAGGGTGCGTGGGGTACTTTGAACTGCTGGGGTGGGGCAGGCCTGTGTGTGCTGCAATGGGGCAGGAGACCCTTAAAACACCTGGAAAGTCTAATCTGGTTAATGTTTAGAAGCACTAGAGAACCAACCTCCTGCTCAAAAGCAGACTTCATTTAATTATTCACACCCACCTTATCCATAATAGTTTTTAATATTGCTTCAAAAGCAGGCTGTGGACTGTTTGTTTAAGAAAAAGAAAGAACAAACAGAAAAAAAGAGTGACGATACTAAAATCTGCTCTTTAGAGCCTCATGGTATCCGCCCTGGGATTTCTTAAAAGATTCCATCAAATTAAAACTACACTAATTCAGCTCTGAGAATGCCGTGCCAGGGGCGGTCGGTTAAGGCAGTCCAAATGGGGTTCCCCTGGCAGTATTTTGTCGGTACTTCTTTTTCTGATGAAGAATGACAAATTCAGTTGTTTCAGATCCTGTAACCAGCTGGAATGCCTCACCTTCCATGATATTTGGTGACCTCTTACACAGCAAAGTCACCAGGTGCTCAAAATAAGGTCAAAGGGTTCTTCCAAGAACACTGAGTGATAGAAGGAACTCTTACTGGCCTCTAATTAGCTCTGTGACCCTGGGAATAACGCTTGGCATCTCTGGGCTTCTGTTTTCCCAGCTCTCAGGGCAGGCAACTGGACTAGATTACCGCTAAGATTTTTCAAGAGTGACTGAGGTTGCCTAGAGAGTTCTTTCAGAAGGGTCAAATCAGGGTTGGGTAGGGGTAGGAGCGGGCCCCTTGGGCTGATTACAGGCTGTGAGTGCAACTCCACAAGCAATGCTTTTCGAAAAGAGTGAAGAAGACGGACTATGAGGAGCAGCAGTGGGAAACAGAGTACACTTGGCTGAAACTAGCCAAGGAAGAAGAGGAAAGACAGAAAAGAGGAAAGAGGGATGCCTTGCCTTTCGGCCAGACTCTCTTACATCAAGAGTGTAATAAGAAACGTGCAAATGGGCCCGGCTCTAAAATGCTACAGTTGTGGCCCTTGGTTTTCCAATGCATGACTTGACACAACCAGCTCTCTCTCTGCGTGTGACAGGCAGGCCGGGCGCATGCCATCTCCACTGTCTGGAGTCTATGACGATGTCGTTGCCAAACTAACCAGCACATCATTTTGTTACTTTGACTACTCAGGGCACAGGTTACAAACTGACAGCCATTGTGTTTCTTCTGTTTGGCCTTAGTGGCATTTTAAGAAATTTTTCATTTGTTGCCAACACTTAAAAATTGAGTGATTTTACATTAAAATCCAGATTGGAGACATTCCCTGAAAAGTCAGATCAACTACATTTGCACTGATTCTCACGAGACAAACACTGGCTGGGACTGAGTAGACGCTGTCCCCTTTAGGGGGATATGGGGCTCTCCATTAGCCACAAGCACCCCCTATCCACACTCCACCGCTTTACATGCAGGCAGTTCCATTTGTTCATGCTCTCTGCCTGGTCCTGAAGAGTTGAGCCCTCAACCTGAAGAAATATTTAGATATTCAAGTGCACAGGGCTCTGCGACAGGACCCCAGCCTCCCATCTGACAATACAGTAATGTCCTGCATCCCATCCCAAGCCACTGGTCTAGTCTCCCACCTCGAATGTTCTCTAACCTGGGTTTATGCTTTTCTTCTTGACTCTTTCTTTGCCAGGTGCTCTTGACAGGATCCACATCAGTCACGAGCCACACCCACCTGACCTCTCCACATGGCTGCTCTATCATCTGCCCTGGCCTAAACAGGACTTGAGAGGCCCATTCTTTCCTGATTTGGCAGTGGGGGCTGACTCTAAAGTCACGTGCCAGAAACCAAAAACAAGCTGTCATGTGAGTATATCATACTAGTTCAAAGTTGGAATGTCTTTTTTCCCTGGTTTTTTTTTTTCCTTTGGGGATTGGAAACTTTATTATGATGATGTGCATGTGCTCGTGTGGTTAATGCATTTCACGGTGCACGACCTCTCTTTATCAAACACATCTGAGAGCCTGCTTCATACCAGGTTCTGTGCTAAATGCTTTATGTCGGTTACTGCTGAGCCTCATTATAACCTTTCAAGGTAAATATTTTTATCACCAGATGGAGAAACCAAGGCTCAGGGAAATCACATTGCTATTAAATTGTGCGGCATGAATTTGAATCCAGCCCTGTCTTCTCCAAAGCCTGCCAGACCCCTTCTATTAAGGGGAAGGTCGAAGATATGATAATAGCCAGCGAAACTGAAAAACTGGGTGGTTGTACTGTAGCTTTTCGTTTCTTCATGTCAAATATGTTTTTAGTTAACTTCAAATACTCTGAGGAGAATTTTACCTCATGGTGATGAGTCAGAGTCCAGTTGTTTTTTGATCCTGCTTGGAAACCCAGAATGTGCATAACAGAAAAGATGGCCCATAAATAGACTCATAAAAGGGCAACTGAAATGAGGCATCCTTGAATACAAGCACTTCAGCTCCATGCGCTTTTCATTGTGACATTGCTTCATGAACCAAAATAATGACAAATTGTTGGTGCCTGTGGCTGGCTGTGAGGCAAGTCCACTTTGGGACAGCCATCAAGGTCTGGGACTGTTCGGCAGACATGGCCTAGGTTCACCCACCAATTGCAAGTTCGTAAAGCAGGCCCATCAGTCTGTCAATGAGCCTTGCAATCTCAACCTCTTGTGGTAAAAAAGGTTTTCGGTACAGTAGTTGCCCTTTACCCACAGAGGATATGTCCCAAGACCCCCAGCGGATGCTGGAAACCAGATAGTACCCAACCTAATCTACATCAACTCTGCGGGAAATGTGGCAGCTCCTGCTTCATCCGCAGATGGAGCCTCTCCAGGAATTTTTCTATTTTTCAGTCCAAACTATTCCTGAATCTATGTAATCATCCCTTACCCGTGGTAAATGGCTTGGTGTCACCCATTTCAGGGGATCCCTTGCTGAAGTTTTCATGCAGGCTCAATCCTTTCTGGTGCAACACATTGCTGTCAATCACAACACATTTTTTGTTCATGTCCACCACCCAGAAATTTAATGCTTTTTCCATCTTAACTAAGTACTTATTATGTACTGCAGCAGTAACTTCTGTAGTTTAAGGTGGGACAGTAAAGCTAGCACAAATTTCTTCTTTCTTCACAATTTCACAGATAGAAGATTCCTTTACGGTAAGATCTTAGCAACTTCAGCATACAATTTTTTTCTTATTAAGTCAAGAACTTTCACCTTTTTACCTAAAGAAAGCATTTTACAGCTTCTCTTTGGCATATCTGAATTGCCAGGATCACTACTCTTGCATTTTGGAGCCATTAAGTAAAATAAGGGTTACTTGAACTCAAGCATGTGATACCAAGACAGTCGATCTGATTAGCCAGCCTGACTAATAGGCGAGGAGTGTATACAATGTGGGTACGCTGGACAAAGGGATGATTCACATCCCTGATGGGATGGATGGGACATTTCAAGATTTCTTTTTTAAAAAAAATTTTTCAATTACGATTGACGTTCAGTATTATTTTATATTAGTTTCAGATATACAGCATAGTAGTTAGACATTTATATAATTTATGAAGTGATTCCTCCTAATTAGTGTAGTCCCCACCTGACACTATACTATACATAGTTATCACAATGTCATTGACTACATTCTCTATGCTGTACTTTACATCCCCATGACTCTTTCATAATTACCAATGTGTACTTCTTAATCTCTTCACCTTTTTCACTCAGCTTCCTAACTCCACTCCCATCTGGCAACGAACAGTTTGTTCTCTGTATCTATTAGTCTGTTTCTGTTTTGTTTTGTTTTGTTTTGTTCTTTAGATTCCACATACAAATGAGATCATGTGGTATTTATCTTGCTCTGTCTTATTTCACTTAGCATAATACCTTTTAGGTTTACCCATATTGTCGCAAAAGGTAAGATTTCATTTTTTTATGGCTGAATAATATTCCATTGTATATATGTACCACTTCTTTATCCACTCATCTACTGATGAGCACTTGGGTTGTTTTCATATCTTAGCTATTGTAAATAACATTGCAATAAACATAGTGATGCATATATCTATTTGAATTAGTGTTTTGGTTTTCTGTGGGTAAATATCCAGAAGTGGAATTGCTGGGTCATAAGGCAGTTCTATTTTTAATTTTGTGAGGAATGTCCAAATTGTTTTCTCTAGTGGCTGTACCAATTTGCAGTTCCACTCACAGTATATGAAGGTTCCCTTTTCTCCACATCCTCACCGACACTTCTTGTTTGTTAATTTATTGATGATAGCCATTCTGACAGGTATGAGGTGATATTTCATTGTGGTTCAAATTTTCATTTTCCTAATGATTAGTGATGTTAGCATCTTTTCATATGTCTATTGGCCATCTGTAGGGACACTTTGAGATTTCATGATGCTACTCAGAATGCTGTGTAATTTAAAATTTATGAATTATTTATTTCTTGAATTTTCCATTTAATATTTTCAGACTATGGTTGACTGCAGGTAACTAAAACTGCAAATAAGAGGGACTGCTGTAACTGGATACCCTGAATTATGTGATGGCCCCATAAAGGAATGCGACACATGGGGCTGAAGTCAGAGCACAGATTAGGGAGTTGAAGTCTCTCTGGCCTCTGTGGAATGCCACTGAAATCCACTCGGCAGCAATAACTGCATATTGTCTTTCCTGACACATATCATGCTCTTCTCTTCAAAATAGCATTGTAGCCTTTCCCTGGATTAGGGCAGCTAAAACTACATTTTGAGTGTAAGACCTAGTGCTGTGATTTAAAAATGGATAACTAACTTTGGGAAACTTGGACGTCACGGGTGCAAAGCTCAGTCTCGAGTAAAGGTAGCCACTTATTAAGGCTAGGTTGTCAGCTTTCTACAGGAGGCCTCACTAGACCTAGGGAGGCTATGGGCTTCGTGGGTTGGCAAGAGAATTTGAAGTTTCTGCACAGATTCCTACTCAAGTCAGCTAGCTGCCTGAGGGCTTCTGATATCAAAACCCTTGACTTATTAGTTGGGTTTGGGCCCAGGCACAATTAGTGTTTCTGTGGCATCACAGCTTTGAGTGAGCCCAGACCACCTCTTGCCTTTGGAAGGATGGCTAATATGCCTTAGGGAAGAGAGCTTTCCGCCAAAGACCTCTTCTGAATCCTCCCGATGCCGGTTCAGTCAATGCCCGAACTCCACCAGCAGCACACTCAGGGGCTCAAACATTTCCAGCTCAACCACATGCAACCCTAGCACGGCCAGCTTTCAGAGGTTGGCCGACCTAGAGTGCTGGGATCACGTTTCCAGGTGGGAGGTGGGCGTGGTCTTGGGCTATGGGTCGAAGCCTCTGGCTGCGGGCGGGGCCACGGGCGGGACGCAGGTCTCTTACTGTGATCCAAGCGGAGCGCAGCGTCGATGAAAGAGGCCGCAGTGTAGAAGAAGACGCTGAGGTCGAAGGTGGGTAGGTCGTCGGCCTCGACACCATGGTACTCGATGGCCATGTCCCGGTAGTAGTCGGGCCCTGTGTCCACGTTCCAGCGGCCATGGGCCGCGTTCAGCACGTGCGTGAAGCCCGCCTTCTGCAGTCCGTAGCGGTCCAGCGCCGTCGACCTGGGTCCAAGGGAGAGAGGCTGGTTGGCTGTCGGGTGCCTTAACCTGATCTGGGGAAATTCGTGGGCCGCCCACGAGTTGCTGCTGTCAATTCTGGCTTCCAAAATAAGACCTATTCATTGAACTTAAAGACTTCCCTAGTCCAAAGCCCTGCCCTTACTGACCCCTTGGCAACCTGTGCCATTCATGTTTCTGGCTCTGCCCCTTCGAGAAGGAAGAGGGTTGGAGAGTGGGGTAGGCGAACTACTCATTGTCCTTTCATTTTTTTCATCATTCACCAAATACATAAGAGCTTGGTGCTGGACACCATGGTGGTTGTAGGAGTGCCAGATTCCCAAAAAGGCCACCAGAATAACCTGTTCATCAGGCCAAGTTGAATGTAAGGCAAATCCTCACCTTCACAGAGCCTGGGGAGGTCCTTTAAAGCAGTCTCTCCTCCGGGTGTATGTATAAACTTTATAGGGTTTGGAAGTCGAGGCTCAAATGAATGAGTTAAGACAGGTCTTTCAGTGGGACGATTTGATTGAGATTGGGCAAAATTCTTAATATTGATGTTCATGGGATTGGTGCATACAATGCAAAATCTTTGCTTTGATGAGGGAATCGTTGCCTAGTTGGGCAAACTATTGTTCTGAGGAGAGCTATTTCCACAATAGCTTGTTCGATGTCGGGAGTTCCTGAAGCCAACAGTGAAATTATTTTTTTTAGTTTATAGCTTTATCTTTTCAGGCAGGATTTTCTAGGAATGAAGAGAAAAGTCATATTGAAGTAGGTGGCCTTATAACATGGGACAGAAGAAGCACAGGTTCTTTCTGCCTGGAGAGGTCAGGGGAGACTTTATGGGAGAGAGTCCTTTGAGCCTGCTTTATTACAAATGTCAGCCCTTAGCTATGGAGGGGAAGAGGGAGGCAAGGGCATGCCAAGCCAAGGAAATAGCACAACATAAGGGATGGAAGCTGAAGATAATGAAGGCCTTTCAGAAAATGTTATTTCCTGTAAGCAATCATTTATGCCCAAATAATGATTTAGATTCTATTGTGTGCCCGGCACTGTACTGGTTGCTGATGCAGCAATGAACAGGTTAGTCATTGTCCCTCAGAAAACTTAGATTCTAATGGAGATAGCAAATAAACAACAAATGAATAAGCAAGATAATTTCAGATAGCCGTAAGAGCTGTGCAGAAGGACTTGCTCTAGGTAATGTGGTTAGGGAAGGCCTCTGTGAGAAGGTGACATTTAAGCTAAGAATGAGGGATGAGGAGGAGCTAAGCAGGGGAAGAGTTGAAAGAAAAGTTTTCCACCCAGGCAGAGGGAGCAGCAAGTCCCAAGAACAGAAGAGAAACTAATGGGGGGCGGGGGGTGTAGTGGTACAAGAGTAATTTGGAAAGGTAGGCAGGGCTGGGTCCTGGTGGGCCCTGTAGGCCATAGGAGGCAGAGTTTGGATTTTATTCTAATTGTGGTGAAATGCCACATGCCACAGAGGACTTTAAAAAAAGGGTGAGCATTATTTATTTTTTTTGAGGATCAGTATGGCTGATGTGTAGAGATGGATTGGAGAGGGGCAAAAAATAGAAGTGGGGAGCTCTGTCGGAGGCTGTCACAGTTGTACAGCCAAGAGAGGAAGGCAGCTTGAACTAGAGTGGTGTCACAGCCGACTCGCTGGCGGGTTGGGAATGCGGTCAGAGAGGAGGGAACTGGTTTGGCCAGAGCATAGGATGTGAGAGGAGAGCAGAGGAAGTATTGGGGAAGGAGTATGGGATTTGATCATGAAAGTGCTTGCGTTTCAGGATCTGTATTTGGGGGTCAAGAGCTTTTGATAGTGTTTGAGGAGGAGTGATCCCATCTGTACTTTAAGGTGACATCTCTCTCAACAGCACAAAGACCAGTTCTATAGCTCAGAGGAGAGGTGACAAAGATCTGAAACCATAATAGTAAGAAGCCAAAAGTGACACTGTGCTCCAGCTGAGGCCTCATCTCAAGGTCACTGGTAAAAGGACATGGACAGAAGTGGCCATATTGGATGCCAACATGGATCAACACCCTTGGCCAAGAGGTCCCCTGAAGCAGAAACACATACCATGGCTCCTTGGCGAGGCCCCTCCTCAGCTGTGGGTTTCCTGGGGTTTTTTTTGGTTGTTTTTTTTTTTGGTTTTTTTTTTGCCATGAGAGGAACTACAATGGAGTCCAGTGTTTAGGAAACAGGCATTGAGCTTTTAGAAACATTTGCCAACAGTCCATTAGAACTGAGGCATAGGGAGGTAGGGAGTTCCACCAATCCCTCTAGTTGGCCTTTAGTGCTTCCATCCTGATTATGGAACACATTCTGCTTTCAATTTTTCCTCAGAAAGGTCTGCTTTTCATTTTTCTTCTTGTCCCAAAGTATGTATACAACAAACATTATGCTTTTGGGATATAGATCTGTGCTCAATTAAAGCCTCCACTAATGCAGTCCATCTTGCTGAGTAGCAATCAACCTCACTTTGAGGTTGAGCTCAGTGGAAAAATTTAAATTAACTGTCCTTAACAGGAAGTTTCTACCCACCATAAAGACGGTTCTCTCTGGGTTCAGCAGCTGGGTTTCAACATAATCAAATGGCAGTTCGAATAAATAAGTTTGCACTTTGCTGCTTTGGGGTCAAGGATCGGGGTAGATATGCAACAAGACTCATTGCATGACACCTCCACATTCACCCTACAGAGCTGGTTTTGTCTGTTATCGAAGGAAGAGAGAAGGGCTCATGGGGAGAATTATGCCCACTTCAGGTTGTCAAGGCTCTGTGGCTACCTGGGCTGGGAAGGGGAGGTGGTGTCTTCACACATCACTCTGGGGATTTCCCCCTAGCTCGGTTTACTCAGAGTCTAGTCAAGGACTCAGAAGAGTATCCATGGCAGAATGGGGATCTGCAAATCAACAGTGATTCCTAGTACTCTTAGTGAACAGCGGCTATGATGGAGGTGGATCCACAGTTAGCCATGATGCCTAGCTCAGCAATTATTGGTAGTAGAGGGAATGGTAATGTCAGAGTGATGTCCAGCACTGTGTTGTTTTTTTGTGTGTGTTTGTGTTTTTTGTTGTCGTCGTTGTTTTAATTTCAGGGCCACCTGCTCAGATATGTTGTGTGGGAAAGAGACTAAGAGATGTGCCTTTGCTGAAAGAGAAAACCTCAGAAGAAAAACAGATTTAGGAATTTACTTCTAGAATCTAGATGATGCAGGAGCCTTTGTTTCTGGTTGTTTAAGAAAAATCCTAGATGTAAGCACTCTGTTCATTTAAAAAATAATAGATTATCTAATTATAAAAATAAGACATAGTCAATGCAGAATGCATAAAACATAACCCCACCCACAAAAAAATTACTGTATTTCTACCCCCTAAAGTCATTGGTTTTTGATATAAGATTCTCCAGTTGTTTCTCTAAGCATAGATTTATATATTTCATATAGAGATTTGTTTGGGGATACAATACTATATAAACAGTTTCAAAACCTTTAATGTAGTGACATATTGTAAACATCATTCTATGTCAACATATAGCCTTCAAAGCTGCATGCTAGTCCATTCTATAGTTAAATATCAGTTTTACCTTACCGAGCTCTTATTTTTGGACATTTATTTTCTCTATCTCTATCTCTACCTCTATCCCTATCTCTATCCCTATCCCTAACTCTACCTCTATCTCTGTCTCTCTTTTGGAAGGTGATTGGCGGATAGTATAAGAAACACTATGAACGAATAACTTTGCTGTACTTCTTTGGGCACAACTCTAATTATGTTCTTAGAAGAGATTTTTTTAAAAATGGAATTGCTGGGTCCATGGGTATGAGCATTTTTAACACATTTGATACTTGTTACTAAATTATCCTCCAGAAAGCTTGCTCAAGTTTACATTCCAATTTTTTATTCTTTGCTAATTTCATAGGCAAAAAACAAAACACCAACAACAATATGGTGTCTCCTTTTCATTAATTTGTTTTAGCAATGTGGTTGGGCATTTTCTCACATACTTTTGTAGAACATTGTTATATCCCTGTTTTTGACCCAGTTCTCTAGCTCTTTTCCCTCTGTAAACCTCGCCTAGTTCTGGATTCTAACACCAGATTGGGGGGCTGAGGCAGTGACTTTCTTCTTGCATGGTAATTTCCTCAGTCAGAGACCTTTTCTTCCTTCCTCTTTCTCTACCCTGGCCCAGCCTCCTTCCAGCCCCTCTGGAGTTCCTCCTGGAAGCTTGCTTCAACCTCTACTCTTTAGGAATGGCAAATAAGAGCACTCTGCATGAGGCAGTCTCCTTGAGCAGAACTCTTGATACCCCATTTTTGCAGACCCCTCGGTGCCCTCCTAATTCCCTGCCTACATACCTCAGCATCTGTCTGAAAGCTCATTTTTCCCATATGCAGAGGGGAGGTGGGACACATACACATCTGTATAAGCCCCCCACCAGCCTCCTGGCAGTGGGAAACTAGCTGCTCCCATGGTTGCCAGGATTTTGCACTAGGCATTGAAGAAAGTCCACTAATGATTGGGCATTTCTCCACACCATCGTGTCTGTGAGGACCCACTGATTTCTCACACCTAACTATGGACTCCTGTTTGCTTATGGCCTGTATCCTGTAATCTGGCATCTTATTTATTCTGACTGTTGTGGTTTCACATCATCTCATGGATGTGACCCCGATCGTGATCATCTTCTTCCTTGTTGTATTGACCACTCCTACTCCTTGCACATGAATTTTAAAACAGCAGGTACATTTCTGGCTTTTGATCCTGGTCAATTCATCTGATATGAAGCAATATTCACTGGCTTTATGGTTCCTAAGGTGTTCTTGTTATTGGCTAATGATGAAGCCTTTCAGTTTTGAGGCTCCTCAGAAAACACAGAGCTGATAGGTGTAGTTTATAAGCTTAAACTGCCTCTTGAACTAAACAACTGAACCTCTGGGACCTTCGGTTTTCTTTTTTGTTAAATAGAGTTTGGAGAAACATGGAAGATTGAGAGACGTCCCCAGATCTCTCCCCTTGAAACAACAATAAGCTAAACATCTAAAACTCAACAAAAAAACATCTAAAGCTCACCAGCACGTCTGAGCATGGGACCTGCGCATAAGAGCTACCACAGGCTAAAAAGAGACCTTTATATAATCTTCTTTCTGGAAAAAAAGCAGAATACACTTCCATTGATGACCAGGTGGATAAATAGTCTATTAAATACCATGAACAACCAAGGTGACAAGGCATCTCAGAAAGCATGAGAAAAAATAAGATTACATACGTAGAAATATGCCACTTAAATGACAGAGAATTCAGATGGTACTTCTATTTGTTAAATAGAACCACTTGCACTAGCAGTACTTTCCTTATGAGATTCTTGTAAAGTTGAATGATGCAACATTCAAGTTTCTTTGAAAGGTTAAAAGATAAATTCAAAGGAAAGAAGCAGTAGAAAAATGTATGATACAATGTGATCAGTGATGATTATTTCTAAGTAATGAGATTATGGGTAATAGGAATTTTAATTATCTTCTTTTTGTTTATCTATGTTTTGTAAGTTTTCAGTAATAAACGTGTCATACATTCACTTGATATGTAAATGCTTACCATGGTTTTATTGATGTTATTTCCTTAGTTCTCAGAAGAGACTGACTATTGCAAAGACATAGGTGGCATTGGCATTTTTAATTCTTGTTAGAAATCTCTTCATCATCTGCCTACGCCCCCAGACTCTAGTCCTCCAAAGATGGAGGCTAAGAGGGGAAAGAAGATACCCAAGATGCCTACTTTTGAGAAGTGATGTTGTATTTATGATTGGACTAGGCATTTGGCTAACCATAAAAGGAAATGGTTGATATTGCTTGATTCGCTGAAAAGTTGTCACCCATGAGAAAGCCCAGCCCCAGGCCAGGACCTCTAGTATCTCTCCTCCATCACCATGCCAATGACGGGTGCCTGTTTGTACCTAAGTCACCTTCAGTACTTGGAGGTTCAGAGTCCAGGTTTTCTGGTTCTTTTGGGTAACATTCAGCACGCTAACTTGTCAGCCTTGGCTGTGTTTTTGCTGCATCCTAAACTAGCCATGGCCCACGCTGGAAGCAGGTCAAGTTTTAGCTCTACTTCGTACCTTGAGGCTGAATTAGTTCCTTACTTTTGGAAGGAGAGGTTGCAGCTCTCTTGGTGTACCAGCGAGAGTCCTATCTCCAGCTGAGGACTGTCTCAGCTGATTGATTTGCTTTCACCTCACTTTCTAGCCTCCTCCATGACGGGCCAGCCTTGGAGATGCTGTTGGTCTAGTTGGGAGCAGAAAAGCAGAAAGGGCGAGAGAGAGAGACCCCTGAAAAGCAAGCTCAGGTTGGGTGGGGCTGGCCATAGGCAAGTAAGGAGTCAAGCTTCATGGGGAGGGGCAGCTGGCTCTTGATGAACCCAAAAGTCAGACTTTGGAGGCAATTGTGGTTTAAATAAAAATGAGTAGCTGCTTAGGGCCCCCACCATTCAGCAGCAGAGCAGCCTAACAGCCCCTTGGTGATAGTGAGAGGGAAGAGAGATTTCTCCATTATCCCCTTTCAGCCAAGCCTTACTATTGGAGGCCTTCCTGCCTGGGAATTTGCAATCACTTTGATAGTAGCCAGGATATTTCCCCTCCTGCTGACTACAGGAGGGGAAAAAAGAAGAAAAAAAAAAGATTTTACTAAGCAAATGAAAGATGTGAATGAGATTAAAGTGAGAATATTTAAATTACAGAAACTTAGTGCTTTCAAGCATACTCAAGCACTTTTGAAGCACCCATTTAGGGACTGCTGATTGATAAGAGGCGATGAATTATTCTTATCTCATCATTGACGCCAGTCTCTGGCTCTCTGGAGGGCAACACTTGGTTAACCTAATTTGAATCTAATTTGAATGACTTAAAAGTAATAAAACAAGTATGTGCTTGAATCTAATAAAGCCTAATTTATTTAATAGAACATTTCTTAATTTTTTTTTTTATTTTAGAGCTGGAAGAGACCTTTGAAATCATCCCTTTATTTTACAAATAAAGAAACTGAGTCCCAGAACAGTAAAACGTTTTGGCAAAGGGCATACATAGTGGCCACCCACACTGGGGGCTTGAACGCTGGGCCCTGAATTTTGCTTGATGGCTTTTGTTCGACTCCATGCTGACCCTACAGTTCCCACTTGTGGTAGATTTAGACTTCCTACCAAGTTGTGGGAAATGGGTGAGGGGAGGGTGGCTATGCCTTGAGGGAGACAGAATTCCCCATGAGAACATCCTGAAGGTGCTTAGTTGGCCTGGCCTGACCTCCTCCACTGACCCAGCACACTGAAAACCAACCACTTCCCCCTCCTGCCCGTGGCCTCTCTTTACTGGCTGTGATGGTGGAGCCACCTCTGTCCTCCCCTGGACTGGTAACCACTGGGGACTTGGAGTCACCAGGCACCCCACTTGGTGAATCCCCTAACGATAGGCTGAGATTGAAAAACGCTTTAGAAATTCTGAAACCCACAGGCCCATGGGGCTTTGACGTGGCAATGCCTCCTTAGGCCTTAGGTCACCTGGGTCCCTGGAAGGCTAGGACAGTGTCTGTGGAGGGAGCTGGAGAAGGCCCATTAGGAAGGACCTTCCTTCCAACCTGGCTTTCCAACCTGATAGCATCTCATGAGAGAAATGTAACCAGGGTTACTTTGTGTCCCAAGGCTGCCCTTAGTACACAGAGACCCTGAGTGGCAAAGTATGGTGACCATTCTTTATCTTCCTGTCACAATGTGAGTCAAATTACCAGAACCTGCCTGATCTATAATAGTTCACACTTACCGTGTGTGCCAGGCACTGTACTAAATGTCGCTTGTATTAACACACTGAATCTACATCCTATAAGAGAAGAAAATGAAGCTAAGAAAGCTTGAATAACTTGCTTGAGGCCACATGAGAACCACTATTTGACCTAATCATTGTGGCTCCAGAGCAGATGCTCAGCCATTCTGCCTCTCTCCATAAAGACACCCTTAAGCAGAGAGAAGGGGGGAAGAGTGAGCTGCTTCGTCAGGGTAAGTCTGGTCCCCAGTGGGTTCCAGACATCACTGGTCTAAGTTCTAGGAACAGCCAGTGGCTCTGGCTGCCCCAAGATGTCCTTCCTCACTCCTGGGTCCCTAACTCCCAGAGCCTTGATATTCAGCTTTCAAAAATCCTAGATGCTTTTAGGGAAACAAAAAATTCAACCTAAATGCAAATATCAAATTAAATCTGAGGCTTTATGCATGAAGAACCAGCTCTGAGTTTTTTGGTGTTGTGGGCAATACCTATAAAGATACCAAGGAACACAGACCACTGTGCCTGCTCTCAGATAGGTTATAACCTCTGTGTGGTTGCACTGGCAATGGGGCTGATTGCTCTCTCATTAAGCATCTGCGAGTCTCAGTAACTTTGTTAAATGGATGTCTAGGAGGTACCCTGAACAGAGGTGGGGACAAGCACCACGTCATGCGGACTTTAGCCTCCTCCCCACATTGTGCTCACTGGTCAGACACACTGACTTTGGAGGTTGCCGACGCTGTGCATGTGTGTATGTGGCGGGGGGGCCCAATTAGGCAGAACTGGATTGATTTGAAAGGGCAGTGACATTTTCCTGGTGGGAGTAGCAAGGTTATGGTCAGATGTCAAGGAGGCAAGCATATCTTACTGCATCAAACCCTACTCTCTGGCACTTTATTAACTAGAACATGTTTATCCTGTTCAAATACACACAGTGGCTTCCTGAATAAAGTCCCTCGACTGGCATCCAGGCTCCCATAAGCTGGCCCTGACCTACCTTCCCAGGTTTCCTTCTCATTAAGTAACAGTAATTACATTTTCATCTATTTCTTTATAATTTATGAAATGCTTCCACATTCCATATTCCTTTGACTCTTCTCAGTAACCATTTTTAGAGATGAGGACATAGACCCAGAAAGGTAAAAGAACCTGCCCAAAGCCACTACACCTGCAGTAGACTGTGACTGTGGAAAATGATGCATTATCATCTAGAATATCTGCTGCCCCTCCCTAGAGGTAGGTTACATTTTCCTGCTCCATCTACGTGAGGCTTTGGCATGGACTTGCTTTGGCCAATGGGACGTGGATGTCAGCCTGGGTCCTGAGTCCTGGAGTAAAGTGGACATGCAGCCCAGTTAGAAGTGGCCCACCATAGACATGTCATGTGAGCGAGAGATAAACCATTGTTGTGGGGTCACCTGTTATTACAGCACTGCTGTCTAAGCTGACCATATAGTGGTAGAATCTGGCTTAGTCTAAAACCTTCTGAAGGTCCCTTTCAACCACATTCATCCCTTATATTCCAGATACATCACCCCGTGTCTTCTCACCTCCATGCCTTTTCTCATCCTGCTTCATCTGCCTGGAATTCTGTTGAAATTCTACCCATCTTCCAAAGTCAAGCCCAGAATGCACCTTTTCTGTGATGCTGCCTCATACCCATAATACCATGCACATAGTAAGCATTTACTTTGTGCCAACTACTACTCTAGCACTTTACTTGTTTTAATTCATTTAATCTTCACCCTATGAGATAAGCCCTATTACAGTTGCTATATAAGGACAAGAGAGATAAAATAACTTGTCCAAGATCACACAATTGCTAATTGCCAGAGCCAAGACTCAAATTCCACACCCCTTTCACCTCGCTACATGCTTCTCTTTCTGTTCCCTGTTACATTTCTGCACATCCCTTCCCCTCAACTGTAAAACAGCTTCTTTATCTGACTGACCACATTTTCTTGATTTAGGTTTAAGAATAAATTCTATTACTTATTGGTGATATGACCTTGGGCTGATCACTTAATTTCTCTTCATATACTCACAGCTCCTAGTAAAGTGCCAGTAAATACTGACTGACTGACTGACTGAGTGACTGACAAAATGGATGAACTCTATGAGCCTTGGTTTGCCCATTTGTAAAATGGGAGTAATAAATGATACCTCATTCCTAGGGTTGTTGTAGAGTTGAAGTGCTTAGCACAGGACATGGCGCATGGTAAGAATCCAATACAACTTACTATTATAAGTTGTATGAAAGATAAATGTAGTCTATAATATACAGAGAGAAAAAAACTTCTCACTATAGAGATTGAGGAAAGCTAGCTTCATGGCACAAGTAACTTAAGTAGACTTTGAAGAATGCATAGGTTCTGGACACAGAAATGAGGTGAAGGGAAGGGCATTTTAGGCAAAGCTAACAGCATAGATAAAGACAGACAGTGTAAGTTTTAAAATCTTAATCCCCCTCTCCCCAGTTATACCATTTTTAGGGTCAGATCTAAGGAAATAACCCTAAATATTTAAAAAATTTATGCATAAAAATTTACACTGCAGCATTATTTATATAAGAACATGAAATAACTGGTATGTCCAACAATAGGGAAGTGGTTAAATAAATGATTTTATATTCATCTGATATGGTATAATATAATTAATGTTATAATAACATTAACATTATAATTAAATAAATGAAAAATATATAATAAGGTCAGTATGATTACAACTATGTGAAAGGAAATTTTAAAACCAAAAATAATATACAGAAACCTAGGAGGAGATATACTAAAATATTAATAGAAGTAGCGTTGGAGTAGTGGGCTTTGGTGATTATTTTGGGAAATTTAAAAGTTTTCTTCCTTACATGAATTACTATTTTATTATAGCTAACATTTATTGAGTACTCACTAAGTAGTAGGCACTGCACTGATATTTTATGTATATTATCTCACATAATCCACACAACCCTATGAAGAAGGTTCTCTTGTTAACCTATTATAAATAGGGAAACTAAGATTTATATATTTATACAATAAGCATATATTACTTTTATAGTAGGAAAACCATGTATTTATTATCTTTATTGAATATTTTATTATGAAAAGACAAGAGGTTCAGGTAACCCCCTCTTTCTTTGCTACTCTGAACTGTTAAAAATAAACATTGTTGTACATATTTCTTTATGTATTGGTACTCTTATTTCTGTAAATTATATTTCTTAAAGTAATATTTGGTATCAAAGTATATGTGTACCTGTTTTATTTTTAACTAATTTTAGACTTACAGAAAAGTTGCAAAAATAGTACAGAGATAATTTGGCAATAAAAAATAATAAAACGCTGATACATGCTACAACTTGTATGAACCTTGAAAACATTATGCTAACCGAAAGAAGCCAGTCACAAAAGACCAGATATTATGATTCCATTTATATGACATGTCCAAAATAGCTAAATCCTTAGAGACAGAAAACAGAATGGTGGTTCCCTAAGGCTGGGGGAAGGTGGGAAATAGGGAGAGATTACTAATGGATATGGGGTTTCCTTTTGAGATGATGAAAATATTTTAATATTAGATAATAGGGATGGCTGCACAACTGTGAATATCATAAAAACAGTGAATTGTATTCCTTAAACGGGTGAATTTTATGGAATGTGAATTATATCTCAATAAAGCTGTTATTTTTTAAAAAAAAACAGTACAGAGCATTCCTGTAATTTCTCACTTAGGTTCCCCTGATATTCACAACTGGGAAATGATTTGATAAATTGTGGTATAGCTATACTATGGAATTTTAAAAGTGCAGAATTTTAAAAGTGAAATATAATATGATACTTTTTCCCTAAAAATTGTTTAAAGGAAACAAAAACCCTTTATATATGTATACGTGTATACGTTTCTTTATGTTTGCAATAGTACCCATAAAGTAGAAGCATGCAAGTTACACCATAGTAGAATCAAGAGAGAAGAACAAAGGAGATTATGCAGTTTGTTTTTATAACCCTCTGTTTAGTTTCATTTACTCTAAAAGGGCGTGCAAGTTTTATAACTTTGTTAATTTAAAAATATTAAGGAAAAAAAGACAATAGAGGCTGCCCCTGGATTTCCCATGACTAGATAGTTATCTTTAGGTTTTAAGCAGCAAGAGGTGTATAAAATCACACATGCAGAGGCTCTGTGCCATCTGCTCCTTGGAGAGATAGAACATGAGCTGGAATCCTGAGGATGGAGGGAGGAGTGAAGATGAAATATTCTGGATTTGGCAAAACTATATTTGAATCCCAGATCTCTGTCACCTACTGGATGTGGGCCTTGGGCCAGTTAACTGCTCTGGCCTCGGCTTCCTTATCCTTAAAATGGGAGTAATTAGATGCCCTCTTTCATCGAGTTTTAGTGAAAATGAGATCGTGCATGTAAGATGCTTAGCGTAGTACCTGGCACAGAGTATTCAATAGGTCATAGGCATCATCGTTGTTAATATTATCGCTAGTAGGAGTTTCTCAGTCCATAGGTTGATGTGTTCCTATGCCATCAACCTGAGAACTGACTTTATTCGTGCTGGTATTATACCCAGCTAAAATAAAAGTCTGTATTTCCCAGCCTCCCTTACAGCTAGGGACAGGGGAAATCTGGGATGGGACTTCCCTTTGGAAAGATGCTCTGTTGCTCTTACTTCCCCTCTACCTTTCTGCAGTCTAGATCCTATAGATGATGGCTAGAGCTCTCTCAGCAGCCTCTGCCCATGCAGCGACCTTGGAGAAGAAAGCCACACCCTCTGCATGTTGGAGCAGAAGCACAGGAGCCTGAGTCCCTGATCACCCTGGAGACCCCATGCCAGCCCCAGCTTGCCTTTCTCTGGACTCCTTTCCTGTCAGAGAAAAATCAATCTCTAACTTGCTTAAGCCCCTTTCTTGAGTTTTCTGTAATATGAATATAAACCCAGTTTATATTCATAATAGAGTTCTCACGGAACAACTAACCTAAAAAGCAAAATCTTACAGTGAGAAGGTGGCAAGGGAAGTGACTTGGGGAGGGGCTGGCTGCCTTCTCCTGGGCTTGGCCTAGGCACTTACTCGTCCCCAATGTAGAGATTGGGCCACACCTCGTTGACGTGGGTGTACCGGGGACTGCCCTTCCAGAAGAGACGCTCCAGCTCGAAGGCTCCGGGGGTACAGTAGTCCTCCGCCTCCCCCTCCTCCGCCTTCGGCAGCAGCCTCTGGGCAGATGGGTAGGCATTCTTGAGGCTTGTCTTCGGTTCTCCGGATGTCATTTTGGAGCCAAGGGATTTTCTTTCCTTTCTGCAGCTGGTCATGAGAGAGGGTCAGGATTGGGGTTAGCAAGGGACAGAGGTAGGGAATGGGTTTTCAAAAAGAGGTGGGAATAAACTGATCTCAAGATCTGGCAGATATTTCCCAGGTCTGCTGTTCTCCTGCTTCCTCTTCCCAGGCCACAGACGTAAACAAGAAAGGTCATAATGGCAGTTAAACAACATATTCCCAACATTCCAGTCTCTCCAGGACAGGAGTGCTGGGGCCCTCTGACGGGTGGAGGCAGATTTGCAGCAGACCCGTGACAAATCTCAGCCGGCGGCTGCTCCTTGCCTTCTTTCTTTTAGATTTTACTTCTTTTGTGCCCACTTTTTCCTTTATCTGACTGTAATCCGCTGGCTTGGGCCATTTTGAACTGAATACGAAGGCCCAGAAGGTCCCTGACATTCCAGGCCATGGAGCCGGCGCCCATGGGAAGGGCGCTCCTGTCAATCCAAAGCCTATCTAGTCTGGGCAACCACGCACGTTCCCAGGGCTCCAGGAGCCTTGGGATGGAAGGAAACGACTGTGTGAGGGTCCGTCAACTTGTTAGGACAGTCGAAGTCAATGTTGGCAGCTTTCACACTAGGGGGTTGGCAGGCATGTTAACTCACCATAGAGTGCAGAGTGCCCCCATATTTGTATGGGGTGCAGAATGTGTATTTGTAGAGCTTGTCGAGCTCTGCAAATGGAATGCAGGAGGAAAGTTCCTGTTGTCACCAAGGAAATGAATTCGCTGTGGGATTGGGCAGCATTTGTTCCCTGAGCAGAGTGACCAATGCGTCTACACTCAGGCGGCCTGGAAATGGAAGTTATACTCTGAGATTGGAGGGAGAGAACAGGGAGAAGTGACTAAGAAACATAGTGGTTCATGACAGGGAGGGGATGTCATTCATTCATTCATTCATTCATTCATTCATTTCTTTGCAAATATTTACCTAGCATTTATTTTGTGCCAGATACTGTTCCTCGTGCTTTACGACGGTTAACTCATTTAATCATCTTAACAACCCTATGAGGTAGGTGCTATTGTTATCTCCATTTTACAGATGAGGAGAATTGTAGATTGAGAATGTAACACATGGTCTTAGTCCTTTAAGAAAACAATAATTGCTGAGAGGACTGTGAGGTGTAGCAGACCATGGCTAAAAAGGGGTTGGTAGCCTCAAAGACTAGTAGGATCATGTCAAAGTGTTCAGAACACAACTGGAAGGGGTTCCCACTTGTCAAAAGTAAGAATTTGAACATGAGAAAAAAATAACTTCGGTGAATTGAAACACATTAAAAATTTAAATCGTAATGATACATAAAACAATTATTCACTGTTGGAAGTGCTAGTGAACCAGCTCATTATTTTGACGACAGGTAAGTAAAGGGAAAGAATCTAGCATTTATCGTTCCTTTCTGACACAAACTATACTACTGGGTAGATGGGGAAATTTTTCTCTTTTATAAAGTGTTCCAAATAATAAAGAAGGAAGGAAGCACCATTTTGTAACACATGATGAGCTAGTAGGTGTTGGCATTGAACATTGACTGCTAGCCACATAAGAAGATAAGATCAGACATCATGGGCCTTTTGATGGAAGAACACACCACCATCACGAAAGTAGTCTTGCCAAAGGAAAACCTGAATCTTTGATCAGAGTGCTCAGAGTCTAGATCTAACATCTAATCTGCAGAAGATTTAGAGGACAGTTAAATTATACCATAGGGCCTGCCTTGTCTTTTAGAAATACAAATGAAATAATCACAGATGAAATAATATAATGTCTGAGATTTGCCTCAAAATAATATAGTTGGAAAAATATAATAATATATTGTGTGTAGGGGTGGAGGGTATAGATGGAGGTATGATGAGGTAGGATTTGCCATGGATGTTGGTGGTTGGGGCTGGGTAACAGTTGCAAGATAGTTACTGTTTTTCTTTGCATGTGTTTGAAATTTTACATTAAGAAAAAAGTTTAAAAAGAAAAGGAAAGAGCTGAAACCACTGCTCTGGGAAATTTGATTCACCCAAGATCACAGTAGATAAATTAAAGTCTCACTAGCTAGCAGTGTGTGTCTTTGGGGATTGTGGGAAGCCAGGTTCCGTGACTTTCTCCTGCAAAATCCCAAGCTGGGGAATGAGAGCAATGGGCAGCAAAGGGGACCCTTCTTTGGAGTCTGTCAAAGTGTGATCTAAAGACCTCTTCCCTCAGAATCATCCAGTACTTGCTAAAAATTCCTGAGTTGCACTCCAGACCAGGAGAAGGGGCCTAGGACTCACAAGTTTCCAAGCGAGCCTGATGTTCACCAAAGTTTGATAATAATTGCCTGAGTGTGCCTAGAGAGTCGAGGAGCTGTTGCCGCAAGAGAAGAATAGCAAGGGTGTTCAGTATGCTCTCCATCTTCTCACTGAAGTGGAGACCAGCTCTTTAGCCTGGAATAAGGGTTCAGGACTGGGAAGAGTAAGAGTCTGGACGACCTTACTCTGGGCTCCCTGAAGATGGCTCCTTAGTGGTGTTTATCTTTGTAGCCTCATTGTCTAACATGGAGGAGGTACTCAGAGAATATTTATTGAATGAGGGAATGATTTAGTGAATGAATGGAATGAATGAATGAATGAATGAATGAATGGGTAAATGTATAAAGAACAGTGAAGCTTGTGCTGCGGACTCACCCAGAGCTGCTGAGGCAGGACTGAGCCACTGAGCTAATTGGGAGAAGGAGCCAAGGTGAGCAAAGTGCAGAATCCTGGACAGACAGACCCCAGTAGTGGGTGGTAACTCAGATCTGAACTTCACTCTGGGGCCTGCCTGCTGGCATTTTCGGTCACCAGGGAAAGAGTTGTTTCAGGGGATGGCCAGAAACTTCTGTGGTGGTAACCAGCACAGACACTTCAGTCTCCTGTAGTTATAGATCTCCTTGCGACAGGCCCACAGGCGCCTTGATTTTGAGAGGTCGGGAGCTTAGCCCGTCCACAGCACCAACTCCTTATTTCAAAGTGAGTGGAAGCTGGGTACCATGTACCTAAATTGGAGATGCAGGCCATTTTGAACCCTGCTTGCCACTAAAGGAGTCTTCAGAAGAGGTGATTTCAGAGAGATGCTGGAGTAAATTGCATTCTGAAACCCTTTGATTTCTGACGCTGACCTCACCCTTGCTGAGGCTGTTCCTCCTTCATTATACTATGGAAGGAGCCATCTCCAGCCCCAGCTCCGTGCTGAAAGCCTCGGCTGGATTTCCAGACAGAAGAGGAAGTGGTGCGGTCTACCCAGAGCAGCTTGGCACGCCGAGGAGCTCTGGGATCTATTATCCTCCAGCATGCAGATTTGATGGGGGACGAGAACAAAGCGCAGAGCCGGCCAGAAACCACAGACCTGTAATCTTTCCAGATCCTGAAGGCGGCTTTTGTGCATCCCTCTCTGCGTGGCTCCTCAGTCTCTGACTCTCAGAGAGGCCTGGAGCGTCTGTTTTCCAGATCACAGCCAAAATGGAAGGGAAAGACAAATCTGTTCTGTTTGGTTTCCATAGATTCGACCCAGAGATTAACTGCCAAGGTCTCAATGACACACACAGTATCAATCACAGGCTAAATGTCATAATGAGAGCTGGGCAGGTTGTCAAGAGAGGCCTCCAGGTTCCTGTTACAGCTTCATATTTAAAGGTTTGGTCCCAGGAAACCAAATGCCAACTCGAAGGCTGCTTGGCCTATGTACAGCATCAGCCTGTCTCTTCCTCAAAGGATACCAAACTCAAGCTCCCTCCTAGAGGGGCCAGGCGGGTTACACAGAGGAGGGAAATGAGTTGGGCGTTAAAGAATAAAACAAGCAAAAACCTAACCGTTGACCTCAGGCAGGAGACATCAGGGAGTGGGCGGGACTATGGCACACTGGAGAGCAAACGCCCCCTCTGAAGGGGGCAACAGCTTGCCATTCCAAGTGGGAATGCAAGCCCAGATTCTCTGATCTTCTTATGAGAAGTCAGAAAGCCAGAGTTTGGTGTGAAATCTGTAGGTTTTTAAACATAGGCAGCTGTAGCAGATACTATCCCTGCCCTGTCTCATTCCTTGGCTCAGATCACTGCAGCACAAATGGGCAGTGCCCTTATACACAAAAGTCTGCCTTTCTCAAGCCCCTGTAATTCCTTGCTTGAGGGATTTTTCCGGTACTTGCATTGATCAGGCCTATAGTTAGATTTCTTTCTGTCACCATATATTTGGCCCTTTTTACGGGCCCTTTTGGCTCATCTACCACCCTTTCCCCCTCCCCCGCACCTTCTGGTAACCACTAGTCTATTGTCCATGTCCATGAGTCTCTGCTTGTTTGTCCTGTTCCTTTGTTGCTTTTAGATTTATATCCCACATATAAGTGATATCATGTTGTTTTCAACTTTTTCTGCCTGGCTTATTTCACTTAGCATGATTATCTCGAGGTTCATCCATGGTGTCACTAATGGCAGTATTTCATCTCTTCTTACGGCTGAGTCATGTTCCATTGTATTTATGTACCACAGCTTCTTTATCCAATCATCTATCGTAGGACGCTTTGGTTGCTTCCATGTCCTGGTCAGGCCTAAAGTATAGGGAGTTACCCCAGAAGTCATTGGCAAATGAGGGGCAGGAGTTAGTAGACAAATACCCCAGCTTCCTTCACCCTGAGTGGGACCATTTTGAAATCTTTCTACACCGTCTTCTGGAGGCTCGCCGTGTGCTCCAGCCCCAGCTTCCCAGAGTGGCGACCTGCTCACTCACACGTCCCTTGCTGGCTGTCTTCCCTCCCAGTTTCACTTGTTCACTCCACACGGTGCTTTCCGAAGCATCTCTCAAATAACTGACTTGCACACAATCCCTGGTCTCAAGGTCTACCTTTGAGAGAACCTAAACTAAGATACTAGTATTTTAAAAACATTTTTTAAAGATATTGTGAAAACAGAGAATGCAGAAGCCAAGTGGTACTTGAGCACTAAGGCCTGGAGTGCCATTTCCCACTGTGAAACAGTGGCCTCGCCTTTGAGGAGCTATTTCCAGGAAGAATCAACACAGGGACCCTTCATTAGTTCTGACTCCATTTCAGAATTTTGACGGTACAGCTTGCATTTGGTTAAAGGTTTCCTTTGCCCAATGAGGAAAGGCTTTGATGTGAATTCAAAACTATAATTTTGACACCATGATTTGACTCCTTGCAAAACAAACAAACAAACAAAAACTAAACCAACAAACAAACAAACAAAACACCTTAAAAATGTCTTCTATAGTTTTTCTTTTTTAACTAGGGAAAAAAAAAATCAAAAATGTCAATACTGTGGGCAAGTGTCAGGACTCAGAGAAGTTTTTTTTCCTGTGTTCTATTTTGGGATTCAGTTAGTAAGTAATTATATTTTATAATGAATAACCATGTCTTTATTTTTTACCTGTGCTAGCCAGACAGAACAGTCTGAGCAGGAAACTGCTTGTGACTTCTGATTTGTGATTTCCCTTCTATCTTCCTTGCTCTTGGGACCTGGCACTTTCCTGGGGCTCCTCTACCTCTCTGTCCCTCCCTCTCAACATGCACTGTCTGTGGCCCTTCTCTGAGGACTCACAGGTTTACACATCTCATCTTCTCTGAGCTTCACTTCTTTCTTTGATAAAGTGCAGCTATAACAGACAAACAAAAAACCCAACCTGAACTCTTTTACTCTCTAAGGTGGAGGATGGGAGAGGCCGGGTCAAGAGAGGCATCATTCATTTCAGTGGGACAATTAAATGTCTAAGTGGACCCCTCGAGCCTACAGAGAGTGTTCCAGTAGCCAGGCCCAGGAATGTGAGCCACAGAACAGACATCCTGCTTAGTAAAAAAATATCAATTGAGGATCCTTTTGATGAGAAAAAGATAAGTCCTGAAGCATAATTCAGAAAGTGGTGAGGTGAAACACGGGGAGCTAAGTTGTTCTGTACACAAAAGCAAAGTGAGTTCTGAGCCTCCTAGAACATCCCCAGAGGCAGGGTGAGGGGCCCTGCTGTGGGGTGGGGGGGGATGGAGGGCTGGGACCAGAGACAGCCAGGTCAGGAGTGTCCAGGGGACACAGCTACAGGACTAAGAACAAGGTTTCCCAATGCTCAGCTCTGCAGTGCCCCACAGTTATGTCGGTTCTCTCTCTGTTGCCCTAACCCTTGGGTGAACGTGTTAAATACGATGGACAGCCCACGTCTGTGGTGATTTTGAGAAACCAAAGGGAAAGAGACTTGCGCCAGTAGAGAGAAGAAACCAGAAGTTTATGAAGCAGGATGTACAGCATGATTCTGTTCTTATACAAAAATACATTTCACCAAAATAGAAACACTGGCTATATACTTATTTTAGGATGATGAAATTATATATGATTTTTCTTCTTTTTAAGGAACCATCTTTTCTAAAACTTCCGTGATGAACAGGTATTATTTGAGTATATGGAGGGAGGATGGGGGAACCTGTGGAAGTTCTGTTTTAGAATGGCTCTGGGCATAATGGATGCTCACCCTGAGCCCGTGGGCTGAGGCACAGGAAGGTGACCTTCAGGAGAAGGCGTGACCAGGTGTTTCTTACATCTTGAGTGGCAGTGAGTAGCCTCTCAATGAGTGTGAGCTCCCCTAAAGCAGAGGTATGTCCTCCTCGAGGCCTCTGGTGGCAGCAGCCAGGCCTAGGTCATATCAAAAGGCCATTCAGTCCTTCAGTGCTTCCCAGGAAACCAGAAGAGAATCAAGTTTTGTGGGTCCCAAAGCTTATACAATATCTTTAAGAGAAAGAAAACCACATAGGTACAGGACCTTGGAAGATACCAGTGCACATGTGGGGTTGTGAAGCTTCAGGGTAAATCCGTGTCTGAGGAGGACTTCGCCTCTGACTGGAGACAGACTTCAAAAGATGAGGGCAGCTCTCTTCCTGTCGCCCGTGGTGTCAGAGCCAGTGTCCTTGACTTGCCTTAGTCTGCTCTGGGTTTCAGTCTAAGTCAGCCAAAATCTAGGTGCTCTGGTGGGTCACAAATAGGGATAGTTCCTCTTTGATTTCGCCTCGGAAGTTAGGCCTGGTGCTGCCTCCCGCACCCACCGAGCTTACTCACACACCCCTCTCTTAAGAGCGAGCGATGGGCTGGGCCAGAGAGGTCTCTGCCTTATAAAAGTTTTTGTTCTAGTAGTGTCGTTCATAATCTAATCTTTAAAAAAATCCTCCTCTCTCTTTGAAGGTATTCTGTATCCATGGATATGTGTACATTGCATATTTACATTCCTGATGCATTAGGATCATGGGGGAAAGTCAGTCGCTGTTTGAATTCGTGCACACCACATTCTTTCCGTGACACCACCCAAGGTGGGCTTGGAAGGTGCCTTGAAGGAAGAGGGAGACTAAAAATGTTATTGTGGTTGGGTAAATGACTCAATTAGGAAAGTAATACCTGCTGCTGGGGCATGTGGGGGTGCAGGATTTGGCAGCAGTGTACATATATAAATATACATATTTTTAATTCACTACAAGTCAGTGCTTGTCTTTATACATCTGAAATCTACAAAAAATGATCCCAACCAGGAAATAAAAGTTGTGGACTTTTTAAAAATGAAAACTTGGATGTGAAAACCCAAGAAATTTTTGTTGCCTATAATTTAATTCTTAATGTATCAGACACAATCCAAGTTTAACAGATTTTTTTTTTCTCTTGGATTCTGGCAAGTACATTAACAGGAGGCAATTATGTGAATTAATATAAACTTATTTAATTAAACAAAAGCCTTCATTTAAAAAGGTAATTTAATATTCCTTCTACGATGGTGTTGATGTCATTAGCTTGTTTGATTAACTCTTCAGACGGTTTCAAAGTGCTGCGGGGTGGTAATTTACGAGCTCCTAATTGATTTCCCCAATCTGGGTTTGGCAGGGTTGGGCCTCCCAGAAACCGTGAGGACGCTGGAGGCCCACACTCGGCTTCCTTCTCAGACCCAGGGGCCGGCTGGGATGGACTTTACCTCTGTGGCCCAGGCCCTGGTCGGGGAGAGGAGGCTCTGGCACGGGAGCCGAGAGGCTCTGACGTCCGACCACGCCAGTTGTGGTTCCTGACTCCTGAGCAGCTGGGACTTTGTTTCCTCTGAAGATGTGTGGGGGCACTTCAGGCAGTTGCACAGCTTGTGAATTCAGGACTAAACGGCCTTTTATTTCATGTCTTTTGAGAACCATTTCCTGCTGCGCATCCCCTCAGAACATGAGGCTTCTTTGTGCAGGGAAACATGAAGCGGGGTAGAGTATGGTGGTGTGGCCTTCACCAGGGGCCCGCCACCCCTCCATTTCCAGTCCAGGCCACTATTCCTCACTAAGCCTGTCTCTCGATGCTGCACAAAGGAGGCTCTTGGCCTTGGGAGGGCTGGAGTTGGCCAAGCACCCACAATAGCTGCCACAAAAGCACACTAAGAAATCAAGGCCCTGGCAGGACTCAGAGAAATGATATATGGTTGGTTAGTTTTACTGTATGCCCAGTGATTATCTACTCTCAAAACCTCCTAAACAAGGAAGAGCTGCCCCCACTTTACAGATGAAGAAAACGAGAGGCAGAGAGGTTAGTAACACAACATCAAGCTAGCAAATGGTGAGGCTGAGACTCAACACAGGCAGCCAAGCATCCCAACCCATGTCAATAGATAGGTCACTCTATCCTCGGTCACAAAGTGTATGTTCCTGAGGGCAGGCCTGGGCTTTCGTTCTGTATGCCCTCCTCCCGGATGTGAAGTGCAGAATGGTGCAAAATCTTGAAAAGAACTCACTGGCCTTGGCATCTCACTTATGTGGCCTTTAGCTTCCTTATCTGTAAATGAGAATAATGGCCACCTTCCTGGTTGTTGCATGAAATGAGATAATATAAGTTCTTGGCACATCAACATGGGCTCAGAGAGAATGTTCATGGGGGAAACAAGGAACTAAGCGGGGTGAAAAAGGGTGCAGAGAGAATTCCCAACTGTTGGGAGCTAAGTGCTGAGTCAAGAGTAGGCAAGAGTGAACAGAGCATTTTAGCTGGGGCTGAGAGTCTCTAGAGGGTAGTTGAAGCAAACACGATGGGGCATAAATAAGTCTGAACATTCTCCTGTAGGTGATGGGGTTCAATTGCTCCTGTATGAGGCATAAGCAAGGCTTTGGGAGGAGGAAGAGGACTCTTACCAGCCTGTGAATATCTGCTGATGGTGCCAGACGGCTATAAGACTCGTCCTCCTCTTTACTGTGGCAGTGGTGGGCACAGTGCCATCAAGGGTCACTGGAAGTGAAAATTCAAACACTCTCTGCTCTGGAGTCAGGCTGAAGAAGACAGATGGAGCTATGCTCTGACACCAGGGCCTGGAGTGAATGTTTCTGGGCCTAGGCCCCCCCAGAAAGTTTCAAAGCTACTGATCCCCACCTAACTCCTCAGACCCCTTTCCACATCCTACTCCCACCCCCATGCCCAAGGCTCTTTCCCTGTACAGGACTCAGCTCAGTAGCCCTTCGGGTGTTGCTTATAAATTTCGTTGGGTGGGACCAAAATGAATTCATCATGAAGAGAACAAGGAAGAGGCCCTGAGGGAAAAGTCAGGGCACCAGAACACGCTCTGAGTACCAACCGGAAACCCTCAGTTGCTGGGGCCTTGGGTGAGAAGGCCTCTCCACACATACCTCGTGTCCCCTCCCTCCTTACTCAGAGTTTTTCCCTTGGAATGTTTCAACTTTTCTAAACAGTAAGAGCCTCCCGCTCCCAACCACTCTTGGGTTCCAGGCCCATGAGACACCACTGGAGCCACGGGACAAGGGCACCAGGGTCTGGTGGAGGGAGACCTGGTCTGATGCAGGATGCCTTCCCACCTTCCTACTGACACGCTGCTGTCTTGGTCCAGTGGCTCTGTCCTTCCATGACCCAGCCTCCCCGTATTACCAGGGCATCATCCCCAAACCCATCCTCCCAACCAGGACTGGGATAGGCTTCAAAAATAGTCCCTGTGTCCAAAAGATGCTTAGTGTTACCCAGGACACAGAAAGAATTCTCATGGGTGGGTTTTGAGTACTTACTTGTGATTTGTGTTGCTCTACACATGATGAGAGTCACCCCAGCATCTCTATCTCCTGCTCCCATTGAGATTTTTTTCCCCTCCACCGGCCTAATGGACAAATGTAGACCTTGCTGGAAAGTGATACAGTGTATCCAATGCCTCGGAAGATCCCACTGAGCTTTAACCTGCCCTAATATCCTTTAGAAATGGTCAATGAACTGAAAACTCAGATTTGGAGAGAAGAAAGTGGAGAAAATTCCACAGAGTCTCTAGAGAAAGACAGGCAACAACAAGAAGCCTTTCCCACTAAAAGGATGTCAGCTGTTCCCTGTCTCTCCAGAAACAGGATAGAAAGGGGCTTCTAATCCCTATACCCAGGCCCCCTAAGGACATTTGGTTGGACCCAAGAAGTGCCAGCCTCACCACCCAAGGGCCTTCCTTACCTGTGTGCGCCAGGGCCTCGCCAGGTCAGGAGGTGCTGGTCTGTGGGGTGTGTGGTGCCGCACACCCGGCCACCCAGACTGGCATCTGAGAGCCTATTTTTAGGGTCAGATCTGCTGACGCTGACCTTCTGTGCTTCCCACTCTGAGAAGGGACCTGTGGCATCTGCTTGCAAAATGATTCACCAGTGTGACCTGAAAGCCTTGACTTTGGGAGCCCTGTACTTAGCGCCCAAACGCTTTTTCTGTCCAGCCACAGAGGCAGGACATGTGGCTGCCGAAGGGGAGGGGGGACAGGCAGGGGGGACTTTATAGCTTTGTTTTCTTGGGATGGATGAGGCCAGGTGTCTGCGGGGTCCTGCCCTTTGGCTCTGTCCTGAAACAATTGAAATAGAGGAGGTGTATGTGCTGCTGCCACAGAGCTTGGCCTGAAGGAAAACTCTCCATTCTAGTCTTTTCTCGGGGGTGGATGGAATGGATGCCACATTGTACATGGCAGTCAGCGTATGCCTTGTCACTGTCACTTCCTGTGAGACCTCCAGCAAGTGTCCAACCCTTCTGGGCTTCAATGGGGAGAATAATCATAATGCCGACCTCTTATGTTGTTATCAGGATTAAATGACATACAGTATGGAAAGTACAGTATGCTAAACATTTAAGAAATGCTTGATGATATCAAGATGCCAAAAATATTCCCAACAGTCATTTCCAGGTCTCTCTTCTTGCCAGTTCCTTCTCTCAGCCTCTCGCCTCTTGGGCGCCAGGCTTCTTTGCTCCAGGATCCCCGCATCCAAGCCCTCCTACTGTGGCCCTTCTTTTTAGTGTTGAGTGGTGTAGTTCTGTCCAGGCGTCTCTAATTTTCTAGCACAATCTTTCCAAGGCTTCCTACAGTTTCTTCCCACTCTTCTTCATCCTCATCACACCTTTTGGGGCATACTTTAATGTGTGAAGGATTGGAGGGGGTAGGGTGGGGGGTCACCGTCTTCCTGCATCCTTCGTTTAACAGGGTCTTCTTGTGTCAGGTCATTATATTATCCCCTGCAACTTTGTATTTAGCAAACCAAAGATCTTCCTCAAAATTTGCTTGTTTAGCTCCTACCGGTTTTATTTAGAGTGGTTATTTCTACTAATATTTTTAATCGTGAAACTGGTCAAAGACTTTGCTTTCATTGATTTCTTGGTGCAAAGAATACGCACAATGCAGAGACTCAGGATCTGAGTGTACAGGAGGTCAAAATGTCAGGGTCCATGTGTCCCTACTGTCAAGTGCTGGAGTCAGAGCAGCATAGTAAAAGGCCCTTCTGCAATCACCCCAAGAACGAAAGGAGTCAGAGCTGCTGGAACTGATAAAGACTGAAGAAAGATTTCTGTGTACGTGGGAGCCCAGCCCCAACCCCAGCCCAGCTCAAGGGCTAAGGAGGCAAGAAGGGCCTCTAAAGATATAGGTTCAGCAGGGGGCAAAAATCAAGTATCTAAAGATCTCTGAAGTAGATGGTTGATAAGAGAGAGATAATATTTTATTATACTGTGTCGGAAAGTGTTCAAGTAAATAAAGCCAAGAAAAAAAAATCAGTGGGTTGCTGGATTATCACTTCCACTAGGGTAGACCCAAAATGTGATAGACCAGAAGACTGGTGACCCCCCTCTGACACCTCGCATGCCTTCAATACATCACACATTAAAGTATGCCCCAAAGAGGACGACGAGGATGGGGAAGGTCGGAAAACGGCAGCATTAATTACGAGGAACTGTAGAAAACCTTGGATGATTATTAGAAAAGAGTGGGTGGTGGTGGCAGGAGACACCTGCTCTGTCTTCCAGTAGCTGAAGGGCTGACCTGTGACAGAAACAATTGCTTTCTCTGTACAACTCTAAAGGCAGAACTCAGGCCGTGGGTCAATGCCCCAAGACCTGACTTGTGTGGACGCAGCAAGAGCACCGTTCTGCCAGGATGGGAGCGAGCCAGCTAACCGTAGGCTACACTCAGACACGTCTCCAACTATTCCAAACTCCAGGGATGTAGTCCGCCAGGACTCTGTGCGACAGCAAGCTGTACTAGTGCAGGTAAAGTACGATCTGTAGAAACAGCGGTTATTTTCACTGTAGCTTCTTAGGAACTTACCTGGGGCAGCATTTGACATAGTTTTCTTCCTGCCATTGCCACTTCTCTGACCCATGTTATTTTCATTAGCAAACTCCTTTTTCCAGGAATCTCCCTCTACTTTTCCCACTTTCAGATATAGGTAGATACTGCTCTTTGTCTCAGCTTCTCTGGATCAAAATGTCACTTAGTGATAAGGTGTGGAAGAATATACTCCTCCCACCAAAGATATCCACATCTTAATCCCTGAGACCCATGAAGGGGGATTAAGGTTGCAGATGGAATTAAGATCGCTAATCATCTGACCTTAAAACAGAGTAGCTTGGATTATCCAGGTGGGGCCAATGTAATTACAAAGGTTTTGGGAAGAGAGAGGCAGAAGAGGAGGTTGGAGTGAGGACTCAGCTCCTCGTTCCTGGCTTTGAAGATGAAGGAAGGGTCACAAACCAAAGAACAGCCCCTGGAAGCTGGAAAAAGCAAGTAAATGCATCCTCCCCTAGAACCTGCAGAAGGAATGCAGTCCTGCCAACACCTTGATTTTAGCCCAGTGAGAGCCACATCAGATTTCTGACTGACGGAACTGTAAGATAACGTATTGTTTTGAGCCACTAAGTTTAAGGTAATTTCTTCATTGCAACAGCAAAAGGAAACTGATACATGAGATTTGACTAATACATTACTTTTCTGGGTCCAAAAGATCCAAAGGTTTCCAGGGCTCCGTGGACACCTGAGATTACGTGGATGCTGAGTCCAGCTAGAGGCCAGGGGAAAGGGTGTCCTCCCAGATGGACCCAGAGAGCTGAGGCCACATCTGCGTGGCAGACATTTGTGGTCTGATGGCTATAAATCCACTGCACTCCTAGAGGTCTCTTTATGCATATGAAAGAATGAAAGAAAGAAAGAAAGAAAGAAGAAAGAAGGAGAAAGAAAGTTGAAAGAAAAGAAAGCTGTTGTTATGTTGTTGTTGTTGTTGTTGTTGTTAAAAAGAAAGAAAGAAAGAAAGAAAGAGAGAGGAGAGAGAGAAGGAGGGAGGAGGGAGGAAGTGGAAGGGAGGGAGGAGGAAGGTAGGGAAGGGAAGGAAGGAAGGAAATAAGAAGAAAGGAAGGAAGGAAGGAAGGAAGGGAAGGAAGGAGAAACAAAGAAACACAGAAACAAAGAAAAGAAACAAAGAAAGAAAGAAACAAAGAAAGAAAGACAAAGCAAACAGGCGGAAGCCCACGTTCTGCGGAAGCCCTCCACATCTCTGTCGCAGGCAGGATGGCTCTCACGTCTCCTGTCTGTTCCGCCATAGCCTTCATGCATCTCTACCCTCGAGGGCACCCCCTGGCCTCTCACTCCTTCAACTTCACCCCAAGCTTGACACCACCCTCTTCCATTCTTCCACCAAAGTACTACCCACCTAACACCATTGTGTGTGGCAGAGGGGACCACAGTACAGAGTCTAATCTTCCCATTCTTAGAAAATTGTTGGCTGGGCCCCGTCCCTGGGAAATTTCTTCCTCCAGAGACTTCTGTCTTTGTATCTGTCAAGTTCATAATTCTTCTCTATCTGTACAATCATCACTGCTTTCTTTTATCTCCATTCTTGGCCTCTCACAGTCTTCTCTAGAGCTGAGTCCCTCAAGAGGCTTCAGATTCCCCTTCTCTGGTGATTATGTGGAGCATGTCAACTTCCTTTTAGTCTCCAAATCCCAAGCAGGCTAAGCCTAGGGGCCTCCCTCTCTCATCAAAAAGCCCACCAAGGCATTTTCCTGGGTAAGTCACCAGTCCAAGAGGGAAATTTATTGACTCCCTTAGGCGATATCATCCACAGACCCTGAAAACAGGAGCCCCTGCCCTGAGCTTCTTTTTTGGAGGTCCCCACATATTACAAACATGGACAGGAACACTGAGATACTGCTATACGCCTATCAGAATGGCTAAAAACAAACAAACGAAACCCCAACAATAACAAACCCTGGTAAGAATTTTGGGAGTTGCTGGAACTGTTCTGTATCTTGATCATGGTGGCGGTTGCACGGTTACATACATTTGTCAGTAAAACCAGGAAGAATGAATTTTACTACATGTATGTTTAAAAATAAAAAGGATATACAGGCGCCCTGTTCACCTGGGACCTGGCTTTTAGCAGTGGCAGAATGTGACTGGTAACGCTATCCACTTTTATGACTAACACCATTTAGGCCACAGAGAATGCGTTTTCTCTTCTCTTGCTCTGTGTCCTCAAACAAGAGGTAACTGAGTCTGAATTCTGTGATAGTTGGTGAGTTGCATTGCTGGTAACCTTGGCGCGCAGGGAGGATTTGAGCTGTGCAAATGCCTGAGTGAGAGAAAAGACAGCTTATTCAGCCTATCCAGTCATCTGTCTGCTCAGAGAGCGGAAAAACCTGGGAGGGCTGAGCGTCTGCTGTGTCTCTGTGTTCATCTTCAGGGCCCTGGAGGTGACCTGGAATAATGCGTGATATTCGCAACAGTTGCACAACAGCTGAAGAATATGTTGGTATACTAAACAATTCTTAGTATTCTTTAAAGTGAATGTATGTTGGTCTAGATGTAATACCTGTGAAGCATAATGCCGATTCTTTACAATGACCACTAGAATTGTCAGTAGTTTTACTTTTGTAACAATGGTTTATAAAATTTAACAAAACTTTCAAAGGCGTGAGTTAAGATTCTTAGATTCATTTACATCGTTTTGATTTAGTATTTAATAATTACATGGTCTCTTTCATTTTTAGTAGAAACTTTGATTGTTTTAGAAACTCTTTAGAAAATATACATGGAAATAATTTTAATTTTTATTGTTTTCATTTAATTTACATTTGGTAAAAATAATATTTACATTTGCTCACTTTGAATTAAATTACATTTTATTTTTGAACCTTCAGAGTGGTACCATCCAATAGAAATATAATGCAAGCCATGTATGCAGTTTAAAATTTTCTAGTAGCCACATTAAAGAGTAAAAAGAAACAGGTGAAATTAATTTTAATAATGTATTTTATTTAACTGACTATACACCAAATATTATCATTTCAACATGTAGTCACTATGAAAAATTATTGAGATTTTTGGCATTCCTTTTTCCATACCGAGTTTTTGAAATCTGTGAGTGTTTTATACTACAGCATATTTCAACTCGCACCAGCCACATTTCAAATGCTCAACAGCCCCCTGGGGCTAGTGTTTCCCATACTGACAGCTCAGGTCTAGATCACTGAGAATGGGACAAGTCAGTGTGGCAATGGGAATTGGGACGGGGGTTTCCATCTGTCCTCCTGCCTAAACCTGACCTATCTCCTTCCCACCAGATGACCACAAACCTTCTGTGCTCCTCAGCCTGGATTGTCCCCAGTTCTTAACTCCTGTTATATGGCTCACCTGGAAGTTTGATTTCCGTGGCTCACCTGGAAGTTTGCTGGCAGCTGACCAGGCCACATCTGTTGTGGAGCTGTCACTCTTGACTCTAATGGCCCAGAGACGTGAGGACATTGTGTTTAGAGAGAAGGCCGAAGAGCCAAGGATGTTTTTCTGAAATCGATACATTTGTGGATCTCCCAGGCTGTCAGAATACTGGGAGTGCCTGCTGCCAGCCTCCTGCTGCGGGGTTTGGAGCCCTTAGGACCCAGGGGATGGGCTGTGGGCAGGGGCCCCCTCAAAGTACCCCTTTCCCAGGAGACTGAATGCCATTTGAGTCCTGCTCCAGTCTGTCAGTCATCTCAGCAAATGGGTAAATCGCGTCTCTATTAGCACCTCTGTCTTCCCACCAAGACTTGTTTACTTTCCAGATAGATAGCAGTTTCCTCTTCATGGCCTGTTAGTGCATCAAAGTGACATTAATGAGGCTTGACAGGGTGACTAGTCTGTGTGTGGGAGGCAGGAGAGCAAAGGAGTGAAGGGTATGTACTTTTGAAACACAAGGTCTTGGGTTCCAATTCTGCCCCTGTCACTTAGCTCTGACCTGGTACAAGTCCTTTAGCTTCTTTGAGCCTATCCTCTCATCTGTGTATTGGGAATAATAACAGGATCTAGCTATAGGGTTTTTTGTGAGGATTAAATAAGATAATGCATGTAAAACTCTTAGCTTGGAATAAGCAACCAATCATACTAGTCATTGCTATTTTTTTTCTTACTCTCCCTCAATTCTGGTTAATCATTGTAGCTCCCATTGGATGGATTAAGATATCCCTAAAGAGGGTTAAATTAACAGACCATTGGGTTGGGAGCTGAAATCTCCCTGTGGATTCAGCAGGTGAGGCCTTACTCTGTGTCCAGGCCCTGTTCTAGAAGCAGGCAGCAGGAGATTAGACCTGTCTTGGGTGTGTGCATTCACTATCCAGTGGGGAAACAGACCTCTAAGCACACACCAGCAGCTCAGTGAGTAAGGTTTGTGACAAGGGAAGCACAAGAGTTGCTGGAAGAGCCAGGAGATTCAGTAAAGACACTCGGAGGAGGCCAACTTTGGCAGTGGAGGAAGAAGCTGGATGGGAGTATCAGGTGATAATGCGTCATCCGTGAACTCAGTAGGCCCTCAACAAACACTGTACAAAGAGTGATATTACTTCAAACTGCCGTCGACATTTTATTTCAATGATAGGCATTACCCAAACCATGATGGTTTAGTCATGACAGGTACCTTGAGCCAACTCTGATTACATTTCAGGGGCATTGTCTGGTAAGGAAAAAGAAAAAAAAAGATAATGATAGGCTGGACTGAGCTCAGTTTTAGGAAAGGGCTGACTTTGACATATTGCGCAGTGGACCCTGATCAGTCAGGGTCCTACATGGGGCAGAATCCACCAGGGATGGTTTAAATGAAAATATGTTAATGAAAGGACTACATACGGAGTGTGAGCAGGGAACAAACAAGGAATGCTGAAGCACCCAGGAAGTAGAGACGGTGGAAAGCCAGAGGACTCAGATGTGTCTGTGACCCAGCTTCAACCCAACAGACAAGGACAACACTCTCAAGAATGGTAGGGTAACGAGGTGGAAGGAGCCTGGGTCCCTCCTTGCATGATCTCTTGGAGCTAAGTGGCCTTGCCAGTCTGAACTGCCCGCCTACCACTCTGTACAGTACTCTGAGAGAGAAATATATAGCTGCTATTTTATGCCACTCTATTTCGGAATCTCTGTTACAGTAACCTAGCCTGAACCCTAATGCACTCAAAGGCCAGTGTGATTGCAATAAAGCGAGTAAGGGAGAAAATTTAGCAGATGAGAACCTAGATCCCAAGGAGCCTTATAGCCAAGGGAAAGAGTTTGGGTTTTATTCTAAGAAGGATGGTTATATGATCTGATTTGCATTTTAAAAAGAATATTCTGACTGGCATCTGGAGAATGGAACTTGGTGAACAAAAGTAGAGGCTGGGAGACCAGCAAGGAGGCTATTCTGGTCGCCTAGGGAGGAGATGCTGGTGGCTTGGTCAAGGATGGTAGCAGCAGATGTGAAAAGTGAGTCAGATTCTGGATATGTTTTGATGGTAGATTATAAAGCATTACTTGATAAATTTGACTTTGAGGGGTTTGTCTGTTCAGGAATAAATGAAATAATATAAAGTGCTTAACACAGTTCCTAGCACCTAACTATTGTTTTAACAAAGGCTTTCTGACTCTGATGATGTAACTTTCTCCCCTGCACAAGACACTGATTGATTGAGTTAGGGAAGAAACTCATACGTTATAAAGCAACTCACTGCTTTGGTGTCTGTGCATGTGGTCTCAGACTGTCCTCGAGATTAGCATCCAGGAAGGAGGGCAGAGAGCATGGCTGGGACCCAAAGGAACCCTCATTGCTGCAGTCAGTCTGGCTCGGAATGAATCAACAATTTGCTCGCTCTACCCATCCCTCTACAGCACCCATAATGTGTTAGGCACCGTACTAGAAACTGAGGGAAAAGTAACAAGAAGTACCATGTCACTGCCCTCATGCTGTTGCTATTCTTCACTGGGAGATACAAAAAAAAGTGTCTGTTTTTCTTCAACTCTTCAAACTTTTCCCACAAACCCCACCCCACCCTGCTGGGGATTGATGACAATTAAATTTGCTGAATAATAACATCCCAATCTCTTCCCAATTGAAAGCTCAAGCTCTTAGAATCCTCTTCTCCCCAAGATGGATTATGGGTATAAATCAGGGTTTATTGCAAGAGCCAAGGAGAGGAGGAGGCAGGCTTGATGCTGTGGGGCCCCGTAAGTCTGGCTGCTGCTCGTGTTAGACAAAATGATCTTCCAGAAGCCTAAACAGGTAAAAAGCAAAGCTTGTCCCCAACCTCTGTCTCTGTCTCTGTTTCTGTCTCTCTCTCTCTCTCATGTGCGCTTTTTAGTTTGTCCCAGGGACGTTGTCTTAGAGAACGAAGGTCACTACCCATAAGCCTCACTGCAAGCCGCCGCCTCCTCTATCCATTTCCTCAACCACCCACTTTCTTTTCCTTTATTATCAGACCATCCTCTGAGCCTCCTCCTACAGGATTTGGCCTCCTTTTCCCATTTTTCAGAGGCCATAATGGCAAAATGACTTCCAGGTACGGTTGACTGATTTGCAAATACATTTTCAGTATAAGTATGTCCTCTCAAACATTTGGGACCTATTTATACTAAAAACTTACTTGTTTTTTAGCTGAGACTCAGATTTAATTGGTGTCCTATATTTTATCTGGCAACTCTATTTCTAAGGAACTTGATTATGGGGGAGAGGAATGAAAAACATAGCCATTTAATATTTTCAAAATATTGTGCCTGATACAAGGCTTAGCTCCTGCTGGCTTCTTGACTGGACAGATTTAGAGGGGCTTTGGAAGGAAGGAGGCTATTCGCTGCCACCTCCCTAGTATAGGCTGTTCCCAGTCCCTCAAAAGAGCCCATCACGTGTGTTGTGTCAGGGGAAGGGGGGATGGTGAAGGAACCCACTTTGGCTTCCTGCCCGTCCTCCCCCAATCACACTGAGCAGGCCTCCCTGGGATGTGGGGAGCCCCATCCTGCTGGCGAAGCGATTGCTTACCTAGAACTTTTATGAGGACATTTTTATTGAGCTGTAATTGAAAAGGAAAAAAAAAAAACTCCAAGACGTTCCAGATTTTTCTCATAAGCCTGCTTCAGGCGTGCATGCGTGTATGTGTATATGTGTGTGTGTGTGTTCCTAGACTAGCCAGACCACACCAGAGTTTTTGTTGGAAAAATGAAGAGGTTTTTGTGTGTGAGAGAGAAATTTAACTTTTCTCTCTTCTTCCCTAAATTAAGGACCAGAATAAGGATGAGCTGGGAGTCTGGAGAGCCTATAAAACCTCTTTTCATTAAGCAAATATTCCAGTGTTTGGAGAATCAGGGTTTTATGTAAGAGGGCTGCATTTGTCATTACAGCCTAATATCCTAATGTAAGTTTACAACCATATTTAAGAAGCCTGTAATCGAATGCAGAGCCTCTTATATATGTAAAACTACTTGGCAAAAGTTTATAAATCATATACATCTATTTAAAAGAATGTGAAAGTGAATCCAGATGATGGCCTTTTTTGAAACAGGCTGGTGGTGAATGCCCTGTTGTGCCCCATTGCTGTTCTGAGAAGTTGCAGAAAAGATTGAGTCTCTCCTGGGGTGTGTGTGACCAGTCCTCCCACTCCCTACCCAGGAAGGATGGAGATCCAGATCTTCCTTCCCAAGCCCCTGGTTGTCTCAGCAGGAAGGAAAGAAACTCAAGCTTTTGTTGAGCACCTACCATGTGACAGGCACTTGACTATTTCTCTAGTTCCGTCCTCAAAGCAGACCCGTGCAATGCTGCTATCCTTCCATTTTTATACTAGAGGAACGTGGGGATCAGAGGAGTTAACCTTCTGCTCAGACTCACACAGCTAGTTAAAGGATGGAGTCGGAATGAAAACCCAAGTGCCGTGTGTCTAAGGCTCCTGTTCTTCCTGCCACTCTGTTCCCACTCTGGGCTTGGTAGTAGTGATAGTGGTGTATGTTATGATCCCCTGGGCTGGAGACATATTGCTACTTCTTAAGAGGGACAAAGCTGGATTAAGAGTGAGATAGATCAGACCACTCACTTCTGTATGATGGCCATTTCTGAGACAGGCCTGACCCACTATCCTGCCAGAGGGTCTCATTCTTGTCAGGCAATGACTGGTCTGATTGAAGTTTATGAAATGAATAGATAAAGTTGTTTAGGTGCCAAAAGAGAAGACTCAAAATCAACTGAACTCAGAGATTCATTGTAAGTAAACACTTGGAAACGAGAGATCTCCCGGGGATTGGGAACGTCTTCTAGGATATGCCGTGACGCCAATGATCAGGCTAACGCAGGGTCTCGTCAGATCCAGGCTGCTCCTCAGGCCGGAGCTCTGGCTCTCTTGGGACAGGGAACTCAGCTCTTCTCTGCTTGGCCCCTGATATTCCTGCCCCTATCAGCTGACTCCCCCTGCTTCTCCAGTTGGAGATTTCTGCTGCTCACGGCTCCTTCTTCCTGACCTCTCTGGGTACCTCTCCACCCATCCTGCGGCTTCCAACTCCAATTTCCACTGAGATTCTCCAAGACGGAGGACCTTGTTGGGTTGGCAATCTTACCCAGAAAAGAGCAGCATCAATAGCAGCCTGTTACATCAGACTGCCCCACAGGCCTCTGGCCACCTGTGGGTCAGAGGATGTAACAGCTAAGACTGGGTTTGGCTGCAAGTAACAGAGACTTGAAAAACAGTGGCTTCAACAGGATAGACATTTTTTTCTCTCTTGTGTAGAAAAAGTGTGGATGCAGAGGCAGTCTAGGCCTAGCAGGGAGCCCAGTCATTGCCATCCACACTCCAGGCAGCACCATGAAGAGGGAATCAAAGGACATACCCCTTCCCTTTTAGAGAGACTTATCAGAAGTTCCTCATAATTATATCTCAGTGGCCAGAACATAGTCACTTGGCCACACTTACCTACCAGAGGTTGGGAGATGTCCTACCATCCACGTACCAAGCTAACAACTGAGGTTGTGTTTTGTTTCATTTCGTTTAGTTTTGTTTTGTTTTGTTTACAAAGTAGAAGTAGAAAGAAGAGTTTTGGGAGCAAGTAGAAGCCCATGCACAGGTGTCCACCCTGATGTAAGCATCTATGGCCAGGACAGCAGAGCCAAGACAGAGAGTGAATGCCACCAGGAATCATTCAGAAAGGGCGCCGGCATGAAGGGGGCCATGCAGGGATGCTACAGAGTGCATACCTATGACTGCGAAGTATGATATAAAAGGAACTAGAAGATCCCTTCACCCCACCCCAAAGTTTCAGTAGTCCTGACTGCAAATTCACCATTCAAGTGAAGCAGTGCCTTCCCCAGCACTCCCTTTAAAGCACGTACATGATCCTGGGAAAATTAAAGATCCTCAGTTCTTTATACTCGCGTGTGTATTTTCTCAAGTCTCTCTAGTCAGCAACCCTCCTGCCCAGTCACTACCAAAGTCGACAGCACTAAGCTGGAGCCTTGGGAAGCTTGAAAGCTAGTATGATGGGGTTCCAGTTGTAGGTCTCAGTAGGCCCAGAGGGTACAGGAGACCAGGCCAGAATATCTGCACATGGATGTGAAAAGGGAAGAGTTTTGAGGGAGGGTACACACTGGGCTGATGGAAGGCTCTGAAGTAGCAGCTGGGGTGCAGGAAATCTCAGGGGAGAGGAGATTCTAGCAACTCCCAAGGGGAGAGGACCAGGCTAACAAGACATCAAATGGCTCAGGAAGCATGTAGAAGGAGATTAATGCAGAAACCTGGGGAATGAACTGGGAAGACTGGAATGATCTGAGGACAGAAGAATAATGGGAGCTGGTTCCTCCTGCTGCGAAGGAGGGCAGTACCTGGGTAGGCAGGGGTGGGTGGGCATTTGCCTTTGAGTTGACCTCAGACAGGGTTCTGACTGCAGACTCCATACCGCAGCTGCTCTCTCCACCCTTGGTGTGGGAGGAGGCAGCTGTCAAGGCCAGGCTGAAAGCTAGAGGCCAACAGACTTTCAGGGACCTCCCGGTGGCCAGGAAGTCTTGTGCTGCTCAGTAGGAGTCTGTTGGTCTGGAAAGTAGAGCAGCTGGTGCTTAGGACAGAGCTTGGGAGAGGGTTGAGGAAGGGGTCGTTCCCTTTCTGGCAGTTTCTCCACCTTACTCAGCTCAGGGCAGGGCTTTTAATTAGACCTGGCTTTCCCACTGTGCTGGTTATCTCTTTATATGGCACAAACTATCCTAAAATTTAGTGACTTAAAACGAGAGAATTTTCTTTTATGTCATGATTTTGTGGGTCCTTAGTTCAGGCAGGCTTGGTGGACTGTTCTTCTATTCCACATGGCATTGACAGAGGTCACTTGGTGGTATTTAGCTGGAAGATGTGCTGGTCTGGAGGATCCAAGAAGGGGTCATTCAAATGTCTTGTGCTTTGGCAGGGAGGCTGGAAAGCTGGACTCAGCTGAGACTGTCAACCAGTTTGCCTCTCTAGCATGGCGGTTTGGGGGTAGTCAGACTTCTTACACGATGGCTCAGGGCTCCCAAAGAGAATGTTCCAAGAGACCTAGGCAGAAGTTGCAAGGCATCTTATGACCCAGCTTCAGAAGTTCCAGAATGCCACTTCTGCTGAAAATTGTAATGGCAAGCGAGTCACTAAGACCGACCCAGAATGAAGGCTCAGGAAGTGCTTAAGAACATAGGCTTGCTGACTACGTTTGTAGTATGATTCTACCACTGCTAGCTAAGAAACCCTGAGAAAGTTTACTTAAATTCTTTGAGCCTCAGTTTTCACATCCATAAAATGGGAATATTAATAATAGCATCTGCCTCTTATGGCTTACGAGAATTAAGTGATTGTTCATGACTCATATCAGTGCCCGCTGTCAAAACGCCTGCTCATGATCACCAATATTTGTAGTTTCCTTTTCTTCCTGGGCATCCTGCTAGACTACATTTCCCAGCATCCCTTCACTCAGGTGTGACCATGTGACTGTGTTCTGGCCCATCGAACTAGAAGGGAAGTGACATATCTGGCCTCTTATATCCCCTCCGTGCTTGCTCCCCTCACCCACCATCAACCTGTGGAGTGAGAGAGAAATAAAGTTTTGTTTGTGAGAGCCATTAGTCTGCCATGACTAATACACTGGCAACTAATAAACTCAGTTAAAGTTAGCTATCTGACCTCTCTGCACCTGTGTTCTCATCTGTATAACAGAGCGACAGGATTAAATGAAATAACGTATAATTTTACTTATGGGCTTAGCTTCTCTTTGATCACAGTTATTTCATCTAAACACTATAAACTGGGTTATCATTACCTTTTTCTTGAAGCAAAATTATCTGTAATAAAGCCTCTTGAAGATTTTGAAAGGATAATGTGAATTTGCAATACTTTAGGCCTGAAGCCAGTAATAATGGTATCATTTTAGTTCAGAATACTTCCTAAAATCCGTTGGATGGTAGATTTCAAAATGTACATATACAGATTAGAATGTTTCTAATTTTTAAAATAAGTCAATTTATTTTTTATTTTTAAAATTAGAAAATATTTTTTTAATTACAAAGAAAAAGATATAACAAATGCCTATATTCCCACAACTCAATATGGTCAAATCTTAACATTTGGCTATATTTGATTTATGTTTTTTTCCTAAAGAAATAAAGCATTATGGATGAAACCTAAAAAAAGAAAAATAAATGATGTATCTAACGCACTTAGCATAGTGCCTGGCATTTGCAAAGCAGTCATTAATTGTCAGCAACTTTTTTAGCTTTTATTTTGAAATAATTTTACAATTACAGAGAGTTATAAAGATAGCAGAGACATTTCTTGTATACCCATCACCCATCTTCCTCTAATGTTAACTTCTTACATAACCATGGCATATTTGTCAAAGAAATTAAAATTGATATAACACTAACAACTAAACCAAAGACTTTTTTTCAGATTTCACCAGTTTTTCTACTTATGTCCTTTTCTTGTTCTAGAATCCAATCCAGGATATGATGTTGCATCTAGGTCAACTAATTTTTAATCATTCATTTAATTTATCCAACATACTGAGAGCACTACCAACTTTTAGTCCAAGACTGGGGGTTCTGAGTAGCAGATGATGCCAGGAGCTCCTGTACTATGTACCATGACAATAATCACAGCTCTCATTTTTGAAAGCTGGCCACATGTTGTACAAATTTTATATCCCCCACTTAATCCTTACAACAATCCTATATGTTGGCTATTATTAGTCCCATGTTACAGATGGGGAAACTGAGGTATGGAGAGATTAACTGAGGTCACACACCTGGAAGATTAACAGAAGTAGGATTTGAACCCAGGTCATCTGGCTCTAAAGTCATGCACCTAATGGTACCCCACTCCTTTCATGCGGCTGCTCTACAGAAGAGGGGGAGTAGATGCATCATCATAGAATTCCCAGGGCAAGTGTGGCGGGTAGGAAGCCTTCCTGGAAGAGGTACCCATCTGGAGGAGCTCAACCTCTGTGTCCTTGGTGCTCTGAAAAATGTTTGGCTTTTTCACCGCCTGCCTTCTCAGGGCTTCTCTCCCTCTTCCTCCTGTAGCCCTAGATTCTGAGCTCAACCCTCAGAGCCCCAGGAAGGTGGTGACCTGCTGAAACTCAAGCCCCAGAGTGTGGCTTTGTCTCAGGCCCTGGACACCCCGCCCCAGCCAGCCAGCAGAGGCAGGTGGCCCATACTCAGTAGACCTCGATGCTGATTTAGAGATTGGCTTCTAGAGCCACTATTTTGGGTACCACTTATGGTACATGAGCAAGAAATATCAACAAGGGCTGAATTGTCAGGCAGAGCAGGGATCCAAGAAAATCGAAGGTGGGCAGGTTGGGCTACTAAGTTGGGACTAGCTTGGTCTGCTCTGGAGAATTATAGGCCTCAACAACCTGAGGACGAACTGAGAGTAATTCTCCATCCCTAGATTGCGGAGAGACTCTGCCTAGCTGGGCACAGCAGCAACAGCCCTCCCGCCATTTTCTGGCTTTGGAAAAGGCCCAGAGAGCACCTGAGGCAGCCAACAGCCAGCTGGGATTTGGGCCAACCAAGTGCTGCCGGGAGGACAGCAGAGGCGCTGACTGGGCAATACCTGCCCTTTGAAGCCAGAACCCAGATCCAGGAGGCAACGTTCGGCCCTATTTCATCTTCTCTGAGCCTCAGTTTGTTCATCTGTAAAATGGGGATAGTACTTCCTACATCGCAGAGAAGGCGGCATATGTTTGTGCAGTTTATGAACTGCAGAAGGAATGAGTGGGGACTAAAACACAGCCTGCGTTCGGCTCACTCAGTTGAGTAACCTGACTTGGAGTTATGTCTCTGCTTGGGAGGACGGGACACCTTTTCCTTCACCAAGTCCAGGAGTGCTTCTGCCTGAGAGGCTGGTTTGCGCAGAGGCGGCACCTTCTTTTGATTTGCACAAAGGAAAAGCACTTGCCCTCTGGAAATAGACCAGAAGACAGGAAAGGGCCAAAGCTCCTCAAGCCCCCAGGATAGGACAGAGCTGGCTCCAGAGAGCCTTGGTGGGGAGTGAGGAGGGGGTTAAATATGGTCCAAGAGGACAAGACAGCTGGGAAGAGAGTGTTAGGGTGACCAAATGGTGAGATGCTGCATGCAGGTAGAGCTGGGAGGAGAGCACCTACCCTCTGGAGGCGGGTCTAGTCCTGGGGCTAGCTGGGGTCCACACCCCCTAGTGGCCTCTGTAGAGAGGGCAGAGTGGCAGTGGTGCCAACCTATGGCTGCTGGTCCACAAACCACAGAGCTGTACCTGATGCAGGGTCATAACCAGAGAGTTTGGGAGCCATGGGGATATTGAGCCCAGGAAAAGCCTGGTCAGAGACAGCCAGTTGGAAAAGAATGGCAAGGCACCAGCTGATTATAATTTGGAGTGCTGAGAATACCACAAGGGGTGGATGGACATTTCGATAGCCCAAGGAGGAGTACTTCTCTCAGGTTGGGGGCGGGGGTTGGAGGAGTTGTCTAGAAGGGCTTCCCAGAAAAGACATCTAAACTGAAACCTCAAGGAAGCCCCAGCAAAGAGTGTTGAGAGTGGTGCATTCAGGTGGTGCAGCCTGAAGCATATGCAAGTTACAGAGGTAAGAGAGTGTATTGCATTCTGAAAGCTGCAAGTGGATTTACTGTTTCTTAGTGATGTGTGCGTGAGAACAGAATTGAAGGAGAAAGGCTGGAGGTATAAGAAGTCCTCAGACAATGAAGCATCTTTAGACTTTTTCAAGGTGTTTGTACTTTCAGATTGTAAGCAGGGGAGTGACATGATCAGATTTTTGTTTTAGTAAAATGTCTGTGTGGAGATTGGAGGGGCCAGGCTAGAGGCAGAGAGAATATCAGTGGGCTGTTGCAAGAATCCAGGCGAGAGGTGAGGGTGGCTTGAACTTGAGTAGTCACAACGAAGATGAAGTTAGTGAGCAGATCCAAGTGGTATTGAAGAGAGAGAATCGATAGATCAACTGGATGAGAGGGACACCCATCACTGACTTGGGGAACGGTGCCTATCAGACTAGGAAGAGGAGTGGGGTCTGGGTGAGGGTGATGAAAAGTTCAGCTTAATTTAAAGTTCAAGGTCAGTATTCAAATGAAGGTGGCTAGTGGGATACAAAGGCTTTGAGCTCAGGAGAGAATTAGGCCAGCCATAAGCGTTTGGGAGTCATCGGCCTAGAGAGGTAAACTGAGGCTGTGGGAGCAAGAGGATCCTCAGGAGTGACAGAACTCTGAGAAACCTTGATGTTTATAGGTCAGCTGGAGGAGGCAAGGGCCAAATAGAAGCAGCCAGAGAGGCAGAAGGAAAGGCAGCCCATTTAATCCTCAAAATACCTTGTACCACTTACAGGTGAGGAAACTGAGGGCTTTTATAGTGTTTTACTAGGGCACGAGTACTAAAAAACTCAGAGTAAATGTTTTCCTCTATCATATAACTGCCCTTTGCCTAGGATTTCTGGGTTAGCTCCTCCCCAACCCTTATCTTCTCGTTTAATGCCTCTGTTTCTTAGGTGTCTGTAATTTTAGTCGGTCCTTTTGAAAGTAGTGTGTAAATTAAAAGTTACCAGATGCTATCTGTGTACAGAAAGTTTTGATTGTCAGTTTTGGATAGGGTGGGCATGGAGAGGATGATGATGCATCGAACCTTGGTTTGTTTTTGTTTTTTTTTTCAGACGACCTAGATCTTGGTGTGAGGACAAGATGAAGAAAAGGTTGGCTAATTCTCAGGACTGGTACCCCACTCCTCCCTCTGGCATCCAAGGCTGGTAGCACTAATTGATCCTCACCTGCCCTCCTTCTTCATGAAGCCTTGACAGGGACTCAGACTCTTAGGCTGTCATCTTGCTGAATCAGAGCTGGCAAGCCTTCTGGAACCTCGTGCCGTCCCTGGAGTAAGCCACCACCCCCACAAACTACCAAAATGTCTCCTGTCTTTATTACGATGAACCTTTTATTATAGAGACAGACTGAACTCTCTTTTGCATAAAGAATCTCTGGATTGGGTCAGGAAAATCCACTCGCTAAAAGTTACCACCCAGCTCTCCCTGCCTCTGCCTCAGCTAAGCCCCCACTTACTATGTACATTTCAAGGTCACTGGAAACAGCAGAGGCTGCTGTTCCCAAGGCCAGGCTGGTTGGGTCGGGCCATGCTGGCCGGAGGGTCAGGGCTTCTGGCTGCCCACCAGCTCAGAGCCGCCCTGTCTCCCGCCCCAGTCGGTTGTCCAGAACCTGGAGCTGCCGGAGGAAGCCCGAGTTGGGGCAGATATCACGGTGGGCCTGCACCGTCTGGATGGCCTCCACCAGCGTCATGTTCTCGTAGATCATGAGGAAGGCAAGGACAACTGTGGCAGAGCGGCTCACCCCCATGGCGCAGTGTACCAGCACGCGGCCTGCGGGAAGACCCAACCTAGCATCAGCTACCTGCCCTCATACCACCCGCCCTTTTGGGAATCAAAGATCCTTCTGGCCATCCTTCAGTGTACCTATTCCAGCATCCAGTAACTGGGGCCCAGAGACAGAAAGGACCTGACTTACAATCGCACAGCAAGTGAGTGGCAGAGCTAAGGTTAGCAGCTGAGATTCCCTTCTGCTGATTCAAGGTGCTTCCTCTGGCAACTCTGGTGGGTTGGTGGAGGGTTGGTGGGGGGGTGGTACTCCTGGAGACCCCTGGGGTTTTGACAGATTACAGGGAGTGTCTATCTCCCTCTTTCCCCACAATTCTGCCTTCTCCCCTGCCACCCTATGACAAGCCTGCTCAAGAGCCTTGGCTAGGTCCTGTACAACACCCAGTCTCTTACTGACAGATACTGATGACCACACTGGACCTTAGTTATGCCTGTGACTATTGGTTTCCAAGGTGTCCCCAAAGAGGATGCTCACCAAATGGTAGCAACCGTTTGTCCCATAGGGTGGGAGGGTTGCTGGGGAGGTTTGTGGCCCAGATACTCCATCTATCAGTGCTACTGGAAAAATGGAGAGCCCCAGGTCCCACCCCCACCTTCGCCTCCACCCCAGTCCTTTCTCCAGGAGCTCACCTTGGGGAACACTGAGGGCAGTTCGGATGTATCGAGCAACGGGCAGAAAGTAGACACTGAGGTCGAAGAAGGGGTTGTCATCCGCCTCGATGCCATAGTACTCCAAGGGCAATCCGTGGTAAAACTTGGCACCTGTGTCCACCTGAAACTTGCCTGCAGCGACATTCACAACATGGGTGATGCCCAGCTGGATCAGCTTGCTCTTATCCCGGGCTGCATACCTGGAGAGAGGGCACAGGGGGAGTTGGGAAGTGGGGGTAGATCTCACTGGGTCAGCTCTGGTTGGGCTGGAACTTGCCCCCTTCCCTCCTCTGCCACCTCCCTCCAAGGGTAGAGTTTGGAACCAGCAAACTGGCCCGGGTTAGAGTTCAAGAATTCCTTTCACTCAGGCCAACTTTTCTGCAGAATAGTTTGACCACATGCATCAAAAGCCTTAGAAATGTACACATACTTTGCCCGGCAAATCTCCTCGTAGGAACTTAATTAAAGAAAGAATCTAAATTGTGTTCACAGACATGTAAACTGGATCTAATGATATTTAAGATGGTGAAAAACCAGGGGGATCACTAAATATCCTCTAACAGGTAAATGAAGTACTATGCAACCACTAAGATATAGTAGATGACAGGTAAACAAGGAAAGGTGTCGGTGTATATTGAGAAATATGCAGAATACAGAACTGTGAAAAATGTGGAATACAAAACAAAATGTTTAAGAATGTTTTAAAAATATGAAATACGACTCCATCTAAAAAGCTTTCTACGTAAAGCAGATTATAAAATGGGACTATAAAATGAAACCATTTTAGTAAAAAAAAAGTGAAAAAGCATTTATGTATGTATGTGTGTATGTATTTTTAAAAAGGCAACGAGAGTTTTGTTACTGGTTATCTGTAGAGGTATAGCATATTTGCCATATTGTTAGCAAGATACTAGTCCATATTTTCTAAATAGTAAGGAAAATTTCTAATATCCATATCTATTGGTCTGTATGTTATGAATTCTAAGAAAACTTTTAGGGAAAATGACTCACAGTCCCAACCTGTACATATACTCCCTCAAGAAACCCATGTGTGTTCCCAGGACACATGTACTAGAATGTTTCTAGGATCGGTGTTCATAATAGCCTCAAAGTGGAAACAACTCAAATGTCTATATGAATGGATAAACAATAGAATGGATAAACTATGGTGTGTTGTACAGTTGAATAGTATACAGCAATGAAAAATGAATGGCTGCTGCTACATGTAATAAATAAGGGTGGATCTTAAAATTTTGAGCAAATTATGCCAGGCACAAAACACACACTATGATTCCATTTATATAACTTTAAAAGACAGACAAAATGAATCGTTAGGTACATAAGTGGTAAAACTATAAAGAAAAACAAGAAAATAATTGTTTCAACACTTAGTGGTTCTCTACAGGAAAAGGGTTATGATGAAAAGGGTTCAGTGGTGGCTTCTGGGGCACAAGTCATGTTCTATTTCTTGACCTGGGTGGTAAAATAACATAAGCTCTATGCACTTTTCTTATGTGTGTTCTACTTCCTTGATTAAAATAATATAAAAGGGAAGAAACATGTGCGAAGTGATAGTGGGAGGTGAGCAGGGGCTGCCTGTGTCCCCGCCTGCCCAGGGCTCTAGGAGAGGCTCCCCTTCTGCTCCCTCCACCCTCCTACATGGGCTGTACTTACGCATCTCCCAGGAAGAGGTTGGGCCAGACCTCGTTGATGTGGCTCAGCGTGGCGGCCCGTCGGACCCACAGCAAGCGCTGCAGCGAGGACAGTGTAGGTGGCTGGTAGGGGGCCCCTCGGACTGCCCCGTGGATCTTGGGCCTTCGGAGGTCCTGCTTCTGCAACGAGTCCATCCTGGAACACAGCGGATACCACGGTGGTTGGAGGCAGGCTCCCCGAAGGTGGTTCCAGCTGACCCAGAAGCCCGGGAGCAATGCAGAGCCCAGGCATCCTTGGGACGATGCGGGAAGGGCCTCAGCTAGTTTGCATGAGGTTATTAACCAGGTCAGCTGAGGCTGAGGCCTAGACCCTTTCCTAGGGAACAAGGGAACCAAAAACTTGTCACCGCCGTGGGGCTGAGAAGCCCTCTCTCCTGCCTTCACTCCTTAAGTTGTGGGTCACTTGAGACTTTGTAGGAATGGAGACCTCAGATGACTGTGGCTCTCAATGACTCAGGCCACTCATCTCAAGTCCCTTCCTCTGCTCCTTCCAGGGCTGGTCCTCAGGTCCCCATCCCCTCCCAGTTCCAGGTGCTTGGAGAGCGGAGCCCATCTGTGAAGTGAAAGGCCTAGACTATGAACATTCATTAGCAGTTCCATAGTGAATGAGCTGATGCCTCATGTGGTAGGTCCTTATTTTACAGAGGAGGAAGCTGAAGCTCAGAGATAATTTTTTAAAGTGATGCCCAAAGCCATATGGCCGATGCGTAGCAAGGCTGCAGTTTCAATCGTTTTGTGATCCTGCATTTCTGTCCCCAGGCCTTCCAGTTACCATCTTTGGGGGCTCCAGAGAGTGGTCATTAACCCATTCATCTTTACGGGGGAGCCTGGTGTTGCTGTTCCACATCTGCCTATAGATCCTGGGAATGTCCTCCTTACCCCCACGACTCAGGCAAGCGCTGCAGGTCAGGCCTCGCCCAGGTGGGGCGGTTTGTCTCAGGAAGCAGCTGGCCAACGGAGTCCGGGACCCTGCAGAGCTGGGACGTCAGTGGCACCAGAACACGAGTCTGCTGCCGTGCTGGGAATGAGTTCCTATCTTGACTAACTGTCCCTGGCCCCCTCAACCAGTGACTGGGGAATGTACAAACTGGGAAAAACATCTTTCCTCTCTGGTAGGCGGTGCCAGGACCAGAAAGAGAAACAGGCACCCAGGAGGCCACTGGCTTGGCCAAGCTCACCCAGTGGGCAGCTGGTAGGCAAGGTGGAAATGAAGACCCAGCTTTCCCCTTCATCTTCCACTATGACCTCTCAGGGCAGGCTGCGTGGCCTGCCACCTACCTAAGGCATGGTCTGGGACCAGAAGTGGGGGAGTGGGTGTAGGGACAGGACTTAGCACGGGAGCGGAAAGGGCCGGGGGCAGGTTCCGCCCAGAACACAAACACTGTGAAGCGGCTAGAATTCCAGGGCCTCCCCTTGGAGCCCGTGGGGGTGGGGCCTGAGAGCAGACCTAGGCCACGGTGGAGGGAAGCGCAGTTCTTCCAGGCTCCTCTCTGCTTGGCATCTCTTTGGGATTAAAGGCTCTTGGGCCTGGAACTCCCCACAGAAGTGGGAGGCTACCCGAAGTAGTGGGAAGAGAACTTTAGAGGGAAGGAGGGAAGCCTGGCCACCATCCATTCTGTGGCCTCAAGCAAGTCTTTGCTCCTGTGCTGGCCACATTCCTCATGTTAAAGATCCTGGCCTTTCCTGACTGAGGAGTCTCTGGGGGTCTGATCTAAGAATGAGAGAGGAGTGGCTGGGTATGCAGCAACTATGAGTTAGAGAGTGATATAGAGTGTTGGAGTCGGGTAATCCCTGAGGCCCCAGGGTTGTCCAAAAGCCATACTGGTCTGGAGCCATCAGCTGGGGCTGCTTGAGCCCCAGCTGGGCCAGTCTTAGCAAAGCCTGGCAGGCCTGGGCTCAGGCCTCTGAGTTTGGCATAGGGTAAGGCTGCCCCCTGGTGGCCAGTGGGTGTCTTGCAGCCCAGCTGTGCCTGGGAACAGGCAGCCAGGTTCTAGTAGAGCCAGCTGGACCTTGCTCCTTCTGGAGGCTCCTGGGCAGAGGAGGAGAAGGCAGAGGGGTCAGGCCACAGCCCTCCCCTCAGCCTCCTTAGGAGACCCAGGCCTAGGTCTGGATAATGCGGCCTTTCCTTTGGAGTAAGGGACCCTTTCCTTTGGACTTAGGGGTACTACTTTCAGGTCCCATCAAGGGCCTCACTCCTGATGCTCATGGATGCACCCCCTACCTGCCTGCTCCATTCCACTGATGGCCCAGCCTACCTTGCCAGCCTGTGTCAGGCTCAGCACCCTACCCAGCGACTCATCCTTCAAGTTTCAGGCACACCCAAGAAAGGGAAGTTAGTGGCTACAGCAGCTCCCCTGGTTTCTGCTGGCCCCAGACCTGGGCTGACAAGGACCTTGCCTGACAATTCCTCCCACATCTCCTCGGCCACCAGAGAATGAAGCAGGACCCAGCCTCTAGCAGGGACAGGGCTGGCCTGGTTCTCCCCGCAACTCACTCTAGCCCTCATTCTGCCTCCTTCCTGTGACTCCCGCTAAGCTGAAAAGCTGCCTCTGTAGGCAGCAGTTTTCCTGCTCTAATGTTGCAGCTGTTTGCAAGTTCAGACAGTTGTTTTCTGTCTGTGTGTCTCTGCTCCTCTCTACATTGCTCTACTGGCTTCCTCTGTCTCCCACCTCTCACAGGAGCTCATGCTGCTCCACAGCCTACATACCGGTGGCCTTGGGCCAAGGCACAGGCCTTCTCAGGGCAGAGGGGCAGCTGTTTGCCATCCACCTCCTTAGTTGCAGCTCCAGGAGATGTTCTTCCTGACCTTCCCTCCTACCCACTCTCTTTGCCTCTTCCTCCCCACCAGGAAGACCAGATGGGACTGGAGGTCTCAGGGCAGGACAAGTGAAGAGTCTGGTGAAGGAAGCCTCGCCTTGAGGAGGATGGCAGGCGAGCTGCCAACTGTGAAATGCCAGTGGGTCTGAGCACTCAGTGTTCCTGCCTTGGAGGAGGGCAGACCTGGGCAGAGTTCTTAAGTCCGGTGCTTGTATCTGTGGGGGCTTCTCTGAGCCCCATGCTGTGAGAGTCCCATGAGATAATAAAAATAGGGCGCTTCCCACAAGGTCTGCCTCATGGCAGATGCCCGATAAATGGTGGGTCTTACTATTATTATCACTACTATTATTACTCTTCCCCTTTCAAGCCTCAGCCATATCCTGGATAGAGGGTAACTTCCCCACAGGACAGCAAAGCTTGTTCTTTATTTCTGTGTTTCCTGATGTTTCTTTCTCTGTCTAATGATGATTATTGTTATATTCACCGCTAACTAAAAATGTACTATGTTCCAGACAGAGCTAAGTGCTTACATTTTCACATTGAACCCTCACAGTATACTTATGAAGCAGGTAATATCCCTATTCTACAGATAAGGAAACTGAGGCTCAGAGAGATTAAGCAATATGCTGAAGGTCACACAGCAAATAAGCATGGGAGTCAGGATTCAAGCTCAGGTCTTTCTGACTCTACTATGCCTTTGCCTGTGCCTCTATCTCTGACCCAGTCTATCCCCCAATGTAACCCAATCCCCTCCCTGCCCCCACCACCACAACACACACAGGCACAGGTGTCCTGGCCCCCATCAGCCTGCTCTGTCCACCCCCCCCCCAAAAAATTGGGGCACTCACCCACCTGTGGGGGTTTCTGGCCCAGGCCGTGGTCTTCTCTGACGGACACTTTGTGCCGCTGATTTCCAGCTGCTTGTCTCTGCACACTTGATGCTGTTTCTATTTTTTGATTTGAGTTTAATTATAAAGCATGATGTGCTGCTCCCCTCTTGTGGCCTCCCCCTGCCATTCCCCAAGCCCAGCCAGGCACCTGACCCTTCTGGGAGTAGAGGCAGCCCAGGAGGGATTTGCCTGTGGTATATGTGTATGTGTATGTCGACTGTGGGGCAGGGAGAAGGAAGATCAGATAATCCATTTTTATAGCTCCCTTGGTGGTGTGGAGATAGGCAGAAAGTTAAAGCCGGAAGGATCTTCTACAGAGGAGGACAGAGAAAAAAAACAGCCAAAATCACACACACACCCTGGTGGTATCACCAACATCAGAGCTCAGGCCCAGGGCCCTTTAGTTGGGAGCTGAGGATTACAGGACTGGCCCAGGATTAAGAGCTAGAAGACTCAGGCCGAGGAAAGCATGAGAAGTCAGACAGACAAAGGTATAAGTGGGGTTCAGAGCGGGTCTTTAGACCAGCCCTGGCCTGCAGTCAGAAGCTGTGTGTCTAGAAGCCACTCTGCCTTCCACCGAGCTCCTTTTCTCAAAAGGCATTCCTGGCCCAGGTCCCACTGTCCCTTGAGGCCAACAAGATGGTCTTTAAGGTCCCTCCTAAGTTTAATCGTGGTCAGTTAGGAACCTTGGATTTGAGCCTATTAAGAACACTCCCTGTTCTCTATAGATCCTCTTCATATACCCAAACTTCAATACTCTTCCCCACTCACACTCCCAGATAACAGATGCACACAAAGACATATGCGTACCCACAGCCACTTACATGGGTCTCTGAAGTCTGAGCTCCAGGGAGTAGGGCTCAGCCCTTGCTGGAGCTCCCTGAGCCTTAGGGAGAGCTAGTAGAGGCAGCTGTGGCCAAGGGCTACGTGAACACTTAGAATTCCCTCTCACTCTATTCCCATGTTCCCCCCACTCCCTCCAACCCCCTCCAAGGGAACTTGGGGTCCCTGGCAAAGGAACCTCAAGGCTTGGCTGAGAGGACAGTCCATTCCCACCTGTGGGGACTGCAGGCAGTGGCTGAGAGGGAATGCAGGCAGCCGGAGGAAGCGGATGGAGTAGCAGGCTCTAGGGCGGACCCCACACTGGGCTCTTACCAACTTCTGGATGTCCGCCTGGGCCAGAGCCACCAGCAGGGCCAGTGCCAGTGCGGCAAAGTGGCAGAGCCCCATGGTAGGGAGTAAGGACCAGCTCTGGGGGAGAGATGAGCACCATGTTACAGGCAGATAAACCAAAGCCCAGATTGCCTGGGGCCACATCAGTAGGTCAGGGGTGAGAGTTGCCACCGAAACCTGCTTCTGTTCTGAACCCTCTGGGTAAGGTCAAGTGGGTATGGGTGCTGGGAGAGATGGGGAGGCAGGTTTGGGGCCCAGGGCTCATGGGGAGTGATGACCTCTCCCCACGGCCCCCTCATCTTTCAGAGTCCTCAGCCCCAGGGCTGCTGTGTAAGGCTGCACAGGGTGTGCACTGTACAACTCCTGGGGCTCCAGTCTCACAGACAATGTGGTGGATGGCACCCCTGGGAATTATGCAATGCTGTAGGCCAACTGACACCCCCCCAAAGGCAGCTGCCTGACAGGAAAGACAGGCTGAGATTGGAAGTCAAGGTATCTTAGAGCCCCAGGCCGAGGAAGTGGGGTAATTGGACATGATCAGAGGTCTGCTGCTCTGCCAGGTTCCTGAAATCTGCTTAGAGAGGAGACAGCAGGGTGGGAACATGCCATTCCTGCCCTCCTCTTGGCTCCCCATACCCACAGAGCTCCCCACAATAGTTTCCCACCCAGCTCAGCCCCAGGCCTTATTCCAACCCCAGCTATAATGCGAATTTTCTTCCATTACGCTTATCCCCAAACTCTAAACCTAGCTCTCTTTCCTGTCCTAATCCTCATCCTCAAGATGCTCATTCTCCTGACAGCATGTGAGAAGGGGTTGGTATTGCTAAGGTGTTCCCCTTGGTTGGGTTGGCTATGCATTCAGGCACCAAAACAGCTCTTCTGGGCGGAGGGTGGGGGAAGAGTTAGACCATGCGCTGAGAAGCTCTTGGCAAGAGGAGAAAGCCGTTGCTCTTCCATCTTCCAGGAGAGCCTAGGCCAGTAACCCATCCCCACTGGGAATCCCTGTGAACCAGTGGGTGGTGTGGCACAGCCAAAGTCAAGGTTGAGGAGAGCTGAAGGAAGGAACAATATGTGGAGCAGGAGCTGAAGGAGGGGTTGGGGGAGTGGAGAGCAGCTCTGGAGGCCTCCCCTCCCCCAACCCCCTCAGATGGCCCCGGGGGAGGTGGGAGATGTGAATGTGAGGAAGGTGGGCTGTTGGGGCCAGACAGCCACAGACCCAGGCTGGGTGTGGTGGAAGAAGAAGGGCAGTGGGCACTCTGCAGCTCCCTCACAATCCTGGTGCCCCCCCAGGAAGAGACATTCCTGCCTCCTCCCAACAGAGCTAGAGGAAAACACAGGGCTACGGCCAAAGAAACTGAAGCAGCACCTTGGCAACCACTCGTGGGCTGGGAGCCTGAGAAGCAGTGTCGCCACTGGGGTAACCCATCTTCTGCTGGGTGGCTGGGGGCATGGGCCTCCAACAGGAGAGAAGTGGCTTGGGGAGAGGGGGTATTAGGGACCTGTTCCCCTTGTGCTATTGCTCCAAATGCACTGAACACAGAACAAAAAGCCAGGGATAAATGGAAGCAGGAAGGAGTCTGAATAGATTTCAGTAAGTCCTTTGTGTCCTAAAGGGGTCACTGGAACCAGCGAGGAAGGGAGGTTAGGAAGGGTACTACGTAGGTCTTTGAGATCAGATTGGATTGGGGGCAGGTAGGGAGTGCGGTGCTGGGTCTAAGGCAAAGAACTGATTGACATGACAACAGGAGAACTTGACATCAAGCAGGGCTGTGCAAGGTCATAGCTGGTGTCAGGAACACCTCTTCTCTGTCCCCATGTGGAAAGGATGAGGCAGGGCTGACATACGAATTAACTAAGCTTGGAGAGATAGCTGCAGCCACACTTTTCTCCCAGGGCTGTAGCTCGGGTCCTGACCTGAGGGGAAGTATGCAGAGGTATGGAAAAGTCCAGGACAATTCACAGGTGCTGCTGCCTTGCCCGGGTTTAGGTGTGTCCCCACAGGCTTTTGGCTGAGGAGGCAGGGCAGGGCAGCATCAGGACTAGGTGCAAAGGCCTCATCTCTTCTAGTTTATGCTTTTCACCCCTTTCTTTCCTAGTCTTTTCATCTTCTGGGTGGGCTGGGAAAGAGAGAGGGTCTTACTAGAGGGTTACCTTGGCCAGGCCCTGTTAAGATCTTGGGTTGGCGAGGGGAGACCAGCAGGTTGGGGAGTAGGCCAGGCCCCCTTTGACCCTCACTGCCAGCTGCACACAGCCCAGGCAACCAACTTCTGAAATGGTCCCATCCCATGTCCCCTGCCAGCCTGCACCTGACCTTCCGCTTCTAGCCCTCGTTGGCTTCCTGCTCCACGTTCCCTGCCCAGCTCTCACCTGACCTCTCATTCCTAATTGCACCCAGCCTTGCCCCTCCTTGCCCCCTCGTACCTGGCCCAGCCCTCACCTGGCTCCTCAGCTCCGGCCAGTACTTCGCAGCTTCTGGTCCAGCTGGCAGAGCTGGTGGAGAAAGCCTCGGTTGGGGAAGACCCATCGATGCTGCCTCACGGTGATCACTGCCTGCCGAAGGGACATCTGCTGGTGCAGCATGAGGTAGGCCAGGACCAGTGTGGCGGAGCGGCTCACACCTACCACACAGTGCACCAGGATCTTGGCTGAGGAAGACATTCTGGTGAAAAACCCTTTCCCGCCAGCTGGCCCACCCAGGGACTGGGGTGGGGACCCAAGTTCTTTTCCCTGCTCTACTTTGGGTGTAACAAACCCATTCAACCTTTATGGGCCTCAGTTTCCTGATCTGTCAAATACATAGACCAACACCGATTTTGCCTACCCTTGGGATAGGGTCTAAAGTCCTTAATGTGGCTGCTAAGACCCTCCGTGAGCTGGTGCCTGCTGATCCTGCAGCCTCATCTCAGGCTGTACCACCCCAAGCCTCAGCTCTAGAAACATGAGATAACTTTCAGTTCCCTGAAGCTTTCATGGTCTCTGGCCTCCAGCCTTAGCACATGCTATTCCAACTGCCTGTAAAACTTGTCCCCTGCTCTTGGTCTGACTAACATCTACTGCTCATTCGTCAGGGTGCAGCTGAGACATGGCTTCCTCACATAGGCATTCCTGACCCCTCAAGGAATCACTTGAATCACAGAGCAGCTGATCCTTTTCGCCTCTGGCTCAGTGAATACTGTTGTAGAGGGAAATCCCCCTACCTCCCTGATCCTCTGAATCGAGCCCCCTGCACCTGTGCTCCCATAGCTCACCACATTTGCCCACTCACATAAGTACCACTCATAATACTTTACATTTTGACTGTCTTTTCACCAAATATGTAATAAGTGCCATGAGGGCAGACACCCTGCTTTGTCTAAGTGTGAATTCTCAGTATCTAGCTCAATACTTGGCACAGAGAAGATAATAAATAGCTGGTGAATAAATGGATGGAGAACAAATGGATATTAAGAAGTGATATGAGCCATAGTCTTGTCTCTCCCATTACACAGATGAGAAACTGAAGTTCAGAGAGGGCCACTGGCTTGCCAGGGTCAAGTAACAAGGGGCACAGCTCTCACCCAGAATGAACACAAAGTAGGGGTTCAGCTCCCCTCAGGTCCTTTGTTGTACCCTAGGTATTAGGAGTTTTTTCCATTTGAAAGTATTTTGAGACAGAAACCAGCCTCAGTTACCCAAGGCTGAGGGATGCAGAGAACTGTTTTGCTGTTTGGAAGACCTGGCTTCCTAGGGCTGCTCCTAACTCGCAGCATGGCCTTGCATTCGAGGCCTGTTTCCCTGTCTGTGAAGCAGCGTGGTTGGATAAATCACTGGAGTACAGAGCAGAGGAGTTTTAAAAACCTGATGGCTTTTTAAAAACTAAGGATGGGAGGGCACTGATGTTTGAAGGGAAACTGGACATCCCCCCATGACTGAGCAGGACGGGATATGAGATCGGACCCCAAGTCCTACCCCCAGGTGTGCTGAGGGCACGGTGAATGAAGTTGGCTGCAGAGGAGAAGTAGGCACTGATGTCGAAATCAGGGAGATCGTGGGCTGGCACCCCCAGATAGCTCACACTGCTGCCGTAGAAGTCAGGGCCACCCTGACAGTAGAGGCCCCCATGGGCGGCGTTCAGCACGTGGGTGATGCCCAGCTTCCATAGCTCAAAGCGGTTATTTGCTGTGGCCCTGGGGAAGGGAAGAAGGTGCTGGCTGAGCCATGGGGTCCAGAAAGGAGGCTTTGTCAGTCTCCCTACTTCAGATGGATGGAGCCATTAGGGTCCAAGGGAACTGGAAGGAACACAGCAAGCTTGAGCTCACAGCCCCACCCTCAGAGCTTTGTGGTGGGAGAGTTGCTGGTATAGGGAGTAATCTTTTCTTCCAGAGGTGATCTGCATCTCCCCCCTCCCCTGCCCCCACCTGCCCCTTGGCCAAGACAGGAAGGAAAGGATTGCTTCACTCCTGGGACCTGGCTGCCCCTCCCTTCCTGCCCCATGCCTCCCCACAGATTTCTGGCCTTTCCTGGCCACCACTCATACCTGCTTCTACTCTGCGAATGTTTAGAGGTGACACCTTTCCTGATTCATCTTTAGTCAGCCTTCCTCATCCACTCTGTGTCCAGAGGAAGGAGGCTGGGACCAGGAAGATACACTCTCTGGCCACTCCATTTCATACCCCAAATCACCATTCCCCAGGCCTCTGCCGCCCTAACTCAGCAATTGTCTTGGCTGTGCCAGAAGATTCCAGGAACTTCTGGGAGCGCTCCTCTTTAAGGCAGGAAAAGCCCGCGCTTCCCTCTGGTGGCCATATCCGGTCACTGCACTCTTCCCAGAACACAGGGGTCCTGGACAAAGTCCCTGGCTTCGGCTGCTCAGAGCAAAACTATTTCTCCTTATCCCTACTCCTCCCCATCTCTGGTAAAGCACCAAAGAGAACTGTCTCTCCTTGTTCCCACCCTCACACTCCCTCGGCCAGCTACCACTCACGCATCTCCTATGTAAAGGTTAGGCCAAACTTCATCCACCCGGTTGCAAGAAGAAATTTTCCCCGCCCTCAGGAGCTCTTCCAGTTCCAGGATGCTGGGGCAAGGTGTGGCTTCAACATCTCCCCTCAGCTCTGGGAGCGAGGCCTCAGCCATGGGCCAGCCCACCCACCCCTCTGTCTCTGCAGTCACTCCTCTCTGCCTCTCCAATGTCATTTCATCCTTCCCAGAGATTGGCAGGGACAGGTGGAACAGGAGGAAGTGACTCAGCAAGTTGCAGCAGCCTCCAGAGAGAACAGGACATTTTCCTCCCAAGTCACCTCCTTAACCCCAAACTCTGTGACCACAGGGACTCAAGACATACCTCTATAAGTCACTTTACCACGCCATCTCAGTTTCTTCATCTGTAAAGTAAGGATCATTTCATCTTCCTCAAAGAATTGTGAGGATTAAATGAAACAAAGGATATCCTGTCTCTAACACATGGTAGTTGCTTAAGAAACATTTTTGAACAGGTTTAGAGCCCTGAGTAGGCTATTTGGTTCTGAGGACTGAGTTAGAGATCCAAGGTAGAGAGAAGGTGGTTGGCTCCAAGGTTGAATGATAGAAAAAGCTCTGCAGATTTGGGTGGGAACCATATGGCTGTTGGATGAGTCTCTGGATTATAGGGCTCAGGGGAAGTTTCCTGAGTTGTAGAGTCAGAAAACTGTGGAGAGGTGGTGTGGAAGACCTCATCTAAGGGGTGCCCACAGGGTACATGGGTGAAAATTTGAACAATGGTTCTGTAATGAAGATGGCTGATTTCTCAGAAAAGAAGTCTGAAATGGGCACGTATGTCAAAGGGGGAGAAAGGAGATGAGCATTGCCCCATACTTTGTGAAGAGCCCAAAGGTCTTTCATCAGAAACGTTTTTGAGTTGCGAGGGAGATTCTTCTAATTATAAGGGCTTTTGTCCCTACAATAGAAACGGAGAAAGGTCTCTATTTGTCCTACCAGAGCTAGTAATTGATAAAAAAGGTGAGATGTCTTGCCCACTCTCAGATAACTTCATGAAGGCCCTGATGGGACTAGGAGTATGAGCTACAGTGGGAAGCTTCTCAGCCATTCCTGGCCTTGAGTCTAGCTTGAGGGTAAAGTCCACACCAGGAAATCTCATGTAAGGGGTCTGCACTAATATCCACCCCAGAACCTGTCCCCAACCCCATCAGAGCTACTGAAGTCTGCCTTGCACTGCTTGGGGAAGCAAGGCCCAGGAGGGCCTGGAGCCCAGGTCACAGGTGATTTTTGGACTTGGTTTATGCCATGCTAGGCATAAGTTGGGATTTCTTTAAGGGTGGGGTAGCACAGGGGAATGAGAAGAGAAGAGTTTGAAGTTAGGCAGATCTGTGTAGGAACACTGGCTTTGGCACATTTAACTGCCTCTAGCAAGTTTCCTGGCTCTGTAGAGTTTGCACAAGGTTTAAGTGAGCTACAAAAATGGCATGTGGCATAGCAACTGTCAGAGTAAAGGGGCAATAAATGAAACAATAATCATTGGATACTGGAGAGGAGCTGGAAACCTCTGAAGGAATTGGAATAATTTCCTCCCGTCCTCAAATCCCATTTACTAATCGCATAGGCCGCACCCGGTATCAGTTTGCTTTGGGCCTGAGGAATGCGCTCTTGGGTTTTCTCGCTGCGGTTCTCCCGCTCCCATCTTGAGCCCCGCGTCTCTTCCGGTTGTGGCCCCGCCCCAGTCCGCAGGGCTCCGCCTCCCGCCAGGAGGGCCCCGCCTCCCGAAGCAGTTCCGGTTCGGTTTCCGAGTGGCTGCCGGATCCGCGGAGCCCGGGCAGGAGCGATGCCTGCGCGCAGCCGCCACCGACCCCGCCTCCACTCGGGCTCCCCGCCTCGGGCTCCGCCCCCACTGCTCGAGGCGCTGCACTCCGGGGAGGCTCGGAGGGCCCCGGACTCCGACGGCGGCTCGGACGCCGACTCGGAGGTGGGTCCGGCGAGCCCGACTTGGACGGCGGAGGTGAGAGCGACCTGAGGCTGAGGAGAGGGGATTTGGGGGGGCACCTGCAGCCAAGGCTGAGTGGGGTGTCAGGGTCGGCGCCGGGGGCTGCCGAGGACGGGCATCCGGAGGGGCCACGGGAGACGGTTGAGAGAGCCGGGAGAGTCAGCTCTAGAATGGAATCCGAGGGAAATGGAGGTTGTTGAGCCGAGGGCCTGAGGGGGATGACAATGGCCAGAAACCGAGAGGTAAATAGAGCCTGAGGGGCAAGACGGAGTGGGAACCTGAGGGAGACGTGGCCTTGAAAAAACAAGCGCCTGGGGGTTTTTGAAAGCAGGGTAGTGAGAAGATCGAAGAGGTCCCGCGGGAAGGTGGGACCGGAGGAAGAGATGCTTCTGGATTTGGCCGTGGCAACGAGTGATCAGAGAAGCAGGACCGGGGCCGATGTTACCGCGTGGTGACAGAGAGAGGAAACCGATTTGGGACTGATGAGACAGTTGACCAAAGTGGGGGTGGTGGTAAGTAGGGGAAGGATTTAGGTTTGTCTGGAAGCGGGGGGTCTATCGGGTGGGAAGCCGTCTGGCCCAAAGGACCAGAATATGAGAAATGGAGTCCAAAAAGAAAAGGAGCCCTAATTAGGGGATCCCCTAATTAGGGCTTTGACGTTTTCACAGGTGTCTTTGAAAGCATCGAAGATCACTACGATAATATACTTGGGTTATGAGACTTTCTCTTTTGCAGACAGTGGGTCCTTTTAAAATCTGGGATGAGAGGAGCGGTGTTAAACACTGATTTGCCCAAAAGACTGGGGGAAGTGTGAAAGGGAAGTGATGTTTGGAAAAGACAGAGAAAAGAGTGATTCTGCAAATAAAGATATCTTTGGATTTCTTCTAACAGTATGCTTATTTTTTCTTTGTATTTCTTTTTTAAATTTAAGTTTATTTTAAATACCAGACAAGTTTAGAGCTTAAAAAATATTTAATACATTACCTCTAAATTTAAATAATTAGAAACATGCACTCTTAGGTTTTTACAGATACTAAGTATTGATTGTTCCACTTTGACAGCTCGAGTTGATACAAATTTACCACTGAGTAAACATATGCTCAATGCTGGTGTCTGGGTTGAAAGGATACATATAACTATTTGTAAAATCACTACAGTCCAGGAGCCTACCATATCTTCCTCTTACCCATAATTCATGAAAATTGGAAGAGTACTTTTGACAGAGTTGTAGGACCAATATTAGTGCAACTTCGCAGATATCGTATGAATATTTTTAATAGAAAAATAATAGAGGATGCTTGTAGTTGGCAGTTAAGAGAACTGGAGTAGGAGGGCACACAGGTGCTTTTTATAGAAGACATAGTACCAAAACCATAATTGTGCAGAAAAATAATGATTATAATATTTATATTCACTTTAATAGAAATGTTAATTTTCTTTTGTAATTGCTAAATTATAACATGGCTTCTTGAAATCTTTGACGTTAGCCACTTGTCTCATACGTTGTTTTACTTTTACAACTTCTTATCTGGTTGTAAATTTTGCAAAGTTTTTGACCATTTCAAAATAAAGTTTTCATCAAGTATTTCTCTAATTGGGTATCAAGCATTTAATTTTCATGAGAGGATAATTTACTAATTGCTACAAGCTTTTAAGTTTATATGTATAGACTATATATGTCATATCATCAGGTGCTCAGTGGACTAGTAATTAGCTCCTCCAAGAAGAGATGAATTCTTAGCTTTGTTTTTAGTTGTTGTAAAAAGATCAACTCCCTTTTCTTTAACTTACTACAAATGATCTTTAGTTGAAGAAGTTTACATAGTATTTCTATTGTTTATTTATGTTTCAGTTTACCCTCACCAGACTGAGATTCTCTAGAGACCTTGTCTTCATACTTAGCTCTAAATAAAAAGTCTTGGCATGTAAAATTTTTTTGCATTGAACTGGTGAAATACAAGAACTCTCTGTTAAGGTTACATCGTAATGTTACTGCAAAATTAAATTGTTAGATGGCATTGTACAATTAATATATTAGCATGTATAATAGTTATTTTATTTTTGTTTCCCTTTGACAGTTTTCACAATCACTTAGTTGTAAAAAAAAAAAAATCAGTTTTATGGTAGCGCAGTTTCTCTAAGGCAAGAAAATCTATATTACTCTAGAAGAAACCATCATGACTGTGATGGCAGAATATGCAGACATATTTAGATGAATTAGTTTTGATTTCACTAGCGCTCATTTCATTCTGCAAAGATTCTTATATTGAACAATTACTTCTAAGCATTTTTATTTTGTTAATCACTAGAGCCTCAAAGCTTTTTCCAAACTGCCATAGTTTTGCTGATTTAGAGACATTTTCACGATTTTTTGGAGAATTGAAGTTTGAACATTGTTTTTGAGAAATTGTTGAATCACAGATGTTCTAATGACTATCATTATTATTTTGTCTTATAAGAATGACAATATTAGCTAGCTATTCTTTCAAAATTCTTATCTCTAGGCCTGAAGTAACGTTTAGGGTGTACCTAGCACAGCCATTAACATGGATGGAAATCTTCCTGTCTTCATTCTTTATATGGTGGTATATTTTTAGTGAAGTTTGAATTCATTTTTTATTTTAAAACTTTTATATCTTTGGTTCTTTTTGTACATCACACTGACTCATATGATATATGAATACAAATCCACATTCTGCTAAGTTACCAAGAAGCTCTTTTGCAAGATTGTGGTATTAGTAGAAAAACACATCATGAGCTAACTGTAATTCTTTAACTGGATTTAGGTTACAGAGAGGGACTACACTATTGTGCCCAGATGAAATGCTTTACTTTTTTACAGATATTGGGGGGAGCTTAATGTTTTCCCACTTTTCTCTCAGGTGTTTGTATTTGCTTACAAATAAGATATTACTTATTTACATAATGCTGCATTTTGTGTTATTAAATTTTGTTGCATGCGATTTTGGAAACTTTTGAAATCTAGGTGTTTTGTTTTTTTTCCCCTCTGATGATATGATGTAACACATTGAGGGATAATAGTTGTACAAGAACAGAGCCACTTGTCTAAACATAATCATGACAGTGATTCTTACTTTGGGGCTTGTGGTTCTTTTGGCTTTGAGAAATCAAGAAGTTAACTAAAATTAGGAAAGCATGGGCCAGGCACACTTGGAGAACAATTCAGTGTTTACTTGCTGCCCCTGGTTAAGTTGCCATCTGAATATGTGGCTGTGGATTTGTGACAGACCTGTGGTGTGAATAACCCTGCACCCTTTCCATACACACAGCACCATCATCAGTGGATTTTAAACTGAGTCTAGACTTGCATACTTCCATGTTGAAAGCTCAGTTACTTCACACACACTGGACCCTCCCAGTAATATAATCACTTCAATACAGAATGTAACATGAGTATTGGCTCTTGGTTAGGATGGCAGAAATTAGGAAAGCTTAGTTATAATAGTTTTACCACAGTGCTTCATTATAAAAGGATGTTTTATGATATGTACCTCGAAAGAGTGTTGTGAAGGCAGTGATCTATATTTGCATTTGTCTTAAATTTTAATCGTGGGTTTTCGTTAAGCTTTTGAATTATGGCAAAGGATGAGAGAGGTGGTAATGTGTCTATTATCTTGACCCTTTTTCTGTTCTCTTAAAATTCTTGACAGGAAATTCTAGTAGGTGACAACACAAATTCTGTTAATTTAGGGTCTTCCTGTAAGTTAAACTGTATCATTGAGTTATTGGAAATGCCAGCAAATTGGTTTTAGTTTGGAACTTTGAGACAAAATTAAATTGATGTCTGTTTCATCAATATAATATTAGCATCAATAAAGTCAAAGGCTGCCAAAACCATACATCGTTTTGGGTCCAAATCCAATATGTTTTCACAATATTATAATGGAATTCGAAGTCTTAAGCCAGTTTCTTATTTTCCATTACATTGATTTGATTAGAGGGTATAGCACATTTAAAAATATTTTTACCAATCAATGTTTCAAACTATTAGCCTTCCCAAATATTATTTTAGTGATTAGAATAAGAATTATAATTTTATATGCTTGACTTCTTTACTGATATGCTGTGGCATGCAGCCAGGTCAAGCCCTTCATCAAATTTATCACTAAATTTTGATCATTATGTAAAGACTTTAACTATAACTATAACTGGACAGTGTTGTTTATTAGATTCTTATTCATTGAGTTAGGATGATTCTAGAAGTGGTATAGAATTAACTGCAACCTTGATGGTGGGAGTCTTAGTTTAAAGGCAAGTTGGAACCCGAAAAGTTTTGTGCTCATTGGTATGCAGTATAACTTAAAAAAAAAAACTAGTTTGTTGAGTGCATGGTCCTGGCAGGAAAAAAAAAGTCCCAGAATGGAGGTACAGAATGATGATGTAACTGAAGAGGCTATTTGATTTCTTCAAACACGCTGCCCCAAATTCTGCTCAGAAGTGAGACATAACAAAACAGTAGAAAATCGCTGCTAGAAGTTTAAAAATGTATGGTACAAATTGAGTCTTGGAATCTGTTTTGTAATTATAGCAGATTTCATAGAGATTTTAGAAACAATGCCCTGTGCTTACTAAGAAAAACTAATTTTTGATGAGCATCAAGAGAATAGTTTTCGTTTGCTTACTGAAAATATTTTAATTTAGGATTAAAATTAAAAATGGAATTTAAAAAGCTTGATAGTCTGAAATACTACAAGCTGTAGAGCTAAAAGCCCAAAGTGAACCTTGTCCTTCTCCATTGTAGTTTAGGCTTTTTGCTTTCATAAAAATTACTTTTATGCCCCAGTTTATGGATCTACAGACTAGTGTAATTTGTCTCTATTATGTGCATATTAAATAAGCTTTTTAAAGTAAGATTGAATTAGGCTTATTTTAGCATGAGTGCAACTGTAATGTATAATTGTCCTAAGAAAAATATATTATCACTAACTTTACATAATTAAAAAAAATTTCTTCCCTCCCCCCCTCCAGGGATATAGATGTTGTTCTTTAGATTTTATACATCACTTAGAAATGATAAATTTTTAAAATTTTAACTGTGTACCAAATCAGAAGAAACTTCCCAAAACAACACATTTTGTATTTATGAATTGAGTTTCATCAATAATTCTAAATTCCTTTAGAGGCATTTGAATTATGGTCTTTAAAGTCAATGTATGGTTTTTAAAGAGCAGAATTGTTTCAGACAGCTATACTTTAGTATTTTAGAATATTTTGTGTATACACGCAACATACAGACACACGCAATCAGGTAGACTACAAGAAAAAGTACAGCATATTTAAATCACTTATGGTCACCATCTGAGCATGGACATTGATTCTGTAAAACACAGAGTAATGTTTCACTGTGTTGATATATCCTCTGTACTCTAAAGAATTGGTGCCTGTCACTTTAGGAAATTTTTCCAGTTCTTCCAAAATTCTTAAAGTATAGAAGTACTTTTAGGTATCAATAATAATCAGTTGCCTATGACATACTTTTAAACAATGTTGGTGATTGCAGTGCTTCTGTTGAAATACTTTTATTTAGTTAAATTTGATATTAAGTAAGTCTTTATAAGAGAAACCTGTGTTGCTGTGTAGAATTCTGCATTGGTTAACTAGAATCACTATTGTACTGCTATTCTGTTTCTTGGTTAATGTTACTTGATTACATTGTTTTGCTGAAAGGTGATTCTACTCTGAGCAAAACTTCTATAAGATTTAAAAGTTGTTTTTAAATACTCATTTATTTTGTATTAACCCAAAGATTTCCTGCGTGAAGAGTGGGTTTGACTATTAGTCAACCAACAGATGACTATCCTAATAATTTAATTTCAGGCCTCGGGCAACACTAGCAGAAAGAATCGATGATGGTGGCAATACTAGCTTACATTTACTGAGCAGTTTATATTTGCCAAGCATTATTTTAGATGCATTGCATGTATTGTTACATGTAATCTTCACAAGATAGTTCCTATAGTGCAGGAACTAGTATTCTCTTCATTTTACAGGTAAAAGCAAGGAGGCCCAAGGAGGTTAAGTAACTGCCGCAAGGTCACATAGCTGTAAGTGGTTAATCTACAATTTGAACCTAGGCAGTTTGATTCCAGAGCCTGTGCCTTCTGGGTTTTATATCAGATTCTGTTGCCGAATACCTATTTGAAATTTAACTCTCTAGCCTTAGTTTCTTCAAGTATAAATATAGGAATTGTACTAGATTTCCCAGGTCTCTTCCAATTCTAACACTAAGAATTCTGTCATCTTGATTTACAAAATGTGATGTGCTTAATGTCTCTGGTTAGTTTCTGTTTGTAACCTCTTGGTCTCAAAGTATAAGGTTAAGTCATTTTCTGAAGTCACACTGTTTATGGGAGAAGGAAGTTTATCTATAATCAGATCTTCTCTTTGCCTTTTTGGCCTTGCTAGTTGCCTTGCTATTTCTTATCTTTTATTTAGTGTGTCTATGCTTACATGGGGTAATAATTAATTGAATTTAGTTGATTTTCTTAATTTCTGTTCATATCTATTTAAGTATGATGTGCTTCAGTGAAAAATAATATTATTTTTATTTTCTTAAAAGGACTTTTTCTCTTTCTGATCATTAAGCATTACATATTCATTGTGTAACATTTAGAAATTTTAGAAACATTTAATTTACAGTAAAAGAGTCTACTAGAGGAGTAACTATTAATAGTTTGATATTTTATTTAGTTAAAAATATGTACATATGCTATTTTTAGGACATTTTGTTCCTTTTTAAAAAAACTTAAAACTTTTTATTTAGAAATAATTATAGATTCATAGGAAGTTGCAAAGTTAGTACACAAAGAACCCCGTGTACCTTTTACCTAGTTTCCTGCGATGGTTACATCTTACATAATTATAGTACAGTATCAACACCAGGAAATTGACATTTGTTTAATGTGTGTGTAGTTGTGTGTCATTTTATCATGACTGGATTTGGGTAACCATTGCCCCAATCAAGATACAGATGTCAAGACATTATATAGTAGAATGATTTTCTTCACTATCTTGTTGTTCAAATTGATTTAGTAATTCTAATTTCTTTACCTTTCCATATAAATTTTATCTACAAAAATACATTGCTAGTATTTTCATAGAAATGTGTTAAACTTATATATCAATTTGAGGAGAATTGACATCTTTACTATGTTGAGTTGGCTAATCCACGAATGTGAAATATTTCCACTTATTTAGGCCTTTGATTTCTTTCATCAGAATTTTTAATATATGGATCCTATACATGTTGTTAGATTTATCTAAATATTTCTCTTTTTTTAGTGATTATAAAGGGTATTATGTTTTAATTTCTTTGTTCATGTGTTCATTGCTCTTGTATATGTTGCTCTTGTATCCTACAACTTTACTGAACTCACCTATTAGTTCTAGGACAATCTGGGGTTTTCTTCTTGTAGATCCTTTGAGATTTTCTGTGTAGACTGTCATGTCACCTGCAAATAGGAATATTTTTATTTCTTCATTTTCAATATGTACACTTTGTATTTCCTTCCTTGCCTTATTGTGCTGGCCAGAATTTCAGTACTATGTTGAGTAGCAATGTAGAGAGTGGATGGACATTCTTGTTTTTCCTGATCCTTGGGGGAAAGCATTCAGTTTTTTACCATTAAATATAATGTTAGCTGCTTTTTTATAGATATTCTTTACGAAATTGAGACTTTCCCCTCTATTTCTAGTTTTCTGAAAGGTGTTTTTTTTTTTTTTAATCATGAATGGGTGTTTTGTCAGATGCTTTGTCTGCATGAATTAATATAATGTGCTTTTTTCTTCTTTAGCTAGTTAACATGGTAGATTACATTCTTTGATTTTTGACTATTGAACCAGCTTTGCATCCCTGGAATAAACTCTACTTACTCATGGAGTAATATTTATATATTGCTGAATTCTATTTGCTAATATTTTGTTAAAGATTTTGCATCCATATTCATAAAGGATATTGGTCACATACTGTAATGTTCTGCAGGCACCACCTCCTTACTGTGCAGGTAGAGGTTCAAGTTTTTCTTTCTAGTGGCTGAGAGGGGGACGGGGACATCATTATTATTCTTTTGTGGGGAGTTGGGAGAGTGGGAGGATGGGATATGTGTTTGGCCTCCTTACCACTGGGCACCACTGGGCAGTGGTGTTAGTTCTAACTCTCTGCAGGGCCTTCTCTGACAGCATCTCTCAGCAAAGAGCAGGGAGGGGTGCTTCATCAATGCTGGGTGGGGTCCAGGGTCCCCATCTGGTCTCCACTAACACCATGTAACAATGGGGAGGGACTTATTCCTACTACACAATTATGACAGACTGCTTCTTAGTTTGCCTTCTCTGATATCACCCCGATAGCAAGGGAAGGAGGAGATAATGGCCTAGTTACAGTCTGACAAGGTTGAAAATCTAGGCTTTCTGCTCTGTCTTTGCTAGTGGAGGTGGGGCCATAGTTTTTTTCTATGATGTTTGGCTAGAATAGAGCAGTTATTGTTTAAAAGTTTTGTCTTGTTACGCTGGCTCTTTTCTGTTCCTTTGCCTGGCAGGCTTTTCTTGGGACCTTTTTTGTCTACACCCATTGGTATTTCCAGATTTCTTCTGGCTTCTCCAGTATCTGGTCTGGGGTATTTGTGGCAAAATAAACAAACAAAAACACCCAGACAATTCACCACTGTGTTTTTTCTTCTCTTCCAAGGTACCTAGCCAGTCTGCCTTCCTCTCTTTACCTTTCAATCTTCTTATGTTTGTTTTCTACACAATGCCCAGGGAGTAATAAGGAAAAATATATTTACTCCTTTTTCCTGAAAGCAGAAGTCCACATAATGCTGTATTTAAAAAATGTTCCTCTCACAAAGTTTAAAGAGTGCCAACAGTAGCGTCTTTTTATCTGCTATAGTATTTCCTTCATCCCTTGCCTCTACTTTTTAGAAGCTGTTTCCTTCATTCAGTCTGTCATTACTTTTCATTCTACCTCTAAGCCTCACTATCTGTTTTATACTCTCCTGACAATTATTCTTTCTAAAGCACACTGATTATATCATCCTCTTGTTCAGTGATCTCCAGTAGTTCCCCCTTGTCTGTTGAATATCCTTAACTTGACAATTAAAGGTTTTAATGATCTGGCCTCAATTTATATTTTCAACTTAATATCCTAATTCTCCCTTGTCTCCTATGGTTCTCCATTGTTTTCTGTTTTCACACTTTTGCTCATGCAATTTTCTCTGCTGGTATATTTTTATATTTCTATCTCTATCCAGTTTCACGCCTCCTTTAAGACTTAGCTCAAATATCATTTCCAAGTACTCTTCTCTGATCTCACAAACTGGAAATAACCTCTTTTCTCCAACTCCCTTAACTTCTCAGTTTTTTAAAAGAAGTTACAAAAGTAAAAACTTTATTAGTGTTGTTTTGAGGATTGAGTAGCTAATGTTAAGAACTAGCAACTGTAATTTCTTTTACCTTCTTTTTAAATAACTTTAATATTCCTTCCTAGACTGTAAAATCATTGAGGGTGGGGTCTGTTTCAGATTCATCTAAGTAAATGTCACGTTGTCTAGTACAACATTCTTCATATATTATTTGCATGATGAATATTTAGTAAGTGAATAAATGTAACATGAGAACATCTTAAGACTGTCACTGGCAAATGCCTTAGTATCTGACTTCTGTATATAGTAGACAGTAAGTGTTTGAAACGGAACAGGGCGTACTTGTGATTGAAAAAGCCTTCATTAATAAGTAGTCTCATTGATATAATCTTTATCTAATACAATTGAAGACCTTTGATAAATTTCTTTACTGATAACTAGGAAGTATTTAATACTTATGAGATTCATCCCCTATGTAAGTACAAGAGCCCTGAGTTCGTCTGAGGTGGTATGATGTAGTGAGTGAGAACATGGACTTTGAAAGGAGATTGCATGGGTTGAAAATTTGTCTGTACTAGTTACTAGTGCAAGTTCATTTTAGGTAAGTTACTTAACCTATCTGTTCAGTTATCTGATCTGTAAAGTGATGAAGATAATATTACTTACGTTATATGGTAGTTGTAAGGATGATTTGAGCATGTAAGTAAAACACTTAGAACAATTCTTGGTACTTTGTAAATGCCTTAAGTATTAACTAATTTAAGTATTACCTGTTGTTACTTCCTGGAAATGTACTGAACACACACAGTTCAATAATTTAAAGAATGTGTGTTAGGATATATATTCTTTTTAAGAAATAGCACTCTGCAGACATCAAATATCTTATACCTGCACATCCTGCCCCCTGTATTCCTACACCAGAAGATGTTAGTTGGATAGCTGATAATCCTTGTTGCCTCATTGTGTTTATCATACAAAGGTTAAACAAATCCTTCTGGAATTTTTTAGCTCAGAATAGATTAACTAGTTCACACCGAGAAACAATATGTACTCTTATAATCTTCCTTTGAAGGATAGAATAAACTTATTAGTTCTGGTTAAATATGCTTTCCTATTTAGTACAATTAACTCTTCCTACCTGATACACCCTTATTTTGTCTCCGTGAACAAATTAAAATAACTAGTAAACAGTTTCTGGCATTTTAATCTTAAGTCTGTTTTTATCAATTTAACAGTCCTCTAAATTTCTTCAGATTAATCTGGTTTAGACTTTTTTTATAGCAGGTGAATTTTGCAATCTACTTTTGTATGAGACTTGAAGAACACATACAGTATGATTTCATTCATATAAAATACAAAAGCACACAAAACTAAACTATATTGTTTATGGATACATGTTTAGGTAGTAAAAGTATAAAGAAAAACAAGGGATTATCTCAAAGATGAACCCATGTGATTATGGGGAGAAGGTTATTGATTGTGAGTATATACAGGGTACTGGGCTGTGACATAGTCATGGTTATAAAGTTGAAAAGAGATGAATAGTTGCAAGCTTGAAATGGAAAGGTTTGGTATTTGTCTAGCTCTTTGTGTCACATTATTAATACATGCATTTACCTGCCTTTGGTACCTAAATAGCACAGATTTCCAGACAAACATTGAGAAAAAGGTATTATTTCTATCTAAGAAAGGGTCTTTAGCAAAAATTGATACTTTTATTTAAAAAAAAAAAAAAAAATAATTTCCTCCATAATCCTTTTCTATTACAAATCATCTAAAAATCATCTGGATTTTAATCCTTGTTTTATCCTCTTTTGAACTTCTTTAAAGTTAAAATGATTACCTAGTCTCACTGACATCTTTAGATTTGAATTTGTCATCTATATAGGTAAAAGAATGTCTTAGGGATAATAGAAAACAGTTTATTTATACAGCCTTGTGTATATAGTAGGTAAAGGTTAAAGTAATGCCATTAATGTTTTAAGAAACACTTCCAATGCCATCAGAATAGTTACATGAATCCTTATCTTTGGAGATCTGTGTTATTTTAGCTGTGATCTTAAACCGTGACATCATAGTATAGTGGTTAAGAGTAGAGAAAATTAGTAAGCTACTAGGCAAATCCAGAATGTAGGTCAATCTACAGAAGAACTGCTTTGAACCTAGCTCTTCTCCCTCCTTCCCCCAAAAGATGGGGCACTGTTCTAGACTAAAAGAGACTAGAGAAGTGATGACCAAATATAATGGGTGAACCTAAATTGAATTCTGATTTTAGGGGGAAAACAGATATGAAATACATTCTTAGGGTGATAGTATGGTAATTTTCTTAAGTGTGGTAATAAGTATTATACTAATAAAGGAAGTTGTCATGGGAAGATGCATGCTGAAGTAAACTTATGGTGACTATTGTATCTTCATAGTAAGTGGTTTAGCAATGTGTGAGTATGTGTGTAAAGCAAATAGGAAGAGAAAGGGAGGAGAACTAGGAGATGTGAGTAACCTTTTCAAGATAGGTACTCTCTGTATGGCACAGATGTTACATTAGGTCTCATTAGAGCTTGGATTAAATTTTGCTTAAGATCATCTGCTTTTCTTTGCTCTGATTGTTTACAGGTAACATTCTTATTATTAAATTAGCCTCCTAGATACTTTAAAATGATAAAAAGGTGTGCCTGAGACAAGGTGCTTGAGCATTCTTTTTAGACACTTAAGTGTCCAGTATTGGCATTCTAGTTTATCCATCAGTACCTTGTGAGTTTGCCTTTAGTCTCTCTTGGTTTGATCAACTCTGGGGTACTGACAAGATCAAGTTTTCAGTATTTGGACCTGAATACCAAGTCCTGATTCTTGATGAATTTACCAAATTAGTGACCAGGGGTTATCTCTTGGCAGTTAGACATTATAAACTTGTTGATATAAAACTGTGTGAAGCCCTGAAGAGTTTGTAATAAAAATTTTTAATTAAAAATAAGGATAAATAAATGGAAACTTGTAATAAAATCTTTTAAAGAGTGTACTCCTAAGAATGAGATAACAAATCTAAGGTAGGGTTTTTTGGTTTGTTTGTTTGTTTGTTTTGTTTTGTTTTGTTTTTAGTGAACTGAGTTTAGGGAAACTGGGTTATTATTTTGGTTGCTGCTTTTTTTTTGCACATTCTTTTAATAATTATGCTTGTTGAGAACTTATTATGTGCTAATCGTATAGGCCTTAGTAATCTTAGTTATCCCTACTGTCTTCTCTAAAAATGAAATAAAAATAACCTAACAAAAACCCCCTAAGCTGGCCTGCTACTCTAGGTGCCAGATACTTTTTAAAAAAATATATATTCTTATTTTCCTTTTTCTCCCCTTTCATTCGTAGTGTGGTATTTGTCTACTTTCTTATTCTTGATACCGATGAACCTACTTAATAGATGAAATGGCCGGATCAGAGGCTTTGTTTTGTTTAAATTATTAATGGGACATTTTACTACTTAAGTCTTTTTCCACTGACAGAATATCTTTAGTTGAGGGAAAAAAGTAGTTGTACAACTTATTGAAATAAAACATATCATTCATTCCAAAGATAATGCAATAGCATATATTTTTAGTGAAAAGAGAGGATAAAAACCATAATCTGCTTAATTAATTTTCCAGGAAATTAAAGGAAACAAAATAAAGTTACTTTGCCTTAACTAGAATTGAACCAGAATGTGAACTTTATGAGAGAGCTTGAAGCCTTTACTTTGGTTACTTTACTGGATTTGAAAGATAACAACTTGAAGGGCCTATACTGGTATATTCAATCAGGGTTCACTTGTAAGAGACAAACTACTCGACTCGGGGCTAGGCCGCTAGGAATGACTTATAGAGCAAGATTTGATCTGGTGGGCCAGAGGAGTGCTACCTTTGCCACAGTCGGCTAAGGTTATTAGGTAGGATATTAGAAGGCCAGCATGAAACTGTTAGTTTAAGAACACAGCATCTCAAACAACAAAAAACAACCCCATTCGAAAATGGGCAAAGGGAGAGTGGCACAGGCTTTAGTGGCTAAAAAGAGCAGGCAGACGTCTCAGCAGCTGGAAGATACTGCACTTTGGCGTAGATTGCTATCGATTAGGGATCGTTTCTCAGACTCAAGTTAGAATTAAGAGTTAAGATAAGTTAAGTTGCCATTGCTGCCTTGAACACCACAGAAGGGGAGACTGGATTTATCAGGAGTGAAAAAGAAGAGCTTGCTAGGAGTCCAAGAAAATAAGAAGAAGGCCAGCATTAGCGTTTACCAAACACAAAGACCGTTCTGTTGAGAAGTTCAAGGATCGCTCTAAAGATAAAGGGGCCACCAAGGAGTCGAGCAAGAACAATCGTAGCAGGGATAAAACTCAAAAGAGGCATAGCGCTTAGAGTGGTAGCAGCAGCACCAGGTCTCGGTCCAGCTCTACCTCAAGCTCGGGCTCCAGCAAAAGCACCAGCACCAGCGAGCAGTAGCTCTAGCTCCTCATCAACATCAAGCCGCTTGGGAAGTTCCAGCACATCCCACAGCTCCAGCTCCAGCAGCTCTTCTGGCTCTCCGAGTCCTTCTCAGTGCAGACATGACAACAGGCAGTGTTACCTTCTCAGTGCAGACGTGACCAAACCACCCAAAAGAGATGAAGAGGAAAGGAAGAGGCAGAGCCCTTCACCTAAACCCACCAAAGTGCATATTGGAAGGCTCACCAGGAAAGTGACCAAGGATCACATCACGGAGATATCCTCCACCTATGGGAAAATTAAAATGATTGACATGTCCGTAGAAAAGATGCACCCGCCTCCCCACTCCACCCCATCTATCTAAAGGCTATGCATGTATCAAGTTTGAGAATCCAGATAAAGCTGAGAAGGCACTGAAACACATGGATGGAGGACAGATTGATGGCCACAAAATCACTGCCACTGTTGTGCTGGTCCCTTGGCCTAGGCCACCTCCAGGCAGTTCAGCCCTCCCAGGAGATACCGCCACCGCCTCCCATGTGGTGCTGGTTACCCCCACAGATGAGAAGGTCACATTCCCTGAGCAGCAGGTCCCCCGTGTACCAGTGATCCCTCTCCACCATAGCCATAGGAACTACTCCAGCTCCTCCTAATAAGTAGGCCGCTGAAGTTCTGAAGTAACTTATATCCCATCCAACTCAGTTCTGTCACTTTTCTAGCCAAAAGGGGGTAAGTAGGAAAGGCATCCTCACTCAGGGGCAGACTTGGAAGACAACATTTGGATACATGCTCTGAAGGCCAAATTCAGCTGCAGAAGTGTTATTGGTTTGGGTTTGTGCCTATAAAGGTGCCCTCCAGTTTTCTGGCCAGAAAGCTCCCACATTTCTAGTCCCTGAATGACTCAGTTCAGTGGTGAAACCAGCAAGGACAAGCAGGCCTCCAGGTGTCATTGCAGCCCCAGCCCAGAGCACATTTTTCCATTCTACAGATGAGCTGGGGCCAGTTTGACGGCCTGTGGGAACCTTCAGCAAATGGTGCTCTTTTATGAAGTTGCTGTTCATGTTAGCCTTGCTCCTGCTCCCCTGCTTGAGTCCTGATCTGTAGGATCAAACACCCCAAGTTAGTTGCCATAAATGGTTCCGTTTTTATATGCACTCAAGCACCCCTACCCATGGTCTCCTTTTTCTCTTTGAAATTGGTGAGCAAGTTGAGAACCAGCTCTGTAGGGTCATCACGCACCTTCCCCCAATCCCCCTGTGGCTGTTAGTCATGGTGGTTTTTTTAGATTACCTTGGCAAAGTATACATTGCTTTTTCGGCTTTTTATTGTACAGTCAGTATGATAAATTTTCTGGTTTTAGTTTTTTTTTGTAATTTTGTAGCATTTTAGGTAATATTGTATTTGTACTTTGTTGTGTAGAGTGAAAGGATTGTCTTAAATAAACCTAGGATTAGAATGGAAAAAAAAGAAAAGGGCAAAGGACTTGAATAGACATTTCTCTAAAGGAGCTATACAGATGTCCAATATGCACATGAAAAGATGCTCAACATCACAGTTCAAATCAAAACAACAATGAGATACCTCTTCACACCAATTAGAATGACTATTATTAAGACAACAGCAACAAAGAAAAAACAAAACAGGGCCTGGATGTTGGCAAGGATATGGAAAAATTAGAACACTTGTTCATTACTGATGGGAATGTAAAATGGTGCAGCTACTTTGAAAAATGGTTTGGTGATTCCTGAAAAAATTAACCAGAATTACCAAATGATCCAGCTATTCCACTTATGGTTATATACCCCAAAGAAGCGAAGACAGGACTCGAACAGATATTTGTACACCCATGTTTATAGCAGCATTATTCACAGTAGCAAAAAGGTGAAAGTAACCCAAATGCCCACTGATGGATGAATGGATAAACAAAATATAATATGTACATGCAATATAATATTGTTCAGCCTTAAAAAGGAAGGACATTCTGACACATGCTACAATATGGATGAACGGTGACAACATTAGGCTAAAGGAAATAAGCCAGACACAAAAGGACAAATATTGTATGATTCCATTTATATGAAGTATCTAGAATAGTCAGATTCATAAAGACAGAAAGAGGAATAGTGGTTGCCAGGGCCTGGAGAGAGAGAACAGTAAGGAATTACTGTTTAATGAATATGGAGTTTCCATTTAAGATGATGAAAAAGGTTTGGTAATGGATGGTGGTGATGGTTGAAAACAGTGTGAATGTACTTAAATGCCACTGACATATACACTTTAAAATGGTTAAAATAGTAAATTTTGTTATATATAGTTTAACACACACATAGACCATGCCATCATATCTGTGATATAGGTATTAGGAAGCCAGTACTGCTTCTCCACAACTACAGCTGACTCTTGACACTTAGAAAGTTAGTGAGTTAAAATTGAAGTATTATATGCGTGCGCATGCACACCACACACACACACCAACGTTTTCACAGTCTTTCTTGTGGGATAGCTAAAACTTCAGTAAAATGGCCAAACTTTCTACTTTCCTCATTTCATGTCAGAAAATCTAGTTGGCTGAATTTTATTTACATTGAGAACCCTACTTGCAAAGGATCCTGGGAAATAATTTTTACCTTTCAACCTACCTAGTAGCAGGAAACAACTAGAGGAAGATTGGAAAGGATACTGAGTACCAGTTCATCATATTTGTCACAGATTCTGAGTCAGTAGTGATTCATAGCAGTCATAAGTAATGATCCTTTTAGTCAAGTCATCATTTCTAGTAGTGACCAGATTGTTCAGCTGCTAGTCAGGCACAGAGGTAGGGTGGGGCAAACAAATAGCTTCAACAATGCAGAATAAGAAAAGTGTTTGTTGATAGTCATTATCTTCTTTTGCAATTCTGGGTTGATTGTGCTTAGTTAAACCTAACATACAGTGTTTGCAGTTTTAATATGGTAGAGAACAACTGAATTATTTACATTACTATGAAGAGATATGGGTCCTTCTATGGGATACCCTAAAGGCTCATTGATTAAAGAATAGCTATATTAATGTTAGAGAACATTAAAGTTCTTATGCTTATGATAAGCTTTTTCATTTTATTAAGTATAGAGATAAGAACATCAGAGGAAATATACTAAGCTTTTGCTCTTAGGCTGCCAAAATATCTAATATGAACTAAATTTGGAAAGAAAAGAAATAAATTTGCTAGTAATAAATAGAAGAGTTGATATGCTAAAAATTGAATTTTTGAATCATTTTCAAAAATTTCTAACCACAGTCCACCCAAAAGATAAGATATCGTTTGTTCCACTTTGTACAGAGCAATCAGCTACTTTCGTTCATCCATTATTTATGACTTCGAACTAAGTTTGAATAATGCCTATTGATAGTAAGATTCTGTGAGTGGACTGTTCTCTCAGTGCCTTGATAATACAATATTGACCTTTGATAATTAAATATTTCTTAACTGCTCATATTTCAGAATAAACTTTTAAAAATTTTATCTCAAATTGAAATGTTTTCTTTATACATACCAGTTAACATTTTGGACAAGTACCAAGCTTTGCATGCAATGCTTTTTAATGTGGATCAAACTTTAATGACATACCTGGTAGTTGTCTAAATCAGTGGTCCCCAACCTTTTTGGCACCAGGAATGGGTGCTCCTATGAGAATCTAATGCCTCATGATCTGAGATGGAGCTGAGGCCAGTGATGCTAGCGCTGGGGAGCGACTGCAAATACGGATGAAGCTTGTCTCCCTCTCCCACCTCTCACTTCCTGTGAGGCCCTGTTCCTAACAGGGCCATAGACTGCAGCCTGGGGGTTTGGGAATCCCTGGTCTAAATAACCCCTTAAGATTCTTTAATACAGTTTTCTACTTCTAGAAATCTAACTTAAGGCACTGCAGTACTATTTGTAATAGTAATAAAATTGTGAACAATTGCCAACAATGGGGAGATGGACAAATTTTGTTACTGTAGAGGCATACAATGGAATGTCCTTTTCAAAGGATAACTTAATAACATTAGACATGACTTAATAACATCAGTCCCCTACGTAGACAAATGAAATCCATAATCTATTTGTTCTTTTGTGAATTTTGCTCTTGATGTCATGTCAGAAATCTTTACCTAACCTAAAATCAGAAAGATTTTCTACTATGTTTTCTTCTAGAAGTTTCCTATTTTTAGGTTTTCCATTAGGTCTGTGATATATTTTGATATATTTTTACATGTGTGAGAGGGATGTATTGATGATTTTTACATATGGATATCTATCTCTTCCAGTTCCATTTGATGAAAAGAATATTCTTTCTCCACTGAATTGCCTTCGATTTGATGCAGACATTATGATTTAAATGTTAGGTTCTGAATACTTTTGTATTCCTAATTCTTGAGCTTTGTTGTGGGATGTAGTTAAATTACTTAAAAACAATTTGATCCTTTTGGATTTTGCTTTTAAGATTTGTTTGGCTGGACCAGAGACATGGTTAGTGTAGAACAGGATTTCTCAATATCAGCACTATAACATTTTGAGTCAGATAATTATTTGTTGTGAGGGGCTGTCTTATGCATTGTAGAATGTTTAACAGTATCCCTAGCCTCTACTCTTTAAATGACCCCCCCAGTTGTGAAAACCAAAATGTCTCCTGAAATTGCCAAATCTTTGGGAATTGGGAGGTTTGCAAATCACACACACACACACACACACACACACACACACACACCTGCATGCTGCAGCTTTACACCACTGAATTACTGCTTTAGGGTTAATTATGCCTCACTACTATGGCAAGATCTTCCTGTGTACTCTACTCAGTGCTCTATGAATCATGAGATTTTTTTTTTTATTCAATCTGGCTGTTTGGTGTAGGCACTTTTATTGGCCTCGTGTGAGTACTGAGTTCTATTCTCTCTAACCTTTCTAAGTGGTGGTTCTTTCAATCTTGTTTGGTTTACTCACATATATGTGCTGATCAGCATTCAGCTGCATATTCAAGGGAGACCCCCTGTAGATCTCTGGTGTTTCGTCTTAGTCCATTTGGGCTGCTATAACAAAAATACGATGGGTGGTTAAACAACACACATTTCTCACAGTTCTGGAGGCTAAGGAGTCCAAGATCAAAGCACCAGCAGATTTGGTGTCTAGTGAAGACGCATTTCCTGGTTCATAAATGATCATCTTCTAATTGTGTCTTCACAAGGCAGAAGGGGTTAGAGAACATGCTGGGGTATCTCCTATAAGGGCACTAATTCCATTCATGAAGGTTCTACTCTCATGACCTAATCTCCTCCTAATACCATATCAATGGGGGTTAGGATTTCAGCATATGAATTTGGGGGAAAGGGGAGACACAGATATTCATAACAAGTTCTCTGTCTATACAGCTTTCTGCTCTCCAGTATTGTATCCCATGAACACTAACCACCTTGATCTCTTCAGACTCTCTACTCTATCTCCTCAATTTAGGAAGTCTGCTGGGCCTCATCCATTTTCCGTCCTGTGCTACTCATGGCCTAGAAACATTCAAGGCAGTAAGCTGGGGCAGTAGGGCTCATCTTCTTTCCTGTCTCTCAGGGATCTCCTTTGTTGTTTGAGTCCCAGTGTTTTTTTTTTCTTTCTCCCATATATTTTGTCTGTTTATTTGGTGGTTTCAGGTGAGAGGGTAAATATGGTCCTTCTTATTACATCATGGTCAGAAGTCCCTTTAACTGATAATTGATTTGTATTATTTACTGGTTAAAGCTGAAAGTGTTCTTAAGCATTTACTAACCTAATTTCTTTATTTTGTGGATTCGTATGAGACCTATAGCTGTCATAGTCATCGTTCAAAGTCTCCTGTTCTCTGTACTTCCTCTAGCACAACGTAAATATTAAAATGGCCCTAAAGCCTTCTATCATCTTTTAATATACCTCTTTAATGCAGGTTTTCACAGTGTTAGCTAAATATGGGCCCCTAACTATACATAGTAGCATACAATTAAAGGACATGCCCTGACCTGGCGAAGCACAACAGCGGAATGCGTCATGGTTTTAGGGCATTGGCACAGCAGGCTCAGAGACTTTCAGAAGGCTCGTTTATATGATAACTCATATTTTCTAGCAGCTAATACACCACCATCAAAGCGTGTTTGTTAGCCTCATTGAGGGTGTAAAGAACTGGTGATATAGGACAGGAGGGAAAAAACGTGAAAGAGAAGATCATTTTGAGCAGTTTATAACATGAAACTGTACTAAAGAATAATGCTACAAGGATGGGAGTGACTTGGAACCCATTGATGGTAAGCTTTTGGAGAAAGGAAAAAGGTAGCAAAATAGAAATAAAATGACAGAAGAAAGAGGACCTTGTTATGTATGAGATGAGCTTCTCAAATCTGCTTCATCATAACTGCTGCAGAGTTTGTAGCTTGTGCTTGTTGGATATTCAAAGATGAAGTAATTTATTCAGAACTTACCTTGGGGAAAAGATATGTATGTAGTAGGTAGAATGAAATCATCTGGCTATGTATATAAACTAAAACATAGCAAAATCATATTTTAATGGAATTTTATATATGTTTATGTAATCGATATACATTAATGTATATAAATTCCATATGTTAAAATGAATAAATCATATTTCTTTGACCGTTGGGATGTGATGATATGCTGTAGCTAAAAAGAAGGGTTGCATTTTTGTAACTACTGTATATAAGAATTTTTTAGACTTTTAAAACATGCAGATAACTTATAGGTGGATGTGCTGTTAATTTTCTAAGACTGAAAAACTGTTGTGTATGGATAATATTAAAAGCCCGGTTTGGAAACAAAATGTGATTTAAGCCTTCCAAAAACCAGGATTGCTTTTTAGTAATTAAGAAACAAATATTTAATTAGCACGTTTCTTATTTGCTGAATATTTTTGATAGTGTAAGTGGTGCTTATGTAGTTAAGTATTTGCCTTTTTCAAATGATTATAATTCTTCATAGCAAGAGTTTGTGTGAATGGAGGAGAATGCAGAACAGTAGCAGTTGTTTACTTTCCTTGGCATAAGGAGGCATGAAAACTTTTTCAGAGGCAGAAATGCATGTTATATGGGAAGGGTAAACACTAGAATCAGGAATTATTATTACATCTGGAAGGAGAGGAAGGAGATGCTTATCAGGGAATGACAGTCACTTGTATTGATGTTTTTTATTTTTAATTAATTAATTTTTTATGGTGACATTGGTTAACGAAATCCAATAGGTTTCAGCTGTACACTTTAACAATAATGCATATACATATTTACACTGTGTGTTCACTTCCCATAGTTAAATTTATTTCTGTCACCACATATTTGACTCCCTTTACCCCATCTACCTCCTCCTTCCCCCTCTCCGTCCCCTCATTTTTTTTTTTTTTTGCTTTTGAAAGTAGACTTGTAGAGAAAAGTGTAGCTTGTAAGTATATAGCTTGATGAATTTTCACAAAATGAACATACCAAATAACTGATACCCAGATTAAGAAACAGAACATTTGTATGGAAACTGGCCGATTTTTTTCCAAGCTGAGTATTGGCATATGTGTGTTTCCTGTATTATTCTTTATTTATTTATTTTTTTTATGCTTTAAAATTTGCCTAATACTTTTTTTTAACAATCATCTCAGAAGGAAATATGGTCTTCAGGGATCTGGAAAATGTCAGAAAACCCACAGGCTCTAGTAGTTGAGAAAGTACTTCAGGGAAATAGGTTTTTTCTATGTAGGCCTTTGTCTCCCGTGTATCTGATAGTTTATAAACCTGATATTGGCCCAAGTTTTAAAATAGAAAAAGAACATAAATAGTGCTATGTGGGATCAAAGTAGTAAAAATTATTAGTACTTTTTGAAACAGTGCATTATTAGCCTTTCATAATTGCAATATAAAATTTGGGTCCTCAAATTTATGGGTACATTGAAATGACAGTTTTATCAGTAAAATCTCAATGGTAGTTTAGGAAGGAAATTCCTTTTCAGTTCTATAATGGAACATTCAAAATATAGAAAGAACTGAGCTATTAAGATATTTATATCTAGTTTAAAGGCTTTATGTCTATTATAGGAATTATTTGTATAGTATATAGAAGTATACTTAATCTAAAAGGTTTCCTGAAATTAGTTATGTTTGCCTTTGTGGTGGTTTTTTCTTTTTAGAGAAAGGGAGATAGTTATTTCATAAACATGAAGATTTCTGAAATTTATTTTTACATATAACAAATCTTTCTATATATCCCATTTCATGAAAAATATTAAGATGGGATTTTTTTACCATTGTTCTCAAGAGTAGGCTTTATCTAATTAAGTTATGACCACTATGATGTGGAAAAGCCGTTTGTAAATTAACGTTTTATAAAAATGTTTGGTCATTGACCTTTCTGCTATTGAAGTTATATGCAGAAAATTGTTAGAATGTTAATGTGTTGAAAAACCACTTGAATAATTCTTGTTTCTTTTACTTCTCTTCTAGAAGCCAGTAAGGCAATGTTGGTAAATTATTGTTTCTGTTATGTTTATAGATATTTGGTTTTCAAAGGAGTTCTTAGGACACACTGAAGTTTTTGTTTCGTTCCTGTTTTCCCTTGACAGGCAGTGGAGGAGGAAATGGCAGGTCCTGATCAACTCTGCATCCGTCGCTGGACTACCAAGCATGTAGCTGTTTGGCTGAAGGATGAGGGCTTCTTTGAATATGTGGACATTTTATGCAATAAGCACCGACTTGATGGTATCACATTGCTAACATTGACTGAATATGATCTCCGGTCTCCTCCCCTGGAAATCAAAGTCTTAGGAGACATTAAAAGGTTAATGCTCTCAGTTCGAAAATTGCAGAAAATACATATTGATGTTTTAGAGGAGATGGGATACAACAGTGACAGTCCCATGAGTTCCATGACTCCTTTCATCAGTGTTCTTCAGAGCGCAGAGTGGCTGTGTAATGGGGAGCCTTCACACGACTGTGATGGACCCATCGCTGATTTGAATTCTGATCAGTACCAGTACATGAATGGTAAAAACAAACATTCTATTCGAAGATTGGACCCAGAGTACTGGAAGACCATATTGAGCTGTATATATGTTTTTATAGTATTCGGGTTTACATCTTTCATTATGGTTATAGTCCATGAGCGAGTGCCTGACATGCAGACCTATCCACCACTCCCAGATATATTCTTAGACAGGTAAGTTTTATTTCTAGTGCCAAGTTTGTAGAAGATTGCTATAATAGCAATAATAATAATATATTTATGATAATTGTGTTGTTTATTATTGTTGGTTTGGTTGATGTATACTTACCATTTGCTTTATCTGGTAATATAGAAAGATATGCTTTGAAATTACTTCTTTATCAAAGTAAATTAGACCTTAAGCCATAGCTCCCTGGGCACTTTAGATTTTTAAGGGATTTCCTGGAATGTTGTTTGTAATAAATGGAATGTGGTTACTTTTTTAAAAAATGATGTCAGGGTCCTGCTTTTCCAAAGATTTGGGGAGGTCTCCTGTATCACCAAATAACTTGAAATGATCACAAATAGTACAGACTGATTCACTGATAGTATTCTGTTGTTTTTACAAAATACCTAAGATTAGAACAAACCTCAAAACTATTTTTATATTCGTGATTTTAAAATATCTTTTTAAAGTTCGTAGTGCTTTCTTGTATATTTTTATAAAAGGTTTTGCCCTCTTAAAAGTACCTTATAGTATGTTTTTTTAATGAAATAGATTAAAACGTCCACATTAAGATGGCAGAATGACATCCATATCACATTTTGTCCCCTCTCAAACCCCAACTAAGCAGGGGTTGGTTTGCTTAAGTTGCAAACCAACAAGGATGGGGCAGATAGGAGAGGAGAAAACAGCCATACAGTTTTGGAAGTTTGAAAGCAAATAGAAGACCTAAAATAATCCAATTCTAAAACAGCAGTCGAGAAAACTGAGAACTAACCCGATCTTTGTTTCAAATTTCTCAAATCTCTGGACATTGAAGGTGAAAGGGTGGCACTAAAATAAGAATTGAATTAAAACTGTTTAAGAAGCTGTTAGATTCCTATATCTTCTTCCCTATTAGTTTTTCCGACTGTAAACAAAGACTCCAAAGAAGTAAGGAAGAAAGCATACGGATATCTGGGAAAGCATACTGTGGGCAGAGGAAACAGCAAGATGCAAAAATCCAGAATTGGTAGTGTGCTTTAGCATGTTTAAGGAACAACAAGTAAGAAATGGGAGAACTGTTGCAGATGAGGTCTTACAGGAGACAGGAATCCAGATTGTGTAGGGACCGTTGTAAGGACTTAAGCTTTCATTCTGAGTGAAAGGAGAAGCCATTGGGAACTATTTAGGAGAAGAGTAATGTGAACTAATTTCCACTTTAAAAGGTTCCTCTAATAGTTGCATTAAGAATAGCGTGGGGGTGGGGGTAGGAAAGCAGGGGTTAGTTAAATTACTGAATTCATCTAGGCAAAGATGAGGTAGATTTTAGGATAAGAATAGTAGTGGTAGAGATGATGTGAAAGAGTCAAATTATCTATCTATCTATATTTTTCGAAAGTACAGCCAACAGATTTGTTGATGAATTTGTATGTAAGGTGTAAGTGAAAGAGAGAAGTCAAGAATTATCCCAAGATTTTTGACCTGAGCATCTGGAAGGATAGAGTTCTCCTTTACAGAAATGGAAAGACTGTAGAAGGAGTTGATTTGGAGAGAAAATTAAGGGTTTGGTTTTAGACACGTCAAATTTGAGATATCTTTTACAACAATCAGATGTCAAGTAAGAGCTGGAAAGATGAGTTGGAATTCAGAGCAATCTAGGGCTGATTTTAGGGAGTTACCAGCGTAGTTGAAGCCATGATGTTTGATAAGGTCTCCTAGGGAGTGAGAAGGGAAAAGAAGATTAAAGATTGAGCCCCAAAACATTACAACATTTAGAGGTCAGAGAAGTAAGGCAAAACCAGCAAAGAAGACTGAGAATGTCAAGGCAGAAAGATAGTAGTATCCTGGAAGCCAAGTTTAAAAAGCAATTTAAGAAGGCAGGAATAATTAATAATTAGCTGTCAAGTGCAGCTTAGAGGTCAAGTAAGATGAGGATAACTGACAATTGGATTTAGCAACTATTTGGTCATCAATGACCTTGACAAAAGTGCCTGATTGTAATGGGTTTAAGAGAGCATGTGAGACTTACGGGAATTGACCTAAAGATATATCTCCATAAATATGAAACAACATTTCATACAACATTTCATACAACATTTCGTACAAAGTTATTTGTTGTGACATTATTTGTAACAATTATAAATTTTAGAAATAATCTAAATGCTTATCCATGGAAAAGCTAGTTGAATATACTATGGTACAGCTATACAATAGAGATGGTTTAATCGTAAAAAAGAATGAAGAAGATTTTTATGAACTGATATGAAATGATTTGCAGGAAAAACTCAGGAGCAGTTAGCAACATGAGCATCCAGTTCCCGGTTTCTAAATACCAATCCCTAAAAGGAAACTCAGACCAAGGCTTCTTAGAGGAAGGGCTGATTTTAAGTCTGGGGCAAGGAAAGTGGAAAATGAGCCTGAAATAGATCTTGTGCCATAAAGCAAGGAAGTGCACAAAACCAGTGGAAACAAGTCAAAAGAACATAGGAACTGGTTCAAAGGGGCTCCCACTGATCAAAACAATTATAACATCAAAAAGAATAGTGATGGTAATGGATTATAATATGTCAAGTAAGAAAAAGGATCTACGAACCGTAGTGATAAACAAAACAAACAAAAAGTGGTGGGGTGAGAGGAAAAGTTCTTCAGGAATAATACCAGCAGATAAATGTTGGTGGCCTGACTATTTTGCAACCTCCCATGTAATAATTGATTCAGGCAAGTGGATGCTAAAATCTATTAGGCGAAAGGCTATTGGGGGGCAAGATAATCACATGATCTGAAAGTATCATCTCACATATTACTTAATTACAGAGAGAATAAGGTACCTTTACAATGGCAAGCTCTGACATGTGTCATTGTAACCATATGATCAAATGTAGCACCACAGTGGGACAAACTGATAATACGTGCACTGGATGTAATGTTTATAAATCACCTATGGAATAATCTTGCCAAAAAAAAAAAAAAAAAAGGTATCCTAAATTTAATCATGAGGAAATCATCAGACAAATCTAAAACATGGAACATTCTACAAGGCAGCTGATTCAGACTCACCAGAAATGCTAATGTCATGTCAGACAAAAGCCAGGCAGGGAGAATTGTAAGGGAAATTAAAGAGATATAACCAAGAGCAAAGCATGAACTTTAATTAGATCCTATATCGAGGAAAAAAAATACTGCTAAAAAGGACATTTTGGGGACAATTAGGAAAATTTGAATATGGATTGCATATTAAATGAAGTAGTGTAAAACCAAATCAGTGCTACAGTTTTCTGGGTTTAATAGTGTATTGGATTATGAAGAGAATATCCTTGTTCTTAGGTGATACATGTTAAAGTATTTAAGGGAAAAGTATCATAATGTCTGCAACTTAACTTTGGTGAGAGGGGATCAGTCTCCTCAAAAAGAATATACGGGTATGTGTATGTGGATATTTATAGAAATATTGAAATGAAGTAAATATGGAAAATGTCAATTATTGTAAACAATTGATAGATTTAGGTGAAGAATATAAAGTGTTATTCCTTCAACTTTTGGTATGATCAGAATTTCTCAAAAAAAAAAAAAAGGCAAAGAAATGATAAGAGAGAAAAAGAGAATGGGAAGAGAAAAATTGGAAACAATTGAGTCTTATAAGTTTTCCTTTAAGGGCAGTAGAGAAATGAAGCTGTAGCTTGGAAGAAGAGGATATGGAATCAACAGGATTTTGTTTTGAATGGGCTATATTACAGCATGTTTATTATATGACCCAGTTTTGGGGGAGGGAGATGATATTAGAAGGAATAGAGGGTACACTTGTTGGAGTCATGTCCTTGAGTATATGAAAAGAAATAGGATCTAGTGGGTGGGAGAGGCTGGTCTTAGGTATATGGACTGTTCTTCTATAATGGAAAGGTAGGAATGATGGAAACAGAGGTAGAAGGTTGCTAGATATAATGGTGGAACATGAGGAAATGCTTTCCTGATTTTTTTTATTTTCTCTTCAAACAGAAAGTTAGAATGGAGAAAAGGTTGGGGGTTTGAGGAGAGAGGATGAGGTGTAAAGTAGTTAAGAGTGAATAGACTTGTGTGATATGTAACAGCACTAAAGGCCTCCTTGAGGTTGGTAGTCATGTTGGCATTATGTGTTTTACCACCCTCATTCAACTGCATAGATACAGGTATGGAATAGTTGGATAATTGTCTTTTTATCAGAGTTGAAGTTTTTCTAGGCAGTACAATGAAGGAAAAAGAGTCAAGGGAGTGATTATAATGACTGACTATGGACTCAGGTGGATAAGGAAGGATGTGAGGATATGAAGTAGATGAAGGACAGTGAAAATATTATAAGATCAATAGATTTTAGGTCTCAGAATTATTGAAGTTGGAGTAATGGAGGGAATAAGCTGGAAAGACAAGAGGTAATGGTCAGTATAAGATTCCTGAAATTGAGATTTTGAAGAAGAATCTCGGTAATGACAAGATCCAGGTTATAACCATGGGTGTAGGTTGCTGAAGTAGAGTAAAAGCCAGGGTCATAGGAGGAGAAATTAATAGAGAAGTGAGTGAGAAGCACACAAATTACAACAAGAGAAGTTTTAGAGAAAGTGATAGTGAAGCAGAAATTAAAATCTTCAAGAAATGAAAGAATGAATGCTGAGGGGTCCATAGATGACTATGACAATGAATAGTGGGAGAAAAGAGAGAAAATGGTCTGGGAGGAAAGAGAGAAAATGGTCTGGAAGAGCAATGAGGATTTTATTTGAAAGTGTACAATTCATTGGTTTTTAGTATACTTAAAAAAATGTGCAGCCATCACCACTAATACCAGAACATTTTCATCACCCCAAAAGAAACCCATATCTCTTATCAGTCATACCCCATTCCCTTCTCTCTCCATAAACGTAGATTTATGTTTCTGTGGATTTGCCTATTCTGCACATTTCATTTAAATAGAGTCATACAGTATGTGGCCTTTTTCTATGTGTGCTTTCTTTCATTTAGCATAATGTCTTCAAGATTTATCCACATAGTAGTATATATCAGTATTTCATTCCTTTTTATTGCAGAATAATATTTCATTGTACCCACAATTTACTCATTAGTTGATGAATGTGTTGTTTCTACTCTTTGGCTACTAATGCTGCTATATATAAACAGTATACAAAGTTTTACACAGACATATGCTTTCAATTCACAATGGGGATTTGGAACCAAATTTTCCCCAACTGCAGTGCTACCTACTACAAAGCTTCATGGTCTTAAGTATCTAAACTTTATTCATAGGAGAGTGGTAGCAGGTGCTACAGTGTTCTTCCTATATCCGCTCAGATCTCTTTTCCATTTTCTTATGCACTGATATTTTCAAAATCCAGCAAATGTGTCTCTTTGTTGGAGAGCTGCTCTTGGGGTGCTGGAACACACTTTGCCTGCTTAAAAAGAGAGCCAAACTCTTTTAGGTCTTTGGACCTATGCTGTCTCCCAAATTCCCCACAGGACTGAGCCAAAGTTACTCTTGCTTGAGTTCCCCACAGACTGTGCTTGAGTCTCACCCTTGCCTTGCTTCTTTGCCTTCCTGAAGTTATTTCCCCATTGTCCTCTAGTTTTCCCCTGCGGACACTCCTAATCACTTTCACACTGATCTTTGTTTCAGAGTTTGCTTCTGAAGCATATTTGACACAATTCCAAGAGCTTCAGCACAACATAAACAGAAAATTAGGAGATAGGAATGCTTCTAGAGGCCCACTTACAACAGTGAGAACCGGGAGCTGATAACCATAATGCAAGGGAGGAAACAGAAGCACTATAAAAAGCACACATAAATAATGGAAAAACCACATCAATCTGGAATTTAACTGCCCTTCATTTCTCAGAAGTCCTTAAGGTCATTACCATGTTCATTGTAATAATCACTGTTCACAGTGATGACTCTGAATTACCAAAGAAAATTGAATTCTATCCGGAAAAAAAGGCACGTATATGTATAATGCATTTTAGAAAGCTTTACATCATAAATATGAGATACTGAATATACATTTGACAGTTTCCTCACAACACTCTACTAAAATGACAGTAAATGGGGGGGACCCTATAATCTCATGAAGGCAAGAAAAGTGATAATAATGAAAAAATGGAAAGCTAAGTGCTTGTTGTGAGATTGGGAGTAGAGACGAACAGTGCCTAAGAGATGAGTTTATTTGTACTGCAGAGCTCTAGAAAAACTCTCAAAATAGGAGGCACCAAGCATCTCTCAAGACCAGCTATAGATAGGAGCAAAATATGGGAGATTTGGTTGAAAATCAATTTAAGAAGCTTTAGACCTGCTGTAAACCAACAGAAGATAGGTGATGTATTCTCCAGAGTAGCTGAATGTAAGGGACTCTGGAATTGAGGACATCAGGCCCACATAAGAACAAAGGTGCACGTTTTTCAGTATGTTTTCAAGAGGATTAACTGTAAATCTACCTATTGATCACTGAGACCTCCAGCTTCCTTCCTTAAGTAGCCAGACTTATTTCCTATCCCCACTCTCACCCAGCCTCAGTACTCCAAGCAGGAAAACAGATTCTTCTCCTTGGAAAACCTACACAAGAGAAAAAAACTGTAGATACTGTGGTAGGGGAGATAGCCCTATTTCATCAACCAGACCTCTGCTCACTCTACAGTGAAACCATAACTTGACAAGCTCAGTCAAAAAAAATTCACTGAGCTTTTTTTTTTAGTACTTCATTGTCAGATATGAATGGTCAGTCAAGAATTACCAGACATTTGAGGAAAACAGACCAATGCAAATAGAAAAGAAGCAAACTGGGAAAAACAAAATAGAGAGCAGAACAACACTTCAAAAAAAATAACCATTCATATTCTCACAAATAAGAGATGCTGCAGCCTATGAGAGAGTAATAGTAGGCTCTGAAAAAGGGAAATTCGGAGAAAAAAAGTTTTTGGAAAATAAAAAATGAAAGTAGAAATTTAAAATCCAGCAGGATAATTGGAACGTAAATTTGATGAAATTGCCCAGCATATAGAGCAGATGATGAAAAGTGGAAGAGAAAAAGTAAGATCAATCCCGTTAGTCCAACAGTGAACAAATAGGGGTTCTTATAAGGAATACATAGAAAAAAATGAAGGGGAAGATATTATCTAAGATATAAGGAAATTTCTCAGAACCAAAGGACATGACTTTCTAAATCGAAAGGATCCAGTGAATAGCCAGTACAAGAAATGAAAAATTTTAGAACAGTGGGTATAGACAGGATCTTAGAAACTTCTTAAGAGGCTAAACATAAAACATGCAGAGACTGGAAATCTAAATAGCATCAAACTTCTTAGCAATAGTGGAAGCTAGAAGACAATGGAAAATGTCTTAACATTCTGAGAGAAAATAATGTCTAATCTAGAATTCTGCCCTTGCAAACTACGAATTAGATATAAGGCTAGACCCAAGGATATTTTTAAATTTGCAAGTCTCAAAAAACTTACTCTCTAACCTCACACCTACTAGAATGGCTAAAATGAAAAAAAAAAAAAAAAAAGGTAAGTCCTAATGAGGATTCAGAGCAACTGATACTCATACACTGCTGGTAGAAATGCAAAATGACACCACAGCTTTGAAAATAGTTTGATAGTTTCTTAAAAAGTTAAACATACATTTAATATAGGACTCAACTGTTTCACTCTTAGGTATTTACCCAAGAGAAATGAAAATATATGTCCATGCAAAGACCTGTATGTGGTCTTTATTCATAATCACCCCAAACTGAGATTAGCCCAAAATATCCATCAACCAGTGACTGGATAGAGCAATTTTAAATAAAGAATTACACACGCAATAATGTAGATCAATCTAAAACACATCCATGCTGAATGAAAATAGCCAAGTACAAAAGATATCTAGATAAATACTGTGTGAGTGTATTTATATGCCATTCTGGAAAAGGCAAACCTGTAAGGGACAGAAATCAGATTAATGGTTGTTGCAGGGCTAGAAGTGAGAGAAGGGATTGACTGTAAAGGGGCACAAAGGAACTTTTTGGAGTGATGAAAATGTTGTACATCTTTATTGAGGTGGTGTTATGTGACTGAATATGTTTGTCAAAAGTCATTGAACTGTATAGCTGAAGAAGGCAGATTTTTCCGTTTGTAAATTAAACCTCATATAAATCTGACATTAAAAATAAGTTTATCCTCCAGGCCCTCTTTCTCAGAAAACAACTGGAGGATCTACACCCCATCAAAACTAAGGAGTAAACCAAGGAAGGGGAGGACATGGAATTCAGGAAACAGAGAATCCATTACAGAAAAGAGGAATTCCCAAGATGAGGGTTCAATTTTATTCCAACAAATAGCCATGCAGGAGAACTAGAAAATGGCAATCATTCTAGAGTGGAACAAGAGGGAAAAAGGAAAAGATTGAAATTGATAGAATATTTTGGAGATGAATTGGTGATAGGCGCACAAGAAACAGAACAAACTAAAAAAAAAAAAAGAAGTTATCTATTAGCTCCAGAGAATTATTTAGAAGTTGTTCAAGAAAGGGATTTAATCATTGTTCTCTGACTCAGCCATGAATGATATTTACAAACGTATATTAAGTAAAAACAGAATCGTGAAATAGTATTGAGAGCATGGGGAGATGGGGAGAGAGAGAATATCTGTGTATGCGTATGTGTGTTTGGTAGGTGACTAAAAAATATAATGCCAAATAAAACAGAAAAGTGATAGTGATCACCTCTGGGGAGCAGGAATTAGGTTTAGGTTGGGGGTGTGGCATAGTAATGGAAAAGATAGAAGAAAAGAGGGATAGAAAACAAAGGGAGACAGAGAAATAAAGGAGTAAAACAAAACAAACATTACTGTTCCTAAAACAAAACCAAATATAGTAGTTCTCTCTTATCTAAGGTTTTACTTACCACAGTTTATTACCCACTGTCAACTATAGTCTGAAAATATTAAATGGAAAATTCTAGAAATAAACAATTCATAAGTTTTAAATTGTGCACCATTCTGAGTAGAGTGATGAAATCTCGCACTGCCCTGTTCCTCGTGCCCTGGACAAGAATCTTCCCATTGTCCAGCATATTCACGCCATATATGCTACCTGCTCATTCGTCATGTAGTAGCCATCTCAGTTATCAGATCAACTGTCACAGTATCACAGTGCTTGAGTTCAAGTAACCCTTATTTTACTTAATGTCTCATTCACCTCACTTCATCACGTAGGCATTTTATCATCTCACATCATCACAAGGAGAGCAAGTACAGTACAATAAGATATTGCATGAGAGACCACATTGACATGACTTTTATTACAGTATATTGTTATAATTGTTCTATTTTATTATTAGTTTTTGTTAATATCTTACTGTGCCTAATTTATAAATTAAACTATATCATAGGTATGTATGTATAGGTAAAAACAGCATATATAGAATTTAGTACGATCCATAGTTTAAGGCATCCATTTGGGAGTCTTAGAATGTATACCCCATAGATAAGGGGGACTACTCTATACTAAAGAAAAGGAGTCAAGTTCAAGCTCTGCTTATCTGGATTCTGAAATTAGCACATCATGGGAGAAGTGAGACTTCCTTCCATTGTCTTTTGTGGGCAGTCCTATATCAAGTTCTATTGTGCTATATAGGGAGGGAGAAAAAGGTTGTTACTTCTCTACAGAGAACCATGACTGGAAATCACAGACAACAAAGAGGTTCTGGTAAATAGGGTACTTTATGAAACATCCTCCCCCCCCACCCCAGATTTTTCAAATATTATCTCTTAAAAAAGGTAAAAGTTATAGAAAACAATTTTAAGGTCATTATTTAAAGAGTATCTTATTGAAAAGAGTGACATCATTTATGCACATTATCTTCTTGTCAGCCCAATATGTAATTTTTTCTGTTCTAGCGTTCCTAGAATCCCATGGGCCTTTGCCATGACAGAAGTATGTGGCATGATTTTGTGCTATATTTGGCTCCTGGTTCTTCTTCTTCACAAGCACAGGTACCTCACCTATTTTGTTAAAAGACTGAAAGTGTTTTGACTATCTCGTGTAAAGGTCATCAAAGCTGTTTCTCCCTTTGCAGTTTCTTTGTTAATTTCCTTCTCTAGTCATTCTGGCATACTTATTGACATAGGAAAATGGGGTTTTATCAACAAAAGAGTCAGCCTAAGGTAATACCCACATATTTACTAATATTCTGAACGTATTTTGCAGGGAAATATCACAGCAATATTCGATCATGGGCCAACCATTGATGTCCTAGCCTTATCTTTCATTAGAAACAAAACAAAAATGTCACTATGTAGAAGGATAGAACCCCCTCCAAAGACAGTCTTTGGTCAGATGTTCGGATGGAAGAAATTGTTCTCTGCTTGGAGGAGGCCCATTAAAAAAAGAGATTATTTTGCACACACCATGCACACCTAGTCAGTGTGGTTTACTTCATATGGTATAGGAAATTGCTGAAAAGGGAGAGTGTTTCTTTGGCACTTTCACCAAGAAATACAAAGGGAATAATTTTTTCTCATTAAAAAAAGAAGAGAAGCATAAAGGGAGGCTCTGTTCCTATTTTAATGAGGAGGAATTACTTGATTTAAATAAAAAATAAGGCATAGTGAAGAAAAAAAGAACTAGAAAGTATGGATCTGCTAGTCATTGTCTTTGGACACGGAAGAGGAATAGGGTTACTTTCTTGCATTTTTGATCTTTTCTCCTCACCAGGGAGTTCTTGAGGTAAAACCACAGTGATGGGCTTTAGATCCTAAGCAGCAGTTATTTTGGTGCTTTGAAGGTAAAGAGAAAGGTTGATTGTTGCTATTCTTGTCACACTTTTAGGCCATATTGGACTTCATTCTCTCTTGTTTGCGGCAATATTTTTAATTGGATTGCTTAAAACCAGAGGTAGTTTAAAAAAAAAAAAAAATTTGTATTACTGCTGCTTTCTGGTATAACTTTGTCTTATAAGACTCCGTGGATTTGAATTTATTCATTCTTCAAAACAAGAGTTTACTTTATAAGAAACCTCGGTAGATTTAGCAAATCAGAGCTGTAGCCAGTTAAATGCAAATTTTGATGTTTAATTAGACAAAGAATTTCTCAAAGTGTGGTCTTTTTGCCACTTAAATTAGAATCACCTTGGCTGTGGTTAAATGCAGAATTCTAGGCTCCATCCCAGGTGTACACACTGAAGTTCGAAACATACCATAACCTTGTGTCCTTTGCTCTTTTCGAAGGTGGGACGAGCATTTGGAAAATATGTAAAGCATAGTCCCTGTACTTAAGAATAAGTCTGTTTTGGTTTAAGACATTTAAAAAAATAATAGAACAGTGCAAGTGATGTCACAATACAGTTCAAAATTTTTATTAGTAGCGATATACTTAATGTAAAACAGTATTTAAAAAACAGTATTTTATAGCTTAAGTTTAAGTTAGGAGAAGTTAGAGAATGTTTATTAGATAGCTACTATCATTAACAAACTTACAAAGTTATAACAAACAAAAAAAATCCCTACAATCACATTTAACTTTATACCTTTCAAAATAATTTATGAGCAACATATGAGTAATAGGACTAACACTGAGCTAAGAGTCAGGCTAGGTACTAATCTTCTCTTTTACATAACTCTTTTGCTTTCTCTTAGCCATATTTTCTTATGCTCTCTGATGCTCTTAGGTCTGCACAGTCCCACTTTACAGATGCTGGCCTCATGTGACTATTTAAATTTAAATTAGCGAAAATGAAATAAAATTAAAACTTGGCTCCTCAGTCGTACTAGCCACATTGCCAGTGCTCAGGAGCCACATGTAGATAACTTGTTGAACAGTTCAATAGTGGAACATTTTCATCATTGCAGAAAGTTCTACTGGAAAATGATGCTTCAGATCGTCTCTAAAATTTCTGTCCTCTATAAAGAGTCTAGCGGTTTTCCTCCTTGCTTTCCCTTTAAGTAAGCATTTGATGCCTGGGGTGTTTTGGTTCGTTTTCTGCTGATCTTTCTCCCTTTTTGGTCGCTCTGTTCACAGGTCAATACTTCTGCGAAGGCTCTGTAGTCTGATGGGCACTGTGTTCTTGCTTCGCTGCTTTACCATGTTTGTGACCTCCCTCTCCGTGCCAGGACAGCACCTGCAGTGTACTGGAAAGGTAGCCTGCTAGCTTCTTTATCTTTCTTTCCTCTTGTTCTTGGTGGGTTGATGGCACCATATATGCAGTAGGGCTAAGACTTTGCTTTTAATATTAAAATGTGCTTCTCAATATTTTCAATATCTGTGATAAACCTCCAGAAATAATTTGGTAAAAATTTAAAGGCAGAATCTACCTCCCTGTTACTTCTATCTATTGATACTAGTTCTACACCGTGGAGCTATAGAAAAAAGTTTCTTTCAATTATCATTCTCCCTTTCCCACCATCCTCAGCATCTTTAGTTCCTCGTATCACATGACTCTGTTCCCTTTACTGTCCTTATTCCATTTGACCATATTCCATTTAAAATATAGTACCCCCTACTCTTTCTGGGGTATACTAAACAATGGCTGATTTTTTGTTTTTGTTTTATACTTTGTAGCTTGTTTGGTACACTGTAGATATCTCTTCTGGTTAAATTGAAAAGAGAGATTACATACATAGGAACAAAAGAACTGAGCAATGGATAACTTTAAAAAAATTAAAAAAACAAAAACAAAAACCCTGTACTTTATATACAAAATCAACTATTGTAACTCGTTAAATTTGGACAGAAGAATTTATTATCCTACTTTTCTAAGCCTCCAGGATTTAATAATGTATTCCCAGACATTCAAATGTATCTATTAACACCTTCGTTATTTTAATGTTGTTTGTAAAGTGTGAAACAAAATTAAGTGTCAGTTCTTCTACTGCAATATAAATAGCTGAAATGCCAACAAGGGAAGGTTAAGCAGCCAAAGGAGATCAAGAGCTAAAAATACAGCCCTGAGCCGAAGGGTGACAAAAGTTTCTCCAGGTATTAGGAGACTGAACAGTAAGAAAGGGGGAAGGGTTATATGACATTTAGGATTTAGTATAAAAGAAATGTTATATTTTTAAGGTAAAAGCTGTTTTTTAAAAAAAATAAAGGTAATGTTTTATAATTATAAAGTTATTTGCCTATTAGAAATTTTCAAATTTTATGGAAATATGTAAATTAAAAATATATATATAAATTAAAATAAAAGCTCATATAATTTCCTCTTCTTTCACCTTACCCCATAAATCAAACTGTTAACAATTGTGCATCCAGTCTCATAGGCTATTTTTAAGCATGCTTACACATTCAAATAAGTTTATATAGATAGATACTTTTTAAACAAAAGATAGGATTATACTGCAGGCATAGTTTTTTAGCTTATGTTTTATTTAATAGTATGTTGTTTACTTTTTTCTGAAGAAATACATATGTAGCTGTACCTCATCTTTTTAATAGCTGCAGAGTGTTCCATTGTATGATTTACCAGTCTCCAAGTGGTGTACATTTAGATTACTTCCAAATCTTACTATTTATAAATAATGCTTTCATAAATATCTGTGTACATTTATACTTTTTCACTATTTAATCATCTCCTTAAGGTAAATTCTTAGAAGTGGAATTAGGAAATCAAAGAACACACACTTTAAAAATTGTGATATATATTGCTCAGATGTCCATTAGAAAAGTCTAGTTTTCACTACTGCCAACAATGTAGGCACGCCAGTTTTCCTACCCCGCAGCCAGCACTATTTATCAATCTTTTGAGTCACTGCCATTCTGATTAATGAAAGATGATATCTGAGATTTTTATGGGTCTTATGCTTTATATTTGAACCTTTAATCTATTGAATTTATTTCTGTACCTGGTGTGAAGTAAGGATAGAACAATTTCCCAAAATTGTATGCTAATTAGAAGAAATTTAAAAGAAGAAAAGTGTAAGCTTATTACACTGAAGAGTTTTTTGTAACTAAAATATTTAATTGTGAGTAGCCACTAGAGAGAAAGATATATGTGCATAGGGCTGCAGCATGTGCTACAAAAATAAATTAGATATCATCTTTCTACAGTATGGACAGCCCTTTTTCTGTCGCTAATGACCATTTTTCATTACCGGTTAGTTATATATGGACATTTCTATTCAAATCTGCCCTAAATGCTGGTAATTGCTTTGACTTATAAGATAACCTACTTATTGACCTATATTATTTGCAGCAGTCATTAAAAATTGAAAGTTAAGGTGATCGTACAGCAATCAAATCCCTTACAGTGAACTTCCATAGGGCATTTTCATTGTCACAAATTAATTGCTTGAAATCTCATTCCTAGAAGTAGGAGGCTTGGGGATAGAACCAAGAATATGCTTGCTTTTGAAATTAAGTAATGGATTCACTTTAAGTAAAGAAATACTTAAAGCACATTTCTACACCTTGTCGCATCAAAGCATCTTATCCATTCTGTTGTGTTACAGTTTCTATTTTTCTGGAAGAAAATTTGGGATATTTAAGATCATAAAGGATAGGGAGACTTGAGTAATTGAGCAATAATTGCTCTCTTTTGACTGGCATCACTTGTTTCTTGCCTTGGCTGAGACTTTCTCCTAGCAGTCTCTGTTCACTGCCTGATTTTTATACTTTAGTAAACATCTCTAACCCCATTCCCATTAGAGGTCACGGAAGAACCAAATCCCATATATTCTAGTTCCTTCTCTCCTTTTCTCTAATAATAAATTCATCTTCCTCTCCTGCCCTTAACTAAGGCAGAGACAAAAAGCCGTGTTGTGAATAATCGACAGGTGAGCTTTCTAATGAGATTGTGATATCCAGCGAGGATGTTTTGTTACCAGACAAGGAGTCCACCCATTACACATGCAGCAGAGCAGAACACCGAACAAATTGGAGCCGTTTATTGCCATGGCACCAAGCCAGGAAAATGGGAAGCTGTCGTGTTAAACCCAAACTCCCTGATGGCTTTTGATCAAAGGTTTTTAAAGGCAGAAATTGAGGTTTAGGGGTTAGGGGCTGAGGGTGAAGCTGATTGGTTAGTTCTTATGCACGCTTCAGTGGTTTTCCTTTCCTAACTCAGTTCCTGACATCATCTTTATCACTGTGATTGGGTGATCTAACTGGTTGAGGGACCAAGACTCTGCAAAATATCTCATAATTATTTGTCAATGATGTTAACTTTTTAAAAAAATAAATTTATTTATTTGAATTAGTTTCAAGTATATAATACATTGGTCAGACATCTATATTGTTCATAAAACAATTCCCTCAATTGCACCCTCCCTCCCCTGGCCCTCCACTTAGCCATCATATTAATGCTAACTGCATTCCCTGTGCCGTGCTCCCCATCATCGTGCCCAACTATCAACTTCTAATTTGTACTTTTTTAATCCTACACCCCATTCTCCTAGCCCCGTGACCCCCTTTCCCTCTGTCTGTCATCAAATTGTCCACTATTTTTGTGAGTCTGTTTTTGACTAGTTTGTTCTTTTTCTTCCTCGGATTCCACATATAAGTGAAATCATATGGTATTTATCTTTCTCTGACTTATTTCACTCAGCATAATAACCTCTAGGTCCATCCAAGTCATTGCAAATGGTAAAATTTTATCTAGTCATCTGTTGATGGACATTTAGGTTGCTTCCATATCTTGGCTATTATAAATTGTGCTGCCATGAATATTGGAGTGCATAGATCTTTAGGAATTATTGTTTTGGTTTTCTTTGGATAAATACTCAGAAGTGCAATTGCTGGGTCAAAAGGTATATCCATGTTTAATTTTTTGGGAAACCTCCATACTGTTTTCCATAGCGGCTATACCAATTTGCAATCCCACCAACAATGTATGAGAGTTCCCTTTTCTCCATATCCTCGCCAACACTTGCTGTTTTTTGATTTATTGATGATAGCCATTCTGACAGGTGTGAGATAATATCTCATTGTGGTTTTAATTTGCATTTCTCTGATGATTAGCGATCTTGAGCAACTTTTTATATGTCTGTTAGCCATCTGTATTTCCTCTTTGGAGAAGTATCTGTTTAGGTCTTCTGCCCATTTTTTAATTGAATTGTTTGGTTTTTTGCTGTTTAGTAGTATAAGTTCTTATAAATTTTTGATATTAACCCCTTATCAGATGTATCATTAGTGAATATCTTCTCCCACACAGTCAGTTGTCTTTTTGTTTTATTGATGGTTTCCTTTGCTGTACAAAAACTTTTTAGTTTGAAGTAGTCCCATTTCTTTATTTTTTTCTTTTGTTTCCCTCGCCTGAGGAGATATATCTGAAAAGAAATTCCTATTAGTAATATCAGAGAGTTTACTGCCTATGTTTTCTTCTAAAAGTTTTATGGTTTTGGGTCTTACGTCTAAGTCTTTAATCCATTTTGAGTCTGTCTATTCTTGTATACGGTGTAAGAAGATGATCCATCTTTTTTTTACATGTATCTGTCCAATTTTCCCAACACCATTTATTGAAGAGACTGTATTCACTCCGTTGTATATTCTTACCTCCTTTGCAATATATTAAGTGAGTGTATAGGCGATTTCTGGGCTCTCTATTCTGTTCCATTGATCAATATATCTGTTTTTATGCCAGTACTATGCTGTTTTGATTACTGTAGTCTTGTAGTATAGTTTGATATCAGGTAGTGTGATACCTCCAACTTTGTTCTTTCTCAAGAGTGCCGTGACTATTCGGGTTTTTTTATGGCTCCATATAAATTTTAGGATTATTCGTTCTAGCTCTCTCAAAAATGCCATTGGTATTTTGATAGAGATTGCATTGAATCTATAGATTGGTTTGGGTAGCATGGCCATTTTAACAATGTTGATTCTTCCTACCCATCAACAAGGTATATGCTTCCATTTATTTGTGTCTTCTTCCCAATTTCTTTTTTCAGTGACTTATAATTTTCTGAAAACAGGTCTTCTACCTGTTCTTGGTTAATTTGATTCCCAGGTATTTTATAGTTTTTGACACAATTGTAAATTGGATTGTTTTCTTAATTTCTCTTTCTGAAAGTTCATCATTGGTGTATAAAAATGCCACTGACTTCTGAATATTTATTTTGTAACCTGCTACTTTACTGAATTCATTGATCAGTTGTAATAGTTTTTTGATGGAATCTTTAGGGTTCTCTCTATATAGTATCATGTCATCGGCAAATAACAAGAGTTTTACTTCTTCCTTTCCAATTTGGATGCCTTTTATTTCTCTTTCTTGTCTTATTGCTGTGGCTAAGACTTCAAATACAATGTGAAGAGGAGTGGTGAAAGTGGGCAACCTTGTCTTGTTCCTGATCTTAAGGAAAATGCTTTTAGCCTTTCCCCATTGAGTATGATGTTGGCTGTAGGTTTGTCATATACGGCTTTTATTATATTGAGGTATGAGTTTTTATCATAAATGGATGAGAGTTTTTATCATAAATGGATGCTGGATTTTGTCAAATGTTTTTTCTGCATCTATTGATGTGATCATATCGTTTTTATCCTTCAATTTGTTAATGTGGTGTATCACATTAATTGATTTGTGGATATTATACCAACCTTGCTGGAATAAATCCAACTTGATCATGGTGTGTGATATTTTTAATGTATTGCTGAATTCAGTTTGCTAATATTTTATAGAGGTTTTTTGCATCAATGTTCATAAGAGATATTGGCCTATAGTTTTCTTTTTTGTAATGTCTTTGCCTGGTTTGGGAATCAAGGTAATGGTGGCCTCATAAAAGGAGTTAGAGAGCCTTCCCTCTTCTTGAATTTTTTGGAATAGTTTGAGAAATAGGTGATAATTCTTCTTTGAATGTTTGGTAAAATTTGCCTATGAAGCCATCTGGTCCAGGACTTTTGTTTTTGGGGAGGTTTTTGATTACTGATTTGATTTCATTGGTAGTAATTGGTCAGTTCAGATTTTCTGTTTCTTCTTGTCTCGGTCTTGGGAGATTGTACGTTCCTAGGAATGTGTCCATTTCTTCCAGATTGTCCAGTTTGTTGTCATATAATTGCTCGTAGTATTTTCTTATGATCCATTGTATTTCCGTGGAGTCCGTGGTTATTTCTCCTCTTTCATTTCTGATTTTATTTAAGTCTTCTCTCTTTTTTCTTTGATGAGTCTGGCTAAGGGTCTGTCAATTTTGTTTATCCTTTCAAAGAACCAGCTCTAGATTTCGTTAATTTTTTGTATTGTTTTTCTAGACTCTATTTCATTTATTTCCGCTCTGATTTTTATTATTTACTTTCTTCTATTCACTTTGGGCTTTGTTGCTGTTCTTTTTCTAGTTCTTTTAATTGTAAAGTTAGATTGTTTATTTGAGCTTTTTCTTGTTTCTTGAGGTAGGCCTGTATTGCTATGAATTTCCCTCTTAGGACCGCTTTCACTGTGTCTCATAAATTTTGAGTCATTGTGTTTTCATTTTCATTTGTCTCTAGGTATCTTTTGATTTCTTCTTTGATCTCATTAATAACTCATTCATTGTTTAGTAGCATGTTATTTAGCCTCCATGTGTTTGTGTATTTTCCCCTTTTTTTTCTTGTAGTTAATATCTAGTTTTATACCATTGTGATCAGAGAAGATAGTTGATATGATTTCAATCTTCTTAAGTTTATTAAGGCTTTTTTTGTGTCCTAACATGTGATCTATCCTTGAAAATGTTCCATGTGCTCTTGAGAAGAATGTATATTTTGCTGCTTTGGGGTAAAATGCTCTGAAAATATCTATTAAGTCCATCTGTTCTAGTGTATCTTTTAGGCCCATTGTTTCCTTGTTGATTCTTTGCCTGGAAGATATGTCAATGGGGTGTTAAAGTCTCCTACTATGAGTGTATTACTATTGATCTCTCCTTTTATGTCAGTCAATAATTGCTTTATGTATGTAGGTGCTAGGATTTATGTACTAGGATTATGTCCTCTTAATTTATCGATTCCTTTATTATTATGTAATGCCCTTTTTTACCTCCTATTGTAGCCTTGTTTTAAAGTTTGTTTTATCTGATACAAGTATTGCTACCCCGGCTTTTTTTTTCATTTCCGTTTGTGTGAAATATCTTTTTCCATCCCTTTACTTTCAGTCTGTGAGTTTAGTTTGATCTGAGGTGGGTCTCTTGTAGACAGCACATGCATAGGTCTTGTTTTCTTATCCATTCAGTTAACCTATGTCTTTTGATTGGAGCATTTAATCCATTTACACTTAAAGTGATTACTGATAAGTACATTGTTACTGTCATTTTTATTATTCATATTTGTTATTTCTATTTTCTTTTTTACCCCTTCCCTTTTTGCAGAAGATCTTTTAACATTTCTTGTAATGCTGGCTTGGGTTGGTGATGAATTCCTTAAGTCTTTTTCTGTCTGAGAAGCTCTTGATCTCACCTTCCATTTTGATTGAAAGCCTTGCTGGGTAGAGTATTAGTGGTTGCAGATTCTTGTTTTTCATAACTTTGAATATTTCTTGCCATTCTCTTCTGGCCTGCAAAGTTTCCATTGAAAAGTCAGCAGACATTCTTATGGGGGTACCCTTGTAAGTAACCAGCTTCCTTTCTCTTGCTGCTTTTAAGATCTCTCTTTGTCTTTGACCTTTGGCATTTTAATTATGATGTGTCTTGGTGTAGGTCTGTTTGAATTCCTCTTGTTTGGCACTTTGTGCTTCCTGAAGTTGTATATCTAATTCCTTTGACAGGTTAGGGAAGTTTTCTGTCATGATTCCTTCAAACAGAGTCTCAATCCCTTGCTCTCGCTCTTCTTCTTCAGGTACTCCTATGATTCGAATATTTTTATGCTTCATGTTGTCCCAGAGATCTCTTAAACTATCCTCATTTTTTTAAATTCGTTTTTCTTTTTGTTGTTCTGATTGGGTGTATTCAGCTACCGTGTCTTCCAATTCGTTGATTCAATCTTCTGCTTCATCCGATCTACTGTTGAATCTTTCTAGTGTGTTCTTCATTTCAGTTATTGTATTCCTCATTTCTCTCTGGTTCTTTTTTATGGTTTCTATGTCCTTTTTAATGCTTACTATCTCTCTGTTGAGGTTCTCATCGTGCTCATCCATTCTCCCCATAAGTTTGTTGAGCATCTTTATAACCGTTATTCTGAACTCTGTCTCTGGTAGGTTGCTTGCCTCCATTTCATTTAGCTTATTTTCTGGAATTTTCTCTTGTTATTTCATTTGCGGCATGTTTCTTTGTTTTCTCATTTTCTTAGCCTCTCTGTGTTCGTTTCTGTGTCAGGAATATTTGTTTTGTCTCTCAGCCTTGGCCAGATGGCCTAATGTGGAAGGGGTCCTGTGTGGCCCAGTGGCGCACTCTCCCTTTGTGTAGGGAGCTCTGGATGTGACCTTTGTGTGGGTTGTGTGTGATCTTCTGTTGTTGCCAAGACTTTATTGTTGTTAGTAGATCAGTGGATGGGATTAACGTTCAGGCTGACTAATTGTGTGAATTGGCTGCACCCTCAGGATAAGAGTTGTTGTGCAGGGGCTGACCTCACTGAGTGGGATTTGCCCTAGCAGGCTTGTGTACTTATTGCAACCACCCTGTGTGTGTTTCACTACTGGAACCAGTCAGGAGTTGTTCTGTAGTCTGGTGCTAGCCTCCAGATGTGTTGGTTTTGTGGCCCCTTGGGAGGGGCTCCCCCGTAGGCTGCTTTTGATTGCTCAGGGCTACCCGGTGAGCACTACAAAGCGATCCGCTGATGGTTGTTGTGTTGTAGCCGCCAGCCCCCGAAAGACACACGGACCATCAGAAATCAGTGAGTTATAGGAAACACGCTCTTTATTCAGCCAGCTGGGTCTGCCAGGGGTACGCAGACCCCAAATTAAGCAGCCCCGAAATGTAGAGGTACAGGGTTTTTAAGCCCTAAGTCCCATTCCTCATCTGTCTTAAACACAAAGGTCTATTTTTCTCCTATTCACTACCTGTCAACCCACAGGTCAGGTGTGCAAGTGGGGGTACAGAAGCAGAAAGCTTATTGTTAGAATGTTATGTTCCCATGGGTGATAGCCTATGTTCCTATGGGCGATAGCCTATGTTCCCATGGGCGATAGCCAAGCAGTAATTTTCCAGCCAGCACAGTTGTCTATGCTGGATCTATAGATAAGTGCAAGAGACCTAGGGTAGTTTAGCAGAGGGACCAGTGCTCCTCAAGGACTGATACTGCCTATCAGATGCCTGTAAGTCTCTGAAACTGGATGAGCCTCTGGGTGATATGTGTGTAGGGTGGCGCAGGGACCCTGGAAGTCTCCTGGGTCTAGTGAGTAAATTTCCCCTTGCCGCTGCAGTGTCAGTTTACATGCCCTCGCTGTCTCTGTGGCTCGCTGTACAAGTTTCCACTTGTAGCAAGGTCAACTGCTGCCCACCCTGGGCCTAAATGCGCTACCCCAGAGCAGGGGCAGCTGCCTATCAATGTGCAGTGGGCACTTTGTGTACTGGATGGGGCAGGAGCTCAGGGAGTCAAGGGCCGCCAGGCCAATACAGACTCCTGCAATCCCCTTAAGAGATAATGCAGCTCATACAGTCAGCAGTGATCTGTCCACAACTGTTTTCTTCAAAATGCGCTCACTGCGCTGGCCAAGGTCTATTGCTTGCGCTAACTGCTCAACCCCAGAGCCAAGCAGGGCATAAGAGGCTACTTGTCAATGGGCTGCAGGCACTTTGTGGCTTGTGAGAAGTGAGATCTCAGGGAGACAAAGTCTATGTGACCAGTACAGCCTCAGTTTTGCTGCAACTTCTGTTCCTGGGCGTTCCCACTGTAGACAGATCACAGTGAGACCAGCTGTTGTCAGGGATGTTCCCACAGACCCTTGTGCTCCCTGGACACAATATTGTAACTCCTGCAGGCAGCAAAGGTCTGCCTGCCATTGACCCTGTGCCAGCCAAAGTTTGTTGCCTTTGTGGATTAGGCGATTAGAGGAGGGGAAGGGCAAGACCGTGTCAGTTCACTATCAATGGGCCACCTAGGGCAATTAGTGGGTAGGATGGAGCGGGGTCTCAGAGAGACAATGGCAATCAGATCAATAGAGCCTCAGTCTTGCTGCAAATTTGGTAACTGTTGTGAGTTCCCACTGAAGACTCAGATCACAGGAAGACCAGCTGCTCTCTGGGACTGGCCCACAGGTCCCCAATATCCGCCCAAGTTCACTTTGGCAGCAGTGATCTGCCTAATCTACCTCTGAAATGCGACTCACAGAGCTGGTTGCCCTCTGGGAATGGAAATGTAGTTTACAGAGCTGGCGCTGTTGCTGGGATTGGAAATGCCTCACAGCGATAGCCGCCCTGCTGTGAATACTTTTGGTTCTGAATCATTCGGAGCCTGGCAACAATCTAGCAACAACGGCTCTGGGCAATCTGCAGGTTGGGTGGGGCAGGGTCTCAGAGAGACAATGGCAGTCAGATCAATTCAGCCTCCGTCTTGCTGCAGCTTTGGTAACTGTTGTGAGTTCCTGCAGAAGACCAAGCTCACAGCAAGACCAGCTGCTGTCTGGGACTAGCCCATAGGTCCCCTATATCTGCTCAAGTTCATGTTGACAGCAGCGATCTGCCTGACCATATCTCTGAAATGTAGCTCACAGCAGCCACATTACTGGGATTAGAAACACAGCTCTCAGAGGTTTCTAATGGCCCTGTGGGAGGGGTCTGCACAGTCAAGGTGGTAGGTCTGTAGATTGCCCTGTAGAGGGTCCGGACTAAGGCACAATGGTGGCTGCCTTTCCAGCCCTCGTTCAGATGCCAGGCAATGGAGACCTTTTCAGAATGAATCCCGTGCGAGTCTTTGACCCACTGCCGATGTCCCGGGTGAGTGTCCACAGGTCAGAAAACCTTTGCGCGGGTCCTTCAAAGGGACATCTAAGAGTTCAGTCACCCTCCGTCTCACCTAGACGGCTAGAATCCCTTCTAGTTTCTACAGTAAGAGTTATTGGAATCTTCTCTTCCCTGGGCTGGGACCCTGTGCTGGAGAGTCCCCAGATGAGACCAGGACCCCCCTCTCCCTCAGGAGAGCCTCTGCAGCCTCACTGTCCCTCCCAGTGATCCTCCACCACCCACGGGTGTGGGTCCAGCCCAATTCACGACTTCACCCCTCCTACTGGCTTCGATGTGGCTCTTTGTTATTATCAGATGTAGGTGTTATGATCAGCTGGACTTCAGGTGATTCTCTGCATTGGTTATTTTATAGTTTGGTTGTAATTTCAGTGCGGTCCTGGGAGGAGACGAACCCTGCTTTTACCTGGTCCTCCATCTTCCCTCTATCAATTATGTTAACTTCAAAGCAAAGAGCAGAAGCTGAACATCTGGTGACTTGTTATTATTTAAGCTATAACTGTTTTGTGCTTACTAGCTACATTTTTCAATTATCTCAAGCACAGTGTACTTTTACACATTTTTTTCTGGAACTTGCTTTACAAGTGGGCTGTCAGGATATGACTAACATCCTTTATGATCTTTGACTATAAGTGACTAACATATTTTCTTAATCTTTAACTATAAGCTATGTGACAACCAAAACAATTGAAACATTTAGTTAAAGCCTATACCTATATCTCTAGACTGTATGACCTAATATCTAAACATGTTTACTGTTAACAGCTGGTTTCAGTTCCTTTTGTCCCTTAGTCATAATAGAATATTTAAGACATAGGGCTTTAGAATTGGACTCCCTGGGTTCATATCCCAGTTATGTTACTTACTAGCTGTGTGACCTCTCTCAGTCAGTTTCCTCATCTGCACAATTGAATTAATTCATAGGATTGTTGTGGAAATTCAGTGTAATAACACATAAAACACTCAGAAGCATGCCTTGCACATTGTAAATGCACATAAAATTTTAGCAAGTTTTTGTATTATGTGTTAAATACACTTTGTGTGTGTGTGTGTGTGTGTGACCATTGCGCAAACTCTTTCTCAAAATGCATTTTGAAATTTATGTGTGGGATTTGGGATTAGGTTTGGCTGCTAACAGGAAGCTCAAGATGGCTATGGTTTAATAAATAAACAGTAGTTCATTCTCTCTCAGAGAGAGTAGATATTCCAGGTCAGATATGGAACCATCAAAAACCCATGATTTTTATGACTTCCTGCTCTCTTATTCTTACATTTGGCTTGCATCCTTAAGGCCATTTTGTGGTCCAAGATGGCTGCTAGAGCTTCAACTATCATGTCCAAATTGTAGGCTAGGAGAAGGAAAGATAGAAAAGACTTCCTCTGAGCTGTTGTCTCTTTCCTTTATAAATAGTCTTCCCAGAATTCTTTTACACTTTCGCTAAGATCTTCTTATAAAGAACTTAGTCACATAGCCATACCTAACTGCAAGGGAGGCTAGGAAATGCAGTGTTCTGGTTGAGTTCATTGCCATTTCAAATAAATTCAAGATTCTGTTACCACTGAAGAAGGAAAGAATGGATATTGAATGGCTGTCATCGTTTCTGTCATAGCCTATTACTTATTGGCAAGAATAGCCAAGCAAATACTACTTATTATATTAAAAATTTGGAAATATTTTTGTGTTATAGCAACCTTTTCATTATAAAGAAACTCCTAGTAGAGACGTTTGAATTACACTGATGTCATTTAATTACCAAAATATTTTCTGAGTATAGCCAAGCTTTGATCACCCATTCTTGATATCTGGAATTATTTAGACTGGTAGTCCCATTGCTTTTGCTTAGATCTTATTTTGAAGTCATTCAGCATTTGAATTTCAATGGGAATGGATGCTTGGAAAGCTCCTACCTTCCTAAGCATTTGAAGCACTAATTCATAGCTTTCCTTATAGATATATGGCAGTGTATGGGAGAAACTACACCGGGCCTTTGCCATTTGGAGTGGCTTTGGTATGACCCTAACCGGCGTTCACACTTGTGGAGATTACATGTTCAGTGGCCACACAGTCGTCCTAACTATGCTGAACTTCTTTGTCACTGAATGTAAGTATCTTTTTAGTGCTTCTATGCGTATCAGATGACTAACTGCAGAGAAAGCTGCAGGAAGGGTATCAAGTATCTACAAAGGATGGGAGAAACAGACTGATCTAAGAAACGTGACTGAGAAGCATTGGAAGGAATGTGGTTTTAAAATAATCTTTCTGTCCTTTTCCCAGATACACCAAGAAGCTGGAATTTCTTGCATACTTTATCCTGGGTTCTCAACCTCTTTGGAATCTTCTTCATTTTGGCTGCCCATGAACATTATTCCATTGATGTGTTTATTGCCTTTTATATCACAACAAGACTCTTTTTGTACTATCATACTTTAGCTAATACCAGAGCATATCAGCAGAGTAGGAGAGCAAGAATTTGGTTTCCCATGTTTTCTTTTTTTGAATGCAATGTTAATGGTACAGTACCTAACGAATATTGTTGGCCATTTTCAAAACCAGCAATAATGAAAAGACTAATTGGATGAAGACTATCTTTGTTATGGGTTCATGATTAAATATACCGTACGTGTTGAAAGTGAATAACTTTGCTTTCTCCCCCTTGGTTGTTCCTGGATGCCTTGCTTTTTGGCTTATATGTTGACAAAGTTAAGTTCCCTGTTCTGAGCAAGGCTGCGATTATAGAAAGCAAGAAAGAAAAATCAAGAGTCCTTATATATCTGTTTGAACAGAGAGCTTAAGTCAGTGTGTTCTGCCCCTTCTCTTTAGGCAGAGGTAATGTAGTGATTGAAGTCAGACTGTTACCCTTAGCCTGTTGAATATTTGCTTATTGAACTTAAGCAAATCGATTTAAGCAATTTGCTGGTTGAAAATTTTTTTTTTTTTTTTTTTTATTTCCAGTAGGACTCCAGTCAGGAAATAATATTTTTTGAAGCTCTTTATTATTTTCAAAGGAAAAACCCCTGCCAAGTGAACAGCACTTGTTCTTTGAACTAATTTCTGCGTCTTTTTTAAAATGCAACTCTGGAAAGTGATCCGTTTTACTAACAAATAATTTTTGTCTTCGAAACCATCTTTAAGAAAAGTATATTGAACGTACCAGGATGCCTGAAACAAGAAGAGAAAGGGGCCATAATGAGGTGACAAAGTACAAATATAGTACTGGCATTTTTCACCAAAGATGCAATGAAAGATACAGTTGCTATTTTGTTCTGAGAGTTCAGTATTCATGAGGGGAAAATGACCTATAAATGAATTTTAGTGATGTAGGTACCTGGAATAACTTTGTGCTATAGCTGTTAGATGACAGCCCAATTTTAGGCTTTTTAATGGTAATATTTAATGAGCAAAATAGTGGAGTGTTTTACCAGATGTTAGATAAAGTTCTTATGTCCTTAAGTAGGGAGATATGCATGCAAAAATTTTTTTCTCTTTCTGAAAAGAACTTTATAAAAGGGTACAGACATAACGTAACTTTTTAGTTTTTGAAATTTCTTGTTCTTGACCATCAGAAGCAATCACAGACATATATGGATATGAGAAGATTTTGTTTTTTAGCTTTACAAATACAGTTGTGTACATACATTCTTTCTGTTTAGTCTTAATTTGGCATTCAGGAATTGATATAGATTAGTTGCTGTTTACAACACTAGAATTTAGTACCTTATGTAATTTAAAATTTGATCTGTGTGATAACTTTTGTCACTTCACTTTTAATGATTTTATAAAGTAGTTATGACAATAGGATGATTGTATAATTGGAATTTGAACCCCAACTTATGAATTTAGCCACTTAGAATATTAATTGTGTAGTTTTTACATTCCATTTTAAAACAAGGAGTTAGAAAAGGTGCTGGCATATTGAGGTCTAAAATCGGGCCCTCTTAACAGGAGCCTGCTCCTTATATGGGTAAAATATTTTATTTTTGCACTTTGAGTCATATTCCCACCCCTGTATAAGCTATGGAGGACTCTCGAATGGTTTGGGCAGGAAAGGAATATTATGTGAACAAGTTTAGCCAGTGCTGAATGACCCCAGTTTGGATCTGCTCTGACCATCATTTTTTATTTCTCACTTGAGAAATGGCACAAAGCAATTCAAGTTTTATTATGCTTTTAAATCTCATACTTCAGAATCTTATAATATCTTAAATTGTTGTTTCTATTACATGCTAGAGAGAAACATATCAACATTTCATCTAAAGAAACTGCATAATTATGAAGGGTGAAGGATACTTCCTATGCCAGTTAGAGTAGTTTGACCCTTGAGGTCAAAAGATGTGTTACTGCCATTTTTTCCCAAATGACAACAGGACTGAATTTAGCTAGAGACTAATGTTGGCTTTTGGAAAAATGTTTGAAAAAAATCTGTGGTGATATTAATTCAAAAATGTTAAGTAGCTACTTCATAGTAAATATCTTAACATCAGTCCTCTTTCTAGAACAAAATAGAAAAAAATAAATTGAAGCTAATTTGCAGAGCTATTGACTTTGCGAGTGCCTAACAGCAGACTGCTGGGAAGATTGTAAAATAACTTTTCAGCTTTGCATTTATCATATTTGTTTTGAAGAAAAGGTAAGCTAGACTTATAATTTATTGTTATAACTCTTACAAAGCAGTGTTTACATAAATCAATCATCTCCTAGTCTCTTTCTTGAAAATTGAGACAAATTTTTTTTCCTTAATGTGAAATCTATATTTTACTCGCTTTTTGTTTTGTCCAGAAATTTCCAGACTTTGGTTTTTGTTTTGTTTTTTTCTTTGTTAAAATCTAAACCACAACGAATGTTTTTACATTTACATTTTGGGTGTGAATGTGGCTAGGTAGAGAAGCTACACGCCCTAGATCAACATGTTTTTTGACATTGTAATAAGTTCTACAGTTGCAGACCTCAGTATAGAAGGCACCAAGACGGTTTTTGGTTTGAGGATGCAAACTGGAGATTATATTGAAAGTCCTTGATGCATTTTCTATGTTCCTGGTGTGGACTTTTTTTTTTTTTTTTTACAGTCCATTGCAGGACAGTGTTACTGAAGAGTAATCGAAGTTTATAGGGAGTAGAATGTTTTGAAGATGGCATATTTGCTGTTATCACCAAATAATTTGGGAGGTATTTTATTGGCTATGCTACAGAATTCTCAGCATGCCTATCCTCTCCTTATTCTCTGTGGCCAGCATTATTAGAGTAAAAAATACAACTTTCAAGTGGTGGAACTATTCATTAGTATCCTTTTAAATCAGAAAGCAGTGAGCTTAGCCTTAGAATCAGTCAGCTAATAACTGTGGACTGTTCGCCAGGAAAAAACCATTGACTGAGAGACCTGCTGGTAGTGTAACTTTGACACTGCAAGTGGCATTCTTCTCTACCCTGTACTTGCCTGGTTGTTGTTACTTAGAATTCCAAAAATTCTTTAGCTTCAAAATGGAGAACAGGAGAACCAAATGCTTTTATGGCTGATATGAAACAGTCTGTTTTAGGGACATCCGTTTGGAAAGTATTATTTATATATTCAAAGTCATATTAATAACACTAACTGCTTTGTATTCAGCAAAAGTCATTTTCACCATTATGAAACATCGGAAAGTTTCACAGTAAACTTTTTTAAGGATCCTAATTCCAAAATGCTTGAGAACATTAACTATATTCTTGTTTTAAACCCTCTGACCTAATAAAGTTAATTATTTGTTAGTCTTTTTGTAGACAAGTTATCCTTTACTAAAAGTAACAATGGTAATAGTCATTTGTCAGATCTTTATGGTATTCAGGCATTTGAGACAAGAAAGCTCTCGTTTAGAATAGTTCAATAGCTTTCTCAAACAGTATCGGTTTCATTTAGATAGTTTCAATGCCAACTTTACGTGATATTTAAGATAGTTTGCATTTGTAAAAAATTTAGCCTGAATTATCCCTATCGCTCTGTAGAGAATTATTAGCAACATCAAAAGTCAGGCTGCTTCAGGTGACCAATGAGAAAGGAGAGGGAGAGGTTCTTTTTCCCTCTCTGACATTAAGTGGCTTTGAATGACTGAAATTACTGTGGAAGTAGATTTTGGTCCCCCTCTCACCTACCCCTCATCGCCAGCAAATGCCACAGTTTCAAGGAACTAAAATGTGGCCTGTTACTTTGTATCAAGTTAAATAAAAATATCTATGAAATCTATAAGCCATAATTCAGCTACCATTAAAGTTGGTTTTTAGAATATGTCCTGCCCTAAATTAACCAAAGGACTTTTTATTCAGTGTACTCCATGTTTAAGCATAAGAAAGCTTTGTGCAAGATATGGAGAGAGAAAGAGTACTGTTAATTTCATTGTTATTTCAGGTCTGTTTGAATCTGAACTACTGGGTTGTCCGAACCTAACCAAGCAATGTTATTAGTAATATTATCTTTAAATTGCTTAATTTTAACATTTTTTAAATTTAGAGAATCTATGAATTGTTAGGATAATTGAAGTATTTCTGATATGGAACAAAGGAAGTAGAAACTGGTACATGATGGGGGAAGCAAAATTAGCTTGGATTAAAGTGGGCATGTTTCAGGAATTCTACCTAAATGTCACCCTATCCACAGAGAAACTAGTGTTACTTGAAGATGTGAAAGTTCCTGTGGTAGCCATACCTTGAAGCACACAGTATTGTATATAAGTAAATATCTTGATTCTAAATTAAATCTAGATTTAACTAATATATGTTATTTTATATCTTTGTTGTATTAAAATGTTTTAAAACACTAAAAATAAAACATTTGAAAGTTGGTTTACAGTCTCTTATTTGTCTTTGCATTATTAATGCAGCCGGCCTATTTTTTAATACAGTGAATTTTTATTTTTGCAAATGGTTAGGCCCTACAACTTTAAATCCAAATGTAGTATCTAGTCTCTGGCATTTTCTAATTCTTAGTTGTTCCTTAGATAACTCATTTTCCCTTTCCCCTTTCTTTTCTGTAAACTAGGGGGAAAAGTGACCTTCCTCAGGATATTAGAATAATTGTAGATTAAGTTGAGAGGGAGCAAATAACTATTCCTGGACACATTAAAGTTTTTCTTTGTTATTTATTTATTTAGTTAGTTTTTTTATTTATTTTAAGTGTAGATTATATTGGAAGATAACCATCATCCTGTCAGGTCAGCTTTGGAGATAATGATGAACAGAAAAAGAAGGGAAGCAGTTGTGAGGGGTAGTCCAGTAGCCTAGAATCATGGAGAAGTGGAACCCTAAATATTGTCACTGGTGCAGGACCACATGAGCTTAATCCACAATTGATCTTGTCTTGGTTCCATAGTGTAGCGGTTAGCATGTCTGCTTTACACAACTGAACTTGTCTTCACGATTACTAATAACTGTAGCCTCTCTGGTGCTGGCCCCAGCTGCTCTTTCTCTCAGGAACTCTAGAACAGAATAGTCCAGAACAGACCTAGAGGCTGCTTGGTGGAGAAGAAAATGCACTGGATTTAAACTCTGAGGTCCTGGGTATAAGTTACACCTCTATCGCTGAGTAAAGTTGGCCTTTTCTTCCAGCCCCACTTAACCTTATGTGTAAAATGGCGGGGAAATGCCTACCTCATAGATTGTATTAAGGGCCAGATTATGAAAGTACTGTAGCCTTGCTGGCCCAGTACATGGTACATAGTGCTGAAATAGTAATTGAATTTAGGTCAATAAAATAGAGCTTATGTCCCAGGGAATTAATAATCTAGCTGGCAAGATGACATAAAGGGCTAGCTAATGACATTCATTGGTGGACTAGACCAGCAGTTTTAAAATTCCTTGGCTGAACTTCTTCATGGGGAAGGGAAGGGAGTTGGAGCTTGTACCATTTTCTCCCAAAGTTGGTGTTTTACATATTTGACTTTCTTAGTTTCAAACAAACAAACAAACAAAAAGGTGTGTGTGGGGAGGTGAAGATAGGGGAAGGAAATGTTTGGAAACGACTGAGGCAATAGACAAAATTATTTTCTTCATTTCATGGTAGCTTAAAAGAGGAAGGGCTCACTGGGAGCTGAGGATCCAAGAAGAATTCACTAAGCATGTAAAACTTGAACCGAGCCCTCCCTGAAGGATAATTCATAAGAATATAATGAAAAGTTTAGAGAGTTCTAATTGAAAATGCATTTTTTGGATTTATGCATTTTTTGGATTTATTTGTGTGTGTATTAGGGAGCTGTTGAGGGGATATGTGTTTGATTTTATAATAAATGGAAGCATTGGGAATGCCTGTTGCTAGAGTCTAAATTGTGGGGACAAGTATAAGTAGTTCTCTAAAACAGGAATTGGTAAAGGGTAGAAGTGTAAGTCAAAAAGAGAGAGATAAGATGGTGAAAAGTACACAAAGATAACTGGAGATGAAAGGAAGGCTAGAGACTCCAAGATAATATAGGTCAAGGAATCAGGACCAGGCACAGCTTGTAGGAGGCCTTTGCCCCTAGTTGAGGAAGGTCAGGACACCAAACAAATGAGCTACCAACTGCTACTGGCTGGTGTGATATGAATCTAGAATATATAACTACGTTGTATGCAGAATTGTCTTTCTTGTAGTTGTGTGCCTAACCCACCCTTCAAGTGAGGTGGGAGCCGGCTCTGGTGGAGACTTGAGGAGGGTGCTGGGGTAAGAGAATGCCTCAGGGGAGCTCAGTTATCACCTTCAGCTCTAACTTTGAAGAAGACCAGATGATAGCTTTAAGACCTCTGCTAGGATAGCATGATATTTAGGTGCTATATGTTCTCAGCTCATAGGGCTCCCTACGAGAGCCAGAAATACAAAACCACCATGACCTGTTCTATACTTAAGAGCCCTGGATTCACTCTAAAGAAAATACCTACACCTAATGGTTTTTAAATACAGACTAATCAGCAGTCTTCATCACTAAGACATCAAAGTGCATGAAATTTGATCCTATTTTTCCACAAGAACTGATTTTGAGGCTTAGCTGGGGAGCATTCTGGCAGGAGTGATGTAATTCGAGGGACTGCAACACGGTTGAAATTTCACATGTAGAAATTTGATAAGCCTGACTGTCCAGGCAGGATTCTGAATTTTCTCTATTGATTCCACAGTGGTACTAGAGTTTCCTACTATATTTTTAAAAAGTTATTAATTGTAAGTAAATAATTTATGAACATGGTAACAGTATATAGTGAAAACTCTTTTCCTCTCACCCCTGCACCTTTTGTGCTTCTTCCAAGAGGCAACCATTTGAACTCGTGTGTTTTCTATGCATATACAAACAAATAAGTATTTTTAGTTTTTAGTTTTACATATTTTACAAATTGCAGCACATACACGTACATGCAAATATATACATGATTTTGCACCTTGCTTATTTCACTTAATGTGCTTTCCCTCCAAGGACACACTTTAGTTGAATTAGTTGAGTTTATTGCTCATTGCTGTGAGGAAAGAACACATACCATGAAGAATTATAGGGCATTTCAGTGTTGGAAAGGGCTTACTATGATTTGGGTTTGGATTAGATGGTTTTTGGGCAAAGTTTCAAGGAAGCGTGGATTTGCTCTGGATTGGATGCTTTCAAGGATGCTGGGGGCAATTCTATGATTGTGTATCTTAATCTTAGCAATAAGGCAGGAGGAATGAATCAAGGCTAATGTTAAAATTGATAAAGAAACAGTAGTCATATTAGCCAGGATAGAGGGATAATTGGTCGTTTTTGCTGACTCGGTAATGCTTATGTTTTTATCTATGTTCAGACATGATTACTGAGTAGTCTTGTTTTTGTCTTTATCACAGTCACAGATCTCTTGTCTAATGTTGGTGTTGTGTGAATTTTATGTCAAGGGGAAAACAATAAGGCCCATCTGTGAGTGCCAGGCCAGCCTCTAGCAACACCTAGTTGTGGCTAATGGTACCAGGAGCTGCTTTTCTCTTTCTCCGATGATATATTAGTGTTCTCTCCATTCAAGTACATAAGGAATGAGATTTGCTTCATTCTCGTTAATGAAAGCTTGATATTTCATTGTATGGATGTCATAATTTGTTACTCATTCCCTGAAAGATGGGCATTTAGATTGTTTACAATTCAAATAGTGCTGCAATAAATAACATGTTACTTTGCATGTGTACACGTTTATGAGGAGAATAAATTGCTAAAAGGGAAGTTGTCGGATCCAAGGTTTTGTGCATTTTAAATTTCATTAGATATTGTCAGATCAACTTCAGTAGAAGTTGGGCCAATTTATTCTTTCACTAGCAACGTATGCGTTTTCCTGTTAATCCACATATTGCCAAACAGTGTAATTACTGAATTTTCTTATTTTTGCCAATCTGATAGGTTTAAAAATGATATCATAATTCCCTTTCTACATAAGTAAGCTGCAGAAATATTTTTATTTTATTTTCATTTATGTTTTATTTTAAAATTTTTATTAAGTTTATTGGGGTAACATTGGTTAATACAATTACATAATTTTCAGGTGTACATTACAATTTGACAACTATATATTCTATTGTGTGATTACCACCCAGAGTCCAGTTTCCTTCAGCTACCATATATTTGATCCCCTTTACCCACTTCACCCTCCCCTGGCCCCCTATATTTGACCTCCTTTACCCTGTCAACCCGCTATATTTGACCTCCTTTACCCTGTCTGCCTCTCTCCTCCTCCCCCATCCCCTACCCTCTGGTAACGACTAGTCCATTGTCCATGTCCCTGAGTCTCTATTTGTCCTGTTCATGTGTTGCTTTTAGGTTTATATCCCACATATAAGTGATAACATGTGATTTTCAACTTTTTCTGTCTGGCTTATTTCACTTAGCATGATTATCTCGAGGTCCATCCAGGTTGTCGCAAATGGCAGTATTTCATCGCTTCTTATGGCTGAGTAATATTCCATTGTATATATGTACCACAGCTTTTTTAGTCACTCATCTATCATAGGGCACTTCGGTTGCTTCCATGTCCTGGCCACTGTGAGTAGTGCTGCTATGAACATCGGTGTGCAAATATCTTTTCAGATATGGGTTTTCAAGTCTTTGAGATAAATACACAGTACAGGGATTGCTGAATGATATGGTAGATCAATTCTTAGTTTTTTGAGGAACCTCCATACTGTTTTCCATAGTGGTTGTACCAATTTGCAGTCCCACCAGCAGTGTATGAGGGTTCCTTTTTGCAGAAGTATTTTTAAATAGTAATATAATAAAGGAATGGTGGAATGGTTATAACTTTTAGTATGCAAATCATTCTGAAGATTTAACTGAATTACAGATTGTCATATATTTTGTTAAAAACACATGACTATAAGATGGGAAAGGAAGGTAATTTAGTAGATCAAGGACTGTTTCTCCCATTTTATTTGTGGCATAATCTTTAACTTGGCCATCTCTTGCCATTGGAGAGTAGTGGCTTTTTCTGATAATTGTCTTCCCTAAGCAGCCAAAGGAAGCTACGTCCTGTCTGGTCTAAGGGAAAGTCTGAAGAACTCAGTTGCTCTCACTGTTTAAAGTTCTGTAAAGGGTAAGTGTTAATACCTGTCTGCCCACCAGCAGCTACTGTTGGATCTGCCATCACCTATGAGACATTCCAAGGACCCAAATTTACTTGTCTCAGGTATAGGGCTCCATTATAGATGTGTAGAACCTGAGGTATGGAAGATGTTTTGAAAGAATATTTAGCAAATATTTATTAAACACCTACTACATACCAGGCACTATTTAAACACTGGTACATTAGTGGTAAACAAAACAAAGTCTCTGCCCTCGGCAAGATTACTTTTGAGACAATAAACAAATATATGAGAAAGAAAAGCATCCCTGACAGGCATCATATAGTAACTGGCCTAGTTACAGTGGTGTTCCCCTACTGAACATAAACACTGTTATAGAATATCAACATAGGAAGAAGGTTCATGACCATGACAGACCATCTTCACTTGTAATCAGGCCTGAACAGATACTGCAACTCAAAAATAATCATATACCCCTCTCTCCCAATTAATATGTGTAACTGAGATACTGAATTGCCCCAGCTTTCTAAAAACACTCACTCCAGAATAACACCCCACTTTTTACCTGACAGCACTAAAAGGCCTTCAACGGAGGTGACATTTGAGCAGAGAGTAGAACCATGGATATCTAGGGGGAAGAGCAAGTGCACTGGCCTCTGGGGCATGTTCTACAAACAATTCAGAGGCCAATTTGGCTTAAGAGTCAAGGAGGGAAAGTGTGATTGGAAGTGAACTTAGAGAAGTAGCGGGGCTCCAATCATGCAGGCCTCAAAAGTCTTGATAAGGACTAGATTTTGCTTCAAAATGTTCTAGGAAGCCATTGAGAGATTCTGGTTTTGTGTGGGGGAGTGACACTGCCCTTAGGCTAAGGCAGAGAAGGCCTCATCCACCCACCTCCTTCGATGTGGGGAGAATGCACCATGATCTCTCAAATGCTGTGGTGAAATGAGGCAGCAGTGGATATAATAGGAAACAAGATTTGTCTTAACTTTAGTTTACTTGAATAAAAAATTAACAGGCTGACATCAATCTAGAGTTATGAGAATCCTGTTTTTGCTTGAGGTTGGCTTTTGCAGGTGGGTACCAGCAGAGGGTGCTACAAACCTCTAGCAGCTGGTATGCCTTTGTCGCTTAGGCATAAAATGAACTACGAAGTTACTTTTTTGAAAAAAAAAAAGTATAGTGTGCACAGCAGAATCACCTGGCTTGTTAAAACACAACTCTAGACCCGACCTCCTGAGTTTGAGTATGTGAATGGGAGAAATTCTCATTTCTAACAGGTTCTCAGGTGATGCTGATACTCCTTTTCAGATTGGTTCTCTCTCTGGAGGTGATCAGAATCACCTGAAGAACCTTTCAACTTGTCTGAGGCACCTTCCCCTAAGGGCATTTCAGAATGGGGTGGAGTGAGAATGCAGATGTTTGCAAAGTTCCCTAGTTCGCTCCTCCCTCCTCTTAGGTGTCTGGGAAAGTACTCTGTAAATTGAAGCTCTATACAAATGATTACCTAAGCATAATACTTAGCTTTTTTATTCCCCCATTCTATCTTTTAATTTTGGTTTCCAGTTGAAAATTACTAGTGTATAGAAATACAATTGATTTTGGGATGTTGACCGTTTACCCTGTGATAAATATTCTATATTGCCAAACTTATGTATTAATTCTAGAAGTTCTTTTGAAGATTCCTTAGGAGTTTTTACGTAGTTGTAGACAGTCCCCTCATCTGTGAATAGGGACAGTTTTATCTTTCCCTCACTTCATCTTGAACTCTTGTTTCTCTGGTGGCCAGAACTAGATCTGCTGACCCTATTCTGTCAAGATATTCATGAGCACATAACGCACCGATTCACAAAGCAATTGGCAGAATTCTGAATCCTAAGTAACCACTGAGGACACTTAGGGGAAAAACATCTGAAATCTGATAAGGGTGCTGGCCCTAAGATGAGAGAGACCTAGCCTTGATGAAATATGTTCTCATTGGCCAAGATCTCCCAGCTGAGCATAGTCCCCATCTGACCCACCAACTGATGCAGCTGTATGAGTAAGCCCGAGGGAGACTAGGAAATGAACTGTCAGTCACTATGCAGAATCATAGACATAACTTGTTTTAAGCCACTATGTTTTGGTATGGTTTGTTAGGTGACAATAGATAACCAATATACCTAACATTTTATTTCTAAATCCCCTTCTCATTGGTCTATATATATCGAGAGGCCTGGCTCTACTTCTTTAAGAGGTCAGAGTGTGTTTTTCCAGCTTTCTTGGCCAATATTCAGTTTCATACTGTCCTGAATGTTTTCACGAGTCTAGTCTTGGCTCTGCGGCTGTTATATATTAAATGCAGTCTCTGTTGAGTCACTTGTGCATTCTCACTTGGCTTTGCCTGGTATTAAATGGACCAATACATAGGCTTTTAAATTTTTTCAATTAAATCACAGTGTTAGACTCCTGCCAAAATGGAATAATAGGGACCAGATTTACCTTCCCACTTTATTGATGCTCCCTAATTTGTCACCATCATCCTAAATAAGATACTCCGAATGTGATGTGGATCCAGTACTGAGGACAGCCAGCCCAGGCTCCTCTCGATCTGGACTCTATATGTCTATCGTTTCATGCTTGTAATTTCGTGAAGGATGTAGAACCTGAGCAGGGACTGTCTGTAGTAGGTTGTGATCTGGTCTCCAGCCTGCCCTTACTAGGCAACCTCTCTTTCTGCTATCTCTTCCTCTAATATTCCATCAGTTGTAATTTCCATTCTTGCCCTATTATTTACAGTTTGTTGGATATGCCATGCTGTACCATGCCTGGCATCTTATGTGCTACCCTTCCCTTCCTTATCTGTTGCACAAACATCCTCCATTTTTAAGAATCTGTTTGACTCTGAGGCCTTCCTGATGTTCTCAGGTTGAACTGACTCCATAACTCCACTGTCCTTTGTTCATACAGCAATCCTTACGCCTATAGAACATTATAATACTAGTTTGTGTTTGTCTCCCTTTCTAGATCATAAATCTCTAGGTCAGTGTCTAACACATACTAGTTGTTTAATAAATATTTGTAGAAGAAAGCAAGAGAGGAAGAAATGTGTGTCACAAAATCTGAAATAACAGGGATTTCCCCCTGTCTGGAAGAATAAGCCCATACAAAAGCCGATTGTTCTGAGTGATGAGTACAGTAACTTGACTTCATGCTAACAGAGCCATTGAAGCATTAATTAGGACTTAACTAAATTTGAAGGATTAGCAAGTTGGATAGGTTATACCATTTATAAACATAGGGTTTGTCCAACTAAAATACTGTGATATAAACAAGACTAAGTATTTAAAGTAACTTTTAACACCTGACAAGTAACCCTTTCTATATCAAAATTTGATAGACTGAATTAGAAAATATTCTCATCTGTTCATTAAAACAGATTTCTCTTAAGACCTATACTGAGGAGCAATTTATTAGCATAGTTCCATTAGATTCCTGAAAGTAATAAAACTGAATTTCTTTTAATATGCTTTATGAGTCAGTCAAAACAACTCTTGTCAGTTAGACCTAGTTAATCTGAGTTAACTATATTTGAAGCCTTTGGCACTGCAGAGAGCAGAATGATTCATTCAAAGGGTGTGTCTTTGTAATCTGTCTCATAAAATTGCTGAAAACTCAGAAAACTGATGCTGTTTTGGAAGAGATGAAGGAAGTGTTCCTGGTAGACTTTGACCTCTCGATTTGAACCTCATGAGCTTGGTGGCTTTCTTCTTGTAGGGGAGCCATAGCAGCAGCAGCCTTGACTCTTAACAGGCATCCCTTCCAACCTTCCCTTCCTAAAAAAGAAAAAAAAGAAAAGAAAAAAGAAAAAAGCTCACTTCTATATACATATCATACCCATAGAGTTTCCCTTGGCACATGGGCCTAAAATGAAGAAAAACACAAACTGGCCATGGAGGGTCATCCTGTGAGAACAAAGGGTGTTACCTAGGGGAGGAAACCTTGCTACACGTGAACACACTTGCCTATTGGGAGAGCACAGAGTGCTGGTCTGTGCCTGCCAACCAGGGCCTTAGGCATTTGTTCCAGCTATGACTTTTCTACTCTTTGCTAAAATGTCCTGGAGCTGGGGTTTGAAGGACCTAATGAGGCTTTGGGCAGAGCTGAGGGGAGAGCGAAGGCCTCTCCTGCCACTGGAGAACAATGCCAGGCTCCTGGCACAGGTGATGTCTTTCCTGAGCCTCCCCAGAGGCAGAGCCATAGGCTACGCATATAGGCAGAATATCTAGGAATTCCAGTAGCTTCCTCCTTCAAAGACCTACATCCGGTTACTTTGGGGGCCGCCACTGCTATGCTATGGTTTCCCCAACCAAGTCAGATTCCATGAGGAAACTCTAAAACCGAGGTGGCCTGATACTGTGCACTGAAGGAGAAGGCAATACTCTGAACTAGGCAGACAGCCCTGGTTCTGGGTGTTCTAATAGTGTCCCATCGTCGACACATTGTTTCTCATGGATCTTGGTAATTGCCTTCCTTTGCTTTCCTGCCATTTTTTTTCTAGTTGCGCTGATCGTGGTATGAAGCTTGCACTGCTAAAATAGCCCTTCCAGGTTGTGTTTACAGGGCATGCAGTGCCAACTTCTGCAAAAGGGCCTGGGGGTACACCTTTGGTATTACTGGCCCTCTTCCAGGCAGTTATTTCTGAAATCAGATTCTTCTATATATTTAAATATATAATATTATAATGTAACTATAAACATTTTCTATTTTATACATATATTATATACTTTGAATATTTATTTACATTTCTTGTACCACCGGCTGACTCTCCTGATTGGCTCTTCTTCTTCTCTGAGATGCCCCTTTCTTTCTGCAAATGGCCATTTTCCCCCCACTCAATTTAACAACTGTTTGTCAGTCTGCTATGAATAAGATCTATATTTCAAGTCCTTCAGGGTTGAGTTAAAGATGAAAATTACACTGTCTCCCATCATGTTTATGATCCAATAAGGAGAAGTAAAAAGAAAAGTACACAAATGACTGTAAATAATCATAATCATTGTGTTTATTGAGCACCTGCTATATGCTCAGTGCTTTAAATGTGATATTTCATTTAATCCTTGCAAGCCTTGCAAGATAATGCTGTCATCCCCCATTTTGTAGCTTGTCGAGGAATTCCTTAAGGTTATAGTGCTAGTAAGTGACAGAGCTGGTATTTGAATGTGGGTCACTGTCTTCCAGAATCCATGAGCTTCCCTACTGTAGTACCAAGAGGCCTCACAGTGCAGACCATAAAAATCAGATGCCATAAAAGTGATGTGAGGCTTCAAGGAGTAGCTGGATCTAGAAATACTTATGAACACATTTAAGATAGGTGTACTAGTTTACATCCTCCAAGCAGCAAAGGCCAAGATGGAATTAAATGTGCAAGAGATTTATTGAGGGATATGCCTATGATGGACAAAAGAGAAACAGTAGAAGCTTCAGATTTCAATACAGGATGGAAGCAAGATTGAGTAGGAAGACTCTCAGATGGCAATGCAGTTCTAAGAAAATTTTGGCTAGGCCGAAGGTGTTTCCTCAAGCCAAAGTCATCTGTTAGAGGAATCACACGTTTTGTAGGGACCTACATGAGTGCCCTCGCCATGCTCGTTCATCTGCTGGGAGCAGCCTGTGTGACTTCACTGGATCCAGAGGGGCAGCCCCTGGAACAGCGAGTCTGCTGTGCTCCTCATAGCAGCAGATCTGAACAGTGCATTTTCATGGCTGCCATGATGGGCTTAGAAGAACTGGCTAAGTTTCAGGGTTAGCTATGTTGAGAATGACATTTGAGATAGCACACCTTCTATGGAACACTAGTCTCTCAATATTCTTCTTCAAAAAATTGGGAACATATTGCTTTCTTCTCTCCGAGACTCATCGTGCACAGTAATTCAAGGCTCTGAGAAGTTCCACTTTAAAAAAATGGGTTAACCTTGGTTTAATCGAACAGTTCCCAAACCTATTCGATCTCAAAGCTCCTTCTATATATTAATATGAATGCCCTGTGTAATTAATATTCAACAAAACTCTGTGCTTGCTTAGAAAATTAGGTTTAGGCCATCTTCTGCGGGGCTTAAGCATGGATTTAACCTGGTGCATGGGTTCCTTCATAGAATGATTCTGAAGAGAAGTTTCATTTACGCAGAGTTTGCTATCTGGCAGTGATGTATAGTGGAGATTGGAGCAAGAGGGTGGCCCTCAAAGTTTACCACTGATTACTTACAGCCATAACCAGCCCTAAGATTGCCCCATCTCCAGATATAGCATGTGAATCATTTGAAATCCAATTGCTTTAATTCCAACTAAAGGTCTAGGAGAACTTAAATTGCTGGGAGGGGTGGTAGGTCACCCAGTATCAAACTGACCAACCTCCTACAGCCATAAATAATGGCCCATTGTCCCTCTGGCTTCCTCATCAGCTTCGCTCTGTAATGAGTGTCCAGGCGGCTGCCAGCCAAGCTGCCCTTGTGACTTTCCCAGGCCTCAGAACTCTCCCTCGCCCTCTTTCCACTGATTCCCACACCAGCCCCAGAGACACAGGGCAGCCACACAGTAGATGCAGGCAGCTGTGGGATGAGAGTCATGAGACATTCTCAGCAGTAACCTAGTGACAAGTCTAGAGAAGCCAACTTCTCTTTCCCTCATTGTGGGGGCTCATGCCCTCGCCACAAATTTACTAGGGAAAAATTTTGAAGGCAACCATCTCTCTTAATGGACTATGGCAAGAATGGTCCAAAGCAGTGAAGTCTTTGACTGTTCCTTAAATACGATTAGTCACCCTCAGTAGGTAAGGCCTTGAAAATGGGGAAGCAATGTGGATGGCGGTTAAGAGCATATGCTCAGACAGACCCAGGTTTAAATTTTGTCTCCACCACTTAAAGAACTAGCTATGCATCCTGAGCTCGTGTTTAATATCTATCTATAACAGGTATCTATATAGTGCCTGTTTCTAGGGTTGTTATAAGAATTAAATAAAGCATATGAGGGGTTTAGAGCAATGCCTGGCACAAAAGAAGTGCCCGATGTATGTTACCTATGATTATTTTGATTGTGTTCATCATTACTGATGTCATCATTATTAAATACTGGATGGGTGACTGGGGATAGAGTTGAGTAAGAAATGGTTCTCACAAAGAGTTTGATAGAGAAGGCAGAAATCAGAGTATTAAAAAAAAAAAAAGACATGATATTAGGTAAATTTTACTTTAAAAAAGAACCATAAACCAATATTGAACTCTTAGTTAATGATATGAATGCTGAAGTATTTAGGGGTGAAGTGTGAAATGGATCCAAAAAGTAAGATGGATTGATGAATGAATAGATGGATAAATATGGGATAAAACAAATATAGAAAAAATGGTAATTGTAGAATCTAGGTAGTAGATATATGAGTGTTCATTCATTATATACTTCTTTCAACTTTTCTGTATGTTTGAAAATTTTTATAATAAAAAATTGAGAAAATATGTGATAAATGCCATAAAGTAACAAATACTATAGAAGCTCGGAGGAAGTAAATGAATGTATAGCTTATAAGTCAGAAAAAAACTGTGGGGGGAGTACATTTGAGATGGGCTTTAAAAGGATTCAGAGAGTTTAGCTCCAAACATTGGGATTGGGAAGCATTCTGGTGGGATGAACGCCATAAGCAAAGGCAGCGCCACTAAATCACTGCCTGTGATTTGGGAATAGTCTGTACCCTGACCTAGCACAGGTGGCACGTAGGAAACATGACTGCGATGGAAGGCAGAGCAGGATCGTTGTCCATCTTTCTTATATCAGGGACCTTATCCTATGAGTAAATGGGAACCACTGAAGTTTCTTGAGTAGGACCTTTCTGTATTTCCCAGTCACTTTGGGCTAAGGTTTCCCATAGAGGAAGATGTGAGCTTTTTCAAGGAACAAAACAATGTTTCACCAGTGTTCTCACTGGAATTCTGAGTAAGACCACAGGTTGCTGACTGGATGATAAATAGCTTTATATCAGTCTCTGCATCAAACCAGAAACACTACACTGGAATATCAATTGAGAGGAACTACATGAAGTTTGCACTTAAATTGTAATGCTTTAATCATTACAATTTATATTAAATACTAAATCAGAATGGAGTCCACCCTGCATGGGATCTGGAGAGCTATAGAAAGCTCCTCCTTTTCCCTAGTCACTGCTGGGTTTTGATAGACCATCTACATCAGTGCTTTTCATGCTTTAGTGTCCCTAAGAATGACAGCCCAAAATTGCATGCACAAAACCAGGCATATTGTCTTTTATGCATAATTTCAGGGATTTTCCACAAGTACTGGCTTGACTCTTGAGCCTAGTTAATCCTAGGATGCCCCTTAAATCCAGCTGCGGGTCCTAACTCCCCAAAATATTTTTAAGTCCCTCTATTCATCTGTGCTTTCCTTAGTTTTCATCCCAGTCCTGTCTGTGCTTCCTTATTCCTGGTTTGTCCTCCTACTGCTGCCCACCCTGCCACCTCAACCTATGGTGCCTTCAAGAACCTTGTTCTATTGTAAGCAAACTACCCTAAGCCCTCAGCTTCACCACTGAATACTCCTTCAGTCTCCTCACCTTAGCGCAAAACTACCTTTTCCTATAGATACTGGATCCCAGGGAAGACTGCTCATTCTCCTCCACCTTCCTCCACCCTAGGACTGGACCTGGGGATAGGAAGGGTGGCTGCTTTCTTCATTCTTCCGCTCTCCTATAAAATCACCTGCTTTGAGGTTCATGCCATCAGTTCTATTACCCTCTGCTTGTGTTATCTTTTATGACCAGCGTCCTGGTCACTCCCCTGGGTCCCCTGAGGACTTTGGTGCCTACCTCACAGTTTATCTGTCTACCTCTTATCCCAGTGATATCCCAGTGACTTCACTATCCCTGGCAACAACTGGCGCCTATCCTACCATTGTGTATTGGATATGTGGGGGCAGATAGCTCCAACAACCTACCCTCACCCATCGTCCTTGACCACCTCAACTCCAGTGAACTTCACTTCTACTCCACCCTTTCATGGCTACTCATCATCCAGAATGCTCCACTGCTAACTCTTACATCCCAGCATCCTATATTCTAACCATAACTACACTTATAGTCTTCTCTCTCACTCTCTCATCTCATCTCAATGTTTGTTTCAATTGCATGAAGACTCCCAGGCCTTGGCCTCAGTACTGCCCTTAAAACTGGGCAAGAGAAGCCCCACCCTGGGCCTCATAGTTTAGAGGGCCCTCTGCTAGCTAGATCGTGCCTATCCTATAGGGCGAGGAGTCTGCACGGCCAAGGGAACATGCCCACCGAAGCTCATGCCCACTCTCTCCATTTCTGGACCAAACTCTGGATACAGAAGATATCCGTCTTCCCTGTTGAAGAAGTCCTGAGCCTGCTTCTGGGGCCTGCATGGACTTCTTCCCCAGAGCCCTTTCTCCTGAGCATGGACTGAACTGCCAGCAACACACCCTAAGCCCGGGGGTGGTCAAGGAGCCTTTGTACGTGATGGGGGAGAAAGCTTGGATATGTGGCTGGGGCATACCTCTCACGTTGAGGAACAGCTTGGGACAGGGAGAGAAGGAATGTGTATCTAGGGCTGGCTCTCCCCATGTGACCTCATCTGGCACAAACAGGAGTAGGACTCAGTCTTCATAAAGGATCCTTCAAATTTTGCCTGACGAGATTTCAGAACTGCTGTGGACTCCTATATTAATCCTATCCTCCACCTTTTTGATCAAGGGTGTCTTTAGCAGTTATCCCGTGCCTCTCTCCCTGTGAGTGTTGGATGTGTGTGGGGCAGCTTGTTTCTTTAGTTCATAGGTCTTCAGATCAAAGGAATTGTACTGGAGTTGCTGTACCTGAGAAACTTCTTGCTGATGCTATAAAAAGGCTGGAGGTTTGGGGAGGGAGTTAGTATATTTTCTGTGTAGGAGAAATGTAAACAATGTGACCAGAGCATTGACTGTGGTGATTTAAAATATATCCACAAATTCTTCGACATTCCTTTCAAAAGATGGAGCCTAATTCCTCTCCCTTGAGTGTGGACTGGTCTTAGTAACTCACTTCTAACAAATAGAATAAGACAGTGTGATTTCTGAGGCTGGAACATATGAGACATTGTGGCTTCAGTCTTTCTCTCTTGGATCACCTGGTCTGGGAAAAGTTATCTGCCATGTCATGAGGACACACTTAAGCAGCCCTATGGAGAGATCCATGCAGTGAGGAACTAAAGACTCTTGCCAGGAGCCACTTGAGGGGGCCATCTTGGACGTGGATCCTTTAACATAGTCACCCCTTAGGAAGATTACAGCCCCAGCTAACATTTCCTCCCTCCCCACTGCATACAGCACCAGGTCTTCCTAGGTGGTCTCTCATCCAAGCACTAATCAGGCTCGACCCTGCTTTAGCTTCCGAGATCAGACGGGATCAGATGGGATCAGGCGTGTTCAGGGTGGCACAGCCGTAGACCCAGCTAACATCTTGACTGCAGTCTCATGAGAAGCTCTGAGCCAGATCATCCGGCTAAGCTATTCCCTAATTTTTGACCCACAGAAAATTTCAGATAACAAAATATTTGTTATTTTAAGCCTTAATTAACAGTAACTAATACTCCGTCTTTACCTCTCTCGACTGCTCCTCAGGATGTGCTACTATTAAGCACTCCCTCCTGGACCTCCCAGCGCTCTCCCCTTTTGGCTTCTAGGAAGGTACTCCCTCTTGAGTTTTCTTTTAGCCTCCTGGCCAGTCTTTGTCAGTTTTCTTCACTAGCTCCTCTGCTGTTGCCCTGAAACACTAATGCTCCTAAGGCTTCCACCATTTTTTCCTACCCTATTTCTCATTGACTTTAATCATATCTATGGTTAATCATAATTAAAATTAAAAATTTCATGCCAGTGTCTCTTACCCAGACCTTTCTCCTAGGCTTCATAACTTCCTATTGGACAACTCCATTTAGATGTGGCCCCTGGCTTTTCATACTTATCTGAAATTGAATCATCCTCTTCACCCTCACATCTGTCCCTCTTCCTGTAGCTCTTCCCACAAAGGAGTATAACCTTTGTGCTCCTGGTTTTTCGAGTTAGAAATGTTGCTCCCAGTCACCCTAACTCCTCCTCACTTGCTACTTTCAGGGCCTTCAGCTTTCGACTCCAGCCAACATCTTTAGATTAATCTCTCAACTTTTTCTATAGGTTTTTTTTTTCAGCTTTAATTAATTAATTACTTGTAGTTTCCAAATGATTTTTGCCACTTCAATCCTGGTATGGCTTTGCACATGCCTCCTTCTAGAATTTTGCTTTTCAATCCTTGACCTATTGGCTTTGTCACTTTCAAACTTTAGTGCAAGTGTTTCCTCAGACTGTGCCCACAGTTCTCTTACGCTTATATTTAGCATTGTAGTTGCAACTCCTGAATTCTCCATCCTTTGCTGTGTGAGACAATTCTCCCTGGTGTTTCTGCATGTCTTGTGACAGCTTTGATCTCAAACTATCTATTTTGCTACGTAAACATCCTTAGGAGCTAGGGGTAGTGTCTCCCTCTAGGGTAGAGGGCAGATTTTATTTCCTGGGAAGTATACGATTGTCTCCCTCTGGGGCAAAGGTTGGGCAGGTTCGTTAGCAGCTCCTTATAAGAGAGGGAGTTTTCTAACCTCAGGATTCTGCAGCTGTGACACAAACATATGGTGCGCACAGCTTCTACCTAGGGTGGTCTGAATCACCCTTGTGGGACACAGATGGCAAGGAGAGCTGCTCTGAACACAGAGCTTATGCTCTCTGCCGTACCACAAGTAGCGAAGTCCTTTGTCTCTAACCTTCGAGTTTTATGCTTCTGTCATAATCTACGAACTTATGAAACTATGGCAGACTAACTTGCTAGCTTGCAAGTAGGGTAAAATCTTGGACCCTCCACAGTTCTTGATACCTCTACACACACTTGACTGTAAGTGCCTTGAGAGCAGAAACTGTATCTGAATGGATCTTGCTTCCCCTTTGGGTGACACAAGGTAATGCTGCTTTGGTCTAAAGGGCTTTGGATGTAAGTACTCATATATATTTACTGAATCCAACTTTGAAATAAACTGCCATGATTCCTCTGGTTACAAGGTATCGTGTACATTTTGGGGGTTTGGGAGAAGCCTCAGATTAATGTTCTGTGGCAAAGTAAAATTCTCTGGGGATTAAACATGCTGCAGATACAGTAGTCCCCACTGTCTATGTAAAAACATCCAAACCCGTAGAGAATTTTTATGAGTTTATTTGAGCGAAAACTGACAACAATAGCCAGGAAGCAAGATCTCAAATGCTCTGGAGAATAATAGTTTTTGAAATTAAGGAAAATTACATGAAGGTGGGAGAGAACAAGGCAGGGACTGAATTATAGGATAGTTAACAAGATTATGTGCTTTCTCTTTAAAAAAAAATTTTTTTTTATAAGAGTTTACCTGAGCCAAACTGAAGACATTGTCAGGAAGCTCCCAGATTTTATGTTTTCTTGAGGGTGGTTACTTCTCTTGAGGGGTATTACTTATTTCAAAGGTGTATTAACCTAGATCTATAAGAACAATGGACAGGGCTTGCTTATGGCAGAGTTTACTTTCCGCAGAATCCCTTTTTCTTCCGCGCCTCTTATCTACAAGGGTATATGTTTCAAGACCCCCAGTGGACACCTGAAATGGCAGATAGTACTGAACCCTGTATGTACTATGTCTTTTTCCTTTACATACAGCTTTTCTACGGCTTATCCAAGTTGCCAGCATCACCACTCTCATACTTTGGGACCATTATTAAGTAAAATAAGGGCCACTTGAATACAAGCACTGCTATACGGGGACAGTTGATCTAATAACCAATATTAGGGCATAGATACCCAGGACAAAGGGATGATTCATGTCCAGGGAGGGAGGGAGAGACGGGAGCAAGATTTCATCACGCTACTCAGAAAAGCACAGTTTAAAACTTCTGAAATGTTTATTTCTGGGATTTTCTTTCTGACTGCAGTTGACTACAGGTAACTGAAACCACAAAAACCAAAACCACGCATGAGGGGGGCACTACTGTAGTTCACAACGTGAATGAGCCCTACTGCAGGTAATGGAGGTGACTGAGCTAGAGACTAGGTTTTCTAGGAGGTGACATGTTATGCTGCAGTTGGGATGGGATGTCAGTCTCCCATTAGTCTCGCAATAGCATCAAACATAGCCAGAGCCGACCAGCTCCCAGTGGAGCCAAGTTGATTTCAGACCAACCTGTCTGAGCTTGAATGACAATTAATTAGAGTTTCTAGTGCCTGAACTCTTACGAGCAAAGACTCTACTCTTTCCTCCTAACCCTTTACATTAATAACCCCTACCATAGCCAGGCAAGAGTGCTGGCTGGGCTTGCTCACCGGAGAGAAATCCACCATGGCAGCGTAATCTAGGTTTGGATTCTAGAAGCCTATCTAGCTATCCTCTTTCTGGTTTAGGAGGAGGGTGGAACCTCGGCAGCATTTGAGCAGAGATGGCTTTCAGAGCCAGAGGAAACCGGGGGTGGGAGTAGGGGTGGGGGTGGGGGAGGAGCTTTTAGTCTATGGCTGAATGACTAT